>NC_080561.1:21629620-22891544 GCF_030253575.1 Rhododendron vialii | reverse complement strand
CCAAACACCACCAAAACGGTACAATACCGTACGAGTACTTCGTTACGGTACCAAACCACGCCAAAACGGTGCAATACCGTACGAGTACTTCGTTACGGTACCAAACCACACCAAAACGGTACAATACCGTACGAGTACATCCATACGGTACCAAACCACACCAAAACGGTGCAATACCGTACGAGTACTTCGTTACGGTACCAAACCACACCAAAACGGTACAATACCGTACGAGTAAATCCATACGGTACCAAACCGCACCAAAACGGTGCAATACCGTACGAGTACTTCGTGACGGTTCCAAACCACCCCAAAACGGTGCAATACCGTACGAGTACTTCGTTACGGTACAAAGCCACACCAAAACGGTACAATACCGTACGAGTACATCAATACGGTACCAAACCACCCCAAAACGGTGCAATACGGTACGAGTACTTTGTTACGGTACCAAACCACACCAAAACGGTGCAATACCGTACGAGTACTTCGTTACGGTACCAAACCACACAAAAACGGTACAATGACGTACGAGTACTTCGTTACGGTACCAAACCGCACCAAAACGGTACAATACCGTACGAGTACATCCATATGGTACCAAACCGCACCAAAACGGTGCAATACCGTACGAGTACTTCGTTACGGTACCAAACCACACCAAAACGGTACAATACCGTACGAAGACATCCATACGGTACCAAACCACACCAAAACGGTGCAATACCGTACGAGTACTTCGTTACGGTACCAAACCACACCAAAATGGTACAATACCGTACGAGTAAATCCATACGGTACCAAAGCACACCAAAACGGTGCAATACCGTACGAGTACTTCGTTATGGTACCAAACCACACCAAAACGGTGCAATACCGTACGAGTACATCCATATGGTACCAAACCGCACCAAAACGGTGCAATACCGTACGAGTACTTCGTTACGGCACCAAACCACACCAAAATGGTACAATACCGTACGAGTAAATCCATACGGTACCAAAGCACACCAAAACGGTGCAATACCGTACGAGTACTTCGTTATGGTTCCAAACCACACCAAAACGGTGCAATACCGTACGAGTACATCCATACGGTACCAAACCACACCAAAACGGTGCAATACCGTACGAGTACTTCGTTACGGTACCAAACCACACCAAAACGGTACAATACCGTACGAGTAAATCCATACGGTACCAAACCACACCAAAACGGTGCAATACCGTACGAGTACTTCGTTACGGTACCAAACCACACCAAAATGGTACAATACCTTACGAGTAAATCCATACGGTACCAAAGCACACCAAAACGGTGCAATACCGTACGAGTACTTCGTTATGGTACCAAGCCACACCAAAACGGTGCAATACCGTACGAGAACATCCATATGGTCCCAAACCACACCAAAACGGTGCAATACCGTACGAGTACTTCCTTACGGTACCAAACCACCCCAAAACGGTGCAATACCGTACGAGTACATCCATACGGTACCAAACCACACCAAAACGGTGCAATACCGTACGAGTACATCCATACGGCAACAAACCACACCAAAATGGTGCAATACCGTACGAGTACGTGCATACGATACCAAAGCACACCAAAACGGTGCAATACCGTACGAGGACATCCATACGGAACCAAACCACACCAAAACGGTGCAATACCGTACGAGTACTTCGTTACGGTACAAAGCCACACCAAAACGGTACAATACCGTACGAGTACATCCATACGGTACCAAACTACCCCAAAACGGTGCAATACCGTACGAGTACTTCGTTACGGTACCAAACCAAACCAAAACGGTACAATACCGTACGAGTACATCCATACGGTTCCAAACCACACCAAAACGGTACAATACCGTACGAGTACTTCGTTACGGTACCAAACCACACCAAAACGGTACAATACCGTACGAGAACTTCGTCACGGCACCAAACCTCACCAAAACGGTGCAATACCGTACGAGTACATCCATACGGTACCAAACCACACCAAAACGGTGCAATACCGTACGAGTACTTCGTTACGGTACCAAACCACACCAAAACGGTACAATACCGTACGAGTACATCCATACGGTACCAAACCACACCAAAACGGTGCAATACCGTACGAGTACTTCATTACGGTACCAAACAACACCAAAACGGTACAATACCGTACGAGTACATCCATACGGTACCAAACCACACCAAAACGGTGCAATACCGTACGAGTACTTCGTTACGGTACCAAACCACACCAAAACGGTACAATACCGTACGAGTACATACATACGGTACTAAACCGCACCAAAACGGTGCACTACCGTACGAGTACTTCGTTACGGTACCAAACCACACCAAAACGGTGCAATACCGTACGAGTACTTCGTTACGGTACCAAACACCACCAAAACGGTACAATACCGTACGAGTACTTCGTTACGGTACCAAACCACACCAAAACGGTGCAATACCGTACGAGTACTTCGTTACGGTACCAAACCACACCAAAACGGTACAATACCGTACGAGTACATCCATACGGTACCAAACCACACCAAAACGGTGCAATACCGTACGAGTACTTCGTTACGGTACCAAACCACACCAAAACGGTACAATACCGTACGTGAACTTCGTCACGGCACCAAACCACACTAAAACGGTGCAATACCGTACGAGTACATCCATACGGTACCAAACCACACCAAAACGGTGCAATACCGTACGAGTACTTCGTTACGGTACCAAACCACACCAAAACGGTACAAAACCGTACGAGTAAATCCATACGGTACCAAACCACACCAAAACGGTGCAATACCGTACGAGTACTTCGTGACGGTTCCAAACCACCCCAAAACGGTGCAATACCGTACGAGTAATTCGTTACGGTACAAAGCCACACCAAAACGGTACAATACCGTACGAGTACATCAATACGGTACCAAACCACCCCAAAACGGTGCAATACGGTACGAGTACTTTGTTACGGTACCAAACCACACCAAAACGGTGCAATGCCGTACGAGTACTTCGTGACGGTTCCAAACCACCCCAAAACGGTGCAATACCGTACGAGTACTTCGTTACGGTACAAAGCCACACCAAAACGGTACAATACCGTACGAGTACATCAATACGGTACCAAACCACCCCAAAACGGTGCAATACGGTACGAGTACTTCGTTACGGTACCAAACCACACCAAAACGGTACAATACCGTACGAGTACATCCATACGGTACCAAACCACACCAAAACGGTGCAAAACCATACGAGTACTTCGTTACAGTACCAAACCACACAAAAACGGTGCAATGACGTACGAGTACTTCGTTACGGTACCAAACCGCACCAAAACGGTACAATACCGTACGAGTACATCCATACGGTACCAAACCGCACCAAAACGGTGCAATACCGTACGAGTACTTCGTTACGGTACCAAACCACACCAAAACGGTACAATACTGTACGAAGACATCCATACGGTACCAAACCACACCTAAACGGTGCAATACCGTACGAGTACTTCGTTACGGTACCAAACCACACCAAAATGGTACAATACCGTACGAGTAAATCCATACGGTACCAAAGCACACCAAAACGGTGCAATACCGTATGAGTACTTCGTTATGGAACCAAACCACACCAAAACGGTGCAAACGGTGCAATACCGTACGAGTACATCCATATGGTCCCAAACCACACCAAAACGGTGCAATACCGTACGAGTACTTCGTTACGGTACCAAACCACACCAAAACGGTACAATACCGTACGAGTACATCCATACGGTACCAAACCACACCAAAACGGTGCAATACCGTACGAGTACTTCGTTACGGTACCAAACCACACCAAAACGGTACAATACCGTACGAGTACATCCATACGGTACCAAACCACACCAAAACGGTGCAATACCGTACGAGTACTTCGTTACGGTACCAAACCACACCAAAATGGTGCAATACCGTACGAGTACATTCATACGGTCCCAAACCACCCCAAAACGGTGCAATACCGTACGAGTACATCCATACGGTACCAAACCACACCAAAACGGTGCAATACCGTACGAGTACATCCATACGGCAACAAACAACACACAAAAATGGTGCAATACCGTACGAGTACGTGCATACGATACCAAACCACACCAAAACGGTGCAATACCGTACGAGGACATCCATACGGTACCAAACCACACCAAAACGGTGCAATACCGTACGAGTACATTCATACGGTCCACAACCACACCAAAACGGTGCAATACCGTACGAGTACTTCGTTACGGTACCAAACCACACCAAAACGATGCAATACCATACGAGTACTTCGTTACGGAACCAAACCACCCCAAAACGGTGCAATACCGTACGAGTACATCCATACGGTACCAAACCACACCAAAACGGTGCAATACCGTACGAGTACATCCATACGGCAACAAACCACACAAAAATGGTGCAATACCGTACAAGTACTTCGTTACGGTACCAAACCACACCAAAACGGTACAATACCGTGCGAGTACATCCAAACGGTACCAAACCACCCCAAAACGGTGCAATACCGTACGAGTACATACATACGGTACCAAACCACACCAAAACGGTGCAATACCGTACGAGTACATCCATACGGTACCAAACCACACCAAAACGGTGCAATACCGTACGAGTACTTCGTTACGGTACAAAACCACACCAAAACGGTACAATACCGTGCGAGTACATCCAAACGGTACCAAACCACCCCAAAACGGTGCAATACCGTACGAGTACTTCGTTACGGTACCAAACCACACCAAAACGGTACAATACCGTCCGAGTAAATCCATACGGTACCAAAGCACACCAAAACGGTGCAATACCGTACGAGTACTTCGTTATGGTACCAAACCACACCAAAACGGTGCAAACGGTGCAATACCGTACGAGTACATCCATATGGTCCCAAACCACACCAAAACGGTGCAATACCGTACGAGTACTTCGTTACGGTACCAAACACCACCAAAACGGTACAATACCGTACGAGTACTTCGTTACGGTACCAAACCACACCAAAACGGTACAATACCGTACGAGTACATCCATACGGTACCAAACCACACCAAAACGGTGCAATACCGTACGAGTACTTCGTTACGGTACCAAACCACACCAAAACGGTACAATACCGTACGAGTACATCCATACGGTACCAAACCACACCAAAACGGTGCAATACCGCACGAGTACTTCGTTACAGTACCAAACCACACCAAAACGGTGCAATACCGTACGAGTACATTCATACGGTCCCAAACCACCCCAAAACGGTGCAATACCGTACGAGTACATCCATACGGTACCAAACCACACCAAAACGGTGCAATACCGTACGAGTACATCCATACGGCAACAAACCACACACAAAAATGGTGCAATACCGTACGAGTACGTGCATACGATACCAAACCACACCAAAACGGTGCAATACCGTACGAGGACATCCATACGGTACCAAACCACACCAAAACGGTACAATACCGTACGAGTACATTCATACGGTCCCAAACAACACCAAAACGGTGCAATACCGTACGAGTACTTCGTTACGGTACCAAACCACACCTAAACGATGCAATACCGTACGAGTACTTCGTTACGGAACCAAACCACCCCAAAACGGTGCAATACCGTACGAGTACATCCATACGGTACCAAACCACACCAAAACGGTGCAATACCGTACGAGTACATCCATACGGCAACAAACCACACCAAAATGGTGCAATACCGTACGAGTACTTCGTTACGGTACCAAACCACACCAAAACGGTACAATACCGTGCGAGTACATCCAAACGGTACCAAACCACCCCAAAACGGTGCAATACCGTACGAGTACATACATACGGTACCAAACCACACCAAAACGGTGCAATACCGTACGAGTACATCCATACGGTACCAAACCACACCAAAACGGTGCAATACCGTACAAGTACTTCGTTACAGTACCAAACCACACCAAAACGGTACAATACCGTGCGAGTACATCCAAACGGTACCAAACCACCCCAAAACGGTGCATTACCGTACGAGTATTTCGTTACGGTACAAAACCACACCAAAACGGTACAATACCGTCCGAGTAAATCCTTACGGTACCAAACCACACCAAAACGGTGCAATACCGTACGAGTACTTCGTTACGGTACCAAACACCACCAAAACGGTACAATACCGTACGAGTACTTCGTTACGGTACCAAACCACACCAAAACGGTGCAATACCGTACGAGTACTTCGTTACGGTACCAAACCACACCAAAACGGTGCAATACCGTACGAGTACTTCGTTACGGTACCAAACCACACCAAAACGGTACAATACCGTACGAGAACTTCGTCACGGCACCAAACCACACTAAAACGGTGCAATACCGTACGAGTACATCCATACGGTACCAAACCACACCAAAACGGTGCAATACCGTACGAGTACTTCGTTACGGTACCAAACCACACCAAAACGGTACAATACCGTACGAGTAAATCCATACGGTACCAAACCACACCAAAACGGTGCAATACCGTACGAGTACTTCGTGACGGTTCCAAACCACCCCAAAACGGTGCAATACCGTACGAGTACTTCGTTACGGTACAAAGCCACACCAAAACGGTACAATACCGTACGAGTACATCAATACGGTACCAAACCACCCCAAAACGGTGCAATACGATACGAGTACTTCGTTACGGTACCAAACCACACCAAAACGGTGCAATACCGTACGAGTACTTCGTGACGGTTCCAAACCACCCCAAAACGGTGCAATACGGTACGAGTACTTCGTTACGGTACCAAACCACACCAAAACGGTACAATACCGTACGAGTACATCCATACGGTACCAAACCACACCAAAACGGTGCAATACCGTACGAGTACTTCGTTACAGTACCAAACCACACAAAAACGGTGCAATGACGTACGAGTACTTCGTTACGGTACCAAACCGCACCAAAACGGTACAATACCGTACGAGTACATCCATACGGTACCAAACCGCACCAAAACGGTGCAATACCGTACGAGTACTTCGTTACGGTACCAAACCACACCAAAACGGTACAATACGGTACGAAGACATCCATACGGTACCAAACCACACCAAAATGGTGCAATACCGTACGAGTACTTCGTTACGGTACAAAACCACACCAAAATGGTACAATACCGTACGAGTAAATCCATACGGTACCAAAGCACACCAAAACGGTGCAATACCGTACGAGTACTTCGTTATGGTACCAAACCACACCAAAACGGTGCAAACGGTGCAATACCGTACGAGTACATCCATATGGTCCCAAACCACACCAAAACGGTGCAATACCGTACGAGTACTTCGTTACGGTACCAAACACCACCAAAACGGTACAATACCGTACGAGTACTTCGTTACGGTACCAAACCACACCAAAACGGTACAATACCGTACGAGTACATCCATACGGTACCAAACCACACCAAAACGGTGCAATACCGTACGAGTACTTCGTTACGGTACCAAACCACACCAAAACGGTACAATACCGTACGAGTACATCCATACGGTACCAAACCACACCAAAACGGTGCAATACCGTACGGGTACGTTCATACGGTCCCAAACCACACCAAAACGGTGCAATACCGTACGAGTACTTCGTTACGGTACCAAACCACACCAAAACGATGCAATACCGTACGAGTACTTTGTTACGGAACCAAACCACCCCAAAACGGTGCAATACCGTACGAGTACATCCATACGGTACCAAACCACACCAAAACGGTGCAATACCGTACGAGTACATCCATACGGCAATAAACCACACCAAAATGGTGCAATACCGTACGAGTACTTCGTTACGGTACCAAACCACACCAAAACGGTACAATACCGTGCGAGTACATCCAAACGGTACCAAACCACCCCAAAACGGTGCAATACCGTACGAGTACATACATACGGTACCAAACCACACCAAAACGGTGCAATACCGTACGAGTACATCCATACGGTACCAAACCACACCAAAACGGTGCAATACCGTACGAGTACTTCGTTACGGTACCAAACCACACCAAAACGGTACAATACCGTGCGAGTACATCCAAACGGTACCAAACCACCCCAAAACGGTGCAATACCGTACGAGTACTTCGTTACGGTACCAAACCACACCAAAACGGTACAATACCGTCCGAGTAAATCCATACGGTACCAAACCACACCAAAACGGTGCAATACCGTACGAGTACTTCGTTACGGTACCAAACCACCCCAAAACGGTGCAATACCGTACGAGTACATTCATACGGTCCCAAACCACACCAAAAAGGTGCAAAACCGTACGAGTACTTCGTTACGGTACCAAACCACACCAAAACGGTACAATACCGTACGAGTACATCCATACGGTACCAAACCACACCAAAACGGTGCAATACCGTACGAGTACTTCGTTACGGTACCAAACCACACCAAAATGGTACAATACCGTACGAGTAATTCCATACGGTACCAAAGCACACCAAAACGGTGCAATACCGTACGAGTACTTCGTTATGGTACCAAACCACACCAAAACGGTGCAATACCGTACGAGTACATCCATACGGTACCAAACCACACCAAAACGGTGCAATACGTACGAGTATTTCGTTACGGTACCAAACCACACCAAAACGGTACAATACCGTACGAGTAAATCCATACGGTACCAAACCACACCAAAACGGTGCAATACCGTACGAGTACTTCGTTACGGTACCAAACCACACCAAAATGGTAAAATACCGTACGAGTAAATCCATACGGTACCAAAGCACACCAAAACGGTGCAATACCGTACGAGTACTTCGTTATGGTACCAAACCACACCAAAACGGTGCAAACAGTGCAATACCGTACGAGTACATCCATATGGTCCCAAACCACACCAAAACGGTGCAATACCGTACGAGTACTTCGTTACGGTACCAAACACCACCAAAACGGTACAATACCGTACGAGTACATCGTTACGGTACCAAACCACACCAAAACGGTACAATACCGTACGAGTACATCCATACGGTACGAAACCACACCAAAACGGTGCAATACCGTACGAGTACTTCGTTACGGTACCAAACCACACCAAAACGGTGCAATACCGTACGAGTACTTCGTTACGGTACCAAACCACACCAAAACGGTACAATACCGTACGAGTACATCCATACGGTACGAAACCACACCAAAACGGTGCAATACCGTACGAGTACTTCGTTACGGTACCAAACCACACCAAAACGGTGCAATACCGTACGAGTACATTCATACGGTCCCAAACCACCCCAAAACGGTGCAATACCGTACGAGTACATCCATACGGTACCAAACCACACCAAAACGGTGCAATACCGTACGAGTACATCCATACGGCAACAAACAACACACAAAAATGGTGCAATACCGTACGAGTACGTGCATACGATACCAAACCACACCAAAACAATGCAATACCGTACGAGGACATCCATACGGTACCAAACCACACCAAAACGGTGCAATACCGTACGAGTACATCCATACGGTACCAAACCACCCCAAAACGGTGCAATACCGTACGAGTACTTCGTTACGGTACCAAACCACACCAAAACGGTACAATACCGTACGAGTACATCCATACGGTACCAAACCACACCAAAACGGTGCAATACCGTACGAGTAATTCGTTACGGTACCAAACCACACCAAAACGGTACAATACCGTGCGAGTACATCCAAACGGTACCAAACCACCCCAAAACGGTGCAATACGTACGAGTATTTCGTTACGGTACCAAACCACACCAAAACGGTACAATACCGTACGAGTAAATCCATACGGTACCAAACCACACCAAAACGGTGCAATACCGTACGAGTACTTCGTTACGGTACCAAACCACACCAAAATGGTACAATACCGTACGAGTAAATCCATACGGTACCAAAGCACACCAAAACGGTGCAATACCGTACGAGTACTTCGTTATGGTACCAAACCACACCAAAACGGTGCAAACAGTGCAATACCGTACGAGTACATCCATATGGTCCCAAACCACACCAAAACGGTGCAATACCGTACGAGTACTTCGTTACGGTACCAAACACCACCAAAACGGTACAATACCGTACGAGTACTTCGTTACGGTACCAAACCACACCAAAACGGTACAATACCGTACGAGTACATCCATACGGTACCAAACCACACCAAAACGGTGCAATACCGTACGAGTACTTCGTTACGGTACCAAACCACACCAAAACGGTACAATACCGTACGAGTACATCCATACGGTACCAAACCACACCAAAACGGTGCAATACCGTACGAGTACTTCGTTACGGTACCAAACCACACCAAAATGGTGCAATACCGTACGAGTACATCCATACGGTCCCAAACCACCCCAAAACGGTGCAATACCGTACGAGTACATCCATACGGTACCAAACCACACCAAAACGGTGCAATACCGTACGAGTACATCCATACGGCAACAAACAACACACAAAAATGGTGCAATACCGTACGAGTACGTGCATACGATACCAAACCACACCAAAACGGTGCAATACCGTACGAGGACATCCATACGGTACCAAACCACACCAAAACGGTGCAATACCGTACGAGTACATTCATACGGTCCCAAACCACACCAAAACGGTGCAATACCGTACGAGTACTTCGTTACAGTACCAAACCACACCAAAACGATGCAATACCATACGAGTACTTCGTTACGGAACCAAACCACCCCAAAACGGTGCAATACCGTACGAGTACAACCATACGGTACCAAACCACACCAAAACGGTGCAATACCGTACGAGTACATCCATACGGCAACAAACCACACAAAAATGGTGCAATACCGTACAAGTACTTCGTTACGGTACCAAACCACACCAAAACGGTACAATACCGTGCGAGTACATCCAAACGGTACCAAACCACCCCAAAACGGTGCAATACCGTACGAGTACATACATACGGTACCAAACCACACCAAAACGGTGCAATACCGTACGAGTACATCCATACGGTACCAAACCACACCAAAACGGTGCAATACCGTACGAGTACTTCGTTACGGTACAAAACCACACCAAAACGGTACAATACCGTGCGAGTACATCCAAACGGTACCAAACCACCCCAAAACGGTGCAATACCGTACGAGTACTTCGTTACGGTACCAAACCACACCAAAACGGTACAATACCGTCCGAGTAAATCCATACGGTACCAAAGCACACCAAAACGGTGCAATACCGTACGAGTACTTCGTTATGGTACCAAACCACACCAAAACGGTGCAAACGGTGCAATACCGTACGAGTACATCCATATGGTCCCAAACCACACCAAAACGGTGCAATACCGTACGAGTACTTCGTTACGGTACCAAACACCACCAAAACGGTACAATACCGTACGAGTACTTCGTTACGGTACCAAACCACACCAAAACGGTACAATACCGTACGAGTACATCCATACGGTACCAAACCACACCAAAACGGTGCAATACCGTACGAGTACTTCGTTACGGTACCAAACCACACCAAAACGGTACAATACCGTACGAGTACATCCATACGGTACCAAACCACACCAAAACGGTGCAATACCGTACGAGTACTTCGTTACGGTACCAAACCACACCAAAACGGTGCAATACCGTACGAGTACATTCATACGGTCCCAAACCACCCCAAAACGGTGCAATACCGTACGAGTACATCCATACGGTACCAAACCACACCAAAACGGTGCAATACCGTACGAGTACATCCATACGGCAACAAACAACACACAAAAATGGTGCAATACCGTACGAGTACGTGCATACGATACCAAACCACACCAAAACGGTGCAATACCGTACGAGGACATCCATACGGTACCAAACCACACCAAAACGGTACAATACCGTACGAGTACATTCATACGGTCCCAAACCACACCAAAACGGTGCAATACCGTACGAGTACTTCGTTACGGTACCAAACCACACCTAAACGATGCAATACCGTACGAGTACTTCGTTACGGAACCAAACCACCCCAAAACGGTGCAATACCGTACGAGTACATCCATACGGTACCAAACCACACCAAAACGGTGCAATACCGTACGAGTACATCCATACGGCAACAAACCACACCAAAATGGTGCAATACCGTACGAGTACTTCGTTACGGTACCAAACCACACCAAAACGGTACAATACCGTGCGAGTACATCCAAACGGTACCAAACCACCCCAAAACGGTGCAATACCGTACGAGTACATACATACGGTACCAAACCACACCAAAACGGTGCAATACCGTACGAGTACATCCATACGGTACCAAACCACACCAAAACGGTGCAATACCGTACAAGTACTTCGTTACGGTACCAAACCACACCAAAACGGTACAATACCGTGCGAGTACATCCAAACGGTACCAAACCACCCCAAAACGGTGCATTACCGTACGAGTATTTCGTTACGGTACCAAACCACACCAAAACGGTACAATACCGTCCGAGTAAATCCATACGGTACCAAACCACACCAAAACGGTGCAATACCGTACGAGTACTTCGTTACGGTACCAAACACCACCAAAACGGTACAATACCGTACGAGTACTTCGTTACGGTACCAAACCACACCAAAACGGTGCAATACCGTACGAGTACTTCGTTACGGTACCAAACCACACCAAAACGGTGCAATACCGTACGAGTACTTCGTTACGGTACCAAACCACACCAAAACGGTGCAATACCGTACGAGTACTTCGTCACGGCACCAAACCACACTAAAACGGTGCAATACCGTACGAGTACATCCATACGGTACCAAACCACACCAAAACGGTGCAATACCGTACGAGTACTTCGTTACGGTACCAAACCACACCAAAACGGTACAATACCGTACGAGTAAATCCATACGGTACCAAACCACACCAAAACGGTGCAATACCGTACGAGTACTTCGTGACGGTTCCAAACCACCCCAAAACGGTGCAATACCGTACGAGTACTTCGTTACGGTACAAAGCCACACCAAAACGGTACAATACCGTACGAGTACATCAATACGGTACCAAACCACCCCAAAACGGTGCAATACGGTACGAGTACTTCGTTACGGTACCAAACCACACCAAAACGGTACAATACCGTACGAGTACATCCATACGGTACCAAACCACACCAAAACGGTGCAATACCGTACGAGTACTTCGTTACAGTACCAAACCACACAAAAACGGTGCAATGACGTACGAGTACTTCGTTACGGTACCAAACCGCACCAAAACGGTACAATACCGTACGAGTACATCAATACGGTACCAAACCGCACCAAAACGGTGCAATACCGTACGAGTACTTCGTTACGGTACCAAACCACACCAAAACGGTACAATACGGTACGAAGACATCCATACGGTACCAAACCACACCAAAACGGTGCAATACCGTACGAGTACTTCGTTACGGTACCAAACCACACCAAAATGGTACAATACCGTACGACTAAATCCATACGGTACCAAAGCACACCAAAACGGTGCAATACCGTACGAGTACTTCGTTATGGTACCAAACCACACCAAAACGGTGCAAACGGTGCAATACCGTACGAGTACATCCATATGGTCCCAAACCACACCAAAACGGTGCAATACCGTACGAGTACTTCGTTACGGTACCAAACACCACCAAAACGGTACAATACCGTACGAGTACTTCGTTACGGTACCAAACCACACCAAAACGGTACAATACCGTACGAGTACATCCATACGGTACCAAACCACACCAAAACGGTGCAATACCGTACGAGTACTTCGTTACGGTACCAAACCACACCAAAACGGTACAATACCGTACGAGTACATCCATACGGTACCAAACCACACCAAAACGGTGCAATACCGTACGAGTACGTTCATACGGTCCCAAACCACACCAAAACGGTGCAATACCGTACGAGTACTTCGTTACGGTACCAAACCACACCAAAAAGATGCAATACCGTACGAGCACTTCGTTACGGAACCAAACCACCCCAAAACGGTGCAATACCGTACGAGTACATCCATACGGTACCAAACCACACCAAAACGGTGCAATACCGTACGAGTACATCCATACGGTACCAAACCACACCAAAACGGTGCAATACCGTACGAGTACTTCGTTACGGTACCAAACCACACCAAAACGGTGCAATACCGTACGAGTACTTCGTTACGGTGCCAAACACCACCAAAACGGTACAATACCGTACGAGTACTTCGTTACGGTACCAAACCACACCAAAACGGTGCAATACGTACGAGTATTCCGTTACGGTACCAAACCACACCAAAACGGTACAATACCGTACGAGTAAATCCATACGGTACCAAACCACACCAAAACGGTGCAATACCGTACGAGTACTTCGTTACGGTACCAAACCACACCAAAATGGTACAATACCGTACGAGTAAATCCATACGGTACCAAAGCACACCAAAACGGTGCAATACCGTACGAGTACTTCGTTATGGTACCAAACCACACCAAAACGGTGCAAATAGTGCAATACCGTACGAGTACATCCATATGGTCCCAAATTACACCAAAACGGTGCAATACCGTACGAGTACTTCGTTACGGTACCAAACACCACCAAAACGGTACAATACCGTACGAGTACTTCGTTACGGTACCAAACCACACCAAAACGGTACAATACCGTACGAGTACATCCATACGGTACCAAACCACACCAAAACGGTGCAATACCGTACGAGTACTTCGTTACGGTACCAAACCACACCAAAACGGTACAATACCGTACGAGTACATCCATACGGTACGAAACCACACCAAAACGGTGCAATACCGTACGAGTACTTCGTTACGGTACCAAACCACACCAAAACGGTGCAATACCGTACGAGTACATTCATACGGTCCCAAACCACCCCAAAACGGTGCAATACCGTACGAGTACATCCATACGGTACCAAACCACACCAAAACGGTGCAATACCGTACGAGTACATCCATACGGCAACAAACAACACACAAAAATGGTGCAATACCGTACGAGTACGTGCATACGATACCAAACCACACCAAAACGGTGCAATACCGTACGAGGACATCCATACGGTACCAAACCACACCAAAACGGTGCAATACCGTACGAGTACATCCATACGGTACCAAACCACCCCAAAACGGTGCAATACCGTACGAGTACTTCGTTACGGTACCAAACCACACCAAAACGGTACAATACCGTACGAGTACATCCATACGGTACCAAACCACACGAAAACGGTGCAATACCGTACGAGTACATCCATACGGTACCAAACCATACCAAAACGGTGCAATACCGTACGAGTAATTCGTTACGGTACCAAACCACACCAAAACGGTACAATACCGTGCGAGTACATCCAAACGGTACCAAACCACCCCAAAACGGTGCAATACGTACGAGTATTTCGTTACGGTACCAAACCACACCAAAACGGTACAATACCGTACGAGTAAATCCATACGGTACCAAACCACACCAAAACGGTGCAATACCGTACGAGTACTTCGTTACGGTACCAAACCACACCAAAATGGTACAATACCGTACGAGTAAATCCATACGGTACCAAAGCACACCAAAACGGTGCAATACCGTACGAGTACTTCGTTATGGTACCAAACCACACCAAAACGGTGCAAACAGTGCAATACCGTACGAGTACATCCATATGGTCCCAAACCACACCAAAACGGTGCAATACCGTACGAGTACTTCGTTACGGTACCAAACACCACCAAAACGGTACAATACCGTACGAGTACTTCGTTACGGTACCAAACCACACCAAAACGGTACAATACCGTACGAGTACATCAATACGGTACCAAACCACACCAAAACGGTGCAATACCGTACGAGTACTTCGTTACGGTACCAAACCACACCAAAATGGTACAATACCGTACGAGTAATTCCATACGGTACCAAAGCACACCAAAACGGTGCAATACCGTACGAGTACTTCGTTATGGTACCAAACCACACCAAAACGGTGCAATACCGTACGAGTACATCCATACGGTACCAAACCACACCAAAACGGTGCAATACCGTACGAGTACTTCGTTACGGTACCAAACCACACCAAAACGGTGCAATACCGTACGAGTACTTCGTTACGGTACCAAACCACACCAAAATGGTACAATACCGTACGAGTAATTCCATACGGTACCAAAGCACACCAAAACGGTGCAATACCGTACGAGTACTTCGTTATGGTACCAAACCACACCAAAACGGTGCAATACCGTACGAGTACATCCATACGGTACCAAACCACACCAAAACGGTGCAATACCGTACGAGTACTTCGTTACGGTACCAAACCACACCAAAACGGTGCAATACCGTACGAGTACTTCGTTACGGTGCCAAACACCACCAAAACGGTACAATACCGTACGAGTACTTCGTTACGGTACCAAACCACACCAAAACGGTGCAATACGTACGAGTATTTCGTTACGGTACCAAACCACACCAAAACGGTACAATACCGTACGAGTAAATCCATACGGTACCAAACCACACCAAAACGGTGCAATACCGTACGAGTACTTCGTTACGGTACCAAACCACACCAAAACGGTACAATACCGTACGAGTAAATCCATACGGTACCAAACCACACCAAAACGGTGCAATACCGTACGAGTACTTCGTTACGGTACCAAACCACACCAAAACGGTACAATACCGTACGAGTACATCCATACGGTACCAAACCACACCAAAACGGTGCAATACCGTACGAGTACATCCATACGGTACCAAACCACACCAAAACGGTGCAATACCGTACGAGTAATTCGTTACGGTACCAAACCACACCAAAACGGTACAATACCGTGCGAGTACATCCAAACAGTACCAAACCACCCCAAAACGGTGCAATACGTACGAGTATTTCGTTACGGTACCAAACCACACCAAAACGGTACAATACCGTACGAGTAAATCCATACGGTACCAAACCACACCAAAACGGTGCAATACCGTACGAGTACTTCGTTACGGTACCAAACCACACCAAAATGGTACAATACCGTACGAGTAAATCCATACGGTACCAAAGCACACCAAAACGGTGCAATACCGTACGAGTACTTCGTTATGGTACCAAACCACACCAAAACGGTGCAAACAGTGCAATACCGTACGAGTACATCCATATGGTCCCAAACCACACCAAAACGGTGCAATACCGTACGAGTACTTCGTTACGGTACCAAACACCACCAAAACGGTACAATACCGTACGAGTACTTCGTTACGGTACCAAACCACACCAAAACGGTACAATACCGTACGAGTACATCCATACGGTACCAAACCACACCAAAACGGTGCAATACCGTACGAGTACTTCGTTACGGTACCAAACCACACCAAAACGGTACAATACCGTACGAGTACATCCATACGGTACGAAACCACACCAAAACGGTGCAATACCGTACGAGTACTTCGTTACGGTACCAAACCACACCAAAACGGTGCAATACCGTACGAGTACATTCATACGGTCCCAAACCACCCCAAAACGGTGCAATACCGTACGAGTACATCCATACAGTACCAAACCACACCAAAACGGTGCAATACCGTACGAGTACATCCATACGGCAACAAACAGCACACAAAAATGGTGCAATACCGTACGAGTACGTGCATACGATACCAAACCACACCAAAACGGTGCAATACCGTACGAGTACATCCATACGGTACCGGACCACCCCAAAACGGTGCAATACCGTACGAGTACTTCGTTACGGTACCAAACCACACCAAAACGGTACAATACCGTACGAGTACATCCATACGGTACCAAACCACACCAAAACGGTGCAATACCGTACGAGTACATCCATACGGTACCAAACCACACCAAAACGGTGCAATACCGTACGAGTAATTCGTTACGGTACCAAACCACACCAAAACGGTACAATGCCGTGCGAGTACATCCAAACGGTACCAAACCACCCCAAAACGGTGCAATACCGTACGAGTACTTCGTTACGGTACCAAACCACACCAAAACGGTACAATACCGTCCGAGTAAATCCATACGGTACCAAACCACACCAAAACGGTGCAATACCGTACGAGTACTTCGTTACGGTACCAAACCACACCAAAACGGTGCAATACCGTACGAGTACATTCATACGGTCCCAAACCACACCAAAACGGTGCAATACCGTACGAGTACTTCGTTACGGTACCAAACCACACCAAAACGATGCAATACCGTACGAGTACTTCGTTACGGAACCAAACCACCCCAAAACGGTGCAATACCGTACGAGTACATCCATACGGTACCAAACCACACCAAAACGGTGCAATACCGTACGAGTACATCCATACGGCAACAAACCACACCAAAATGGTGCAATACCGTACGAGTACTTCGTTACGGTACCAAACCACACCAAAACGGTTCAATACCGTGCGAGTACATCCAAACGGTACCAAACCACCCCAAAACGGTGCAATACCGTACGAGTACATACATACGGTACCAAACCACACCAAAACGGTGCAATACCGTACGAGTACATCCATACGGTACCAAACCACACCAAAACGGTGCAATACCGTACGAGTACTTCGTTACGGTACCAAACCACACCAAAACGGTACAATACCGTGCGAGTACATCCTAACGGTACCAAACCACCCCAAAATGGTGCAGTACGTACGAGTATTTCGTTACTGTACCAAACCACACCAAAACGGTACAATACCGTACGAGTAAATCCATACGGTACCAAACCACACCAAAACGGTGCAATACCGTACGAGTACTTCGTTACGGTACCAAACCACACCAAAATGGTACAATACCGTACGAGTAAATCCATACGGTACCGAAGCACACCAAAACGGTGCAATACCGTACGAGTACTTCGTTATGGTACCAAACCACACCAAAACGGTGCAATACCGTACGAGTACATCCATATGGTCCCAAACCACACCAAAACGGTGCAATACCGTACGAGTACTTCGTTACGGTACCAAACCACCCCAAAACGGTGCAATACCGTACGAGTACATCCATACGGTACCAAACCACACCAAAACGGTGCAATACCGTACGAGTACATCCATACGGCAACAAACCACACCAAAATGGTGCAATACCGTACGAGTACTTCGTTACGGTACCAAACCACACCAAAACGGTACAATACCGTGCGAGTACATCCAAACGGTACCAAACCACCCCAAAACGGTGCAATACCGTACGAGTACATACATACGGTACCAAACCACACCAAAACGGTGCAATACCGTACGAGTACATCCATACGGTACCAAACCACACCAAAACGGTGCAATACCGTACGAGTACTTCGTTACGGTACCAAACCACACCAAAACGGTACAATACCGTGCGAGTACATCCTAACGGTACCAAACCACCCCAAAACGGTGCAGTACGTACGAGTATTTCGTTACTGTACCAAACCACACCAAAACGGTACAATACCGTACGAGTAAATCCATACGGTACCAAACCACACCAAAACGGTGCAATACCGTACGAGTACTTCGTTACGGTACCAAACCACACCAAAATGGTACAATACCGTACGAGTAAATCCATACGGTACCGAAGCACACCAAAACGGTGCAATACCGTACGAGTACTTCGTTATGGTACCAAACCACACCAAAACGGTGCAATACCGTACGAGTACATCCATATGGTCCCAAACCACACCAAAACGGTGCAATACCGTACGAGTACTTCGTTACGGTACCAAACCACCCCAAAACGGTGCAATACCGTACGAGTACATCCATACGGTACCAAACCACACCAAAACGGTGCAATACCGTACGAGTACATCCATACGGCAACAAACCACACCAAAATGGTGCAATACCGTACGAGTACGTGCATACGATACCAAAGCACACCAAAACAGTGCAATACCGTACGAAGACATCCATACGGTACCAAACCACACCAAAACGGTGCAATACCGTACGAGTACTTCGTTACGGTACAAAGCCACACCAAAACGGTACAATACCGTACGAGTACATCCATACGGTACCAAACTACCCCAAAACGGTGCAATACCGTACGAGTACTTCGTTACGGTACCAAACCACACCAAAACGGTACAATACCGTACGAGTACATCCATACGGTACCAAACCACACCAAAACGGTGCAATACCGTCCGAGTACTTCGTTACGGTACCAAACCACACCAAAACGGTGCAATACCGTACGAGTACATTCATACGGTCCCAAACCACCCCAAAACGGTGCAATACCGTACGAGTACATCCATACAGTACCAAACCACACCAAAACGGTGCAATACCGTACGAGTACATCCATACGGCAACAAACAGCACACAAAAATGGTGCAATACCGTACGAGTACGTGCATACGATACCAAACCACACCAAAACGGTGCAATACCGTACGAGTACATCCATACGGTACCGGACCACCCCAAAACGGTGCAATACCGTACGAGTACTTCGTTACGGTACCAAACCACACCAAAACGGTACAATACCGTACGAGTACATCCATACGGTACCAAACCACACCAAAACGGTGCAATACCGTACGAGTACATCCATACGGTACCAAACCACACCAAAACGGTGCAATACCGTACGAGTAATTCGTTACGGTACCAAACCACACCAAAACGGTACAATACCGTGCGAGTACATCCAAACGGTACCAAACCACCCCAAAACGGTGCAATACCGTACGAGTACTTCGTTACGGTACCAAACCACACCAAAACGGTACAATACCGTCCGAGTAAATCCATACGGTACCAAACCACACCAAAACGGTGCAATACCGTACGAGTACTTCGTTACGGTACCAAACCACACCAAAACGGTGCAATACCGTACGAGTACATTCATACGGTCCCAAACCACACCAAAACGGTGCAATACCGTACGAGTACTTCGTTACGGTACCAAACCACACCAAAACGATGCAATACCGTACGAGTACTTCGTTACGGAACCAAACCACCCCAAAACGGTGCAATACCGTACGAGTACATCCATACGGTACCAAACCACACCAAAACGGTGCAATACCGTACGAGTACATCCATACGGCAACAAACCACACCAAAATGGTGCAATACCGTACGAGTACTTCGTTACGGTACCAAACCACACCAAAACGGTGCAATACCGTGCGAGTACATCCAAACGGTACCAAACCACCCCAAAACGGTGCAATACCGTACGAGTACATACATACGGTACCAAACCACACCAAAACGGTGCAATACCGTACGAGTACATCCATACGGTACCAAACCACACCAAAACGGTGCAATACCGTACGAGTACTTCGTTACGGTACCAAACCACACCAAAACGGTACAATACCGTGCGAGTACATCCTAACGGTACCAAACCACCCCAAAACGGTGCAGTACGTACGAGTATTTCGTTACTGTACCAAACCACACCAAAACGGTACAATACCGTACGAGTAAATCCATACGGTACCAAACCACACCAAAACGGTGCAATACCGTACGAGTACTTCGTTACGGTACCAAACCACACCAAAATGGTACAATACCGTACGAGTAAATCCATACGGTACCGAAGCACACCAAAACGGTGCAATACCGTACGAGTACTTCGTTATGGTACCAAACCACACCAAAACGGTGCAATACCGTACGAGTACATCCATATGGTCCCAAACCACACCAAAACGGTGCAATACCGTACGAGTACTTCGTTACGGTACCAAACCACCCCAAAACGGTGCAATACCGTACGAGTACATCCATACGGTACCAAACCACACCAAAACGGTGCAATACCGTACGAGTACATCCATACGGCAACAAACCACACCAAAATGGTGCAATACCGTACGAGTACGTGCATACGATACCAAAGCACACCAAAACAGTGCAATACCGTACGAAGACATCCATACGGTACCAAACCACACCAAAACGGTGCAATACCGTACGAGTACTTCGTTACGGTACAAAGCCACACCAAAACGGTACAATACCGTACGAGTACATCCATACGGTACCAAACTACCCCAAAACGGTGCAATACCGTACGAGTACTTCGTTACGGTACCAAACCACACCAAAACGGTACAATACCGTACGAGTACATCCATACGGTACCAAACCACACCAAAACGGTGCAATACCGTCCGAGTACTTCGTTACGGTACCAAACCACACCAAAACGGTACAATACCGTACGAGAACTTCGTCACGGCACCAAACCACACTAAAACGGTGCAATACCGTACGAGTACATCCATACGGTACCAAACCACACCAAAACGGTACAATACCGTACGAGTAAATCCATACAGTACCAAACCACACAAAAATGGTGCAATACCGTACGAGTACTTCGTTACGGTACCAAACCACACGAAAACGGTGCAATACCGTACGAGTACTTCGTTACGGTACCAAACCACACCAAAACGGTACAATACCGTACGAGTAAATCCATAAGGTACCAAACCACACCAAAACGGTGCAATACCGTACGAGTACTTCGTGACGGTTCCAAACCACCCCAAAACGGTGCAATACCGTACGAGTACTTCGTTACGGTACAAAGCCACACCAAAACGGTACAATACCGTACGAGTACATCAATACGGTACCAAACCACCCCAAAACAGTGCAATACGGTACGAGTACTTCGTTACGGTACCAAACCACACCAAAACGGTGCACTACCGTACGAGTACTTCGTTACGGTACCAACCACACCAAAACGGTGCAATACCGTACGAATACTTCGTTACGGTACCAAACCACACCAAAACGGTACAATACCGTACGAGTAAATCCATACAGTACCAAACCACACAAAAATGGTGCAATACCGTACGAGTACTTCGTTACGGTACCAAACCACACGAAAACGGTGCAATACCGTACGAGTACTTCGTTACGGTACCAAACCACACCAAAACGGTACAATACCGTACGAGTAAATCCATACGGTACCAAACCACACAAAAAGGGTGCAATACCGTACGAGTACTTCGTGACGGTACCAAACCAGACCAAAACGGTGCAATACCGTACGAGTACATCCATACGGTACCAAACCACACCAAAACGGTGCAATACTGTACGAGTACTTCGTTACGGTACCAAACCACACCAAAATGGTACAATACCGTACGAGTAAATCCATACGGTACCAAACCACACCAAAACGGTGCAATACCGTACGAGTACTTCGTTACGGTACCAAACCACCCCAAAACGGTGCAATACCATACGAGTACATCCATACGGCACCAAACCACACCAAAATGGTGCAATACCGTACGAGTACTTCGTTACGGTACCAAACCACACCAAAACGGTACAATACCGTACGAGTACATCCATACGGTACCAAACCACACCAAAACGGTGCAATACCGTACGAGTACTTCGTTACGGTACCAAACCACACCAAAACAGTACAATACCGTACGAGTAAATCCATACGGTACCAAACCACACCAAAACGGCGCAATACCGTACGAGTACTTCGTGACGGTTCCAAACCACCCCAAAACGGTGCAATACCGTACGAGTACTTCGTTACAGTACAAAGCCACACCAAAACGGTACAATACCGTACGAGTACATCAATACGGTACCAAACCACCCCAAAACGGTGCAATACGGTACAAGTACTTCGTTACGGTACCAAACCACACCAAAACGGTACAATACCGTACGAGTACATCCATACGGTACCAAACCACACCAAAACGGTGCAATACCGTACGAGTACTTCGTTACGGTACCAAACCCCACAAAAACGGTGCAATGACGTACGAGTACTTCGTTACGGTACCAAACCGCACCAAAACGGTACAATACCGTACGAGTACATCCATACGGTACCAAACCGCACCAAAACGGTGCAATACCGTACGAGTACTTCGTTACGGTACCAAACCACACCAAAACGGTACAATACCGTACGAAGACATCCATACGGTACCAAACCACACCAAAACGGTGCAATACCGTACGATTACTTCGTTACGGTACCAAACCACACCAAAACGGAACAATACCGTACGAGAACTTCGTCACGGCACCAAACCACACTAAAGCGGTGCAATACCTTACGAGTACATCCATACGGTACCAAACCACACCAAAACGGTGCAATACCCTACGAGTACTTCGTTACGGTACCAAACCACACCAAAACGGTACAGTACCGTACGAGTACATCCATACGGTACCAAACCACACCAAAACGGTGCAATACCGTACGAGTACTTCGTTACGGTACCAAACCACACCAAAACGGTACAATACCGTACGAGTAAATCCATACGGTACCAAACCACACCAAAACGGTGCAATACCGTACGAGTACTTCGTTACGGTACCAAACCACACCAAAACAGTGCAATACCGTACGAGTACTTCGTTACGGTACCAAACACCACCAAAACGGTACAATACCGTACGAGTACTTCGTTACGGTACCAAACCACACCAAAACGGTGCAATACCGTACGAGTACTTCGTTACGGTACCAAACCACACCAAAACGGTACAATACCGTACGAGTAAATCCATACAGTACCAAACCACACAAAAATGGTGCAATACCGTACGAGTACTTCGTTACGGTACCAAACCACACAAAAACGGTGCAATACCGTACGAGTACTTCGTTACGGTACCAAACCACACCAAAACGGTACAATACCGTACGAGTACATCCATACGGTACCAAACCCCACCAAAACGGTGCAATACCGTACGAGTACTTCGTTACGGTACCAAACCACACCAAAATGGTGCAATACCGTACGAGTACATCCATACGGTACGAAACCACACCAAAATGGTGCAATACCGTACGAGTACTTCGTTACGGTACCAAACCACACCAAAACGGTACAATACCGTACGAGTACATCCATACGGTACCAAACCACACCAAAACGGTGCAATACCGTACGAGTACTTCGTTACGGTACCAAACCACACAAAAATGGTGCAATACCGTACGAGTACTTCGTTACGGTACCAAACCACACCAAAACGGTGCAATAACGTACGAGTACATCCATACGGTACCAAACCACACCAAAACGGTGCAATACCGTACGAGTACTTCGTTACGGTACCAAACCACACCAAAGTGGTACAATACCGTACGAGTAAATCAATACGGTACCAAAGCACACCAAAACGGTGCAATACCGTACGAGTACTTCGTTACGGTACCAAACCACACCAAAACAGTGCAATACCGTACGAGTACATCCATATGGTCCCAAACCACACCAAAACGGTGCAATACCGTACGAGTACTTCGTTACGGTACCAAACCACACCAAAACGGTACAATACCGTACTAGTACATCCATACGGTACCAAACAACACCAAAACGGTGCAATACCGTACGAGTACTTCGTTACGGTACCAAACCACACCAAAACGGTGCAATACCGTACAAGTACATCCATACGGTACGAAACCACACCAAAATGGTGCAATACCGTACGAGTACTTCGTTACGGTACCAAACAACACCAAAACGGTACAATACCGTACGAGTACTTCGTTACGGTACGAAACCACACCAAAACGGTGCAATACCGTACGAGTACTTCGTTACGGTACCAAACCACACCAACACGGTACAATACCGTACGAGGAAATCAATACGGTACCAAACCACACAAAAATGGTGCAATACCGTACGAGTACTTCGTTACGGTACCAAACCACACCAAAACGGTGCAATATCGTACGAGTACATCCATACGGTACCAAACCACACCAAAACGGTGCAATACCGTACGAGTACTTCGTTACGGTACCAAACCACCCCAAAACGGTGCAATACCGTACGAGTACATCCATACGGTATCAAACCACACTAAAACGGTGCAATACCGTACGAGTACATCCATATGGCACCAAACCACACCAAAAAGGTGCAATACCATACGAGTACGTGCATACGAAACCAAACCACACCAAAACGGTGTAAAACCGTACGAGGACATCCATACGGTACCAAACCACACCAAAACGATGCAATACCGTACGAGTACTTCGTTACGGTACAAAGCCACACCAAAACGGTACAATACCGTACGAGTACATCCATACGGTACCAAACCACCCCAAAACGGTGCAATACCGTACGAGTACTTCGTTACGGTACCAAACCACACCAAAACGGTACAATACCAGACGAGTACATCCATACGGTACCAAACCACACCAAAACGGTGCAATACCGTACGAGTACTTCATTACGGTACCAAACCACACAAAAACGGCGCAATAACGTACGAGTACTTCGTTACGGTACCAAACCGCACCAAAACGGTACAATACCGTACGAGTACATCCATACGGTACCAAACCACATCAAAACGGTGCAATACGGTACGAGTACATTCATACGGTACCAAACCAAACCAAAACGGTGCAATACCGTGCGAGTACATCCATACGGTACCAAACCACCCCAAAACGGTGCAATACCGTACGAGTACTTCGTTACGGTACCAAACCACACCAAAACGGTACAATACCGTACGAGTACATCCATACGGTACCAAACCCCACCAAAACGGTGCAATACCGTACGAGTACTTCGTTACGGTACCAAACCACACCAAAATGGTGCAATACCGTACGAGTACATCCATACGGTACGAAACCACACCAAAATGGTGCCATACCGTACGAGTACTTCGTTACGGTACCAAACACCACCAAAACGGTATAATACCGTACGAGTACTTCGTTACGGTACGAAACCACACCAAAACGGTGCAATACCGTACGAGTACTTCGTTACGGTACCAAACCACACCAAAACGGTACAATACCGTACGAGTAAATCCATACGGTACCAAACCACACAAAAATGGTTCAATACCGTACGAGTACTTCGTTACGGTACCAAACCACACCAAAACGGTGCAATAACGTACGAGTACATCCATACGGTACCAAACCACACCAAAACGGTGAAATACCGTACGAGTACTTCGTTACGGTACCAAACCACACCAAAGTGGTACAATACCGTACGAGTAAATCCATACGGTACCAAAGCACACCAAAACGGTGCAATACCGTACGAGTACTTCGTTACGGTACCAAACCACACCAAAACAGTGCAATACCGTACGAGTACATCCATATGGTCCCAAACCACACCAAAACGGTGCAATACCGTACGAGTACTTCGTTACGGTACCAAACCACACCAAAACGGTGCAATACCGTACGAGTACTTCGTTACGGTACCAAACCACCCCAAAACGGTGCAATACCGTACGAGTACATCCATATGGTATCAAACCACACTAAAACGGTGCAATACCGTACGAGTACATCCATATGGCACCAAACCACACCAAAAAGGTGCAATACCGTACGAGTACGTGCATACGAAACCAAACCACACCAAAACGGTGTAAAACCGTACGAGGACATCCATACGGTACCAAACCACACAAAAACGATGCAATACCGTACGAGTACTTCGTTACGGTACAAAGCCACACCAAAACGGTACAATACCGTACGAGTACATCCATACGGTACCAAACCACCCCAAAACGGTGCAATACCGTACGAGTACTTCGTTACGGTACCAAACCACACCAAAACGGTACAATACCGTACGAGTACATCCATACGGTACCAAACCACACCAAAACGGTGCAATACCGTACGAGTACTTCGTTACGGTACCAAACCACACCAAAATGGTACAATACCGTACGAGTAATTCCATACGGTACCAAAGCACACCAAAACGGTGCAATACCGTACGAGTACTTCGTTATGGTACCAAACCACACCAAAACGGTGCAATACCGTACGAGTACATCCATACGGTACCAAACCACACCAAAACGGTGCAATACCGTACGAGTACTTCGTTACGGTACCAAACCACACCAAAACGGTACAATACCGTACGAGTAAATCCATACGGTACCAAACCACACCAAAACGGTGCAATACCGTACGAGTACTTCGTGACGGTTCCAAACCACCCCAAAACGGTGCAATACCGTACGAGTACTTCGTTACGGTACAAAGCCACACCAAAACGGTACAATACCGTACGAGTACATCAATACGGTACCAAACCACCCCAAAACGGTGCAATACGGTACGAGTAGTTCGTTACGGTACCAAACCACACCAAAACGGTGCAATACCGTACGAGTACTTCGTGACGGTTCCAAACCACCCCAAAACGGTGCAATACCGTACGAGTACTTCGTTACGGTACAAAGCCACACCAAAACGGTACAATACCGTACGAGTACATCAATACGGTACCAAACCACCCCAAAACGGTGCAATACGGTACGAGTACTTCGTTACGGTACCAAACCACACCAAAACGGTACAATACCGTACGAGTACATCCATACGGTACCAAACCACACCAAAACGGTGCAATACCGTACGAGTACTTCGTTACAGTACCAAACCACACAAAAACGGTGCAATGACGTACGAGTACTTCGTTACGGTACCAAACCGCACCAAAACGGTACAATACCGTACGAGTACATCCATACGGTAACAAACCGCACCAAAACGGTGCAATACCGTACGAGTACTTCGTTACGGTACCAAACCACACCAAAACGGTACAATACGGTACGAAGACATCCATACGGTACCAAACCACACCAAAACGGTGCAATACCGTACGAGTACTTCGTTACGGTACCAAACCACACCAAAATGGTACAATACCGTACGAGTAAATCCATACGGTACCAAAGCACAACAAAATGGTGCAATACCGTACGAGTACTTCGTTATGGTACCAAACCACACCAAAACGGTGTAAACGGTGCAATACCGTACGAGTACATCCATATGGTCCCAAACCACACCAAAACGGTGCAATACCGTACGAGTACTTCGTTACGGTACCAAACACCACCAAAACGGTACAATACCGTACGAGTACTTCGTTACGGTACCAAACCACACCAAAACGGTACAATACCATACGAGTACATCCATACGGTACCACACCACACCAAAACGGTGCAATACCGTACGAGTACTTCGTTACGGTACCAAACCACACCAAAACGGTACAATACCGTACGAGTACATCCATACGGTACCAAACCACACCAAAACGGTGCAATACCGTACGAGTACATTCATACGGTCCCAAACCACACCAAAACGGTGCAATACCGTACGAGCACTTCGTTACGGTACCAAACCACACCAAAACGATGCAATACCGTACGAGTACTTCGTTACGGAACCAAACCACCCCAAAACGGTGCAATACCGTACGAGTACATCCATACGGTACCAAACCACACCAAAACGGTGCAATACCGTACGAGTACATCCATACGGCAACAAACCACACCAAATTGGTGCAATACCGTACGAGTACTTCGTTACGGTACCAAACCACACCAAAACGGTACAATACCGTGCGAGTACATCCAAACGGTACCAAACCACCCCAAAACGGTGCAATACCGTACGAGTACATACATACGGTACCAAACCACACCAAAACGGTGCAATACCGTACGAGTACATCCATACGGTACCAAACCACACCAAAACGGTGCAATACCGTACGAGTACTTCGTTACGGTACCAAACCACACCAAAACGGTACAATACCGTGCGAGTACATCCAAACGGTACCAAACCACCCCAAAACGGTGCAATACCGTACGAGTACTTCGTTACGGTACCAAACCACACCAAAACGGTACAATACCGTCCGAGTAAATCCATACGGTACCAAACCACACCAAAACGGTGCAATACCGTACGAGTACTTCGTTACGGTACCAAACCACCCCAAAACGGTGCAATACCGTACGAGTACATTCATACGGTCCCAAACCACACCAAAAAGGTGCAAAACCGTACGAGTACTTCGTTACGGTACCAAACCACACCAAAACGGTACAATACCATACGAGTACATCCATACGGTACCAAACCACACCAAAACGGTCCAATACCGTACGAGTACTTCGTTACGGTACCAAACCACACCAAAATGGTACAATACCGTACGAGTAATTCCATACGGTACCAAAGCACACCAAAACGGTGCAATACCGTACGAGTACTTCGTTACGGTACCAAACCACATCAAAACGGTGCAATACCGTACGAGTACATCCATACGGTACCAAACCACACCAAAACGGTGCAATACCGTACGAGTACTTCGTTACGGTACCAAACCACACCAAAACGGTGCAATACCGTACGAGTACTTCGTTACGGTGCCAAACACCACCAAAACGGTACAATACCGTACGAGTACTTCGTTGCGGTACCAAACCACACCAAAACTGTGCAATACGTACGAGTATTTCGTTACGGAACCAAACCACACCAAAACGGTACAATACCGTACGAGTAAATCCATACGGTACCAAACCACACCAAAACGGTGCAATACCGTACGAGTACTTCGTTACGGTACCAAACCACACCAAAATGGTACAATACCGTACGAGTAAATCCATACGGTACCAAAGCACACCAAAACGGTGCAATACCGTACGAGTACTTCGTTATGGTACCAAACCACACAAAAACGGTGCAAACAGTGCAATACCGTACGAGTACATCCATATGGTCCCAAACCACACCAAAACGGTGCAATACCGTACGAGTACTTCGTTACGGTACCAAACACCACCAAAACGGTACAATACCGTACGAGTACTTCGTTACGGTACCAAACCACACCAAAACGGTACAATACCGTACGAGTACATCCATACCGTACCAAACCACACCAAAACGGTGCAATACCGTACGAGTACTTCGTTACGGTACCAAACCACACCAAAACGGTACAATACCGTACGAGTACATCCATACGGTACGAAACCACACCAAAACGGTGCAATACCGTACGAGTACTTCGTTACGGTACCAAACCACACCAAAACGGTGCAATACCGTACGAGTACATTCATACGGTCCCAAACCACCCCAAAACGGTGCAATACCGTACGAGTACATCCATACGGTACCAAACCACACCAAAACGGTGCAATACCGTACGAGTACATCCATACGGCAACAAACAACACAAAAAAATGGTGCAATACCGTACGAGTACGTGCATACGATACCAAACCACACCAAAACGGTGCAATACCGTACGAGGACATCCATACGGTACCAAACCACACCAAAACGGTGCAATACCGTACGAGTACATCCATACGGTACCAAACCACCCCAAAACGGTGCAATACCGTACGAGTACTTCGTTACGGTACCAAACCACACCAAAACGGTACAATACCATACGAGTACATCCATACGGTACCAAACCACACCAAAACGGTGCAATACCGTACGAGTACATCCATACGGTACCAAACCACACCAAAACGGTGCAATACCGTACGAGTAAATCGTTACGGTACCAAACCACACCAAAACGGTACAATACCGTGCGAGTACATCCAAACGGTACCAAACCACCCCAAAACGGTGCAATACGTACGAGTATTTCGTTACGGTACCAAACCACACCAAAACGGTACAATACCGTACGAGTAAATCCATACGGTACCAAACCACACCAAAACGGTGCAATACCGTACGAGTACTTCGTTACGGTACCAAACCACACCAAAATGGTACAATACCGTACGAGTAAATCCATACGGTACCAAAGCACACCAAAACGGTGCAATACCGTACGAGTACTTCGTTATGGTACCAAACCACACCAAAACGGTGCAAACAGTGCAATACCGTACGAGTACATCCATATGGTCCCAAACCACACCAAAACGGTGCAATACCGTACGAGTACTTCGTTACGGTACCAAACACCACCAAAACGGTACAATACCGTACGAGAACTTCGTTACGGTACCAAACCACACCAAAACGGTACAATACCGTACGAGTACATCCATACGGTACCAAACCACACCAAAACGGTGCAATACCGTACGAGTACTTCGTTACGGTACCAAACCACACCAAAACGGTACAATACCGTACGAGTACATCCATACGGTACGAAACCACACCAAAACGGTGCAATACCGTACGAGTACTTCGTTACGGTACCAAACCACACCAAAACGGTGCAATACCGTACGAGTACATTCATACGGTCCCAAACCACCCCAAAACGGTGCAATACCGTACGAGTACATCCATACAGTACGAAACCACACCAAAACGGTGCAATACCGTACGAGTACATCCATACGGCAACAAACAACACACAAAAATGGTGCAATACCGTACGAGTACGTGCATACGATACCAAACCACACCAAAACGGTGCAATACCGTACGAGGACATCCATACGGTACCAAACCACACCAAAACGGTGCAATACCGTACGAGTACATCCATACGGTACCAAACCACCCCAAAACGGTGCAATACCGTACGAGTACTTCGTTACGGTACCAAACCACACCAAAACGGTACAATACCGTACGAGTACATCCATACGGTACCAAACCACACCAAAACGGTGCAATACCGTACGAGTACATCCATACGGTACCAAACCACACCAAAACGGTGCAATACCGTACGAGTAATTCGTTACGGTACCAAACCACACCAAAACGGTACAATACCGTGCGAGTACATCCAAACGGTACCAAACCACCCCAAAACGGTGCAATACCGTACGATTACTTCGTTACGGTACCAAACCACACCAAAACGGTACAATACCGTCCGAGTAAATCCATACGGTACCAAACCACACCAAAACGGTGCAATACCGTACGAGTACTTCGTTACGGTACCAAACCACACCAAAACGGTGCAATACCGTACGAGTACATTCATACGGTCCCAAACCACACCAAAACGGTGCAATACCGTACGAGTACTTCGTTACGTTACCAAACCACACCAAAACGATGCAATACCGTACGAGTACTTCGTTACGGAACCAAACCACCCCAAAATGGTGCAATACCGTACGAGTACATCCATACGGTACCAAACCACACCAAAACGGTGCAATACCGTACGAGTACATCCATACGGCAACAAACCACACCAAAATGGTGCAATACCGTACGAGTACTTCGTTACGGTACCAAACCACACCAAAACGGTACAATACCGTGCGAGTACATCCAAACGGTACCAAACCACCCCAAAACGGTGCAATACCGTACGAGTACATACATACGGTACCAAACCACACCAAAACGGTGCAATACCGTACGAGTACATCCATACGGCAACAAACAACACACAAAAATGGTGCAATACCGTACGAGTACGTTCATACGATACCAAACCACACCAAAACGGTACAATACCGTACGAATACATCCATACGGTACCAAACCACACCAAAACGGTGCAATACCGTACGAGTACTTCGTTACGGTACCAAACCACACCAAAACGGTACAATACCGTACGAGTACATCCATACGGTACGAAACCACACCAAAACGGTGCAATACCGTACGAGTACTTCGTTACGGTACCAAACCACACCAAAACGGTGCAATACCGTACGAGTACATTCATACGGTCCCAAACCACCCCAAAACGGTGCATTACCGTACGAGTACATCCATACAGTACCAAACCACACCAAAACGGTGCAATACCGTACGAGTACATCCATACGGTACCAAACCACCCCAAAACGGTGCAATACCGTACGAGTACTTCGTTACGGTACCAAACCACACCAAAACGGTACAATACCGTACGAGTACATCCATACGGTACCAAACCACACCAAAACGGTGCAATACCGTACGAGTACATCCATACGGTACCAAACCACACCAAAACGGTGCAATACCGTACGAGTAATTCGTTACGGTACCAAACCACACCAAAACGGTACAATACCGTGCGAGTACATCCAAACGGTACCAAACCACCCCAAAACGGTGCAATACCGTACGAGTACTTCGTTACGGTACCAAACCACACCAAAACGGTACAATACCGTGCGAGTACATCCAAACGGTACCAAACCACCCCAAAACGGTGCAATACCGTACGAGTACATCCATACGGTACCAAACCACACCAAAACGGTGCAATACCGTACGAGTACATCCATACGGTACCAAACCACCCCAAAACGGTGCAATACCGTACGAGTACTTCGTTACGGTACCAAACCACACCAAAACGGTGCAATACCGTACGAGTACATTCATACGGTCCAAAACCACCCCAAAACGGTGCAATACCGTACGAGTACATCCATAAAGTACCAAACCACACCAAAACGGTGCAATACCGTACGAGTACATCCATACGGCAACAAACAACACACAAAAATGGTGCAATACCGTACGAGTACGTGCATACGATACCAAACCACACCAAAACGGTGCAATACCGTACGAGTACTTCGTTACGGTACCAAACCACACCAAAATGGTACAATACCGTACGAGTAAATCCATACGGTACCAAAGCACACCAAAACGGTGCAATACCGTACGAGTACTTCGTTATGGTACCAAACCACACCAAAACGGTGCAAACAGTGCAATACCGTACGAGTACATCCATATGGTCCCAAACCACACAAAAACGGTGCAATACCGTACGAGTACTTCGTTACGGTACCAAACACCACCAAAACGGTACAATACCGTACGAGAACTTCGTTACGGTACCAAACCACACCAAAACGGTACAATACCGTACGAGTACATCCATACCGTACCAAACCACACCAAAACGGTGCAATACCGTACGAGTACTTCGTTACGGTACCAAACCACACCAAAACGGTACAATACCGTACGAGTACATCCATACGGTACGAAACCACACCAAAACGGTGCAATACCGTACGAGTACTTCGTTACGGTACCAAACCACACCAAAACGGTGCAATACCGTACGAGTACATTCATACGGTCCCAAACCACCCCAAAACGGTGCAATACCGTACGAGTACATCCATACAGTACCAAACCACACCAAAACGGTGCAATACCGTACGAGTACATCCATACGGCAACAAACAACACACAAAAATGGTGCAATACCGTACGAGTACGTGCATACGATACCAAACCACACCAAAACGGTGCAATACCGTACGAGGACATCCATACGGTACCAAACCACACCAAAACGGTGCAATACCGTACGAGTACATCCATACGGTACCAAACCACCCCAAAACGGTGCAATACCGTACGAGTACTTCGTTACGGTACCAAACCACACCAAAACGGTACAATACCGTACGAGTACATCCATACGGTACCAAACCACACCAAAACGGTGCAATACCGTACGAGTACATCCATACGGTACCAAACCACACCAAAACGGTGCAATACCGTACGAGTAATTCGTTACGGTACCAAACCACACCAAAACGGTACAATACCGTGCGAGTACATCCAAACGGTACCAAACCACCCCAAAACGGTGCAATACCGTACGAGTACTTCGTTACGGTACCAAACCACACCAAAACGGTACAATACCGTCCGAGTAAATCCATACGGTACCAAACCACACCAAAACGGTGCAATACCGTACGAGTACTTCGTTACGGTACCAAACCACACCAAAACGGTGCAATACCGTACGAGTACATTCATACGGTCCCAAACCACACCAAAACGGTGCAATACCGTACGAGTACTTCGTTACGTTACCAAACCACACCAAAACGATGCAATACCGTACGAGTACTTCGTTACGGAACCAAACCACCCCAAAATGGTGCAATACCGTACGAGTACATCCATACGGTACCAAACCACACCAAAACGGTGCAATACCGTACGAGTACATCCATACGGCAACAAACCACACCAAAATGGTGCAATACCGTACGAGTACTTCGTTACGGTACCAAACCACACCAAAACGGTACAATACCGTGCGAGTACATCCAAACGGTACCAAACCACCCCAAAACGGTGCAATACCGTACGAGTACATACATACGGTACCAAACCACACCAAAACGGTGCAATACCGTACGAGTACATCCATACGGCAACAAACAACACACAAAAATGGTGCAATACCGTACGAGTACGTTCATACGATACCAAACCACACCAAAACGGTACAATACCGTACGAATACATCCATACGGTACCAAACCACACCAAAACGGTGCAATACCGTACGAGTACTTCGTTACGGTACCAAACCACACCAAAACGGTACAATACCGTACGAGTACATCCATACGGTACGAAACCACACCAAAACGGTGCAATACCGTACGAGTACTTCGTTACGGTACCAAACCACACCAAAACGGTGCAATACCGTACGAGTACATTCATACGGTCCCAAACCACCCCAAAACGGTGCAATACCGTACGAGTACATCCATACAGTACCAAACCACACCAAAACGGTGCAATACCGTACGAGTACATCCATACGGTACCAAACCACCCCAAAACGGTGCAATACCGTACGAGTACTTCGTTACGGTACCAAACCACACCAAAACGGTACAATACCGTACGAGTACATCCATACGGTACCAAACCACACCAAAACGGTGCAATACCGTACGAGTACATCCATACGGTACCAAACCACACCAAAACGGTGCAATACCGTACGAGTAATTCGTTACGGTACCAAACCACACCAAAACGGTACAATACCGTGCGAGTACATCCAAACGGTACCAAACCACCCCAAAACGGTGCAATACCGTACGAGTACTTCGTTACGGTACCAAACCACACCAAAACGGTACAATACCGTGCGAGTACATCCAAACGGTACCAAACCACCCCAAAACGGTGCAATACCGTACGAGTACATCCATACGGTACCAAACCACACCAAAACGGTGCAATACCGTACGAGTACATCCATACGGTACCAAACCACCCCAAAACGGTGCAATACCGTACGAGTACTTCGTTACGGTACCAAACCACACCAAAACGGTGCAATACCGTACGAGTACATTCATACGGTCCAAAACCACCCCAAAACGGTGCAATACCGTACGAGTACATCCATAAAGTACCAAACCACACCAAAACGGTGCAATACCGTACGAGTACATCCATACGGCAACAAACAACACACAAAAATGGTGCAATACCGTACGAGTACGTGCATACGATACCAAACCACACCAAAACGGTGCAATACCGTACGAGTACTTCGTTACGGTACCAAACCACACCAAAATGGTACAATACCGTACGAGTAAATCCATACGGTACCAAAGCACACCAAAACGGTGCAATACCGTACGAGTACTTCGTTATGGTACCAAACCACACCAAAACGGTGCAAACAGTGCAATACCGTACGAGTACATCCATATGGTCCCAAACCACACAAAAACGGTGCAATACCGTACGAGTACTTCGTTACGGTACCAAACACCACCAAAACGGTACAATACCGTACGAGAACTTCGTTACGGTACCAAACCACACCAAAACGGTACAATACCGTACGAGTACATCCATACCGTACCAAACCACACCAAAACGGTGCAATACCGTACGAGTACTTCGTTACGGTACCAAACCACACCAAAACGGTACAATACCGTACGAGTACATCCATACGGTACGAAACCACACCAAAACGGTGCAATACCGTACGAGTACTTCGTTACGGTACCAAACCACACCAAAACGGTGCAATACCGTACGAGTACATCCATACGGTACGAAACCACACCAAAACGGTGCAATACCGTACGAGTACTTCGTTACGGTCCCAAACCACCCCAAAACGGTGCAATACCGTACAAGTACATCCATACAGTACCAAACCACACCAAAACGGTGCAATACCGTACGAGTACATCCATACGGCAACAAACAACACACAAAAATGGTGCAATACCGTACGAGTACGTGCATACGATACCAAACCACACCAAAACGGTACAATACCGTACGAATACATCCATACGGTACCAAACCACACCAAAACGGTGCAATACCGTACGAGTACTTCGTTACGGTACCAAACCACACCAAAACGGTACAATACCGTACGAGTACATCCATACGGTACGAAACCACACCAAAACGGTGCAATACCATACGAGTACTTCGTTACGGTACCAAACCACACATAAACGGTGCAATACCGTACGAGTACATTCATACGGTCCCAAACCACCCAAAAACGGTGCAATACCGTACGAGTACATCCATACAGTACCAAACCACACCAAAACGGTGCAATACCGTACGAGTACATCCATACGGCAACAAACAACACACAAAAATGGTGCAATACCGTACGAGTACGTGCATACGATACCAAACCACACCAAAACGGTACAATACCGTACGAATACATCCATACGGTACCAAACCACACCAAAACGGTGCAATACCGTACGAGTACTTCGTTACGGTACCAAACCACACCAAAACGGTACAATACCGTACGAGTACATCCATACGGTACCAAACCACCCCAAAACGGTGCAATACCGTACGAGTACTTCGTTACGGTACCAAACCACACCAAAACGGTGCAATACCGTACGAGTACATCCATACGGTACCAAACCACCCCAAAACGGTGCAATACCGTACGAGTACTTCGTTACGGTACCAAACCACACCAAAACGGTACAATACCGTACGAGTACATCCATACGGTACCAAACCACCCCAAAACGGTGCAATACCGTACGAGTACTTCGTTACGGTACCAAACCACACCAAAACGGTACAATACCGTGCGAGTACATCCAAACGGTACCAAACCACCCCAAAACGGTGCAATACCGTACGAGTACTTCGTTACGGTACCAAACCACACCAAAACGGTACAATACCGTGCGAGTACATCCAAACGGTACCAAACCACCCCAAAACGGTGCAATACCGTACGAGTACATCCATACGGTACCAAACCACACCAAAACGGTGCAATACCGTACGAGTACTTCGTTACGGTACCAAACCACACCAAAACGGTCCAATACCGTACGAGTACATCCATACGGTACGAAACCACACCAAAACGGTGCAATACCGTACGAGTACTTCGTTACGGTACCAAACCACACCAAAACGGTGCAATACCATACGAGTACATTCATACGGTCCCAAACCACCCCAAAACGGTGCAATACCGTACGAGTACATCCATACAGTACCAAACCACACCAAAACGGTGCAATACCGTACGAGTACATCCATACGGCAACAAACAACACACAAAAATGGTGCAATACCGTACGAGTACGTGCATACGATACCAAACCACACGAAAACGGTGCAATACCGTACGAGGACATCCATACGGTACCAAACCACACCAAAACGGTGCAATACCGTACGAGTACATCCATACGGTACCAAACCACCCCAAAACGGTGCAATACCGTACGAGTACTTCGTTACGGTACCAAACCACACCAAAACGGTGCAATACCGTACGAGTACATTCATACGGTCCAAAACCACCCCAAAACGGTGCAATACCGTACGAGAACATCCATACAGTACCAAACCACACCAAAACGGTGCAATACCGTACGAGTACATCCATACGGCAACAAACAACACACAAAAATGGTGCAATACCGTACGAGTACGTGCATACGATACCAAACCACACCAAAACGGTGCAATACCGTACGAGGACATCCATACGGTACCAAACCACACCAAAACGGTGCAATACCGTACGAGTACATCCATACGGTACCAAACCACCCCAAAACGGTGCAATACCGTACGAGTACTTCGTTACGGTACCAAACCACACCAAAACGGTGCAATACCGTACGAGTACATCCATACGGTACCAAACCACCCCAAAACGGTGCAATACCGTACGAGTACTTCGTTACGGTACCAAACCACACCAAAACGGTGCAATACCGTACGAGTACATTCATACGGTCCCAAACCACCCCAAAACGGTGCAATACCGTACGAGTACATCCATACGGTACCAAACCACACCAAAACGGTGCAATACCGTACGAGTACATCCATACGGCAACAAACAACACACAAAAATGGTGCAATACCGTACGAGTACATCCATACGGTACCAAACCACCCCAAAACGGTGCAATACCGTACGAGTACTTCGTTACGGTACCAAACCACACCAAAACGGTACAATACCGTACGAGTACATCCATACGGTACCAAACCACACCAAAACGGTGCAATACCGTACGAGTACTTCGTTACGGTACCAAACCACACCAAAACGGTACAATACCGTGCGAGTACATCCAAACGGTACCAAACCACCCCAAAACGGTGCAATACGTACGAGTATTTCGTTACGGTACCAAACCACACCAAAACGGTACAATACCGTACGAGTAAATCCATACGGTACCAAACCACACCAAAACGGTGCAATACCGTACGAGTACTTCGTTACGGTACCAAACCACACCAAAATGGTACAATACCGTACGAGTAAATCCATACGGTACCAAAGCACACCAAAACGGTGCAATACCGTACGAGTACTTCGTTATGGTACCAAACCACACCAAAACGGTGCAATACCGTACGAGTACATCCATATGGTCCCAAACCACACCAAAACGGTGCAATACCGTACGAGTACTTCGTTACGGTACCAAACCACCCCAAAACGGTGCAATACCGTACGAGTACATCCATACGGTACCAAACCACACCGAAACGGTACAATACCGTACGAGTACATCCATACGGTACCAAACCACACCAAAACGGTACAATACCGTACGAGTACTTCGTTACGGTACCAAACCACACCAAAATGGTACAATACCGTGCGAGTACATCCAAACGGTACCAAACCACCCCAAAACGGTGCAATACGTACGAGTATTTCGTTACGGTACCAAACCACACCAAAACGGTACAATACCGTACGAGTAAATCCATACGGTACCAAACCACACCAAAACGGTGCAATACCGTACGAGTACTTCGTTACGGTACCAAACCACACCAAAATGGTACAATACCGTACGAGTAAATCCATACGGTACCAAAGCACACCAAAACGGTGCAATACCGTACGAGTACTTCGTTATGGTACCAAACCACACCAAAACGGTGCAATACCGTACGAGTACATCCATATGGTCCCAAACCACACCAAAACGGTGCAATACCGTACGAGTACTTCGTTACGGTACCAAACCACCCCAAAACGGTGCAATACCGTACGAGTACATCCATACGGTACCAAACCACACCAAAACGGTGCAATACTGTACGAGTACATCCATACGGCAACAAACCACACCAAAATGGTGCAATACCGTACGAGTACGTGCATACGATACCAAAGCACACCAAAACGGTGCAATACCGTACGAAGACATCCATACGGTACCAAACCACACCAAAACGGTGCAATACCGTACGAGTACTTCGTTACGGTACAAAGCCACACCAAAACGGTACAATACCGTACGAGTACATCCATACGGTACCAAACTACCCCAAAACGGTGCAATACCGTACGAGTACTTCGTTACGGTACCAAACCACACCAAAACGGTACAATACCGTACGAGTACATCCATACGGTACCAAACCACACCAAAACGGTGCAATACTGTACGAGTACTTCGTTACGGTACCAAACCACACCAAAACGGTACAATACCGTACGAGAACTTCGTCACGGCACCAAACCTCACCAAAACGGTGCAATACCGTACGAGTACATCCATACGGTACCAAACCACACCAAAACGGTGCAATACCGTACGAGTACTTCGTTACGGTACCAAACCACACCAAAACCGTACAATACCGTACGAGTACGTCCATACGGTACCAAACCACACCAAAACGGGGCAATACCGTACGAGTACTTCGTTACGGTACCAAACCACACCAAAACGGTACAATACCGTACGAGTACATCCATACGGTACCAAACCACACCAAAACGGTGCACTACCGTACGAATACTTCGTTACGGAACCAAACCACACCAAAACGGTGCAATACCGTACGAGTACTTCGTTACGGTACCAAACACCACCAAAACGGTGCAATACCGTACGAGTACTTCGTTACGGTACCAAAACACACCAAAACGGTGCAATACCGTACGAGTACATCCATACGGTACCAACCAACACCAAAACGGTGCAATACCGTACGAGTACTTCGTTACGGTACCAAACCACACCAAAACGGTACAATACCGTACGAGTACATCCATACGGTACCAAATCACACCAAAACGGTGCAATACCGTACGAGTACTTCGTTACGTTACCAAACCACACCAAAACGGTACAATACCGTACGAGAACTTCGTCACGGCACCAAACCACACTAAAACGGTACAATACCGTACGAGTACATCCATACGGTACCAAACCACACCAAAACGGTGCAATACCGTACGAGTACTTCGTTACGGTACCAAACCACACCAAAACGGTACAATATTGTACGAGTAAATCCATACGGTACCAAACCACACCAAAACGGTGCAATACCGTACGAGTACTTCGTGACGGTTCCAAACCAACCCAAAACGGTGCAATACCGTACGAGTACTTCGTTACGGTACAAAGCCACACCAAAACGGTACAATACGGTACGAGTACTTCGTTACGGTACCAAACCACACCAAAACGGTACAATACCGTACGAGTAAATCCATACAGTACCAAACCACACAAAAATGGTGCAATACCGTACGAGTACTTCGTTACGGTACCAAACCACACCAAAACGGTACAATACCGTACGAGTAAATCCATACGGTACCAAACCACACAAAAAGGGTGCAATACCGTACGAGTACTTCGTTACGGTACCAAACCACACCAAAACGGTACAATACCGTACGAGTAAATCCATACGGTACCAAACCACACCAAAAGGGTGCAATACCGTACGAGTACATCCATACGGTACCAAACCACACCAAAACGGTGCAATACCGTACGAGTACATCCATACGGCAACAAACCACACCAAAATGGTGCAATACCGTACGAGTACGTGCATACGATACCAAAGCACACCAAAACGGTGCAATACCGTACGAAGACAGCCATACGGTACCAAACCACACCAAAACGGTGCAATACCGTACGAGTACTTCGTTACGGTACAAAGCCACACCAAAACGGTACAATACCGTACGAGTACATCCATACGGTACCAAACTACCCCAAAACGGTGCAATACCGTACGAGTACTTCGTTAGGGTACCAAACCACACCAAAACGGTACAATACCGTACGAGTACATCCATACGGTACCAAACCACACCAAAACGGTGCAATACCGTACGAGTACTTCGTTACGGTACCAAACCACACCAAAATGGTACAATACCGTACGAGAACTTCGTCACGGCACCAAACCTCACCAAAACGGTGCAATACCGTACGAGTACATCCATACGGTACCAAACCACACCAAAACGGTGCAATACCGTACGAGTACTTCGTTACGGTACCAAACCACACCAAAACGGTACAATACCGTACGAGTACATCCATACGGTACCAAACCACCCCAAAACGGTGCAATACTGTACGAGTACTTCGTTACGGTACCAAACCACACCAAAATGGTACAATACCGTACGAGTAAATCCATACGGTACCAAACAACACCAAAACGGTGCAATACCGTACGAGTACTTCGTTACGGTACCAAACCACCCCAAAACGGTGCAATACCATACGAGTACATCCATACGGCACCAAACCACACCAAAATGGTGCAATACCGTACGAGTACTTCGTTACGGTACCAAACCACACCAAAACGGTACAATACCGTACGAGTAAATCCATACGGTACCAAACCACACCAAAACGGTGCAATACCGTACGAGTACTTCGTGACGGTTCCAAACCACCCCAAAACGGTGCAATACCGTACGAGTACTTCGTTACAGTACAAAGCCACACCAAAACGGTACAATACCGTACGAGTACATCAATACGGTACCAAACCACCCCAAAACGGTGCAATACGGTACGAGTACTTCGTTACAGTACCAAACCACACCAAAACGGTACAATACCGTACGAGTACATCCATACGGTACCAAACCACACCAAAACGGTGCAATACCGTACGAGTACTTCGTTACGGTACCAAACCACACAAAAACTGTGCAATGACCTACGAGTACTTCGTTACGGTACCAAACCGCACCAAAACGGTACAATACCGTACGAGTACATCCATACGGTACCAAACCGCACCAAAACGGTGCAAAACGGTGCGAGTACTTCGTTACGGTACCAAACCACACCAAAACGGTACAATACCGTACGAAGACATCCATACGGTACCAAACCACACCAAAACGGTGCAATACCGTACGAGTACTTCGTTACGGTACCAAACCACACCAAAACGGAACAATACCGTACGAGAACTTCGTCACGGCACCAAACCACACTAAAGCGGTGCAATACCGTACGAGTACATCCATACGGTACCAAACCACACCAAAACGGTGCAATACCCTACGAGTACTTCGTTACGGTACCAAACCACACCAAAACGGTACAGTACCGTACGAGTACATCCATACGGTACCAAACCACACCAAAACGGTGCAATACCGTACGAGTACTTCGTTACGGTACCAAACCACACCAAAACGGTACAATACCGTACGAGTAAATCCATACGGTACCAAACCACACCAAAACGGTGCAATACCGTACGAGTACTTCGTTACGGTACCAAACCACACAAAAACAGTGCAATACCGTACGAGTACTTCGTTACGGTACCAAACACCACCAAAACGGTACAATACCGGACGAGTACTTCGTTACGGTACCAAACCACACCAAAACGGTGCACTACCGTACGAGTACTTCGTTACGGTACCAAACCACACCAAAACGGTACAATACCGTACGAGTAAATCCATACAGTACCAAACCACACAAAAATGGTGCAATACCGTACGAGTACTTCGTTACGGTACCAAACCACACCAAAATGGTGCAATACCGTACGAGTACTTCGTTACGGTACCAAACCACACCAAAACGGTACAATACCGTACGAGTAAATCCATACGGTACCAAACCACACAAAAAGGGTGCAATACCGTACGAGTACTTCGTTACGGTACCAAACCACACCAAAACGGTGCAATACCGTACGAGTACATCCATACGGTACCAATCCACACCAAAACGGTGCAATACTGTACGAGTACTTCGTTACGGTACCAAACCACACAAAAATGGTACAATACCGTACGAGTAAATCCATACCGTACCAAACCACACCAAAACGGTGCAATACCGTACGAGTACTTCGTTACGGTACCAAACCACCCCAAAACGGTGCAATACCATACGAGTACATCCATACGGCACCAAACCACACCAAAATGGTGCAATACCGTACGAGTACTTCGTTACGGTACCAAACCACACCAAAACGGTACAATACCGTACGAGTACATCCATACGGTACCAAACCACACCAAAACGGTGCAAATACCGTACGAGTACTTCGTTACGGTACCAAACAACACCAAAACGGTGCAATACCGTACGAGTACTTCGTGACGGTACCAAACCACATCAAAACAGTGCAATACGGTACGAGTACATTCATACGGTACCAAACCAAACCAAAACGGTGCAATACCGTGCGAGTACATCAATACGGTACCAAACCACCCCAAAACGGTGCAATACCGTACGAGTACTTCGTTACGGTACCAAACCACACCAAAACGGTACAATACCGTACGAATACATCCATACGGTACCAAACCACACCAAAACGGTGCAATACCGTACGAGTACTTCGTTACGGTACCAAACCACACCAAAACGGTGCAATACCGTACGAGTACTTCGTTACGGTACCAAACACCGCCAAAACGGTACAATACCGTTCGAGTACTTCGTTACGGTACGAAACCACACCAAAACGGTGCAATACTGTACGAGTACTTCGTTACGGTACCAAACCACACCAAAACGGTACAATACCGTACGAGTAAATCCATACGGTACCAAACCACACAAAAATGGTGCAATACCGTACGAGTACTTCGTTACGGTACCAAACCACACCAAAACGGTGCAATAACGTACGAGTACATCCATACGGTACCAAACCACACCAAAACGGTGCAATACCGTACGAGTACTTCGTTACGGTACCAAACCACACCAAAGTGGTACGATACCGTACGAGTAAATCAATACGGTACCAAAGCACACCAAAACTGTGCAATACCGTACGAGTACTTCGTTACGGTACCAAACCACACCAAAACAGTGCAATACCGTACGAGTACATCCATATGGTCCCAAACCACACCAAAACGGTGCAATACCGAACGAGTACTTCGTTACGGTACCAAACCACACCAAAACGGTACAATACCGTACTAGTACATCCATACGGTACCAAACAACGCCAAAACGGTGCAATACCGTACGAGTACTTCGTTACGGTACCAAACCACACCAAAACGGTGCAATACCGTACAAGTACATCCATACGGTACCAAACCACACCAAAATGGTGCAATACCGTACGAGTACTTCGTTACGGTACCAAACACCACCAAAACGGTACAATACCGTACGAGTACTTCGTTACGGTACGAAACCACACCAAAACGGTGCAATACCGTACGAGTACTTCGTTACGGTACCAAACCACACCAAAACGGTGCAATACCGTACGAGTACATCCATACGGCAACAAACCACACCAAAATGGTGCAATACCGTACGAGTACTTCGTTACGGTACCAAACCACACCAAAACGGTACAATACCGTGCGAGTACATCCAAACGGTACCAAACCACCCCAAAACGGTGCAATACCGTACGAGTACAAACATACGGTACCAAACCACACCAAAACGGTGCAATACCGTACGAGTACATCCATACGGTACCAAACCAAATCCAAAACGGTGCGATACCGTACGAGTACTTCGTTACGGTACCAAACCACACCAAAACGGTACAATACCGTGCGAGTACATCCAAATGGTACCAAACCACCCCAAAACGGTGCAATACGTACGAGTATTTCGTTACGGTACCAAACCACACCAAAACGGTACAATACCGTACGAGTAAATCCATACGGTACCAAACCACACCAAAACGGTGCAATACCGTACGAGTACTTCGTTACGGTACCAAACCACACCAAAATGGTACAATACCGTACGAGTAAATCCATACGGTACCAAAGCACACCAAAACGGTGCAATACCGTACGAGTACTTCGTTATGGTACCAAACCACACCAAAACGGTGCAATACCGTACGAGTACATCCATATGGTCCCAAACCACACCAAAACGGTGCAATACCGTACGAGTACTTCGTTACGGTACCAAACCACCCCAAAACGGTGCAATACCGTACGAGTACATCCATACGGTACCAAACCACACCAAAACGGTGCAATACCGTACGAGTACATCCATACGGCAACAAACCACACCAAAATGGTGCAATACCGTACGAGTACGTGCATACGATACCAAAGCACACCAAAACGGTGCAATACCGTACGAAGACATCCATACGGTACCAAACCACACCAAAACGGTGCAATACCGTACGAGTACTTCGTTACGGTACAAAGCCACACCAAAACGGTACAATACCGTACGAGTACATCCATACGGTACCAAACTACCCCAAAACGGTGCAATACTGTACGAGTACTTCGTTACGGTACCAAACCACACCAAAACGGTACAATACCGTACGAGTACATCCATACGGTACCAAACCACACCAAAACGGTGCAATACCGTACGAGTACTTCGTTACGGTACCAAACCACACCAAAACGGTACAATACCGTACGAGAACTTCGTCACGGCACCAAACTTCACCAAAACGGTGCAATACCGTACGAGTACATCCATACGGTACCAAACCACACCAAAACGGTGCAATACCGTACGAGTACTTCGTTACGGTACCAAACCACACCAAAACGGTGCAATACCGTACGAGTACTTCGTTACGGTACCAAACCACACCAAAACGGTACAATACCGTACGAGAACTTCGTCACGGCACCAAACCACACTAAAACGGTGCAATACCGTACGAGTACATCCATACGGTACCAAACCACACCAAAACGGTGCAATACCGTACGAGTACTTCGTTACGGTACCAAACCACACCAAAACGGTGCAATACCGTACGAATACTTCGTTACGGTACCAAACCACACCAAAACGGTACAATACCGTACGAGAACTTCGTCACGGCACCAAACCACACTAAAACGGTGCAATACCGTACGAGTACATCCATACGGTACCAAACCACACCAAAACGGTGCAATACCGTACGAGTACTTCGTTACGGTACCAAACCACACCAAAACGGTGCAATACCGTACGAGTACATCCATACGGTACCAAACCACACCAAAACGGTGCAATACCGTACGAGTACTTCGTGACGGTTCCAAACCACCCCAAAACGGTGCAATACCGTACGAGTACTTCGTTACGGTACAAAGCCACACCAAAACGGTACAATACCGTACGAGTACATCAATATGGTACCAAACCACCCCAAAACAGTGCAATACGGTACGAGTACTTCGTTATGGTACCAAACCACACCAAAACGGCGCACTACCGTACGAGTACTTCGTTACGGTACCAACCACACCAAAACGGTACAATACCGTACGAGAACTTCGTCACGGCACCAAACCACACTAAAACGGTGCAATACCGTACGAGTACATCCATACGGTACCAAACCACACCAAAACGGTGCAATACCGTACGAGTACTTCGTTACGGTACCAAACCACACCAAAACGGTGCAATACCGTACGAGTACATCCATACGGTACCAAACCACACCAAAACGGTGCAATACCGTACGAGTACTTCGTGACGGTTCCAAACCACCCCAAAACGGTGCAATACCGTACGAGTACTTCGTTACGGTACAAAGCCACACCAAAACGGTACAATACCGTACGAGTACATCAATACGGTACCAAACCACCCCAAAACAGTGCAATACGGTACGAGTACTTCGTAACGGTACCAAACGACACCAAAACGGCGCACTACCGTACGAGTACTTCGTTACGGTACCAACCACACCAAAACGGTGCAATACCGTACGAGTACTTCGTTACGGTACCAAACCACACCAAAACGGTACAATACCGTACGAGTAAATCCATACAGTACCAAACCACACAAAAATGGTGCAATACCGCACGAGTACTTCGTTACGGTACCAAACCACACCAAAACGGTGCAATACCGTACGAGTACTTCGTTACGGTACCATACCACACCAAAACGGTACAATACCGTACGAGTAAATCCATACGGTACCAAACCACACAAAAAGGGTGCAATACCGTACGAGTACTTCGTTACGGTACCAAACCACACCAAAACGGTGCAATACCGTACGAGTACATCCATACGGTACCAAACCACACCAAAACGGTGCAATACTGTACGAGTACTTCGTTACGGTACCAAACCACACCAAAATGGTACAATACCGTACGAGTAAATCCATACGGTACCAAACCACACCAAAACGGTGCAATACCGTACGAGTACTTCGTTACGGTACCAAACCACCCCAAAACGGTGCAATACCATACGAGTACATCCATACGGCACCAAACCACACCAAAATGGTGCAATACCGTACGAGTACTTCGTTACGGTACCAAACCACACCAAAACGGTACAATACCGTACGAGTACATCCATACGGTACCAAACCACACCAAAACGGTGCAATACCGTACGAGTACTTCGTTACGGTACCAAACCACACCAAAACGGTACAATACCGTACGAGTAAATCCATACGGTACCAAACCACACCAAAACGGTGCAATACCGTACGAGTACTTCGTGACGGTTCCAAACCACCCCAAAACGGTGCAATACCGTACGAGTACTTCGTTACAGTACAAAGCCACACCAAAACGGTACAATACCGTACGAGTACATCAATACGGTACCAAACCACCCGAAAACGGTGCAATACGGTACGAGTACTTCGTTACGGTACCAAACCACACCAAAACGGTACAATACCGTACGAGTACATCCATACGGTACCAAACCACACCAAAACGGTGCAATACCGTACGAGTACTTCGTTACGGTACCAAACCACACAAAAACGGTGCAATAACGTACGAGTACTTCGTTACAGTACCAAACCGCACCAAAACGGTACAATACCGTACGAGTACATCCATACGGTACCAAACCGCACCAAAACGGTGCAATACCGTACGAGTACTTCGTTACGGTACCAAACCACACCAAAACGGTACAATACCGTACGAAGACATCCATACGGTACCAAACCACACCAAAACGGTGCAATACCGTACGAGTACTTCGTTACGGTACCAAACCACACCAAAACGGAACAAAAACGTACGAGAACTTCGTCACGGCACCAAACCACACTAAAGCGGTGCAATACCGTACGAGTACATCCATACGGTACCAAACCACACCAAAACGGTGCAATACCTTACGAGTACTTCGTTACGGTACCAAACCACACCAAAACGGTACAGTACCGTACGAGTACATCAGTACGGTACCAAACCACACCAAAACGGTGCAATACCGTACGAGTACTTCGTTACGGTACCAAACCACACCAAAACGGTACAATACCGTACGAGTAAATCCATACGGTACCAAACCACACCAAAACGGTGCAATACCGTACGAGTACTTCGTTACGGTACCAAACCACACCAAAACAGTGCAATACCGTACGAGTACTTCGTTACGGTACCAAACACCACCAAAACGGTACAATACCGTACGAGTACTTCGTTACGGTACCAAACCACACCAAAACGGTGCAATACCGTACGAGTACTTCGTTACGGTACCAAACCACACCAAAACGGTACAATACCGTACGAGTAAATCCATACAGTACCAAACCACACAAAAATGGTGCAATACCGTACGAGTACTTCGTTACGGTACCAAACCACACCAAAACAGTGCAATACCGTACGAGTACTTCGTTACGGTACCAAACCACACCAAAACGGTACAATACCGTACGAGTAAATCCATACGGTACCAAACCACACAAAAAGGGTGCAATACCGTACGAGTACTTCGTTACGGTACCAAACCACACCAAAACGGTGCAATAACGTACGAGTACATCCATACGGTACCAAACCACACCAAAACGGTGCAATACCATACGAGTACTTCGTTACGGTACCAAACCACCCCAAAGTGGTACAATACCGTACGAGTAAATCCATACGGTACCAAAGCACACCAAAACGGTGCAATACCGTACGAGTACTTCGTTACGGTACCAAACCATACCAAAACAGTGCAATACCGTACGAGTACATCCATATGGTCCCAAACCACACCATAACGGTGCAATACCGTACGAGTACTTCGTTACGGTACCAAACCACACCAAAACGGTGCAATACCGTACGAGTACTTCGTTACGGTACCAAACCACCCACAAACGGTGCAATACCGTACGAGTACATCCATACGGTATCAAACCACACTAAAACGGTGCAATACCGTACGAGTACATCCATATGGCACCAAACCACACCAAAAAGGTGCAATACCGTACGAGTACGTGCATACGAAACCAAAGCACACCAAAACGGTGTAAAACCGTACGAGGACATCCATACGGTACCAAACCACACCAAAACGATGCAATACCGTACGAGTACTTCGTTACGGTACAAAGCCACACCAAAACGGAACAATACCGTACGAGTACATCCATACGGTACCAAACCACCCCAAAACGGTGCAATACCGTACGAGTACTTCGTTACGGTACCAAACCACACCAAAACGGTACAATACCGTACGAGTACATCCATACGGTACCAAACCACACCAAAACGGTGCAATACCGTACGAGTACTTCGTTACGGTACCAAACCACACAAAAACGGCGCAATAACGTACGAGTACTTCGTTACGGTACCAAAACGGTACAATACCGTACGAGTACATCCATACGGTACCAAACCACATCAAAACGGTGCAATACGGTACGAGTACATTCATACGGTACCAAACCAAACCAAAACGGTGCAATACCGTGCGAGTACATCCATACGGTACCAAACCACCCCAAAACGGTGCAATACCGTACGAGTACTTCGTTACGGTACCAAACCACACCAAAACGGTACAATACCGTACGAGTACATCCATACGGTACCAAACCACACCAAAACGGTGCAATACCGTACAAGTACTTCGTTACGGTACCAAACACCACCAAAACGGTACAATACCGTACGAGTACTTCGTTACGGTACCAAACCACACAAAAACGGTGCAATACCGTACGAGTACTTCGTTACGGTACCAAACAACACCAAAACGGTACAATACCGTACGAGTAAATCCATACGGTACCAAACCACACAAAAATGGTGCAATATCGTACGAGTACTTCGTTACGGTACCAAACCACACCAAAACGGTGCAATACCATACGAGTACATCCATATGGTACCAAACCACACCAAAACGGTGCAATACCGTACGAGTACTTCGTTACGGTACCAAACCACACCAAAATGGTACAATACCGTACGAGTAAATCCATACGGTACCAAACCACATCAAAACGGTGCAATACCGTACGAGAACTTCGTTACGGTACCAAACCACACCAAAACGGTGCAATACCGTACGAGTACTTTCATACGGTCCCAAACCACACCAAAACGGTGCAATACCGTACGAGTACTTCGTTACGGTACCAAACCACCCCAAAACGATGCAATACCGTACGAGTACTTCGTTACGGTACCAAACCACCCCAAAACGGTGCAATACCGTACGAGTACATCCATACGGTACCAAACCACACCAAAACGGTGCAATACCGTACGAGTACATCCATACGGCAACAAACCACACCAAAATGGTGCAATACCGTACGAGTACGTGCATACGATACCAAACCACACCAAAACGGTGCAATACCGTACGAGGACCTCCATACGGTACCAAACCACACCAAAACGGTGCAATACCGTACGAGTACTTCGTTACGGTACAAAGCCACATCAAAACGGTACAATACCGTACGAGTACATCCATACGGTACCAAACCACCCCAAAACGGTGCAATACCGTACAAGTACTTCGTTACGGTACCAAATCACACCAAAACGGTACAATACCGTACGAGTACATCCATACGGTACAGAAACCACACCAAAACGGTGCAATACCGTACGAGTACTTCATTACGGTACCAAACCACACAAAAACGGTGCAATAACATACGAGTACTTCGTTACGGTACCAAACCGCACAAAAACGTTACAATACCGTACGAGTACATCCATACGGTACCAAACCACACAAAAACGGTGCAATACCGTACGAGTACTTCGTTACGGTACCAAACCACACCAAAACAGTACAATACCGTACGAGTACATCCATACGGTACCAAACCACACCAAAACGGTGCAATACCGTACGAGTACTTCGTTACGGTACCAAACCACACCAAAACGGTGCAAAACCGTACGAGTACATCCATACGGTACCAAACCACACCAAAACGGTGCAATACCGTACGAGTACTTCGTTACGGTACCAAACCACACCAAAACGGTGCAATACCGTACGAGTACATCCATACGGTACCAAACCACACCAAAATGGTGCAATACCGTACGAGTACTTCGTTACGGTACCAAACACCACCAAACCGGTACAATACCGTACGAGTACTTCGTTACGGTACGAAACCACACCAAAACGGTGCAATACCGTACGAGTACATCCATACGGTACCAAACCACACCAAAACGGTGCAATACCGTACGAGTACTTCGTTACGGTACCAAACCACACCAAAACGGTGCAATACCGTACGAGTACATCCATACGGTACCAAACCACACCAAAATGGTGCAATACCGTACGAGTACTTCGTTACGGTACCAAACACCACCAAACCGGTACAATACCGTACGAGTACTTCGTTACGGTACGAAACCACACCAAAACGGTGCAATACCGTACGAGTACTTCGTTACGGTACCAAACCACACCAAAACGGTACAATACCGTACGAGTAAATCCATACGGTACCAAACCACACAAAAATGGTGCAATACCGTACGAGTACTTCGTTACGGTACCAAACCACACCAAAACGGTGCAATAACGTACGAGTACATCCATACGGTACCAAACAACACCAAAACGGTGCAATACCGTACGAGTACTTCGTTACGGTACCAAACCACACTAAAGTGGTACAATACCGTACGAGTAAATCCATACGGTACCAAAGCACACCAAAACGGTGCAATACCGTACGAGTACTTCGTTACGGTACCAAACCACACCAAAACAGTGCAATACCGTACGAGTAAATCCATATGGTCCCAAACCACACCAAAACGGTGCAATACCGTACGAGTACTTCGTTACGGTACCAAACCACACCAAAACGGTGCAATACCGTACGAGTACTTCGTTACGGTACCAAACACCCCCAAAACGGTGTAATACCGTACGAGTACATCCATACGGTATCAAACCACACTAAAACGGTGCAATACCGTACGAGTACATCCATATGGCACCAAACCACACCAAAAAGGTGCAATACCGTACGAGTACGTGCATACGAAACCAAACCACACCAAAACGGTGTAAAACCGTACGAGGACATCCATACGGTACCAAACCACACCAAAACGATGCAATACCGTACGAGTACTTCGTTACGGTACAAAGCCACACCAAAACGGTACAATACCGTACGAGTACATCCATACGGTACCAAACCACCCCAAAACGGTGCAATACCGTATGAGTACTTCGTTACGGTACCAAACCACACCAAAACGGTACAATACCGTACGAGTACATCCATACGGTACCAAACCACACCAAAACGGTGCAATACCGTACGAGAACTTCGTTACGGTACCAAACCACACCAAAACGGTGCAATACCGTACGAGTACATTCATACGGTCCCAAACCACACCAAAACGGTGCAATACCGTACGAGTACTTCGTTACGGTACCAAACCACACCAAAACGGTACAATACCGTACGAGTACATCCATACGGTACCAAACCACACCAAAACGATGCAATACCGTACGAGTACTTCGTTACGGTACCACACCACACAAAAACGGCGCAATAACGTACGAGTACTTCGTTACGGTACCAAACCGCACCAAAACGGTACAATACCGTACGAGTACATCCATACGGTACCAAACCACATCAAAACGGTGCAATACGGTACGAGTACATTCATACGGTACCAAACCAAACCAAAACGGTGCAATACCGTGCGAGTACATCCATACGGTACCAAACCACCCCAAAACGGTGCAATACCGTACGAGTACTTCGTTACGGTACCAAACCACACCAAAACGGTGCAATACCGTACGAGTACATCCATACGGTACCAAACCACACCAAAATGGTGCAATACCGTACGAGTACTTCGTTACGGTACCAAACACCACCAAAACGGTACAATACCGTACGAGTACTTCGTTACGGTACGAAACCACACCAAAACGGTGCAATACCGTACGAGTACTTCGTTACGGTACCAAACCACACCAAAACGGTACAATACCGTACGAGTAAATCCATACGGTACCAAACCACACAAAAATGGTGCAATACCGTACGAGTACTTCGTTACGGTACCAAACCACACCAAAACGGTGCAATAACGTACGAGTACATCCATACGGTACCAAACAACACCAAAACGGTGCAATACCGTACGAGTACTTCGTTACGGTACCAAACCACACCAAAGTGGTACAATACCGTACGAGTAAATCCATACGGTACCAAAGCACACCAAAACGGTGCAATACCGTACGAGTACTTCGTTACGGTACCAAACCACACCAAAACAGTGCAATACCGTACGAGTAAATCCATATGGTCCCAAACCACACCAAAACGGTGCAATACCGTACGAGTACTTCGTTACGGTACCAAACCACACCAAAACGGTGCAATACCGTACGAGTACTTCGTTACGGTATCAAACCACCCCAAAACGGTGTAATACCGTACGAGTACATCCATACGGTATCAAACCACACTAAAACGGTGCAATACCGTACGAGTACATCCATATGGCACCAAACCACACCAAAAAGGTGCAATACCGTACGAGTACGTGCATACGAAACAAAACCACACCAAAACGGTGTAAAACCGTACGAGGACATCCATACGGTACCAGACCACACCAAAACGATGCAATACCGTACGAGTACTTCGTTACGGTACAAAGCAACACCAAAACGGTACAATACCGTACGAGTACATCCATACGGTACCAAACCACCCCAAAACGGTGCAATACCGTACGAGTACTTCGTTACGGTACCAAACCACACCAAAACGGTACAATACCGTACGAGTACATCCATACGGTACCAAACCACACCAAAACGGTGCAATACCGTACGAGTACTTCGTTACGGGACCAAACCACGCAAAAACGGCGCAATAACGTACGAGTACTTCGTTACGGTACCAAACCGCACCAAAACGGTACAATACCGTACGAGTACATCCATACGGTACCAAACCACACCAAAACGGTGCAATACCGTACGAGTACTTCGTTACGGTACCAAACCACACCAAAACGGTACAATACCGTACGAGTAAATCCATACGGTACCAAACCACACAAAAATGGTGCAATACCGTACGAGTACTTCGTTACGGTACCAAACCACACCAAAACGGTGCAATAACGTACGAGTACATCCATACGGTACCAAACAACACCAAAACGGTGCAATACCGTACGAGTACTTCGTTACGGTACCAAACCACACCAAAGTGGTACAATACCGTACGAGTAAATCCATACGGTACCAAAGCACACCAAAACGGTGCAATACCGTACGAGTACTTCGTTACGGTACCAAACCACACCAAAACAGTGCAATACCGTACGAGTAAATCCATATGGTCCCAAACCACACCAAAACGGTGCAATACCGTACGAGTACTTCGTTACGGTACCAAACCACACCAAAAAGGTGCAATACCGTACGAGTACTTCGTTACGGTACCAAACCACCCCAAAACGGTGTAATACCGTACGAGTACATCCATACGGTATCAAACCACACTAAAACGGTGCAATACCGTACGAGTACATCCATATGGCACCAAACCACACCAAAAAGGTGCAATACCGTACGAGTACGTGCATACGAAACCAAACCACACAAAAACGGTGTAAAACCGTACGAGGACATCCATACGGTACCAAACCACACCAAAACGATGCAATACCGTACGAGTACTTCGTTACGGTACAAAGCCACACCAAAACGGTACAATACCGTACGAGTACATCCATACGGTACCAAACCACCCCAAAACGGTGCAATACCGTACGAGTACTTCGTTACGGTACCAAACCACACCAAAACAGTGCAATACCGTACGAGTAAATCCATATGGTCCCAAACCACACCAAAACGGTGCAATACCGTACGAGTACTTCGTTACGGTACCAAACCACACCAAAAAGGTGCAATACCGTACGAGTACTTCGTTACGGTACCAAACCACCCCAAAACGGTGTAATACCGTACGAGTACATCCATACGGTATCAAACCACACTAAAACGGTGCAATACCGTACGAGTACATGCATATGGCACCAAACCACACCAAAAAGGTGCAATACCGTACGAGTACGTGCATACGAAACCAAACCACACAAAAACGGTGTAAAATCGTACGAGGACATCCATACGGTACCAAACCACACCAAAACGATGCAATACCGTACGAGTACTTCGTTACGGTACAAAGACACACCAAAACGGTACAATACCGTACGAGTACATCCATACGGTACCAAACCACCCCAAAACGGTGCAATACCGTACGAGTACTTCGTTACGGTACCAAACCACACCAAAACGGTACAATACCGTACGAGTACATCCATACGGTACCAAACCACACCAAAACGGTGCAATACCGTACGAGTACTTCGTTACGGTACCAAACCACACAAAAACGGCGCAATAACGTACGAGTACTTCGTTACGGTACCAAACCGCACCAAAACGGTACAATACCGTACGAGTACATCATTACGGTACCAAACCACATCAAAACAGTGCAATACGGTACGAGTACATTCATACGGTACCAAACCAAACCAAAACGGTGCAATACCGTGCGAGTACATCCATACGGTACCAACCACCCCAAAACGGTGCAATACCGTACGAGTACTTCGTTACGGTACCAAACCACACTAAAGTGGTACAATACCGTACGAGTAAATCCATACGGTACCAAAGCACACCAAAACGGTGCAATACCGTACGAGTACTTCGTTACGGTACCAAACCACACCAAAACAGTGCAATACCGTACGAGTAAATCCATATGGTCCCAAACCACACCAAAACGGTGCAATACCGTACGAGTACTTCGTTACGGTACCAAACCACACCAAAACGGTGCAATACCGTACGAGTACTTCGTTACGGTACCAAACACCCCCAAAACGGTGTAATACCGTACGAGTACATCCATACGGTATCAAACCACACTAAAACGGTGCAATACCGTACGAGTACATCCATATGGCACCAAACCACACCAAAAAGGTGCAATACCGTACGAGTACGTGCATACGAAACCAAACCACACCAAAACGGTGTAAAACCGTACGAGGACATCCATACGGTACCAAACCACACCAAAACGATGCAATACCGTACGAGTACTTCGTTACGGTACAAAGCCACACCAAAACGGTACAATACCGTACGAGTACATCCATACGGTACCAAACCACCCCAAAACGGTGCAATACCGTATGAGTACTTCGTTACGGTACCAAACCACACCAAAACGGTACAATACCGTACGAGTACATCCATACGGTACCAAACCACACCAAAACGGTGCAATACCGTACGAGAACTTCGTTACGGTACCAAACCACACCAAAACGGTGCAATACCGTACGAGTACATTCATACGGTCCCAAACCACACCAAAACGGTGCAATACCGTACGAGTACTTCGTTACGGTACCAAACCACACCAAAACGGTACAATACCGTACGAGTACATCCATACGGTACCAAACCACACCAAAACGATGCAATACCGTACGAGTACTTCGTTACGGTACCACACCACACAAAAACGGCGCAATAACGTACGAGTACTTCGTTACGGTACCAAACCGCACCAAAACGGTACAATACCGTACGAGTACATCCATACGGTACCAAACCACATCAAAACGGTGCAATACGGTACGAGTACATTCATACGGTACCAAACCAAACCAAAACGGTGCAATACCGTGCGAGTACATCCATACGGTACCAAACCACCCCAAAACGGTGCAATACCGTACGAGTACTTCGTTACGGTACCAAACCACACCAAAACGGTGCAATACCGTACGAGTACATCCATACGGTACCAAACCACACCAAAATGGTGCAATACCGTACGAGTACTTCGTTACGGTACCAAACACCACCAAAACGGTACAATACCGTACGAGTACTTCGTTACGGTACGAAACCACACCAAAACGGTGCAATACCGTACGAGTACTTCGTTACGGTACCAAACCACACCAAAACGGTACAATACCGTACGAGTAAATCCATACGGTACCAAACCACACAAAAATGGTGCAATACCGTACGAGTACTTCGTTACGGTACCAAACCACACCAAAACGGTGCAATAACGTACGAGTACATCCATACGGTACCAAACAACACCAAAACGGTGCAATACCGTACGAGTACTTCGTTACGGTACCAAACCACACCAAAGTGGTACAATACCGTACGAGTAAATCCATACGGTACCAAAGCACACCAAAACGGTGCAATACCGTACGAGTACTTCGTTACGGTACCAAACCACACCAAAACAGTGCAATACCGTACGAGTAAATCCATATGGTCCCAAACCACACCAAAACGGTGCAATACCGTACGAGTACTTCGTTACGGTACCAAACCACACCAAAACGGTGCAATACCGTACGAGTACTTCGTTACGGTATCAAACCACCCCAAAACGGTGTAATACCGTACGAGTACATCCATACGGTATCAAACCACACTAAAACGGTGCAATACCGTACGAGTACATCCATATGGCACCAAACCACACCAAAAAGGTGCAATACCGTACGACTACGTGCATACGAAACAAAACCACACCAAAACGGTGTAAAACCGTACGAGGACATCCATACGGTACCAAACCACACCAAAACGATGCAATACCGTACGAGTACTTCGTTACGGTACAAAGCAACACCAAAACGGTACAATACCGTACGAGTACATCCATACGGTACCAAACCACCCCAAAACGGTGCAATACCGTACGAGTACTTCGTTACGGTACCAAACCACACCAAAACGGTACAATACCGTACGAGTACATCCATACGGTACCAAACCACACCAAAACGGTGCAATACCGTACGAGTACTTCGTTACGGGACCAAACCACACAAAAACGGCGCAATAACGTACGAGTACTTCGTTACGGTACCAAACCGCACCAAAACGGTACAATACCGTACGAGTACATCCATACGGTACCAAATCACACCAAAACGGTGCAATACCGTACGAGTACTTCGTTACGGTACCAAACCACACCAAAACGGTACAATACCGTACGAGTAAATCCATACGGTACCAAACCACACAAAAATGGTGCAATACCGTACGAGTACTTCGTTACGGTACCAAACCACACCAAAACGGTGCAATAACGTACGAGTACATCCATACGGTACCAAACAACACCAAAACGGTGCAATACCGTACGAGTACTTCGTTACGGTACCAAACCACACCAAAGTGGTACAATACCGTACGAGTAAATCCATACGGTACCAAAGCACACCAAAACGGTGCAATACCGTACGAGTACTTCGTTACGGTACCAAACCACACCAAAACAGTGCAATACCGTACGAGTAAATCCATATGGTCCCAAACCACACCAAAACGGTGCAATACCGTACGAGTACTTCGTTACGGTACCAAACCACACCAAAAAGGTGCAATACCGTACGAGTACTTCGTTACGGTACCAAACCACCCCAAAACGGTGTAATACCGTACGAGTACATCCATACGGTATCAAACCACACTAAAACGGTGCAATACCGTACGAGTACATCCATATGGCACCAAACCACACCAAAAAGGTGCAATACCGTACGAGTACGTGCATACGAAACCAAACCACACAAAAACGGTGTAAAACCGTACGAGGACATCCATACGGTACCAAACCACACCAAAACGATGCAATACCGTACGAGTACTTCGTTACGGTACAAAGCCACACCAAAACGGTACAATACCGTACGAGTACATCCATACGGTACCAAACCACCCCAAAACGGTGCAATACCGTACGAGTACTTCGTTACGGTACCAAACCACACCAAAACAGTGCAATACCGTACGAGTAAATCCATATGGTCCCAAACCACACCAAAACGGTGCAATACCGTACGAGTACTTCGTTACGGTACCAAACCACACCAAAAAGGTGCAATACCGTACGAGTACTTCGTTACGGTACCAAACCACCCCAAAACGGTGTAATACCGTACGAGTACATCCATACGGTATCAAACCACACTAAAACGGTGCAATACCGTACGAGTACATGCATATGGCACCAAACCACACCAAAAAGGTGCAATACCGTACGAGTACGTGCATACGAAACCAAACCACACAAAAACGGTGTAAAACCGTACGAGGACATCCATACGGTACCAAACCACACCAAAACGATGCAATACCGTACGAGTACTTCGTTACGGTACAAAGCCACACCAAAACGGTACAATACCGTACGAGTACATCCATACGGTACCAAACCACCCCAAAACGGTGCAATACCGTACGAGTACTTCGTTACGGTACCAAACCACACCAAAACGGTTCAATACCGTACGAGTACATCCATACGGTACCAAACCACACCAAAACGGTGCAATACCGTACAAGTACTTCGTTACGGTACCAAACACCACCAAAACGGTACAATACCGTACGAGTACTTCGTTACGGTACCAAACCACACAAAAACGGTGCAATACCGTACGAGTACTTCGTTACGGTACCAAACAACACCAAAACGGTACAATACCGTACAAGTAAATACATACGGTACCAAACCACACAAAAATGGTGCAATACCGTACGAGTACTTCGTTACGGTACCAAACCACACCAAAACGGTGCAATACCGTACGAGTACATCCATATGGTACCAAACCACACCAAAACGGTGCAATACCGTACGAGTACTTCGTTACGGTACCAAACCACACCAAAATGGTACAATACCGTACGAGTAAATCCATACGGTACCAAACCACACCAAAACGGTGCAATACCGTACGAGAACTTCGTTACGGTACCAAACAACACAAAAACGGTGCAATACCGTACGAGTACATTCATACGGTCCCAAACCACACCAAAACGGTGCAATACCGTACGAGTACTTCGTTACGGTACCAAACCACACCAAAACGATGCAATACCGTACGAGTACTTCGTTACGGTACCAAACCACCCCAAAACGGTGCAATACCGTACGAGTACATCCATACGGTACCAAACCACACCAAAACGGTGCAATACCGTACAAGTACATCCATACGGCAACAAACCACACCAAAATGGTGCAATACCGTACGAGTACGTGCATACGATACCAAACCACACCAAAACGGTGCAATACCGTACGAGGACCTCCATACGGTACCAAACCACACCAAAACGGTGCAATACCGTACGAGTACTTCGTTACGGTACAAAGCCACATCAAAATGGTACAATACCGTACGAGTACATCCATACGGTACCAAACCACCCCAAATCGGTGCAATACCGTACGAGTACTTCATTACGGTACCAAACCACACCAAAACGGTACAATACCGTACGAGTACATCCATACGGTACCAAACCACACCAAAACGGTGCAATACCGTACGAGTACTTCGTTACGGTACCAAACCACACAAAAACGGTGCAATAACATACGAGTACTTCGTTACGGTACCAAACCGCACCAAAACGTTACAATACCGTACGAGTACATCCATACGGTACCAAACCACACAAAAACGGTGCAATACCGTACGAGTACTTCGTTACGGTACCAAACAACACCAAAACGGTACAATACCGTACAAGTAAATACATACGGTACCAAACCACACAAAAATGGTGCAATACCGTACGAGTACTTCGTTACGGTACCAAACCACACCAAAACGGTGCAATACCGTACGAGTACATCCATATGGTACCAAACCACACCAAAACGGTGCAATACCGTACGAGTACTTCGTTACAGTACCAAACCACACCAAAATGGTACAATACCGTACGAGTAAATCCATACGGTACCAAACCACACCAAAACGGTGCAATACCGTACGAGAACTTCGTTACGGTACCAAACCACACAAAAACGGTGCAATACCGTACGAGTACATTCATACGGTCCCAAACCACACCAAAACGGTGCAATACCGTACGAGTACTTCGTTACGGTACCAAACCACACCAAAACGATGCAATACCGTACGAGTACTTCGTTACGGTACCAAACCACCCCAAAACGGTGCAATACCGTACGAGTACATCCATACGGTACCAAACCACACCAAAACGGTGCAATACCGTACAAGTACATCCATACGGCAACAAACCACACCAAAATGGTGCAATACCGTACGAGTACGTGCATACGATACCAAACCACACCAAAACGGTGCAATACCGTACGAGGACCTCCATACGGTACCAAACCACACCAAAACGGTGCAATACCCTACGAGTACTTCGTTACAGTACCAAACCACACCAAAACGGTACAGTACCGTACGAGTACATCCATACGGTACCAAACCACCCCAAAACGGTGCAATACCGTACGAGTACTTCGTTACGGTACCAAACCACACCAAAACGGTACAATACCGTGCGAGTACATCCAAACGGTACCATACCACCCCAAAACGGTGCAATACCGTACGAGTACTTCGTTACGGTACCAAACCACACCAAAACGGTACAATACCGTCCGAGTAAATCCATACGGTACCAAACCACACCAAAACGGTGCAATACCGTACGAGTACTTCGTTACGGTACCAAACCACACCAAAACGGTGCAATACCGTACGAGTACATTCATACGGTCCCAAACCACACCAAAACGGTGCAATACCGTACGAGTACTTCGTTACGGTACCAAACCACTCCAAAACGATGCAATACCGTACGAGTACTTCGTTACGGAACCAAACCACCCCAAAACTGTGCAATACCGTACGAGTACATCCATACGGTACCAAACCACACCAAAACGGTGCAATACCGTACGAGTACATCCATACGGCAACAAACCACACCAAAATGGTGCAATACCGTACGAGTACTTCGTTACGGTACCAAACCACACCAAAACGGTACAATACCGTGCGAGTACATCCAAACGGTACCAAACCACCCCAAAACGGTGCAATACCGTACGAGTACATACATACGGTACCAAACCACACCAAAACGGTGCAATACCGTACGAGTACATCCATACGGTACCAAACCACACCAAAACGGTGCAATACCGTACGAGTACTTCGTTACGGTACCAACCCACACCAAAACGGTACAATACCGTGCGAGTACATCCAAACGGTACCAAACCACCCCAAAACGGTGCAATACGTACGAGTATTTCGTTACGGTACCAAACCACACCAAAACGGTACAATACCGTACGAGTAAATCCATACGGTACCAAAGCACACCAAAACGGTGCAATACCGTACGAGTACTTCGTTACGGTACCAAACCACACCAAAATGGTACAATACCGTACGAGTAAATCCATACGGTACCAAAGCACACCAAAACGGTGCAATACCGTACGAGTACTTCGTTATGGTACCAAACCACACCAAAACGGTGCAATACCGTACGAGTACTTCGTTACGGTACCAAACCACACCAAAATGGTACAATACCGTACGAGTAAATCCATACGGTACCAAAGCACACCAAAACGGTGCAATACCGTACGAGTACTTCGTTATGGTACCAAACCACACCAAAACGGTGCAATACCGTACGAGTACATCCATATGGTCCCAAACCACACCAAAACGGTGCAATACCGTACGAGTACTTCGTTACGGTACCAAACCACACCAAAACGGTACAATACCGTACGAGTACATCCATACGGTACCAAACCACACCAAAACGGTGCAATACCGTACGAGTACTTCGTTACGGTACCAAACCACACCAAAACGGTACAATACCGTACGAGTAAATCCATACGGTACCAAACCACACCAAAACGGTGCAATACCGTACGAGTACTTCGTGACGGTTCCAAACCACCCCAAAACGGTGCAATACCGTACGAGTACTTCGTTACAGTACAAAGCCACACCAAAACGGTACAATACCGTACGAGTACATCAATACGGTACCAAACCACACCAAAACGGTGCAATACGGTACGAGTACTTCGTTACGGTACCAAACCACACCAAAACGATACAATACCGTACGAGTACATCCATACGGTACCAAACCACACCAAAACGGTGCAATACCGTACGAGTACTTCGTTACGGTACCAAACCACACAAAAACGGTGCAATGACGTACGAGTACTTCGTTACGGTACCAAACCGCACCAAAACGGTACAATACCGTACGAGTACATCCATACGGTACCAAACCGCACCAAAACGGTGCAATACCGTACGAGTACTTCGTTACGGTACCAAACCACACCAAAACGGTACAATACCGTACGAAGACATCCATACGGTACCAAACCACACCAAAACGGTGCAATACCGTACGAGTACTTCGTTACGGTACCAAACCACACCAAAACGGAACAATACCGTACGAGAACTTCGTCACGGCACCAAACCACACTAAAGCGGTGCAATACCGTACGAGTACATCCATACGGTACCAAACCACACCAAAACGGTGCAATACCCTACGAGTACTTCGTTACAGTACCAAACCACACCAAAACGGTACAGTACCGTACGAGTACATCCATACGGTACCAAACCACACCAAAACGGTGCAATACCGTACGAGTACTTCGTTACGGTACCAAACCACACCAAAACGGTACAATACCGTACGAGTAAATCCATACGGTACCAAACCACACCAAAACGGTGCAATACCGTACGAGTACTTCGTTACGGTACCAAACCACACCAAAACCGTGCAATACCGTACGAGTACTTCGTTACGGTACCAAACACCACCAAAACGGTACAATACCGTACGAGTACTTCGTTACGGTACCAAACCACACCAAAACGGTGCAATACCGTACGAGTACTTCGTTACGGTACCAAACCACACCAAAACGGTACAATACCGTACGAGTAAATCCATACAGTACCAAACCACACAAAAATGGTGCAATACCGTACGAGTACTTCGTTACGGTACCAAACCACACCAAAACGGTACAATACCATACGAGTAAATCCATACGGTACCAAACCACACAAAAAGGGTGCAATACCGTACGAGTACTTCGTTACGGTACCAAACCACACCAAAACGGTGCAATACCGTACGAGTACATCCATACGGTACCAATCCACACCAAAACGGTTCAATACTGTACGAGTACTTCGTTACGGTACCAAACCACACCAAAATGGTACAATACCGTACGAGTAAATCCATACGGTACCAAACCACACCAAAACGGTGCAATACCGTACGAGTACTTCGTTACGGTACCAAACCACCCCAAAACGGTGCAATACCATACGAGTACATCCATACGGCACCAAACCACACCAAAATGGTGCAATACCGTACGAGTACTTCGTTACGGTACCAAACCACACCAAAACGGTACAATACCGTACGAGTACATCCATACGGTACCAAACCACACCAAAACGGTGCAAATACAGTACGAGTACTTCGTTACGGTACCAAACCACACCAAAACGGTGCAATACGGTACGAGTACATTCATACGGTACCAAACCAAACCAAAACGGTGCAATACCGTGCGAGTACATCAATACGGTACCAAACCACCCAAAAACGGTGCAATACCGTACGAGTACTTCGTTACGGTACCAAACCACACCAAAACGGTACAATACCGTACGAGTACATCCATACGGTACCAAACCACACCAAAACGGTGCAATACCGTACGAGTACTTCGTTACGGTACCAAACCACACCAAAACGGTGCAATACCGTACGAGTACTTCGTTACGGTACCAAACACCGCCAAAACGGTACAATACCGTTCGAGTACTTCGTTACGGTACGAAACCACACCAAAACGGTGCAATACCGTACGAGTACTTCGTTACGGTACCAAACCACACCAAAACGGTACAATACCGTACGAGTAAATCCATACGGTACCAAACCACACAAAAATGGTGCAATACCGTACGAGTACTTCGTTACGGTACCAAACAACACCAAAACGGTGCAATAACGTACGAGTACATCCATACGGTACCAAACCACACCAAAACGGTGCAATACCGTACGAGTACTTCGTTACGGTACCAAACCACACCAAAGTGGTACAATACCGTACGAGTAAATCAATACGGTACCAAAGCACACCAAAACGGTGCAATACCGTACGAGTACTTCGTTACGGTACCAAACCACACCAAAACAGTGCAATACCGTACGAGTACATCCATATGGTCCCAAACCACACCAAAACGGTGCAATACCGAACGAGTACTTCGTTACGGTACCAAACCACACCAAAACGGTACAATACCGTACTAGTACATCCATACGGTACCAAACAACACCAAAACGGTGCAATACCGTACGAGTACTTCGTTACAGTACCAAACCACACCAAAACGGTGCAATACCGTACAAGTACATCCATACGGTACCAAACCACACCAAAATGGTGCAATACCGTACGAGTACTTCGTTACGGTACCAAACACCACCAAAACGGTACAATACCGTACGAGTACTTCGTTATGGTACGAAACCACACCAAAACGGTGCAATACCGTACGAGTACTTCGTTATGGTACCAAACCACACCAAAACGGTGCAATATCGTACGAGTACATCCATACGGCAACAAACCACACCAAAATGGTGCAATACCGTACGAGTACTTCGTTACGGTACCAAACCACACCAAAACGGTACAATACCGTGCGAGTACATCCAAACGGTACCAAACCACCCCAAAACGGTGCAATACCGTACGAGTACATACATACGGTACCAAACCACACCAAAACGGTGCAATACCGTACGAGTACATCCATACGGTACCAAACCACACCAAAACGGTGCAATACCGTACGAGTACTTCGTTACGGTACCAAACCACACAAAAACGGTGCAATGACGTACGAGTACTTCGTTACGGTACCAAACCGCACCAAAACGGTACAATACTGTACGAGTACATCCATACGGTACCAAACCGCACCAAAACGGTGCAATACCGTACGAGTACTTCGTTACGGTACCAAACCGCACCAAAACGGTACAATACCGTACGAAGACATCCATACGGTACCAAACCACACCAAAACGGTGCAATACCGTACGAGTACTTCGTTACGGTACCAAACCACACCAAAACAGTGCAATACCGTACGAGTACTTCGTTACGGTACCAAACACCACCAAAACGGTACAATACCGTACGAGTACTTCGTTACGGTACCAAACCACACCAAAACGGTGCAATACCGTACGAGTACTTCGTTACGGTACCAAACCACACCAAAACGGTACAATACCGTACGAGTAAATCCATACAGTACCAAACCACACAAAAATGGTGCAATACCGTACGAGTACTTCGTTACGGTACCAAACCACACCAAAATGGTGCAATACCGTACGAGTACTTCGTTACGGTACCAAACCACACCAAAACGGTACAATACCGTACGAGTAAATCCATACGGTACCAAACCACACAAAAAGGGTGCAATACCGTACGAGTACTTCGTTACGGTACCAAACCACACCAAAACGGTGCAATACCGTACGAGTACATCCATACGGTACCAATCCACACCAAAACGGTGCAATACTGTACGAGTACTTCGTTACGGTACCAAACCACACCAAAATGGTACAATACCGTACGAGTAAATCCATACGGTACCAAACCACACCAAAACGGTGCAATACCGTACGAGTACTTCGTTACGGTACCAAACCACCCCAAAACGGTGCAATACCCTACGAGTACATCCATACGGCACCAAACCACACCAAAATGGTGCAATACCGTACGAGTACTTCGTTACGGTACCAAACCACACCAAAACGGTACAATACCGTACGAGTACATCCATACGGTACCAAACCACACCAAAACGGTGCAAATACCGTACGAGTACTTCGTTACGGTACCAAACCACACCAAAACGGTGCAATACCGTACGAGTACTTCGTGACGGTACCAAACCACATCAAAACAGTGCAATACGGTACGAGTACATTCATACGGTACCAAACCAAACCAAAACGGTGCAATACCGTGCGAGTACATCAATACGGTACCAAACCACCCCAAAACGGTGCAATACCGTACGAGTACTTCGTTACGGTACCAAACCACACCAAAACGGTACAATACCGTACGAGTACATCCATACGGTACCAAACAACACCAAAACGGTGCAATACCGTACGAGTACTTCGTTACGGTACCAAACCACACCAAAACGGAACAATACCGTACGAGAACTTCGTCACGGCACCAAACCACACTAAAGCGGTGCAATACCGTACGAGTACATCCATACGGTACCAAACCACACCAAAACGGTGCAATACCCTACGAGTACTTCGTTACGGTACCAAACCACACCAAAACGGTACAGTACCGTACGACTACATCCATACGGTACCAAACCACACCAAAACGGTGCAATACCGTACGAGTACTTCGTTACGGTACCAAACCACACCAAAACGGTACAATACCGTACGAGTAAATCCATGCGGTACCAAACCACACCAAAACGGTGCAATACCGTACGAGTACTTCGTTACGGTACCAAACCACACCAAAACAGTGCAATACCGTACGAGTACTTCGTTACGGTACCAAACACCACCAAAACGGTACAATACCGTACGAGTACTTCGTTACGGTACCAAACCACACCAAAACGGTGCAATACCGTACGAGTACTTCGTTACGGTACCAAACCACACCAAAACGGTACAATACCGTACGAGTAAATCCATACAGTACCAAACCACACAAAATTGGTGCAATACCGTACGAGTACTTCGTTACGGTACCAAACCACACCAAAATGGTGCAATAATGTACGAGTACTTCGTTACGGTACCAAACCACACCAAAACGGTACAATACCGTACGAGTAAATCCATACGGTACCAAACCACACAAAAAGGGTGCAATACCGTACGAGTACTTCGTTACGGTACCAAACCACACCAAAACGGTGCAATACCGTACGAGTACATCCATACGGTACCAATCCACACCAAAACGGTGCAATACTGTACGAGTACTTCGTTACGGTACCAAACCACACCAAAATGGTACAATACCGTACGAGTAAATCATACGGTACCAAACCACACCAAAACGGTGCAATACCGTACGAGTACTTCGTTACGGTACCAAACCACCCCAAAACGGTGCAATACCCTACGAGTACATCCATACGGCACCAAACCACACCAAAATGGTGCAATACCGTACGAGTACTTCGTTACGGTACCAAACCACACCAAAACGGTACAATACCGTACGAGTACATCCATACGGTACCAAACCACACCAAAACGGTGCAAATACCGTACGAGTACTTCGTTACGGTACCAAACCACACCAAAACGGTGCAATACCGTACGAGTACTTCGTGACGGTACCAAACCACATCAAAACAGTGCAATACGGTACGAGTACATTCATACGGTACCAAACCAAACCAAAACGGTGCAATACCGTGCGAGTACATCAATACGGTACCAAACCACCCCAAAACGGTGCAATACCGTACGAGTACTTCGTTACGGTACCAAACCACACCAAAACGGTACAATACCGTACGAGTACATCCATACGGTACCAAACCACACCAAAACGGTGCAATGCCGTACGAGTACTTCGTTACGGTACCAAACCACACCAAAACGGTGCAATACCGTACGAGTACTTCGTTACGGTACCAAACACCGCCAAAACGGTACAATACCGTTCGAGTACTTCGTTACGGTACGAAACCACACCAAAACGGTGCAATACCGTACGAGTACTTCGTTACGGTACCAAACCACACCAAAACGGTACAATACCGTACGAGTAAATCCATACGGTACCAAACCACACAAAAATGGTGCAATACCGTACGAGTACTTCGTTACGGTACCAAACCACACCAAAACGGTGCAATAACGTACGAGTACATCCATACGGTACCAAACCACACCAAAACGGTGCAATACCGTACGAGTACTTCGTTACGGTACCAAACCACACCAAAGTGGTACAATACCGTACGAGTAAATCAATACGGTACCAAAGCACACCAAAACGGTGCAATACCGTACGAGTACTTCGTTACGGTACCAAACCACACCAAAACAGTGCAATACCGTACGAGTACATCCATTTGGTCCCAAACCACACCAAAACGGTGCAATACCGAACGAGTACTTCGTTACGTTACCAAACCACACCAAAACGGTACAATACCATACGGTACCAAACAACACCAAAACGGTGCAATACCGTACGAGTACTTCGTTACGGTACCAAACCACACCAAAACGGTGCAATACCGTACAAGTACATCCATACGGTACCAAACCACACCAAAATGGTGCAATACCGTACGAGTACTTCGTTACGGTACCAAACACCACCAAAACGGTACAATACCGTACGAGTACTTCGTTACGGTACGAAACCACACCAAAACGGTGCAATACCGTACGAGTACTTCGTTACGGTACCAAACCACACCAAAACGGTGCAATACCGTACGAGTACATCCATACGGCAACAAACCACACCAAAATGGTTCAATACCGTACGAGTACTTCGTTACGGTACCAAACCACACCAAAACGGTACAATACCGTGCGAGTACATCCAAACGGTACCAAACAACCCCAAAACGGTGCAATACCGTACGAGTACATACATACGGTACCAAACCACACCAAAACGGTGCAATACCGTACGAGTACATCCATACGGTACCAAACCACACCAAAACGGTGCAATACCGTACGAGTACTTCGTTACGGTACCAAACCACACAAAAACGGTGCAATGACGTACGAGTACTTCGTTACGGTACCAAACCGCACCAAAACGGTACAATACTGTACGAGTACATCCATACGGTACCAAACCGCACCAAAACGGTGCAATACCGTACGAGTACTTCGTTACGGTACCAAACCGCACCAAAACGGTACAATACCGTACGAAGACATCCATACGGTACCAAACCACACTAAAACGGTGCAATACCGTACGAGTACTTCGTTACGGTACCAAACCACACCAAAACGGAACAATACCGTACGAGAACTTCGTCACGGCACCAAACCACACTAAAGCGGTGCAATACCGTACGAGTACATCCATACGGTACCAAACCACACCAAAACGGTGCAATACCCTACGAGTACTTCGTTACGGTACCAAACCACACCAAAACGGTACAGTACCGTACGAGTACATCCATACGGTACCAAACCACACCAAAACGGTGCAATACCGTACGAGTACTTCGTTACGGTACCAAACCACACCAAAACGGTACAATACCGTACGAGTAAATCCATACGGTACCAAACCACACCAAAACGGTGCAATACCGTACGAGTACTTCGTTACGGTACCAAACCACACCAAAACAGTGCAATACCGTACGAGTACTTCGTTACGGTACCAAACACCACCAAAACGGTACAATACCGTACGAGTACTTCGTTACGGTACCAAACCACACCAAAACGGTGCAATACCGTACGAGTACTTCGTTACGGTACCAAACCACACCAAAACGGTACAATACCGTACGAGTAAATCCATACAGTACCAAACCACACAAAAATGGTGCAATACCGTACGAGTACTTCGTTACGGTACCAAACCACACCAAAATGGTGCAATACCGTACGAGTACTTCGTTACGGTACCAAACCACACCAAAACGGTACAATACCGTACGAGTAAATCCATACGGTACCAAACCACACAAAAAGGGTGCAATACCGTACGAGTACTTCGTTACGGTGCCAAAGCACACCAAAACGGTGCAATACCGTACGAGTACATCCATACGGTACCAATCCACACCAAAACGGTGCAATACTGTACGAGTACTTCGTTACGGTACCAAACCACACCAAAATGGTACAATACCGTACGAGTAAATCCATACGGTACCAAACCACACCAAAACGGTGCAATACCGTACGAGTTCTTCGTTACGGTACCAAACCACCCCAAAACGGTGCAATACCCTACGAGTACATCCATACGGCACCAAACCACACCAAAATGGTGCAATACCGTACGAGTACTTCGTTACGGTACCAAACCACACCAAAACGGTACAATACCGTACGAGTACATCCATACGGTACCAAACCACACCAAAACGGTGCAAATACCGTACGAGTACTTCGTTACGGTACCAAACCACACCAAAACGGTGCAATACCGTACGAGTACTTCGTGACGGTACCAAACCACATCAAAACAGTGCAATACGGTACGAGTACATTCATACGGTACCAAACCAAACCAAAACGGTGCAATACCGTGCGAGTACATCAATACGGTACCAAACCACCCCAAAACGGTGCAATACCGTATGAGTACTTCGTTACGGTACCAAACCACACCAAAACGGTACAATACCGTACGAGTACATCCATACGGTACCAAACCACACCAAAACGGTGCAATACCGTACGAGTACTTCGTTACGGTACCAAACCACACCAAAACGGTGCAATACCGTACGAGTACTTCGTTACGGTACCAAACACCGCCAAAACGGTACAATACCGTTCGAGTACTTCGTTACGGTACGAAACCACACCAAAACGGTGCAATACCGTACGAGTACTTCGTTACGGTACCAAACCACACCAAAATGGTACAATACCGTACGAGTAAATCCATACGGTACCAAACCACACAAAAATGGTGCAATACCGTACGAGTACTTCGTTACGGTACCAAACCACACCAAAACGGTGCAATAACGTACGAGTACATCCATACGGTACCAAACCACACCAAAACGGTGCAATACCGTACGAGTACTTCGTTACGGTACCAAACCACACCAAAGTGGTACAATACCGTACGAGTAAATCAATACGGTACCAAAGCACACCAAAACGGTGCAATACCGTACGAGTACTTCGTTACGGTACCAAACCACACCAAAACAGTGCAATACCGTACGAGTACATCCATACGGTACCAAACCACACCAAAACGGTGCAATACCGTACAAGTACATCCATACGGTACCAAACCACACCAAAATGGTGCAATACCGTACGAGTACTTCGTTACGGTACCAAACACCACCAAAACGGTACAATACCGTACGAGTACTTCGTTACGGTACGAAACCACACCAAAACGGTGCAATACCGTACGAGTACTTCGTTACGGTACCAAACCACACCAAAACGGTGCAATACCGTACGAGTACATCCATACGGCAACAAACCACACCAAAATGGTGCAATACCGTACGAGTACTTCGTTACGGTACCAAACCACACCAAAACGGTACAATACCGTGCGAGTACATCCAAACGGTACCAAACCACCCCAAAACGGTGCAATACCGTACGAGTACATACATACGGTACCAAACCACACCAAAACGGTGCAATACCGTACGAGTACATCCATACGGTACCAAACCACACCAAAACGGTGCAATTACGTACGAGTACTTCGTTACGGTTCCAAACCACACCAAAACGGTACAATACCGTGCGAGTACATCCAAACGGTACCAAACCACCCCAAAACGGTGCAATACGTACGAGTATTTCGTTACGGTACCAAACCACACCAAAACGGTACAATACCGTACGAGTAAATCCATACGGTACCAAACCACACCAAAACGGTGCAATACCGTACGAGTACTTCGTTACGGTACGAAACCACACCAAAATGGTACAATACCGTACGAGTAAATCCATACGGTACCAAAGCACACCAAAACGGTGCAATACCGTACGAGTACTTCGTTATGGTACCAAACCACACCAAAACGGTGCAATACCGTACGAGTACATCCATATGGTCCCAAACCACACCAAAACGGTGCAATACCGTACGAGTACTTCGTTACGGTACCAAACCACCCCAAAACGGTGCAATACCGTACGAGTACATCCATACGGTACCAAACCACACCAAAACGGTGCAATACCGTACGAGTACATCCATACGGCAACAAACCACACCAAAATGGTGCAATACCGTACGAGTACGTGCATACGATACCAAAGCACACCAAAACGGTGCAATACCGTACGAAGACATCCATACGGTACCAAACCACACCAAAACGGTGCAATACCGTACGAGTACTTCGTTACGGTACAAAGCCACACCAAAACGGTACAATACCGTACGAGTACATCCATACGGTACCAAACTACCCCAAAACGGTGCAATACCGTACGAGTACTTCGTTACGGTACCAAACCACACCAAAACGGTACAATACCGTACGAGTACATCCATACGGTACCAAACCACACCAAAACGGTGCAATACCGTACGAGTACTTCGTTACGGTACCAAACCACACCAAAACGGTACAATACCGTACGAGAACTTCGTCACGCCACCAAACCTCACCAAAACTGTGCAATACCGTACGAAGACATCCATACGGTACCAAACCACACCAAAACGGTGCAATACCGTACGAGTACTTCGTTACGGTACAAAGCCACACCAAAACGGTACAATACCGTACGAGTACATCCATACGGTACCAAACTACCCCAAAACGGTGCAATACCGTACGAGTACTTCGTTACGGTACCAAACCAACCCAAAACGGTACAATACCGTACGAGTACATCCATACGGTACCAAACCACACCAAAACGGTGCAATACCGTACGAGTACTTCGTTACGGTACCAAACCACACCAAAACGGTACAATACCGTACGAGAACTTCGTCACGCCACCAAACCTCACCAAAACGGTGCAATACCGTACGAGTACATCCATACGGTACCAAACCACACCAAAACGGTGCAATACCGTACGAGTACTTCGTTACGGTACCAAACCACACCAAAACGGTTCAATACCGTACGAGTACATCCATACGGTACCAAACCACACCAAAACGGTGCAATACCGTACAAGTACTTCGTTACGGTACCAAACACCACCAAAACGGTACAATACCGTACGAGTACTTCGTTACGGTACCAAACCAAACAAAAACGGTGCAATACCGTACGAGTACTTCGTTACGGTACCAAACAACACCAAAACGGTACAATACCGTACGAGTAAATCCATACGGTACCAAACCACACAAAAATGGTGCAATACCGTACGAGTACTTCGTTACGGTACCAAACCACACCAAAACGGTGCAATACCGTACGAGTACATCCATATGGTACCAAACCACACCAAAACGGTGCAATACCGTACGAGTACTTCGTTACGGTACCAAACCACACCAAAATGGTACAATACCGTACGAGTAAATCCATACGCTACCAAACCACACCAAAACGGTGCAATACCGTACGAGAACTTCGTTACGGTACCAAACCACACCAAAATGGTGCAATACCGTACGAGTACATTCATACGTTCCCAAACCACACCAAAACGGTGCAATACCGTACGAGTACTTCGTTACGGTACCAAACCACACCAAAACGATGCAATACCGTACGAGTACTTCGTTACGGTACCAAACCACCCCAAAACGGTGCAATACCGTACGAGTACATCCATACGGTACCAAACCACACCAAAACGGTGCAATACCGTACGAGTACTTCGTTACGGTACCAAACCACCCCAAAACGGTGCAATACCCTACGAGTACATCCATACGGCACCAAACCACACCAAAATGGTGCAATACCGTATGAGTACTTCGTTACGGTACCAAACCACACCAAAACGGTACAATACCGTACGAGTACATCCATACGGTACCAAACCACACCAAAACGGTGCAAATACCGTACGAGTACTTCGTTACGGTACCAAACCACACCAAAACGGTGCAATACCGTACGAGTACTTCGTGACGGTACCAAACCACATCAAAACAGTGCAATACGGTACGAGTACATTCATACGGTACCAAACCAAACCAAAACGGTGCAATACCGTGCGAGTACATCAATACGGTACCAAACCTCCCCAAAACGGTGCAATACCGTACGAGTACTTCGTTACGGTACCAAACCACACCAAAACGGTACAATACCGTACGAGTACATCCATACGGTACCAAACCACACCAAAACGGTGCAATACCGTACGAGTACTTCGTTACGGTACCAAACCACACCAAAACGGTGCAATACCGTACGAGTACTTCGTTACGGTACCAAACACCGCCAAAACGGTACAATACCGTTCGAGTACTTCGTTACGGTACGAAACCACACCAAAACGGTGCAATACCGTACGAGTACTTCGTTACGGTACCAAACCACACCAAAACGGTACAATACCGTACGAGTAAATCCATACGGTACCAAACCACACAAAAATGGTGCAATACCGTACGAGTACTTCGTTACGGTACCAAACCACACCAAAACGGTGCAATAACGTACGAGTACATCCATACGGTACCAAACCACACCAAAACGGTGCAATACCGTACGAGTACTTCGTTACGGTACCAAACCACACCAAAGTGGTACAATACCGTACGAGTAAATCAATACGGTACCAAAGCACACCAAAACGGTGCAATACCGTACGAGTACTTCGTTACGGTACCAAACCACACCAAAACAGTGCAATACCGTACGAGTACATCCATATGGTCCCAAACCACACCAAAACGGTGCAATACCGAACGAGTACTTCGTTACGGTACCAAACCACACCAAAACGGTACAATACCATACGGTACCAAACAACACCAAAACGGTGCAATACCGTACGAGTACTTCGTTACGGTACCAAACCACACCAAAACGGTGCAATACCGTACAAGTACATCCATACGGTACCAAACCACACCAAAATGGTGCAATACCGTACGAGTACTTCGTTACGGTACCAAACACCACCAAAACGGTACAATACCGTACGAGTACTTCGTTACGGTACGAAACCACACCAAAACGGTGCAATACCGTACGAGTACTTCGTTACGGTACCAAACCACACCAAAACGGTGCAATACCGTACGAGTACATCCATACGGCAACAAACCACACCAAAATGGTGCAATACCGTACGAGTACTTCGTTACGGTACCAAACCACACCAAAACGGTACAATACCGTGCGAGTACATCCAAACGGTACCAAACCACCCCAAAACGGTGCAATACCGTACGAGTACATACATACGGTACCAAACCACACCAAAACGGTGCAATACCGTACGAGTAAATCCATACGGTACCAAACCACACCAAAACGGTGCAATTACGTACGAGTACTTCGTTACGGTACCAAACCACACCAAAACGGTACAATACCGTGCGAGTACATCCAAACGGTACCAAACCACCCCAAAACGGTGCAATACGTACGAGTATTTCGTTACGGTACCAAACCACACCAAAACGGTACAATACCGTACGAGTAAATCCATACGGTACCAAACCACACCAAAACGGTGCAATACCGTACGAGTACTTCGTTACGGTACGAAACCACACCAAAATGGTACAGTACCGTACGAGCAAATCCATACGGTACCAAAGCACACCAAAACGGTGCAATACCGTACGAGTACTTCGTTATGGTACCAAACCACACCAAAACGGTGCAATACCGTACGAGTACATCCATATGGTCCCAAACCACACCAAAACGGTGCAATACCGTACGAGTACTTCGTTACGGTACCAAACCACCCCAAAACGGTGCAATACCGTACGAGTACATCCATACGGTACCAAACCACACCAAAACGGTGCAATACCGTACGAGTACATCCATACGGCAACAAACCACACCAAAATGGTGCAATACCGTACGAGTACGTGCATACGATACCAAAGCACACCAAAACGGTACAATACCGTACGAGTACATCCATACGGTACCAAACTACCCCAAAACGGTGCAATACCGTACGAGTACTTCGTTACGGTACCAAACCACACCAAAACGGTACAATACCGTACGAGTACATCCATACGGTACCAAACCACACCAAAACGGTGCAATACCGTACGAGTACTTCGTTACGGTACCAAACCACACCAAAACGGTACAATACCGTACGAGAACTTCGTCACGCCACCAAACCTCACCAAAACGGTGCAATACCGTACGAAGACATCCATACGGTACCAAACCACACCAAAACGGTGCAATACCGTACGAGTACTTCGTTACGGTACAAAGCCACACCAAAACGGTACAATACCGTACGAGTACATCCATACGGTACCAAACTACCCCAAAACGGTGCAATACCGTACGAGTACTTCGTTACGGTACCAAACCACACCAAAACGGTACAATACCGTACGAGTACATCCATACGGTACCAAACCACACCAAAACGGTGCAATACCGTACGAGTACTTCGTTACGGTACCAAACCACACCAAAACGGTACAATACCGTACGAGAACTTCGTCACGCCACCAAACCTCACCAAAACGGTGCAATACCGTACGAGTACATCCATACGGTACCAAACCACACCAAAACGGTGCAATACCGTACGAGTACTTCGTTACGGTACCAAACCACACCAAAACGGTTCAATACCGTACGAGTACATCCATACGGTACCAAACCACACCAAAACGGTGCAATACCGTACAAGTACTTCGTTACGGTACCAAACACCACCAAAACGGTACAATACCGTACGAGTACTTCGTTACGGTACCAAACCACACAAAAACGGTGCAATACCGTACGAGTACTTCGTTACGGTACCAAACAACACCAAAACGGTACAATACCGTACGAGTAAATCCATAAGGTACCAAACCACACAAAAATGGTGCAATACCGTACGAGTACTTCGTTACGGTACCAAACCACACCAAAACGGTGCAATACCGTACGAGTACATCCATATGGTACCAAACCACACCAAAACGGTGCAATACCGTACGAGTACTTCGTTACGGTACCAAACCACACCAAAATGGTACAATACCGTACGAGTAAATCCATACGCTACCAAACCACACCAAAACGGTGCAATACCGTACGAGAACTTCGTTACGGTACCAAACCACACCAAAACGGTGCAATACCGTACGAGTACATTCATACGGTCCCAAACCACACCAAAACGGTGCAATACCGTACGAGTACTTCGTTACGGTACCAAACCACACCAAAACGATGCAATACCGTACGAGTACTTCGTTACGGTACCAAACCACCCCAAAACGGTGCAATACCGTACGAGTACATCCGTACGGTACCAAACCACACCAAAACGGTGCAATACCGTACGAGTACTTCGTTACGGTACCAAACCACCCCAAAACGGTGCAATACCCTACGAGTACATCCATACGGCACCAAACCACACCAAAATGGTGCAATACCGTACGAGTACTTCGTTACGGTACCAAACCACACCAAAACGGTACAATACCGTACGAGTACATCCATACGGTACCAAACCACACCAAAACGGTGCAAATACCGTACGAGTACTTCGTTACGGTACCAAACCACACCAAAACGGTGCAATACCGTACGAGTACTTCGTGACGGTACCAAACCACATCAAAACAGTGCAATACGGTACGAGTACATTCATACGGTACCAAACCAAACCAAAACGGTGCAATACCGTGCGAGTACATCAATACGGTACCAAACCTCCCCAAAACGGTGCAATACCGTACGAGTACTTCGTTACGGTACCAAACCACACCAAAACGGTACAATACCGTACGAGTACATCCATACGGTACCAAACCACACCAAAACGGTGCAATACCGTACGAGTACTTCGTTACGGTACCAAACCACACCAAAACGGTGCAATACCGTACGAGTACTTCGTTACGGTACCAAACACCGCCAAAACGGTACAATACCGTTCGAGTACTTCGTTACGGTACGAAACCACACCAAAACGGTGCAATACCGTACGAGTACTTCGTTACGGTACCAAACCACACCAAAACGGTACAATACCGTACGAGTAAATCCATACGGTACCAAACCACACAAAAATGGTGCAATACCGTACGAGTACTTCGTTACGGTACCAAACCACACCAAAACGGTTCAATACCGTACGAGTACATCCATACGGTACCAAACCACACCAAAACGGTGCAATACCGTACAAGTACTTCGTTACGGTACCAAACACCACCAAAACGGTACAATACCGTACGAGTACTTCGTTACGGTACCAAACCAAACAAAAACGGTGCAATACCGTACGAGTACTTCGTTACGGTACCAAACAACACCAAAACGGTACAATACCGTACGAGTAAATCCATACGGTACCAAACCACACAAAAATGGTGCAATACCGTACGAGTACTTCGTTACGGTACCAAACCACACCAAAACGGTGCAATACCGTACGAGTACATCCATATGGTACCAAACCACACCAAAACGGTGCAATACCGTACGAGTACTTCGTTACGGTACCAAACCACACCAAAATGGTACAATACCGTACGAGTAAATCCATACGCTACCAAACCACACCAAAACGGTGCAATACCGTACGAGAACTTCGTTACGGTACCAAACCACACCAAAACGGTGCAATACCGTACGAGTACATTCATACGTTCCCAAACCACACCAAAACGGTGCAATACCGTACGAGTACTTCGTTACGGTACCAAACCACACCAAAACGATGCAATACCGTACGAGTACTTCGTTACGGTACCAAACCACCCCAAAACGGTGCAATACCGTACGAGTACATCCATACGGTACCAAACCACACCAAAACGGTGCAATACCGTACGAGTACTTCGTTACGGTACCAAACCACCCCAAAACGGTGCAATACCCTACGAGTACATCCATACGGCACCAAACCACACCAAAATGGTGCAATACCGTATGAGTACTTCGTTACGGTACCAAACCACACCAAAACGGTACAATACCGTACGAGTACATCCATACGGTACCAAACCACACCAAAACGGTGCAAATACCGTACGAGTACTTCGTTACGGTACCAAACCACACCAAAACGGTGCAATACCGTACGAGTACTTCGTGACGGTACCAAACCACATCAAAACAGTGCAATACGGTACGAGTACATTCATACGGTACCAAACCAAACCAAAACGGTGCAATACCGTGCGAGTACATCAATACGGTACCAAACCTCCCCAAAACGGTGCAATACCGTACGAGTACTTCGTTACGGTACCAAACCACACCAAAACGGTACAATACCGTACGAGTACATCCATACGGTACCAAACCACACCAAAACGGTGCAATACCGTACGAGTACTTCGTTACGGTACCAAACCACACCAAAACGGTGCAATACCGTACGAGTACTTCGTTACGGTACCAAACACCGCCAAAACGGTACAATACCGTTCGAGTACTTCGTTACGGTACGAAACCACACCAAAACGGTGCAATACCGTACGAGTACTTCGTTACGGTACCAAACCACACCAAAACGGTACAATACCGTACGAGTAAATCCATACGGTACCAAACCACACAAAAATGGTGCAATACCGTACGAGTACTTCGTTACGGTACCAAACCACACCAAAACGGTGCAATAACGTACGAGTACATCCATACGGTACCAAACCACACCAAAACGGTGCAATACCGTACGAGTACTTCGTTACGGTACCAAACCACACCAAAGTGGTACAATACCGTACGAGTAAATCAATACGGTACCAAAGCACACCAAAACGGTGCAATACCGTACGAGTACTTCGTTACGGTACCAAACCACACCAAAACAGTGCAATACCGTACGAGTACATCCATATGGTCCCAAACCACACCAAAACGGTGCAATACCGAACGAGTACTTCGTTACGGTACCAAACCACACCAAAACGGTACAATACCATACGGTACCAAACAACACCAAAACGGTGCAATACCGTACGAGTACTTCGTTACGGTACCAAACCACACCAAAACGGTGCAATACCGTACAAGTACATCCATACGGTACCAAACCACACCAAAATGGTGCAATACCGTACGAGTACTTCGTTACGGTACCAAACACCACCAAAACGGTACAATACCGTACGAGTACTTCGTTACGGTACGAAACCACACCAAAACGGTGCAATACCGTACGAGTACTTCGTTACGGTACCAAACCACACCAAAACGGTGCAATACCGTACGAGTACATCCATACGGCAACAAACCACACCAAAATGGTGCAATACCGTACGAGTACTTCGTTACGGTACCAAACCACACCAAAACGGTACAATACCGTGCGAGTACATCCAAACGGTACCAAACCACCCCAAAACGGTGCAATACCGTACGAGTACATACATACGGTACCAAACCACACCAAAACGGTGCAATACCGTACGAGTACATCCATACGGTACCAAACCACACCAAAACGGTGCAATTACGTACGAGTACTTCGTTACGGTACCAAACCACACCAAAACGGTACAATACCGTGCGAGTACATCCAAACGGTACCAAACCACCCCAAAACGGTGCAATACGTACGAGTATTTCGTTACGGTACCAAACCACACCAAAACGGTACAATACCGTACGAGTAAATCCATACGGTACCAAACCACACCAAAACGGTGCAATACCGTACGAGTACTTCGTTACGGTACGAAACCACACCAAAATGGTACAGTACCGTACGAGCAAATCCATACGGTACCAAAGCACACCAAAACGGTGCAATACCGTACGAGTACTTCGTTATGGTACCAAACCACACCAAAACGGTGCAATACCGTACGAGTACATCCATATGGTCCCAAACCACACCAAAACGGTGCAATACCGTACGAGTACTTCGTTACGGTACCAAACCACCCCAAAACGGTGCAATACCGTACGAGTACATCCATACGGTACCAAACCACACCAAAACGGTGCAATACCGTACGAGTACATCCATACGGCAACAAACCACACCAAAATGGTGCAATACCGTACGAGTACGTGCATACGATACCAAAGCACACCAAAACGGTACAATACCGTACGAGTACATCCATACGGTACCAAACTACCCCAAAACGGTGCAATACCGTACGAGTACTTCGTTACGGTACCAAACCACACCAAAACGGTACAATACCGTACGAGTACATCCATACGGTACCAAACCACACCAAAACGGTGCAATACCGTACGAGTACTTCGTTACGGTACCAAACCACACCAAAACGGTACAATACCGTACGAGAACTTCGTCACGCCACCAAACCTCACCAAAACGGTGCAATACCGTACGAAGACATCCATACGGTACCAAACCACACCAAAACGGTGCAATACCGTACGAGTACTTCGTTACGGTACAAAGCCACACCAAAACGGTACAATACCGTACGAGTACATCCATACGGTACCAAACTACCCCAAAACGGTGCAATACCGTACGAGTACTTCGTTACGGTACCAAACCACACCAAAACGGTACAATACCGTACGAGTACATCCATACGGTACCAAACCACACCAAAACGGTGCAATACCGTACGAGTACTTCGTTACGGTACCAAACCACACCAAAACGGTACAATACCGTACGAGAACTTCGTCACGCCACCAAACCTCACCAAAACGGTGCAATACCGTACGAGTACATCCATACGGTACCAAACCACACCAAAACGGTGCAATACCGTACGAGTACTTCGTTACGGTACCAAACCACACCAAAACGGTTCAATACCGTACGAGTACATCCATACGGTACCAAACCACACCAAAACGGTGCAATACCGTACAAGTACTTCGTTACGGTACCAAACACCACCAAAACGGTACAATACCGTACGAGTACTTCGTTACGGTACCAAACCACACAAAAACGGTGCAATACCGTACGAGTACTTCGTTACGGTACCAAACAACACCAAAACGGTACAATACCGTACGAGTAAATCCATAAGGTACCAAACCACACAAAAATGGTGCAATACCGTACGAGTACTTCGTTACGGTACCAAACCACACCAAAACGGTGCAATACCGTACGAGTACATCCATATGGTACCAAACCACACCAAAACGGTGCAATACCGTACGAGTACTTCGTTACGGTACCAAACCACACCAAAATGGTACAATACCGTACGAGTAAATCCATACGCTACCAAACCACACCAAAACGGTGCAATACCGTACGAGAACTTCGTTACGGTACCAAACCACACCAAAACGGTGCAATACCGTACGAGTACATTCATACGGTCCCAAACCACACCAAAACGGTGCAATACCGTACGAGTACTTCGTTACGGTACCAAACCACACCAAAACGATGCAATACCGTACGAGTACTTCGTTACGGTACCAAACCACCCCAAAACGGTGCAATACCGTACGAGTACATCCGTACGGTACCAAACCACACCAAAACGGTGCAATACCGTACGAGTACTTCGTTACGGTACCAAACCACCCCAAAACGGTGCAATACCCTACGAGTACATCCATACGGCACCAAACCACACCAAAATGGTGCAATACCGTACGAGTACTTCGTTACGGTACCAAACCACACCAAAACGGTACAATACCGTACGAGTACATCCATACGGTACCAAACCACACCAAAACGGTGCAAATACCGTACGAGTACTTCGTTACGGTACCAAACCACACCAAAACGGTGCAATACCGTACGAGTACTTCGTGACGGTACCAAACCACATCAAAACAGTGCAATACGGTACGAGTACATTCATACGGTACCAAACCAAACCAAAACGGTGCAATACCGTGCGAGTACATCAATACGGTACCAAACCTCCCCAAAACGGTGCAATACCGTACGAGTACTTCGTTACGGTACCAAACCACACCAAAACGGTACAATACCGTACGAGTACATCCATACGGTACCAAACCACACCAAAACGGTGCAATACCGTACGAGTACTTCGTTACGGTACCAAACCACACCAAAACGGTGCAATACCGTACGAGTACTTCGTTACGGTACCAAACACCGCCAAAACGGTACAATACCGTTCGAGTACTTCGTTACGGTACGAAACCACACCAAAACGGTGCAATACCGTACGAGTACTTCGTTACGGTACCAAACCACACCAAAACGGTACAATACCGTACGAGTAAATCCATACGGTACCAAACCACACAAAAATGGTGCAATACCGTACGAGTACTTCGTTACGGTACCAAACCACACCAAAACGGTGCAATAACGTACGAGTACATCCATACGGTACCAAACCACACCAAAACGGTGCAATACCGTACGAGTACTTCGTTACGGTACCAAACCACACCAAAGTGGTACAATACCGTACGAGTAAATCAATACGGTACCAAAGCACACCAAAACGGTGCAATACCGTACGAGTACTTCGTTACGGTACCAAACCACACCAAAACAGTGCAATACCGTACGAGTACATCCATATGGACCCAAACCACACCAAAACGGTGCAATACCGAACGAGTACTTCGTTACGGTACCAAACCACACCAAAACGGTACAATACCATACGGTACCAAACAACACCAAAACGGTGCAATACCGTACGAGTACTTCGTTACGGTACCAAACCACACCAAAACGGTGCAATACCGTACAAGTACATCCATACGGTACCAAACCACACCAAAATGGTGCAATACCGTACGAGTACTTCGTTACGGTACCAAACACCACCAAAACGGTACAATACCGTACGAGTACTTCGTTACGGTACGAAACCACACCAAAACGGTGCAATACCGTACGAGTACTTCGTTACGGTACCAAACCACACCAAAACGGTGCAATACCGTACGAGTACATCCATACGGCAACAAACCACACCAAAATGGTGCAATACCGTACGAGTACTTCGTTACGGTACCAAACCACACCAAAACGGTACAATACCGTGCGAGTACATCCAAACGGTACCAAACCACCCCAAAACGGTGCAATACCGTACGAGTACATACATACGGTACCAAACCACACCAAAACGGTGCAATACCGTACGAGTACATCCATACGGTACCAAACCACACCAAAACGGTGCAATTACGTACGAGTACTTCGTTACGGTACCAAACCACACCAAAACGGTACAATATTGTGCGAGTACATCCAAACGGTACCAAACCACCCCAAAACGGTGCAATACGTACGAGTATTTCGTTACGGTACAAAACCACACCAAAACGGTACAATACCGTACGAGTAAATCCATACGGTACCAAACCACACCAAAACGGTGCAATACCGTACGAGTACTTCGTTACGGTACGAAACCACACCAAAATGGTACAATACCGTACGAGTAAATCCATACGGTACCAAAGCACACCAAAACGGTGCAATACCGTACGAGTACTTCGTTATGGTACCAAACCACACCAAAACGGTGCAATACCGTACGAGTACATCCATATGGTCCCAAACCACACCAAAACGGTGCAATACCGTACGAGTACTTCGTTACGGTACCAAACCACCCCAAAACGGTGCAATACCGTACGAGTACATCCATACGGTACCAAACCACACCAAAACGGTGCAATACCGTACGAGTACATCCATACGGCAACAAACCACACCAAAATGGTGCAATACCGTACGAGTACGTGCATACGATACCAAAGCACACCAAAACGGTGCAATACCGTACGAAGACATCCATACGGTACCAAACCACACCAAAACGGTGCAATACCGTACGAGTACTTCGTTACGGTACAAAGCCACACCAAAACGGTACAATACCGTACGAGTACATCCATACGGTACCAAACTACCTTAAAACGGTGCAATACCGTACGAGTACTTCGTTACGGTACCAAACCACACCAAAACGGTACAATACCGTACGAGTACATCCATACGGTACCAAACCACACCAAAACGGTGCAATACCGTACGAGTACTTCGTTACGGTACCAAACCACACAAAAACGGTGCAATAACATGCGAGTACTTCGTTACGGTACCAAACCGCACCAAAACGTTACAATACCGTACGAGTACATCCATACGGTACCAAACCACACCAAAACGGTGCAATACCCTACGGGTACTTCGTTACGGTACCAAACCTCACCAAAACGGTATAAAACCGTACTAGTACATCCATACGGTACCAAACCACACCAAAACGGTGCAATACCGTACGAGTACTTCGTTACGGTACAAAACCACACCAAAACGGTACAATACCGTACGAGAACTTCGTCACGGCACCAAACCACACCAAAACGGTGCAATACTGTACGAGTACATCCATACGGTACCAAACCACACCACAACGGTGCAATACCGTACGAGTACTTCGTTACGGTACCAAACCACACCAAAACGGTACAATACCGTACGAGTACATCCATACGGTACCAAACCACACCAAAACGGTGCAATACCGTAGGAGTACTTCGTTAAGGTACCAAACCACACCAAAACGGTGCAATACCGTACGAGTACTTCGTTACGGTACAAAGCCACATCAAAACGGTACAATACCGTACGAGTACATCCATACTTTACCAAACCACCCCAAAACGGTGCAATACCGTACGAGTACTTCGTTACGGTACCAAACCACACCAAAACGGTACAATACTGTACGAGTACATCCATACGGTACCAAACCACACCAAAACGGTGCAATACCGTACGAGTACTTCGTTACGGTACCAAACCACACAAAAACGGTGCAATAACATGCGAGTACTTCGTTACGGTACCAAACCGCACCAAAACGTTACAATACCGTACGAGTACTTCGTCATGGCACCAAACCACACCAAAACGGTGCAATACCGTACGAGTACATACATACGGTACCAAACCACACCAAAACGGTGCAATACCGTACGAGTACTTCGTTACGGTACCAAACCAAACCAAAACGGTACAATACCGTACGAGAACTTCGTCATGGCACCAAACCACACCAAAACGGTGCAATACCGTACGAGTACATCCATACGGTACCAAACCACACCAAAACGGTGCAATACCGTACGAGTACTTCGTTACGGTACCAAACCACACCAAAACGGTACAATACCGTACGAGTACATCCATACGGTACCAAACCACACCAAAACGGTGCAATACCGTACGAGTACTTCGTTACGGTACCAAACCACACCAAAACGGTTCAATACCGTACGAGTACATCCATACGGTACCAAACCACACCAAAACGGTGCAATACCGTACAAGTACTTCGTTACGGTACCAAACACCACCAAAACGGTACAATACCGTACGAGTACTTCGTTACGGTACCAAACCACACAAAAACGGTGCAATACCGTACGAGTACTTCGTTACGGTACCAAACAACACCAAAACGGTACAATACCGTACGAGTAAATCCATACGGTACCAAACCACACAAAAATGGTTCAATACCGTACGAGTACTTCGTTACGGTACCAAACCACACCAAAACGGTGCAATACCGTACAAGTACATCCATATGGTACCAAACCACACCAAAACGGTGCAATACCGTACGAGTACTTCGTTACGGTACCAAACCACACCAAAATGGTACAATACCGTACGAGTAAATCCATACGGTACCAAACCACACCAAAACGGTGCAATACCATACGAGTACTTCGTTACGGTACCAAACCACACCAAAACGGTGCAATACCGTACGTGTATATTCTTACGGTCCCAAACCACACCAAAACGGTGCAATACCGTACGAGTACTTCGTTACGGTACCAAACCACACCAAAACGATGCAATACCGTACGAGTACTTCGTTACGGTACCAAACCACCCAAAAACGGTGCAATACCGTACGAGTACATCCATACGGTACCAAACCAAACTAAAACGGTGCAATACCGTACGAGTACATCCATACGGCAACAAACCACACCAAAATGGTGCAATACCGTACGAGTACGTGCATACGATACCAAACCACACCAAAACGGTGCAATACCGTATGAGTACATCCATACGGTACCAAACACAACCAAAACGGTGCAATACCGTACGAGTACTTCGTTACGGTACAAAGCCACACCAAAACGGTACAATACCGTAGGAGTAAATCCATACGGTACCAAACCACACCAAAACGGTGCAATACCATACGAGTACTTCGTTACGGTACCAAACCACACCAAAACGGTGCAATACCGTACGTGTATATTCTTACGGTCCCAAACCACACCAAAACGGTGCAATACCGTACGAGTACTTCGTTACGGTACCAAACCACACCAAAACGATGCAATACCGTACGAGTACTTCGTTACGGTACCAAACCACCCCAAAACGGTGCAATACCGTACGAGTACATCCATACGGTACCAAACCACACTAAAACGGTGCAATACCGTACGAGTACATCCATACGGCAACAAACCACACCAAAATGGTGCAATACCGTACGAGTACATCGTTACGGTACCAAACCACACCAAAACGGTACAATACCGTACGAGAACATCCATACGGTACCAAACCACACCAAAACGGTGCAATACCGTACGAGTACTTCGTTACGGTACCAAACCACACCAAAACGGTGCAATACCGTACGAGTACTTCGTTACGGTACCAAACACCTCCAAAACGGTACAATACCGTACGAGTACTTCGTGACGGTACCAAACCACACCAAAACGGTGCAATACCGTACGAGTACATCCAAATGTTCCCAGACCACACCAAAATGGTGCAATACCGTACGAGTACATCGTTACGGTACCAAACCACCCCAAAACGGTGCAATACCGTACGAGTACATCCATACGGTACCAAACCACACAAAAACGGTGCAATACCGTACGAGTACATCCATACGGTACCAAACCACACCAAAACGGTGCAATACCGTACGAGTACTTCGTTACGGTACCAAACCACCCCAAAATGGTACATTACCGTACGAGTAAATCCATACGGTACCAAACCACACCAAAACGGTGCAATACCATACGAGTACTTCGTTACGGTACCAAACCACACCAAAACGGTGCAATACCGTACGTGTATATTCTTACGGTCCCAAACCACACCAAAACGGTGCAATACCGTACGAGTACTTCGTTACGATACCAAACCACACCAAAACGATGCAATACCGTACGAGTACTTCGTTACGGTACCAAACCACCCCAAAACGGTGCAATACCGTACGAGTACATCCATAGGGTACCAAACCACACTAAAACGGTGCAATACCGTACGAGTACATCCATACGGCAACAAACCACACCAAAATGGTGCAATACCGTACGAGTACGTGCATACGATACCAAACCACACCAAAACGGTGCAATACCGTATGAGTACATCCATACGGTACCAAACACAACCAAAACGGTGCAATACCGTACGAGTACTTCGTTACGGTACAAAGCCACTCCAAAACGGTACAATACCGTACGAGTACTCCGTTACGGTACCAAACCACACCAAAACGGTACAATACCGTACGAGTACATCCATACGGTACCAAACCACACCAAAACGGTGCAATACCGTACGAGTACTTCGTTACGGTACCAAACCACACAAAAACGGTGCAATAACATACGAGTACTTCGTTACGGTACCAAACCGCACCAAAACGTTACAATACCGTACGAGTACTTCGTTACGGTACCAAACCACACCAAAACGGTACAATACCGTACGAGTACATCCATACGGTAACAAACCACACCAAAACGGTGCAATACCGTACGAGTACTTCGTTACGGTACCAAACCACACCAAAACGGTACAATACCGTACGAGTACTTCGTTACGGTACCAAACCACACAAAAACGGTGCAATACCGTACGAGTACTTCGTTACGGTACCAAACAACACCAAAACGGTACAGTACCGTACGAGTAAATCCATACGGTACCAAACCAAAACAAAATGGTGCAATACCGTACGAGTACTTCGTTACGGTACCAAACCACACCAAAACGGTGCAATACCGTACGAGTACATCCATATGGTACCAAACCACACCAAAACGGTGCAATACCGTACGAGTACTTCGTTACGGTACCAAACCACACCAAAATGGTACAATACCGTACGAGTAAATCCATACGGTACCAAACCACACCAAAACGGTGCAATACCGTACGAGAACTTCGTTACGGTACCAAACCAGACCAAAACGGTGCAATACCGTACGAGTACACTCATACGGTCCCAAACCACACCAAAACGGTGCAATACCGTACGAGTACTTCGTTACGGTACCAAACCACACCAAAACGATGCAATACCGTACGAGTACTTCGTTACGGTACCAAACCACCCCAAAACGGTGCAATACCGTACGAGTACATCCATACGGTACCAAACCACACCAAAACGGTGCAATACCATACGAGTACTTCGTTACGGTACCAAACCACACCAAAACGGTACAATACCGTACGAGTACATCCATACGGTAACAAACCACACCAAAACGGTGCAATACCGTACGAGTACTTCGTTACGGTACCAAACCACACCAAAACGGTACAATACCGTACGAGTACTTCGTTACGGTACCAAACCACACAAAAACGGTGCAATACCGTACGAGTACTTCGTTACGGTACCAAACAACACCAAAACGGTACAGTACCGTACGAGTAAATCCATACGGTACCAAACCAAAACAAAATGGTGCAATACCGTACGAGTACTTCGTTACGGTACCAAACCACACCAAAACGGTGCAATACCGTACGAGTACATCCATATGGTACCAAACCACACCAAAACGGTGCAATACCGTACGAGTACTTCGTTACGGTACCAAACCACACCAAAATGGTACAATACCGTACGAGTAAATCCATACGGTACCAAACCACACCAAAACGGTGCAATACCGTACGAGAACTTCGTTACGGTACCAAACCAGACCAAAACGGTGCAATACCGTACGAGTACACTCATACGGTCCCAAACCACACCAAAACGGTGCAATACCGTACGAGTACTTCGTTACGGTACCAAACCACACCAAAACGATGCAATACCGTACGAGTACTTCGTTACGGTACCAAACCACCCCAAAACGGTGCAATACCGTACGAGTACATCCATACGGTACCAAACCACACCAAAACGGTGCAATACTGTACGAGTACTTCGTTACGGTACCAAACCACACCAAAACGGTACAATACCGTACGAGAACTTCGTCACGGCACCAAACCACACCAAAACGGTGCAATACCGTACGAGTACATCCATACGGTACCAAACCACACCACAACGGTGCAATACCGTACGAGTACATCCATACAGTACCAAACCACACCAAAACGGTGCAATACCGTACGAGTACTTCGTTACGGTACCAAACCACACCAAAACGGTGCAATACCGTACGAGTACTTCGTTACGGTACCAAACCACCCCAAAACGGTGCAATACCGTACGAGTACATCCATACGGTACCAAACCACACCAAAACGGTGCAATACCGTACGAGTACATCCATACGGCAACAAACCACACCAAAATGGTGCAATACCGTACGAGTACGTGCATACGATACCAAACCACACCAAAACGGTGCAATACCGTACGAGGACCTCCATACGGTACCAAACCACACCAAAACGGTGCAATACCGTACGAGTACTTCGTTACGGTACAAAGCCACATCAAAACGGTACAATACCGTACGAGTACATCCATACGGTTCCAAACCACCCCAAATCGGTGCAATACCGTACGAGTACTTCGTTACGGTACCAAACCACAACAAAACGGTACAATACCGTACGAGTACATCCATACGGTACCAAACCACACCAAAACGGTGCAATACCGTTCGAGTACTTCGTTACGGTACCAAACCACACAAAAACGGTGCAATAACATACGAGTACTTCGTTACGGTACCAAACCGCACCAAAACGTTACAATACCGTACGAGTACATCCATACGGTACCAAACCACACAAAAACGGCGCAATACCGTACGAGTACTTCGTTACGGTACCAAACCACACCAAAACGGTACAATACCGTACGAGTACATCCATACGGTACCAAACCACACCAAAACGGTGCAATACTGTACGAGTACTTCGTTACGGTACCAAACCACACCAAAACGGTACAATACCGTACGAGAACTTCGTCACGGCACCAAACCACACCAAAACGGTGCAATACCGTACGAGTACATCCATACGGTACCAAACCACACCACAACGGTGCAATACCGTACGAGTACATCCATACAGTACCAAACCACACCAAAACGGTGCAATACCGTACGAGTACTTCGTTACGGTACCAAACCACACCAAAACGGTGCAAAACCGTACGAGTACTTCGTTACGGTACAAAGCCACATCAAAACGGTACAATACCGTACGAGTACATCCATACTTTACCAAACCACCCCAAAACGGTGCAATACCGTACGAGTACTTCGTTACGGTACCAAACCACACCAAAACGGTACAATACCGTACGAGTACATCCATACGGTACCAAACCACACCAAAACGGTGCAATACCGTAACGAAGAAACGGTGCAATACCGTACGAGTACTTCGTTACGGTACCAAACCACACCAAAACAGTGCAATACCGTACGAGTACTTCGTTACGGTACAAAGCCACATCAAAACGGTACAATACCGTACGAGTACATCCATACTTTACCAAACCACCCCAAAACGGTGCAATACCGTACGAGTACTTCGTTACGGTACCAAACCACACCAAAACGGTACAATACCGTACGAGTACATCCATACGGTACCAAACCACACCAAAACGGTGCAATACCGTACGAGTACTTCGTTACGGTACCAAACCACACAAAAACGGTGCAATAACATGCGAGTACTTAGTTACGGTACCAAACCGCACCAAAACGTTACAATACCGTACGAGTACATCCATACGGTACCAAACCACACCAAAACGGTGCAATACCCTACGGGTACTTCGTTACGGTACCAAACCACACCAAAACGGTACAATATCGTACGAGTACATCCATACGGTACCAAACCACACCAAAACGGTGCAATACCGTACGAGTACTTCGTTACGGTACAAACCACACCAAAACGGTACAATACCGTACGAGAACTTCGTCATGGCACCAAACCACACCAAAACGGTGCAATACCGTACGAGTACATCCATACGGTACCAAACCACACCAAAACGGTGCAATACGGTACGAGTACTTCGTTACGGTACCAAACCACACCAAAACGGTACAATACCGTACGGGTACATCCATACGGTACCAAACCACACCAAAACGGTGCAATACCGTACGAGTACTTCGCTACGGTACCAAACCACACAAAAACGGTACAATACCGTACGAGTACATCCATACGGTACCAAACCACACCAAAACGGTGCAATACCGTACGAGTACTTCGTTACGGTACCAAACCACACCAAAACGGTGCAATACCGTACGAGTACTTCGTTACGGTACCAAACACCACCAAAACGGTACAATACCGTACGAGTACTTCGTTACGGTACCAAACCACACCAAAACGGTGCAATACCGTACGAGTACATCCATATGGTCCCAGACCACACCAAAACGGTGCAATACCGTACGAGTACATCCATACGGTCCCAGACCACCCCAAAACGGTGAATTACCGTACGAGTACATCCATACGGTACCAAACCACACCAAAACGGTGCAATACCGTACGAGTACATCCATACGGTACCAAACCACACCAAAACGGTGCAATACCGTACGAGTACTTCGTTACGGTACCAAACCACACAAAAACGGTGCAATACCGTACGAGTACTTCGTTACGGTACCAAACCACACCAAAACGGTACAATACCGTACGAGTACATCCATACGGTACCAAACCACACCAAAACGGTGCAATACCGTACGAGTACTTCGTTACGGTACCAAACCACACCAAAACGATACAATACCGTACGAGAACTTCGTCACGGCACCAAACCACACCAAAACGGTGCAATACCGTACGAGTACATCCATACGGTACCAAACCACACCACAACGGGGCAATACCGTACGAGTACTTCGTTACGGTACCAAACCACACCAAAACGGTACAATACCGTACGAGTACATCCATACGGTACCAAACCACACCAAAACGGTGCAATACCGTAGGAGTACTTCGTTACGGTACCAAACCACACCAAAACGGTACAATATCGTACGAGTACATCCATACGGTACCAAACCACACCAAAACGGTGCAATACCGTACGAGTACTTCGTTACGGTACAAACCACACCAAAACGGTACAATACCGTACGAGAACTTCGTCATGGCACCAAACCACACCAAAACGGTGCAATACCGTACGAGTACATCCATACGGTACCAAACCACACCAAAACGGTGCAATACGGTACGAGTACTTCGTTACGGTACCAAACCACACCAAAACGGTACAATACCGTACGGGTACATCCATACGGTACCAAACCACACCAAAACGGTGCAATACCGTACGAGTACTTCGCTACGGTACCAAACCACACAAAAACGGTACAATACCGTACGAGTACATCCATACGGTACCAAACCACACCAAAACGGTGCAATACCGTACGAGTACTTCGTTACGGTACCAAACCACACCAAAACGGTGCAATACCGTACGAGTACTTCGTTACGGTACCAAACACCACCAAAACGGTACAATACCGTACGAGTACTTCGTTACGGTACCAAACCACACCAAAACGGTGCAATACCGTACGAGTACATCCATATGGTCCCAGACCACACCAAAACGGTGCAATACCGTACGAGTACATCCATACGGTCCCAGACCACCCCAAAACGGTGAATTACCGTACGAGTACATCCATACGGTACCAAACCACACCAAAACGGTGCAATACCGTACGAGTACATCCATACGGTACCAAACCACACCAAAACGGTGCAATACCGTACGAGTACTTCGTTACGGTACCAAACCACACAAAAACGGTGCAATACCGTACGAGTACTTCGTTACGGTACCAAACCACACCAAAACGGTACAATACCGTACGAGTACATCCATACGGTACCAAACCACACCAAAACGGTGCAATACCGTACGAGTACTTCGTTACGGTACCAAACCACACCAAAACGATACAATACCGTACGAGAACTTCGTCACGGCACCAAACCACACCAAAACGGTGCAATACCGTACGAGTACATCCATACGGTACCAAACCACACCACAACGGGGCAATACCGTACGAGTACTTCGTTACGGTACCAAACCACACCAAAACGGTACAATACCGTACGAGTACATCCATACGGTACCAAACCACACCAAAACGGTGCAATACCGTAGGAGTACTTCGTTACGGTACCAAACCACACCAAAACGGTGCAATACCGTACGAGTACTTCGTTACGGTACAAAGCCACATCAAAACGGTACAATACCGTACGAGTACATCCATACTTTACCAATCCACCCCAAAACGGTGCAATACCGTACGAGTACTTCGTTACGGTACCAAACCACAGCAAAACGGTACAATACCGTACGAGTACATCCATACGGTACCAAACCACACAAAAACGGTGCAATACCGTACGAGTACTTCGTTACGGTACCAAACCACACCAAAACGGTACAATACCGTACGAGAACTTCGTCATGGCACCAAACCACACCAAAACGGTGCAATACCGTACGAGTACATCCATACGGTACCAAACCACACCAAAACGGTGCAATACCGTACGAGTACTTCGTTACGGTACCAAACCACACCAAAACGGTACAATACCGTACGAGTACATCCATACGGTACCAAACCACACCAAAACGGTGCAATACCGTACGAGTACTTCGTTACGGTACCAAACCACACAAAAACGGTACAATACCGTACGAGTACATCCATACGGTACCAAACCACACCAAAACGGTGCAATACCGTACGAGTACTTCGTTACAGTACCAAACCACACCAAAATGGTACATTACCGTACGAGTAAATCCATACGGTACCAAACCACACCAAAACGGTGCAATAACATACGAGTACTTCGTTACGGTACCAAACCGCACCAAAACGTTACAATACCGTACGAGTACATCCATACGGTACCAAACCACACCAAAACGGTGCAATACCGTACGAGTACATCCATACGGCAACAAACCACACCAAAATGGTGCAATACCGTACGAGTACGTGCATACGATTCCAAACCACACCAAAACGGTGCAATACCGTACGAGGACCTCCATACGGTACCAAACCACACCAAAACGGTGCAATACCGTATGAGTACTTCGTTACGGTACAAAGCCACATCAAAACGGTACAATACCGTACGAGTACATCCATACGGTTCCAAACCACCCCAAATCGGTGCAATACCGTACGAGTACTTCGTTACGGTACCAAACCACAACAAAACGGTACAATACCGTACGAGTACATCCATACGGTACCAAACCACACCAAAACGGTGCAATACCGTTCGAGTACTTCGTTACGGTACCAAACCACACAAAAACGGTGCAATAACATACGAGTACTTCGTTACGGTACCAAACCGCACCAAAACGTTACAATACCGTACGAGTACATCCATACGGTACCAAACCACACAAAAACGGTGCAATACCGTACGAGTACTTCGTTACGGTACCAAACCACACCAAAACGGTGCAATACCGTACGAGTACTTCGTTACGGTACAAAGCCACATCAAAACGGTACAATACCGTACGAGTACATCCATACTTTACCAAACCACCCCAAAACGGTGCAATACCGTACGAGTACTTCGTTACGGTACCAAACCACACCAAAACGGTACAATACCGTACGAGTACATCCATACGGTACCAAACCACACCAAAACGGTGCAATACCGTACGAGTACTTCGTTACGGTACCAAACCACACAAAAACGGTGCAATAACATGCGAGTACTTCGTTACGGTACCAAACCGCACCAAAACGTTACAATACCGTACGAGTACATCCATACGGTACCAAACCACACAAAAACGGTGCAATAACATGCGAGTACTTCGTTACGGTACCAAACCGCACCAAAACGTTACAATACCGTACGAGTACATCCATACGGTACCAAACCACACCAAAACGGTGCAATACCCTACGGGTACTTCGTTACGGTACCAAACCACACCAAAACGGTACAATACCGTACGAGTACATCCATACGGTACCAAACCACACCAAAACGGTGCAATACCGTACGAGTACTTCGTTACGGTACCAAACCACACCAAAACGGTACAATACCATACGAGAACTTCGTCACGGCACCAAACCACACCAAAACGGTGCAATACCGAACGAGTACATCCATACGGTACCAAACCACACCAAAACGGTGCAATACCGTACGAGTACTTCGTTACGGTACCAAACCACACCAAAACGGTACAATACCGTACGAGTACATCCATACGGTACCAAACCACCCCAAAACGGTGCAATACCGTACGAGTACTTCGCTACGGTACCAAACCACACCAAAACGGTACAATACCGTACGAGTACATCCATACGGTACCAAACCACACCAAAACGGTGCAATACCGTACGAGTACTTCGTTACGGTACCAAACCACACCAAAACGGTGCAATACCGTACGAGTACATCCATACGGTACCAAACCACACCAAAACGGTGCAATACCGTACCAGTACTTCGTTACGGTACCAAACACCAGCAAAACGGTACAATACCGTACGAGTACTTCGTTACGGTACCAAACCACACCAAAACGGTGCAATACCGTACGAGTACTTCGTTACGGTACCAAACCACACCAAAACGGTACAATACCGTACGAGTACATTCATACGGTACCAAACCACACCAAAACGGTGCAATACCGTACGAGTACTTCGTTACGGTACCAAACCACACCAAAACGGTACAATACCGTACGAGAACTTCGTCACGGCACCAAACAACACCAAAACGGTGCAATACCGTACGAGTACATCCATACGGTACCAAACCACACTAAAACGGTGCAATACCGTACGAGTACATCCATACGGCAACAAACCACACCAAAATGGTGCAATACCGTACGAGTACGTGCATACGATACCAAACCACACCAAAACGGTGCAATACCGTACGAGGACATCCATACGGTACCAAACACAACCAAAACGGTGCAATACCGTACGAGTACTTCGTTACGGTACAAAGCCACACCAAAACGGTACAATACCGTACGAGTACATCCATACGGTACCAAACCACCCCAAAACGGTGCAATACTGTACGAGTACTTCGTTACGGTACCAAACCACACCAAAACGGTACAATACCGTACGAGTACATCCATACGGTACCAAACCAGACCAAAACGGTGCAATACCGTACGAGTACTTCGTTACGGTACCAAACCACACAAAAACGGTGCAATAACATACGAGTACTTCGTTACGGTACCAAACCGCACCAAAACGTTACAATACCGTACGAGTACATCCATACGGTACCAAACCACACCAAAACGGTGCAATACCATACGAGTACTTCGTTACGGTACCACACCACACCAAAACGGTACAATACCGTACGAGTACATCCATACGGTAACAAACCACACCAAAACGGTGCAATACCGTACGAGTACTTCGTTACGGTACCAAACCACACCAAAACGGTACAATACCATACGAGAACTTCGTCACGGCACCAAACCACACCAAAACGGTGCAATACCGAACGAGTACATCCATACGGTACCAAACCACACCAAAACGGTGCAATACCGTACGAGTACTTCGTTACGGTACCAAACCACACCAAAACGGTACAATACCGTACGAGTACATCCATACGGTACCAAACCACCCCAAAACGGTGCAATACCGTACGAGTACTTCGCTACGGTACCAAACCACACCAAAACGGTACAATACCGTACGAGTACATCCATACGGTACCAAACCACACCAAAACGGTGCAATACCGTACGAGTACTTCGTTACGGTACCAAACCACACCAAAACGGTGCAATACCGTACGAGTACATCCATACGGTACCAAACCACACCAAAACGGTGCAATACCGTACAAGTACTTCGTTACGGTACCAAACACCACCAAAACGGTACAACACCGTACGAGTACTTCGTTACGGTACCAAACCACACCAAAACGGTGCAATACCGTACGAGTACTTCATTACGGTACCAAACCACACCAAAACGGTACAATACCGTACGAGTAAATCCATACAGTACCAAACCACACAAAAATGGTGCAATACCGTACGAGTACTTCGTTACGGTACCAAACCACACCAAAACGGTGCAATACCGTACGAGTACATCCATACGGTACCAAACCACACCAAAACGGTGCAATACCGTACGAGTACTTCGTTACGGTACAAAACCACACCAAAACGGTACAATACCGTACGAGTACATCCATACGGTACCAAACCACACCAAAACGGTGCAATACCGTACCAGTACTTCGTTACGGTACCAAACACCAGCAAAACGGTACAATACCGTACGAGTACTTCGTTACGGTACCAAACCACACCAAAACGGTGCAATACCGTACGAGTACTTCGTTACGGTACCAAACCACACCAAAACGGTACAATACCGTACGAGTACATTCATACGGTACCAAACCACACCAAAACGGTGCAATACCGTAAGAGTACTTCGTTACGGTACCAAACAACACCAAAACGGTACAATACCGTACGAGAACTTCGTCACGGCACCAAACCACACCAAAACGGTGCAATACCGTACGAGTACATCCATACGGTACCAAACCACACTAAAACGGTGCAATACCGTACGAGTACATCCATACGGCAACAAACCACACCAAAATGGTGCAATACCGTACGAGTACGTGCATACGATACCAAACCACACCAAAACGGTGCAATACCGTACGAGGACATCCATACGGTACCAAACACAACCAAAACGGTGCAATACCGTACGAGTACTTCGTTACGGTACAAAGCCACACCAAAACGGTACAATACCGTACGAGTACATCCATACGGTACCAAACCACCCCAAAACGGTGCAATACCGTACGAGTACTTCGCTACGGTACCAAACCACACCAAAACGGTACAATACCGTACGAGTACATCCATACGGTACCAAACCACACCAAAACGGTGCAATACCGTACGAGTACTTCGTTACGGTAACAAACCACACCAAAACGGTGCAATACCGTACGAGTACATCCATACGGTACCAAACCACACTAAAACGGTGCAATACCGTACGAGTACATCCATACGGCAACAAACCACACCAAAATGGTGCAATACCGTACGAGTACGTGCATACGATACCAAACCACACCAAAACGGTGCAATACCGTACGAGGACATCCATACGGTACCAAACACAACCAAAACGGTGCAATACCGTACGAGTACTTCGTTACGGTACAAAGCCACACCAAAACGGTACAATACCGTACGAGTACATCCATACGGTACCAAACCACCCCAAAACGGTGCAATACCGTACGAGTACTTCGTTACGGTACCAAACCACACAAAAACGGTGCAATAACATACGAGTACTTCGTTACGGTACCAAACCGCACCAAAACGTTACAATACCGTACGAGTACATCCATACGGTACCAAACCACACCAAAACGGTGCAATACCATACGAGTACTTCGTTACGGTACCAAACCACACCAAAACGGTACAATACCGTACGAGTACATCCATACGGTAACAAACCACACCAAAACGGTGCAATACCGTACGAGTACTTCGTTACGGTACCAAACCACACCAAAACGGTACAATACCTTACGAGAACTTCGTCACGGCACCAAACCACACCAAAACGGTGCAATACCGAACGAGTACATCCATACGGTACCAAACCACACCAAAACGGTGCAATACCGTACGAGTACTTCGTTACGGTACCAAACCACACCAAAACGGTACAATACCGTACGAGTACATCCATACGGTACCAAACCACCCCAAAACGGTGCAATACCGTACGAGTACTTCGCTACGGTACCAAACCACACCAAAACGGTACAATACCGTACGAGTACATCCATACGGTACCTAACCACACCAAAACGGTGCAATACCGTACGAGTACTTCGTTACGGTACCAAACCACACCAAAACGGTGCAATACCGTACGAGTACATCCATACGGTACCAAACCACACCAAAACGGTACAATACCGTACAAGTACTTCGTTACGGTACCAAACACCACCAAAACGGTACAATACCGTACGAGTACTTCGTTACGGTACCAAACCACACCAAAACGGTGCAATACCGTACGAGTACTTCGTTACGGTACCAAACCACACCAAAACGGTACAATACCGTACGAGTAAATCCATACAGTACCAAACCACACAAAAATGGTGCAATACCGTACGAGTACTTCGTTACGGTACCAAACCACACCAAAACGGTGCAATACCGTACGAGTACATCCATACGGTACCAAACCACACCAAAACGGTGCAATACCGTACGAGTACTTCGTTACGGTACAAAACCACACCAAAACGGTACAATACCGTACAAGTACATCCATACGGTACCAAACCACACCAAAACGGTGCAATACCGTACGAGTACTTCGTTACGGTGCCAAACCACACCAAAACGGTGCAATACCATACGCGTACATCCATACGGTACCAAACCACACCAAAACGGTGCAATACCGTACAAGTACTTCGTTAGGGTACCAAACACCACCAAAACGGTACAATACCGTACGAGTACTTCGTTACGGTACCAAACCACACCAAAACGGTGCAATACCGTACGAGTACTTCGTTACGGTACCAAACCACACCAAAACGGTACAGTACCGTACGAGTACATCCATACGGTACCAAACCACACCAAAACGGTGCAATACCGTACGAGTACTTGTTTACGGTACCAAACCAAACAAAAACGGTGCAATAACGTACGAGTACTTCGTTACGGTACCAAACCGCACCAAAACGGTACAATACCGTACGACTACATCCATACGGTACCAAACCACACCAAAACAGTACAATACCGTACGAGTACTTCGTTACGGTACCAAACCACACCAAAACGGTAAAATACCGTACGAGTACATCCATACGGTATCAAACCACACCAAAACGGTACAATACCGTACGAGAACTTCATCACGGCACCAAACCACACTAAAACCGTGCAATACCGTATGAGTACTTCGTTACGGTACCAAACCACACAAAAACGGCGCAATAACGTACGAGTACTTCGTTACGGTACCAAACCGCACCAAAACGGTACAATACCGTACGAGTACATCCATACGGTACCAAACCACATCAAAACGGTGCAATACGGTACGAGTACATTCATACGGTACCAAACCAAACCAAAATGGTGCAATACCGTGCGAGTACATCCATACGGTACCAAACCACCCCAAAACGGTGCAATACCGTACGAGTACTTCGTGACGGTACCAAACCACACAAAAACGGTACAATACCGTACGAGTACATCCATACGGTACCAAACCACACCAAAACGGTGCAATACCGTACGAGAACTTCGTCACGGCACCAAAACCACACTAAAACGGTGCAATACCGTACGAGTACTTCGTTACGGTACCAAACCACACAAAAACGGCGCAATAACGTACGAGTACTTCGTTACGGTACCAAACAGCACCAAAACGGTACAATACCGTACGAGTACATCCATACGGTACCAAACCACATCAAAACGGTGAAATACGGTACGAGTACATTCATACGATACTAAACCAAACCAAAATGGTGCAATACCGTGTGAGTACATCCATACGGTACCAAACCACCCCAAAACGGTGCAATACCGTACGAGTACTTCGTTACGGTACCGAACCACACCAAAACGATACAATACCGTACGAGAACTTCGTCACGGCACCAAACCACACCAAAACGGTGCAATACCGTACGAGTACATCCATACGGTACCAAACCACACCAAAACGGTGCAATACCTTACGAGTACTTCGTTACGGTACCAAACCATACCAAAACGGTGCAATACCGTACGAGTACTTCGTTACGGAACCAAACCACACCAAAACGGTGCCATACCGTACGAGTACTTCGTTACGGTACCAAAACACACCAAAACGGTACAATACCGTACGAGTAAATACATACGGTACCAAACCACACCAAAACGGTGCAATACCGTACGAGTACTTCGTTACGGTACCAAACCACACCAAAACGGTACAATACCGTACGAGTACATCCATACGGTACCAAACCACCCCAAAACGGTGCAATACCGTACGAGTACTTCGCTACGGTACCAAACCACACCAAAACGGTACAATACCGTACGAGTACATCCATACGGTACCAAACCACACCAAAACGGTGCAATACCGTACGAGTACTTCGTTACGGTACCAAACCACACCAAAACGGTGCAATACCGTACGAGTACATCCATACGGTACCAAACCACACCAAAACGGTGCAATACCGTACAAGTACTTCGTTACGGTACCAAACACCACCAAAACGGTACAATACCGTACGAGTACTTCGTTACGGTACCAAACCACACCAAAACGGTGCAATACCGTACGAGTACTTCGTTACGGTACCAAACCACACCAAAACGGTACAATACCGTACGAGTAAATCCATACAGTACCAAACCACACAAAAATGGTGCAATACCGTACGAGTACTTCGTTACGGTACCAAACCACACCAAAACGGTGCAATACCGTACGAGTACTTCGTTACGGTACGAAACCACACCAAAACGGTACAATACCGTACGAGTACATCCATACGGTACCAAACCACACCAAAACGGTGCAATACCGTACGAGTACTTCGTTACGGTACCAAACCACACCAAAACGGTACAATACCGTACGAGAACTTCGTCACGGCACCAAACCACACCAAAACGGTGCAATACCGTACGAGTACATCCATACGGTACCAAACCACACGAAAACGGTGCAATACCGTACGAGTACTTCGTTACGGTACCAAACCACAACTAAACGGTACAATACCGTACGAGTACATCCATACGGTACCAAACCACACCAAAACGGTGCAATACCGTACGAGTACTTCGTTACGGTACCAAACCACACCAAAACGGTGCAATACCGTACGAGTACTTGTTTACGGTACCAAACCAAACAAAAACGGTGCAATAACGTACGAGTACTTCGTTACGGTACCAAACCGCACCAAAACGGTACAATACCGTACGACTACATCCATACGGTACCAAACCACACCAAAACGGTGCAATACCGTACGAGTACTTCGTTACGGTACCAAACCACACCAAAACGGTACAATACCGTACGAGTACATCCATACGGTATCAAACCACACCAAAACTGTACAATACCGTACGAGAACTTCATCACGGCACCAAACCACACTAAAACCGTGCAATACCGTAGGAGTACTTCGTTACGGTACCAAACCACACAAAAACGGCGCAATAACGTACGAGTACTTCGTTACGGTACCAAACCGCACCAAAACGGTACAATACCGTACGAGTACATCCATACGGTACCAAACCACATCAAAACGGTGCAATACGGTACGAGTACATTCATACGGTACCAAACCAAACCAAAATGGTGCAATACCGTGCGAGTACATCCATACGGTACCAAACCACCCCAAAACGGTGCAATACCGTACGAGTACTTCGTTACGGTACCAAACCACACCAAAACGGCACAATACCGTACGAGTACATCCATACAGTACCAAACCACACCAAAACGGTGCAATACCGTACGAGTACTTCGTTACGGTATCAAACCACACCAAAACGGTGCAATACCGTACGAGTACATCCATACGGTACCAAACCACACCAAAACGGTGCAATACCGTACGAGTACTTCATTACGGTACAAAACCACACCAAAACGGTACAATACCGTACGAGTACATCCATACGGTACCAAACCACACCAAAACGGTGCAATACCGTACGAGTACTTCGTTACGGTACCAAACCACACCAAAACGGTGCAATACTGTACGAGTACATCCATACGGTACCAAACCACACCAAAACGGTGCAATACCGTAGAAGTACTTCGTTACGGTACCAAACACCACCAAAACGGTACAATACCGTACGAGTACTTCGTTACGGTACCAAACCACACCAAAACGGTGCAATACCGTACGAGTACTTCGTTACGGTACGAAACCACACCAAAACGGTACAATACCGTACGAGTACATCCATACGGTACCAAACCACACCAAAACGGTGCAATACCGTACGAGTACTTCGTTACGGTACCAAACCACACCAAAACGGTACAATACCGTACGAGAACTTCGTCACGGCACCAAACCACACCAAAACGGTGCAATACCGTACGAGTACATCCATACGGTACCAAACCACACGAAAACGGTGCAATACCGTACGAGTACTTCGTTACGGTACCAAACCACAACTAAACGGTACAATACCGTACGAGTACATCCATACGGTACCAAACCACACCAAAACGGTGCAATACCGTACGAGTACTTCGTTACGGTACCAAACCACACCAAAACGGTACAATACCGTACGAGTACATCCATACGGTACCAAACCACACCAAAACGGTGCAATACCGTACGAGTACTTCGTTACGGTACCAAACCACACCAAAACGGTGCAATACCGTACGAGTACTTCGTTACGGTACCAAACTCCACCAAAACGGTACAATACCGTACGAGTACTTCGTTACGGTACCAAACCACACCAAAACGGTACAATACCGTACGAGTACATCCATACGGTATCAAACCACACCAAAACTGTACAATACCGTACGAGAACTTCGTCACGGCACCAAACCACACCAAAACGGTGCAATACCGTACGAGTACATCCATACGGTACCAAACCACACTAAAACGGTGCAATACCGTACGAGTACATCCATACGGCAACAAACCACACCAAAATGGTGCAATACCGTACGAGTACGTGCATACGATACCAAACCACACCAAAACGGTGCAATACCGTACGAGGACATCCATACGGTACCAAACACAACCAAAACGGTGCAATACCGTACGAGTACTTCGTTACGGTACAAAGCCACACCAAAACGGTACAATACCGTACGAGTACATCCATACGGTACCAAACCACCCCAAAACGGTGCAATACCGTACGAGTACTTCGCTACGGTACCAAACCACACCAAAACGGTACAATACCGTACGAGTACATCCATACGGTACCAAACCACACCAAAACGGTGCAATACCGTACGAGTACTTCGTTACGGTAACAAACCACACCTAAACGGTGCAATACCGTACGAGTACATCCATACGGTACCAAACCACACTAAAACGGTGCAATACCGTACGAGTACATCCATACGGCAACAAACCACACCAAAATGGTGCAATACCGTACGAGTACGTGCATACGATACCAAACCACACCAAAACGGTGCAATACCGTACGAGGACATCCATACGGTACCAAACACAACCAAAACGGTGCAATACCGTACGAGTACTTCGTTACGGTACAAAGCCACACCAAAACGGTACAATACCGTACGAGTACATCCATACGGTACCAAACCACCCCAAAACGGTGCAATACCGTACGAGTACTTCGTTACGGTACCAAACAACACAAAAACGGTGCAATAACATACGAGTACTTCGTTACGGTACCAAACCGCACCAAAACGTTACAATACCGTACGAGTACATCCATACGGTACCAAACCACACCAAAACGGTGCAATACCATACGAGTACTTCGTTACGGTACCAAACCACACCAAAACGGTACAATACCGTACGAGTACATCCATACGGTAACAAACCACACCAAAACGGTGCAATACCGTACGAGTACTTCGTTACGGTACCAAACCACACCAAAACGGTACAATACCTTACGAGAACTTCGTCACGGCACCAAACCACACCAAAACGGTGCAATACCGAACGAGTACATCCATACGGTACCAAACCACACCAAAACGGTGCAATACCGTACGAGTACTTCGTTACGGTACCAAACCACACCAAAACGGTACAATACCGTACGAGTACATCCATACGGTACCAAACCACCCCAAAACGGTGCAATACCGTACGAGTACTTCGCTACGGTACCAAACCACACCAAAACGGTACAATACCGTACGAGTACATCCATACGGTACCTAACCACACCAAAACGGTGCAATACCGTACGAGTACTTCGTTACGGTACCAAACCACACCAAAACGGTGCAATACCGTACGAGTACATCCATACGGTACTAAACCACACCAAAACGGTACAATACCGTACAAGTACTTCGTTACGGTACCAAACACCACCAAAACGGTACAATACCGTACGAGTACTTCGTTACGGTACCAAACCACACCAAAACGGTGCAATACCGTACGAGTACTTCGTTACGGTACCAAACCACACCAAAACGGTACAATACCGTACGAGTAAATCCATACAGTACCAAACCACACAAAAATGGTGCAATACCGTACGAGTACTTCGTTACGGTACCAAACCACACCAAAACGGTGCAATACCGTACGAGTACATCCATACGGTACCAAACCACACCAAAACGGTGCAATACCGTACGAGTACTTCGTTACGGTACAAAACCACACCAAAACGGTACAATACCGTACAAGTACATCCATACGGTACCAAACCACACCAAAACGGTGCAATACCGTACGAGTACTTCGTTACGGTGCCAAACCACACCAAAACGGTGCAATACCATACGCGTACATCCATACGGTACCAAACCACACCAAAACGGTGCAATACCGTACAAGTACTTCGTTAGGGTACCAAACACCACCAAAACGGTACAATACCGTACGAGTACTTCGTTACGGTACCAAACCACACCAAAACGGTGCAATACCGTACGAGTACTTCGTTACGGTACCAAACCACACCAAAACGGTACAGTACCGTACGAGTACATCCATACGGTACCAAACCACACCAAAACGGTGCAATACCGTACGAGTACTTGTTTACGGTACCAAACCAAACAAAAACGGTGCAATAACGTACGAGTACTTCGTTACGGTACCAAACCGCACCAAAACGGTACAATACCGTACGACTACATCCATACGGTACCAAACCACACCAAAACAGTACAATACCGTACGAGTACTTCGTTACGGTACCAAACCACACCAAAACGGTAAAATACCGTACGAGTACATCCATACGGTATCAAACCACACCAAAACGGTACAATACCGTACGAGAACTTCATCACGGCACCAAACCACACTAAAACCGTGCAATACCGTATGAGTACTTCGTTACGGTACCAAACCACACAAAAACGGCGCAATAACGTACGAGTACTTCGTTACGGTACCAAACCGCACCAAAACGGTACAATACCGTACGAGTACATCCATACGGTACCAAACCACATCAAAACGGTGCAATACGGTACGAGTACATTCATACGGTACCAAACCAAACCAAAATGGTGCAATACCGTGCGAGTACATCCATACGGTACCAAACCACCCCAAAACGGTGCAATACCGTACGAGTACTTCGTTACGGTACCAAACCACACAAAAACGGTACAATACCGTACGAGTACATCCATACGGTACCAAACCACACCAAAACGGTGCAATACCGTACGAGAACTTCGTCACGGCACCAAAACCACACTAAAACGGTGCAATACCGTACGAGTACTTCGTTACGGTACCAAACCACACAAAAACGGCGCAATAACGTACGAGTACTTCGTTACGGTACCAAACAGCACCAAAACGGTACAATACCGTACGAGTACATCCATACGGTACCAAACCACATCAAAACAGTGAAATACGGTACGAGTACATTCATACGGTACTAAACCAAACCAAAATGGTGCAATACCGTGCGAGTACATCCATACGGTACCAAACCACCCCAAAACGGTGCAATACCGTACGAGTACTTCGTTACGGTACCGAACCACACCAAAACGATACAATACCGTACGAGAACTTCGTCACGGCACCAAACCACACCAAAACGGTGCAATACCGTACGAGTACATCCATACGGTACCAAACCACACCAAAACGGTGCAATACCTTACGAGTACTTCGTTACGGTACCAAACCATACCAAAACGGTGCAATACCGTACGAGTACTTCGTTACGGAACCAAACCACACCAAAACGGTGCCATACCGTACGAGTACTTCGTTACGGTACCAAAACACACCAAAACGGTACAATACCGTACGAGTAAATACATACGGTACCAAACCACACCAAAACGGTGCAATACCGTACGAGTACTTCGTTACGGTACCAAACCACACCAAAACGGTACAATACCGTACGAGTACATCCATACGGTACCAAACCACCCCAAAACGGTGCAATACCGTACGAGTACTTCGCTACGGTACCAAACCACACCAAAACGGTACAATACCGTACGAGTACATCCATACGGTACCAAACCACACCAAAACGGTGCAATACCGTACGAGTACTTCGTTACGGTACCAAACCACACCAAAACGGTGCAATACCGTACGAGTACATCCATACGGTACCAAACCACACCAAAACGGTGCAATACCGTACAAGTACTTCGTTACGGTACCAAACACCACCAAAACGGTACAATACCGTACGAGTACTTCGTTACGGTACCAAACCACACCAAAACGGTGCAATACCGTACGAGTACTTCGTTACGGTACCAAACCACACCAAAACGGTACAATACCGTACGAGTAAATCCATACAGTACCAAACCACACAAAAATGGTGCAATACCGTACGAGTACTTCGTTACGGTACCAAACCACACCAAAACGGTGCAATACCGTACGAGTACATCCATACGGTACCAAACCACACCAAACCACACCAAAACGGTGCAATACCGTACGAGTACTTCGTTACGGTGCCAAACCACACCAAAACGGTGCAATACCGTACGCGTACATCCATACGGTACCAAACCACACCAAAACGGTGCAATACCGGACAAGTACTTCGTTAGGGTACCAAGCACCACCAAAACGGTACAATACCGTACGAGTACTTCGTTACGGTACCAAACCACACCAAAACGGTGCAATACCGTACGAGTACTTCGTTACGGTACCAAACCACACCAAAACGGTACAATACCGTACGAGTACATCCATACGGTACCAAACCACACCAAAACGGTGCAATACCGTACGAGTACTTGTTTACGGTACCAAACCAAACAAAAACGGTGCAATAACGTACGAGTACTTCGTTACGGTACCAAACCGCACCAAAACGGTACAATACCGTACGACTACATCCATACGGTACCAAACCACACCAAAACGGTGCAATACCGTACGAGTACTTCGTTACGGTACCAAACCACACCAAAACGGTACAATACCATACGAGTACATCCATACGGTATCAAACCACACCAAAACTGTACAATACCGTACGAGAACTTCATCACGGCACCAAACCACACTAAAACCGTGCAATACCGTAGGAGTACTTCGTTACGGTACCAAACCACACAAAAACGGCGCAATAACGTACGAGTACTTCGTTACGGTACCAAACCGCACCAAAACGGTACAATACCGTACGAGTACATCCATACGGTACCAAACCACATCAAAACGGTGCAATACGGTACGAGTACATTCATACGGTACCAAACCAAACCAAAATGGTGCAATACCGTGCGAGTACATCCATACGGTACCAAACCACCCCAAAACGGTGCAATACCGTACGAGTACTTCGTTACGGTACCAAACCACACCAAAACGGCACAATACCGTACGAGTACATCCATACAGTACCAAACCACACCAAAACGGTGCAATACCGTACGAGTACTTCGTTACGGTATCAAACCACACCAAAACGGTGCAATACCGTACGAGTACATCCATACGGTACCAAACCACACCAAAACGGTGCAATACCGTACGAGTACTTCGTTACGGTACAAAACCACACCAAAACGGTACAATACCGTACGAGTACATCCATACGGTACCAAACCACACCAAAACGGTGCAATACCGTACGAGTACTTCGTTACGGTACCAAACCACACCAAAACGGTGCAATACTGTACGAGTACATCCATACGGTACCAAACCACACCAAAACGGTGCAATACCGTAGAAGTACTTCGTTACGGTACCAAACACCACCAAAACGGTACAATACCGTACGAGTACTTCGTTACGGTACCAAACCACACCAAAACGGTGCAATACCGTACGAGTACTTCGTTACGGTACGAAACCACACCAAAACGGTACAATACCGTACGAGTACATCCATACGGTACCAAACCACACCAAAACGGTGCAATACCGTACGAGTACTTCGTTACGGTACCAAACCACACCAAAACGGTACAATACCGTACGAGAACTTCGTCACGGCACCAAACCACACCAAAACGGTGCAATACCGTACGAGTACATCCATACGGTACCAAACCACACGAAAACGGTGCAATACCGTACGAGTACTTCGTTACGGTACCAAACCACAACTAAACGGTACAATACCGTACGAGTACATCCATACGGTACCAAACCACACCAAAACGGTGCAATACCGTACGAGTACTTCGTTACGGTACCAAACCACACCAAAACGGTACAATACCGTACGAGTACATCCATACGGTACCAAACCACACAAAAACGGTGCAATACCGTACGAGTACTTCGTTACGGTACCAAACCACACCAAAACGGTGCAATACCGTACGAGTACTTCGTTACGGTACCAAACTCCACCAAAACGGTACAATACCGTACGAGTACTTCGTTACGGTACCAAACCACACCAAAACGGTACAATACCGTACGAGTACATCCATACGGTATCAAACCACACCAAAACTGTACAATACCGTACGAGAACTTCGTCACGGCACCAAACCACACTAAAACGGTGCAATACCGTACGAGTACTTCGTTACGGTACCAAACCACACAAAAACGGCGCAATAACGTACGAGTACTTCGTTACGGTACCAAACCGCACCAAAAAGGTACAATACCGTACGAGTACATCCATACGGTACCAAACCACATCAAAACGGTGCAATACGGTACGAGTACATTCATACGGTACCAAACCAAACCAAAATGGTGCAATACCGTGCGAGTACATCCATACGGTACCAAACCACCCCAAAACGGTGCAATACCGTACGAGTACTTCGTTACGGTGCCAAACCACACCAAAACGGTACAATACCGTACGAGTACATCCATACGGTACCAAACCACACCAAAACGGTGCAATACCGTACGAGTACTTCGTTACGGTACCAAACCACACCAAAACGGTGCAATACCGTACGTGTACATCCACACGGTACCAAACCACACCAAAACGGTGCAATACCGTACGAGTACTTCGTTACGGTACCAAACCACACCAAAACGGTCCAATACCGTACGAGTACATCCATACGGTACCAAACCACACCAAAACGGTGCAATACCGTACGAGTACTTCGTTACGGTACCAAACCACACCAAAACGGTGCAATACCGTACGAGTACATCTATACGGTACCAAACCACACCAAAACGGTGCAATACCGTACAAGTACTTCGTTACGGTACCAAACACCACCAAAACGGTACAATACCGTACGAGTACTTCGTTACGGTACCAAACCACACCAAAACGGTGCAATACCGTACGAGTACTTCGTTACGGTACCAAACCACACCAAAACGGTACAATACCGTACGAGTAAATCCATACGGTACCAAACCACACAAAAAGGGTGCAATACCGTACGAGTACTTCGTTACGGTACCAAACCACACCAAAACGGTGCAATACCGTACGAGTACATCTATACGGTACCAAACCACACCAAAACGGTGCAATACCGTACAAGTACTTCGTTACGGTACCAAACACCACCAAAACGGTACAATACCGTACGAGTACTTCGTTACGGTACCAAACCACACCAAAACGGTGCAATACCGTACGAGTACTTCGTTACGGTACCAAACCACACCAAAACGGTACAATACCGTACGAGTAAATCCATACGGTACCAAACCACACAAAAATGGTGCAATACCGTACGAGTACTTCGTTACGGTACCAAACCACACCAAAACGGTGCAATACCGTACGAGTACATCCATACGGTACCAAACCACACCAAAACGGTGCAATACCGTACGAGTACTTCGTTACGGTACCAAACCACACAAAAACGGTGCAATAACATACGAGTACTTCGTTACGGTACCAAACCGCACCAAAACGGTACAATACCATACGAGTACATCCATACGGTACCAAACCACACCAAAACGGTGCAATACCGTACGAGTACTTCGTTACGGTACCAAACCCCACCAAAACGGTACAATACCGTACGAGTACATCCAGACGGTACCAAACCACACCAAAACGGTGCAATACCGTACGAGTACTTCGTTACGGTACCAAACCACACCAAAACGGTACAATACCGTATGAGAACTTCGTCACGGCACCAAACCACACCAAAACGGTGCAATACCGTACGAGTACATCCATACGGTACCAAACCACACCAAAACGGTGCAATACCGTACGAGTACTTCGTTACGGTACCAAACCACACCAAAACGGTCCAATACCGTACGAGTACATCCATACGGTACCAAACCACACCAAAACGGTGCAATACCGTACGAGTACTTCGTTACGGTACCAAACCACACCAAAACGGTACAATACCGTACGAGTACATCCATACGGTATCAAACCACACCAAAACGGTACAATACCGTACGAGAACTTCGTCACGGCACCAAACCACACTAAAACGGTGCAATACCGTACGAGTACTTCGTTACGGTACCAAACCACACCAAAACGGTACAATACCGTACGAGTACATCCATACGGTACCAAACCACACCAAAACGGTGCAATACCGTACGAGTACTTCGTTACGGTACCAAACCACACCAAAACGGTGCAATACCGTACGAGTACATCCATACGGTACCGAAGCACACCAAAACGGTGCAATACCGTACGAGTACTTCGTTACGGTACCAAACCACACCAAAACGGTGCAATACCGTACGAGTACTTCGTTACGGTACCAAACACCACCAAAACGGTACAATACCGTACGAGTACTTCGTTACGGTACCAAACCACACCAAAACGGTGCAATACCGTACGAGTACTTCGGTACGGTACCAAACAAGACCAAAACGGTACAATACCGTACGAGTACATCCATACGGTATCAAACCACACCAAAACGGAACAATACCGTACGAGAACTTCGTCACGGCACCAAACCACACTAAAACGGTGCAATACCGTACGAGTACTTCGTTACGGTACCAAACCACACAAAAACGGCGCAATAACGTACGAGTACTTCGTTACGGTACCAAACCGCACCAAAACGGTACAATACCGTACGAGTACATCCATACGGTACCAAACCACATCAAAACGGTGCAATACGGTACGAGTACATTCATACGGTACCAAACCAAACCAAAATGGTGCAATACCGTGCGAGTACATCCATACGGTACCAAACCACCCCAAAACGGTGCAATACCGTACGAGTACATCGTTACGGTACCGAACCACACCAAAACGATACAATACCGTACGAGAACTTCGTCACGGCACCAAACCACACCAAAACGGTGCAATACCGTACGAGTACATCCATACGGTACCAAACCACACCAAAACGGTGCAATACCGTACGAGTACTTCGTTACGGTACCAAACGATACCAAAACGGTGCAATACCGTACGAGTACTTCGTTACGGAACCAAACCACACCAAAACGGTGCCACACCGTACGAGTACTTCGTTACGGTACCAAACCACACCAAAACGGTACAATACCGTACGAGTAAATACATACGGTACCAAACCACACCAAAACGGTGCAATACTGTACGAGTACTTCGTTACGGTACCAAACCACACCAAAACGGTACAATACCGTACGAGTACATCCATACGGTACCAAACCACCCCAAAACGGTGCAATACCGTACGAGTACTTCGCTACGGTACCAAACCACACCAAAACGGTACAATACCGTACGAGTACATCCATACGGTACCAAACCACACCAAAACGGTCCAATACCGTACGAGTACTTCGTTACGGTACCAAACCACACCAAAACGGTGCAATACCGTACGAGTACATCCATACGGTACCAAACCACACCAAAACGGTGCAATACCGTACAAGTACTTCGTTACGGTACCAAACACCACCAAAACGGTACAATACCGTACGAGTACTTCGTTACGGTACCAAACCACACCAAAACGGTGCAATACCGTACGAGTACTTCGTTACGGTACCGAACCACACCAAAACGATACAATACCGTACGAGAACTTCGTCACGGCACCAAACCACACCAAAACGGTGCAATACCGTACGAGTACATCCATACGGTACCAAACCACACCAAAACGGTGCAATACCGTACGAGTACTTCGTTACGGTACCAAACCACACCAAAACGGTGCAATACCGTACGAGTACATCCATACGGTACCAAACCACACCAAAACGGTGCAATACTGTACAAGTACTTCGTTACGGTACCAAACACCACCAAAACGGTACAATACCGTACGAGTACATCCATACGGTACCAAACCACCCCAAAACGGTGCAATACCGTACGAGTACTTCGCTACGGTACCAAACCACACCAAAACGGTACAATACCGTACGAGTACATCCATACGGTACCAAACCACACCAAAACGGTCCAATACCGTACGAGTACTTCGTTACGGTACCAAACCACACCAAAACGGTGCAATACCGTACGAGTACATCCATACGGTACGAAACCACACCAAAACGGTGCAATACCGTACAAGTACTTCGTTACGGTACCAAACACCACCAAAACGGTACAATACCGTACGAGTACTTCGTTACGGTACCAAACCACACCAAAACGGTACAATACCGTACGAGTACTTCGTTACGGTACCAAACCACACCAAAACGGTACAATACCGTACGAGTAAATCCATACAGTACCAAACCACACAAAAATGGTGCAATACCGTACGAGTACTTCGTTACGGTACCAAACCACACCAAAACGGTGCAATACCGTACGAGTACATCCATACGGTACCAAACCACACCAAAACGGTGCAATACCGTACGAGTACTTCGTTACGGTACAAAACCACACCAAAACGGTACAATACCGTACGAGTACATCCATACGGTACCAAACCACACCAAAACGGTGCAATACCGTACGAGTACTTCGTTACGGTGCCAAACCACACCAAAACGGTGCAATTCCGTACGCGTACATCCATACGGTACCAAACCACACCAAAACGGTGCAATACCGTACAAGTACTTCGTTAGGGTACCAAACACCACCAAAACGGTACAATACCGTACGAGTACTTCGTTACGGTACCAAACCACACCAAAACGGTGCAATACCGTACGAGTACTTCGTTACGGTACCAAACCACACCAAAACGGTACAGTACCGTACGAGTACATCCATACGGTACCAAACCACACCAAAACGGTGCAATACCGTACGAGTACTTGTTTACGGTACCAAACCAAACAAAAACGGTGCAATAACGTACGAGTACTTCGTTACGGTACCAAACCGCACCAAAACGGTACAATACCGTACGACTACATCCATACGGTACCAAACCACACCAAAACGGTGCAATACCGTACGCGTACTTCGTTACGGTACCAAACCACACCAAAACGGTACAATACCGTACGAGTACATCCAAACGGTATCAAACCACACCAAAACGGTACAATACCGTACGAGAACTTCATCACGGCACCAAACCACACTAAAACCGTGCAATACCGTATGAGTACTTCGTTACGGTACCAAACCACACAAAAACGGCGCAATAACGTACGAGTACTTCGTTACGGTACCAAACCGCACCAAAACGGTACAATACCGTACGAGTACATCCATACGGTACCAAACCACATCAAAACGGTGCAATACGGTACGAGTACATTCATACGGTACCAAACCAAACCAAAATGGTGCAATACCGTGCGAGTACATCCATACGGTACCAAACCACCCCAAAACGGTGCAATACCGTACGAGTACTTCGTTACGGTACCAAACCACACCAAAACGGTACAATACCGTACGAGTACATCCATACGGTACCAAACCACACCAAAACGGTGCAATACCGTACGAGTACTTCGTTACGGTACCAAACCACACCAAAACGGTGCAATACCGTACGAGTACATCCATACGGTACCAAACCACACCAAAACGGTGCAATACTGTACAAGTACTTCGTTACGGTACCAAATACCACCAAAACGGTACAATACCGTACGAGTACTTCGTTACGGTACCAAACCACACCAAAACGGTGCAATACCGTACGAGTACTTCGTTACGGTACCAAACCACACCAAAACGGTACAATACCGTATGAGCACATCCATACGGTATCAAACCACACCAAAACGGTACAATACCGTACGAGAACTTCGTCACGGCAATAAACCACACTAAAACGGTGCAATACCGTACTAGTACTTCGTTACGGTACCAAACCACACAAAAACGGCGCAATAACGTACGAGTACTTCGTTACGGTACCAAACAGCACCAAAACGGTACAATACCGTACGAGTACATCCATACGGTACCAAACCACATCAAAACGGTGCAATACAGTACGAGTACATTCATCCGGTACCAAACCAAACCAAAATGGTGCAATACCGTGCGAGTACATCCATACGGTACCAAACCACCCCAAAACGGTGCAATACCGTACGAGTACTTCGTTACGGTACCGAACCACACCAAAACGATACAATACCGTACGAGAACTTCGTCACGGCACCAAACCACACCAAAACGGTGCAATACCGTACGAGTACATCCATACGGTACCAAACCACACCAAAACGGTGCAATACCGTACGAGTACTTCGTTACGGTACCAAATCACACCAAAACGGTGCAATACCGTACGAGTACATCCATACGGTACCAAACCACACCAAAACGGTGCAATACTGTACAAGTACTTCGTTACGGTACCAAACACCACCAAAACGGTACAATACCGTACGAGTACTTCGTTACGGTACCAAACCACACCAAAACGGTGCAATACCGTACGAGTACTTCGTTACGGTACCAAACCACACCAAAACGGTACAATACCGTACGAGTAAATCCATACAGTACCAAACCACACAAAAATGGTGCAATACCGTACGAGTACTTCGTTACGGTACCAAACCATACCAAAACGGTGCAATACCGTACGAGTACATCCATACGGTACCAAACCACACCAAAACGGTGCAATACCGTACGAGTACTTCGTTACGGTACAAAACCGAACCAAAACGGTACAATACCGTACGAGTACATCCATACGGTACCAAACCACACCAAAACGGTGCAATACCGTACGAGTACTTCGTTACGGTGCCAAACCACACCAAAACGGTGCAATACCGTACGCGTACATCCATACGGTACCAAACCACACCAAAACGGTGCAATACCGTACAAGTACTTCGTTAGGGTACCAAACACCACCAAAACGGTACAATACCGTACGAGTACTTCGTTACGGTACCAAACCACACCAAAACGGTGCAATACCGTACGAGTACTTCGTTACGGTACCAAACCACACCAAAACGGTACAATACCGTACGAGTACATCCATACGGTACCAAACCACACCAAAACGGTGCAATACCGTACGAGTACTTGTTTACGGTACCAAACCAAACAAAAACGGTGCAATAAAGTACGAGTACTTCGTTACGGTACCAAACCGCACCAAAACGGTACAATACCGTACGACTACATCCATACGGTACCAAACCACACCAAAACGGTGCAATACCGTACGAGTACTTCGTTACGGTACCAAACCACACCAAAACGGTACAATACCGTACGAGTACGTCCATACGGTATCGAACCACACCAAAACTGTACAATACCGTACGAGAACTTCATCACGGCACCAAACCACACTAAAACCGTGCAATACCGTAGGAGTACTTCGTTACGGTACCAAACCACACAAAAACGGCGCAATAACGTACGAGTACTTCGTTACGGTACCAAACCGCACCAAAACGGTACAATACCGTACGAGTACATCCATACGGTACCAAACCACATCAAAACGGTGCAATACGGTACGAGTACATTCATACGGTACCAAACCAAACCAAAATGGTGCAATACCGTGCGAGTACATCCATACGGTACCAAACCACCCCAAAACGGTGCAATACCGTACGAGTACTTCGTTACGGTACCAAACCACACCAAAACAGTGCAATAACATACGAGTACTTCGTTACGGTACCAAACCACAACTAAACGGTACAATACCGTACGAGTACATCCATACGGTACCAAACCACACCAAAACGGTGCAATACCGTACGAGTACTTCGTTACGGTACCAAACCGCACCAAAACGGTACAATACCATACGAGTACATCCATACGGTACCAAACCACACCAAAACGGTGCAATACCGTACGAGTACTTCGTTACGGTACCAAACCACACCAAAACGGTACAATACCGTACGAGTACATCCAGACGGTACCAAACCACACCAAAACGGTGCAATAACGTACGAGTACTTCATTACGGTACCAAACCACACCAAAACGGTACAATACCGTACGAGTACATCCATGCGGTACCAAACCACACCAAAACGGTGCAATACCGTACGAGTACTTCGTTACGGTACCAAACCACACCAAAACGGTACAATACCGTACGAGATCTTCGTCACGGCACCAAACCACACAAAAACGGTGCAATACCGTACGAGTACATCCATACGGTACCAAACCACACCAAAACGGTGCAATACCGTACGAGTACTTCGTTACGGTATCAAACCACACCAAAACGGTGCAATACCGTACGAGTACTTCGTTACGGTATCAAACCACACCAAAACGGTGCAATACCGTACGAGTACTTCGTTACGGTACAAAACCACACCAAAACGGTGCAATACCGTACGAGTACTTCGTTACGGTACCAAACCACACCAAAACGGTACAATACCGTACGAGTACATCCATACGGTACCAAACCACACCAAAACGGTGCAATACCGTACGAGTACTTCGTTACGGTGCCAAACCACACCAAAACAGTGCAATACCGTACGCGTACATCCATACGGTACCAAACCACACCAAAACGGTGCAATACCGTACAAGTACTTCGTTAGGGTCCCAAACACCACCAAAACGGTACAATACCGTACGAGTACTTCGTTACGGTACCAAACCACACCAAAACGGTGCAATACCGTACGAGTACTTCGTTACGGTACCAAACCACACCAAAACGGTACAATACCGTACGAGTACATCCATACGGTACCAAACCACACCAAAACGGTGCAATACCGTACGAGTACTTCGTTACGGTACCAAACCACACCAAAACGGTGCAATACCGTACGAGTACTTCGTTACGGTACCAAACTCCACCAAAACGGTACAATACCGTACGAGTACTTCGTTACGGTACCAAACCACACCAAAACGGTGCAATACCGTACGAGTACTTCGTTACGGTACCAAACCACACCAAAACGGTACAATACCGTACGAGTACATCCATACGGTATCAAACCACACCAAAACTGTACAATACCGTACGAGAACTTCGTCACGGCACCAAACCACACTAAAACGGTGCAATACCGTACGAGTACTTCGTTACGGTACCAAACCACACAAAAACGGCGCAATAACGTACGAGTACTTCGTTACGGTACCAAACCGCACCAAAAAGGTACAATACCGTACGAGTACATCCATACGGTACCAAACCACATCAAAACGGTGCAATACGGTACGAGTACATTCATACGGTACCAAACCAAACCAAAATGGTGCAATACCGTGCGAGTACATCCATACGGTACGAAACCACCCCAAAACGGTGCAATACCGTACGAGTACTTCGTTACGGTACCAAACCACACCAAAACGGTACAATACCGTACGAGTACGTCCATACGGTACCAAACCACACCAAAACGGTGCAATACCGTACGAGTACTTCGTTACGGTACCAAACCACACCAAAACGGTGCAATACCGTACGAGTACATCCATACGGTACCAAACCACACCAAAACGGTGCAATACCGTACAAGTACTTCGTTACGGTACCAAATACCACCAAAACGGTACAATACCGTACGAGTACTTCGTTACGGTACCAAACCACACCAAAACGGTGCAATACCGTAGAAGTACTTCGTTACGGTACCAAACCACACCAAAACGGTACAATACCGTACGAGTAAATCCATACGGTACCAAACCACACAAAAATGGTGCAATACCGTACGAGTACTTCGTTACGGTACCAAACCACACCAAAACGGTGCAATACCGTACGAGTACATCTATACGGTACCAAACCACACCAAAACGGTGCAATACCGTACAAGTACTTCGTTACGGTACCAAACACCACCAAAACGGTACAATACCGTACGAGTACTTCGTTACGGTACCAAACCACACCAAAACGGTGCAATACCGTACGAGTACTTCGTTACGGTACCAAACCACACCAAAACGGTACAATACCGTACGAGTAAATCCATACGGTACCAAACCACACAAAAATGGTGCAATACCGTACGAGTACTTCGTTACGGTACCAAACCACACCAAAACGGTGCAATACCGTACGAGTACATCCATACGGTACAAAACCACACCAAAACGGTGCAATACCGTACGAGTACTTCGTTACGGTACCAAACCACACAAAAACGGTGCAATAACATACGAGTACTTCGTTACGGTACCAAACCGCACCAAAACGGTACAATACCATACGAGTACATCCATACGGTACCAAACCACACCAAAACGGTGCAATACCGTACGAGTACTTCGTTACGGTACCAAACCACACCAAAACGGTACAATACCGTACGAGTACATCCAGACGGTACCAAACCACACCAAAACGGTGCAATACCGTACGAGTACTTCGTTACGGTACCAAACCACACCAAAACGGTACAATACCGTACGAGTACATCCATACGGTACCAAACCACACCAAAACGGTGCAATACCGTACGAGTACTTGTTTACGGTACCAAACCAAACAAAAACGGTGCAATAAAGTACGAGTACTTCGTTACGGTACCAAACCGCACCAAAACGGTACAATACCGTACGACTACATCCATACGGTACCAAACCACACCAAAACGGTGCAATACCGTACGAGTACTTCGTTACGGTACCAAACCACACCAAAACGGTACAATACCGTACGAGTACGTCCATACGGTATCGAACCACACCAAAACTGTACAATACCGTACGAGAACTTCATCACGGCACCAAACCACACTAAAACCGTGCAATACCGTAGGAGTACTTCGTTACGGTACCAAACCACACAAAAACGGCGCAATAACGTACGAGTACTTCGTTACGGTACCAAACCGCACCAAAACGGTACAATACCGTACGAGTACATCCATACGGTACCAAACCACATCAAAACGGTGCAATACGGTACGAGTACATTCATACGGTACCAAACCAAACCAAAATGGTGCAATACCGTGCGAGTACATCCATACGGTACCAAACCACCCCAAAACGGTGCAATACCGTACGAGTACTTCGTTACGGTACCAAACCACACCAAAACAGTGCAATAACATACGAGTACTTCGTTACGGTACCAAACCACAACTAAACGGTACAATACCGTACGAGTACATCCATACGGTACCAAACCACACCAAAACGGTGCAATACCGTACGAGTACTTCGTTACGGTACCAAACCGCACCAAAACGGTACAATACCATACGAGTACATCCATACGGTACCAAACCACACCAAAACGGTGCAATACCGTACGAGTACTTCGTTACGGTACCAAACCACACCAAAACGGTACAATACCGTACGAGTACATCCAGACGGTACCAAACCACACCAAAACGGTGCAATAACGTACGAGTACTTCATTACGGTACCAAACCACACCAAAACGGTACAATACCGTACGAGTACATCCATGCGGTACCAAACCACACCAAAACGGTGCAATACCGTACGAGTACTTCGTTACGGTACCAAACCACACCAAAACGGTACAATACCGTACGAGATCTTCGTCACGGCACCAAACCACACAAAAACGGTGCAATACCGTACGAGTACATCCATACGGTACCAAACCACACCAAAACGGTGCAATACCGTACGAGTACTTCGTTACGGTATCAAACCACACCAAAACGGTGCAATACCGTACGAGTACTTCGTTACGGTATCAAACCACACCAAAACGGTGCAATACCGTACGAGTACTTCGTTACGGTACAAAACCACACCAAAACGGTGCAATACCGTACGAGTACTTCGTTACGGTACCAAACCACACCAAAACGGTACAATACCGTACGAGTACATCCATACGGTACCAAACCACACCAAAACGGTGCAATACCGTACGAGTACTTCGTTACGGTGCCAAACCACACCAAAACAGTGCAATACCGTACGCGTACATCCATACGGTACCAAACCACACCAAAACGGTGCAATACCGTACAAGTACTTCGTTAGGGTCCCAAACACCACCAAAACGGTACAATACCGTACGAGTACTTCGTTACGGTACCAAACCACACCAAAACGGTGCAATACCGTACGAGTACTTCGTTACGGTACCAAACCACACCAAAACGGTACAATACCGTACGAGTACATCCATACGGTACCAAACCACACCAAAACGGTGCAATACCGTACGAGTACTTGTTTACGGTACCAAACCAAACAAAAACGGTGCAATAACGTACGAGTACTTCGTTACGGTACCAAACCGCACCAAAACGGTACAATACCGTACGACTACATCCATACGGTACCAAACCACACCAAAACGGTGCAATACCGTACGAGTACTTCGTTACGGTACCAAACCACACCAAAACGGTACAATACCGTACGAGTACGTCCATACGGTATCGAACCACACAAAAACTGTACAATACCGTACGAGAACTTCATCACGGCACCAAACCACACTAAAACCGTGCAATACCGTAGGAGTACTTCGTTACGGTACCAAACCACACAAAAACGGCGCAATAACGTACGAGTACTTCGTTACGGTACCAAACCGCACCAAAACGGTACAATACCGTACGAGTACATCCATACGGTACCAAACCACATCAAAACGGTGCAATACGGTACGAGTACATACATACGGTACCAAACCAAACCAAAATGGTGCAATACCGTGCGAGTACATCCATACGGTACCAAACCACCCCAAAACGGTGCAATACCGTACGAGTACTTCGTTACGGTACCAAACCACACCAAAACAGTGCAATAACATACGAGTACTTCGTTACGGTACCAAACCACAACTAAACGGTACAATACCGTACGAGTACATCCATACGGTACCAAACCACACCAAAACGGTGCAATACCGTACGAGTACTTCGTTACAATACCAAACCGCACCAAAACGGTACAATACCATACGAGTACATCCATACGGTACCAAACCACACCAAAACGGTGCAATACCGTACGAGTACTTCGTTACGGTACCAAACCACACCAAAACGGTACAATACCGTACGAGTACATCAAGACGGTACCAAACCACACCAAAACGGTGCAATACCGTACGAGTACATCCATACGGTACCAAACCACACCAAAACGGTGCAATACCTTACGAGTACTTCGTTACGGTACCAAACCATACCAAAACGGTGCAATACCGTACGAGTACTTCGTTACGGAACCAAACCACACCAAAACGGTGCCATACCGTACGAGTACTTCGTTACGGTACCAAAACACACCAAAACGGTACAATACCGTACGAGTAAATACATACGGTACCAAACCACACCAAAACGGTGCAATACCGTACGAGTACTTCGTTACGGTACCAAACCACACCAAAACGGTACAATACCGTACGAGTACATCCATACGGTACCAAACCACCCCAAAACGGTGCAATACCGTACGAGTACTTCGCTACGGTACCAAACCACACCAAAACGGTACAATACCGTACGAGTACATCCATACGGTACCAAACCACACCAAAACGGTGCAATACCGTACGAGTACTTCGTTACGGTACCAAACCACACCAAAACGGTGCAATACCGTACGAGTACATCCATACGGTACCAAACCACACCAAAACGGTGCAATACCGTACAAGTACTTCGTTACGGTACCAAACACCACCAAAACGGTACAATACCGTACGAGTACTTCGTTACGGTACCAAACCACACCAAAACGGTGCAATACCGTACGAGTACTTCGTTACGGTACCAAACCACACCAAAACGGTACAATACCGTACGAGTAAATCCATACAGTACCAAACCACACAAAAATGGTGCAATACCGTACGAGTACTTCGTTACGGTACCAAACCACACCAAAACGGTGCAATACCGTACGAGTACATCCATACGGTACCAAACCACACCAAAACGGTGCAATACCGTACGAGTACTTCGTTACGGTGCCAAACCACACCAAAACGGTGCAATACCGTACGCGTACATCCATACGGTACCAAACCACACCAAAACGGTGCAATACCGGACAAGTACTTCGTTAGGGTACCAAGCACCACCAAAACGGTACAATACCGTACGAGTACTTCGTTACGGTACCAAACCACACCAAAACGGTGCAATACCGTACGAGTACTTCGTTACGGTACCAAACCACACCAAAACGGTGCAATACCGTACGAGTACTTGTTTACGGTACCAAACCAAACAAAAACGGTGCAATAACGTACGAGTACTTCGTTACGGTACCAAACCGCACCAAAACGGTACAATACCGTACGACTACATCCATACGGTACCAAACCACACCAAAACGGTGCAATACCGTACGAGTACTTCGTTACGGTACCAAACCACACCAAAACGGTACAATACCGTACGAGTACATCCATACGGTATCAAACCACACCAAAACTGTACAATACCGTACGAGAACTTCATCACGGCACCAAACCACACTAAAACCGTGCAATACCGTAGGAGTACTTCGTTACGGTACCAAACCACACAAAAACGGCGCAATAACGTACGAGTACTTCGTTACGGTACCAAACCGCACCAAAACGGTACAATACCGTACGAGTACATCCATACGGTACCAAACCACATCAAAACGGTGCAATACGGTACGAGTACATTCATACGGTACCAAACCAAACCAAAATGGTGCAATACCGTGCGAGTACATCCATACGGTACCAAACCACCCCAAAACGGTGCAATACCGTACGAGTACTTCGTTACGGTACCAAACCACACCAAAACGGCACAATACCGTACGAGTACATCCATACAGTACCAAACCACACCAAAACGGTGCAATACCGTACGAGTACTTCGTTACGGTATCAAACCACACCAAAACGGTGCAATACCGTACGAGTACATCCATACGGTACCAAACCACACCAAAACGGTGCAATACCGTACGAGTACTTCATTACGGTACAAAACCACACCAAAACGGTACAATACCGTACGAGTACATCCATACGGTACCAAACCACACCAAAACGGTGCAATACCGTACGAGTACTTCGTTACGGTACCAAACCACACCAAAACGGTGCAATACTGTACGAGTACATCCATACGGTACCAAACCACACCAAAACGGTGCAATACCGTAGAAGTACTTCGTTACGGTACCAAACACCACCAAAACGGTACAATACCGTACGAGTACTTCGTTACGGTACCAAACCACACCAAAACGGTGCAATACCGTACGAGTACTTCGTTACGGTACGAAACCACACCAAAACGGTACAATACCGTACGAGTACATCCATACGGTACCAAACCACACCAAAACGGTGCAATACCGTACGAGTACTTCGTTACGGTACCAAACCACACCAAAACGGTACAATACCGTACGAGAACTTCGTCACGGCACCAAACCACACCAAAACGGTGCAATACCGTACGAGTACATCCATACGGTACCAAACCACACGAAAACGGTGCAATACCGTACGAGTACTTCGTTACGGTACCAAACCACAACTAAACGGTACAATACCGTACGAGTACATCCATACGGTACCAAACCACACCAAAACGGTGCAATACCGTACGAGTACTTCGTTACGGTACCAAACCACACCAAAACGGTACAATACCGTACGAGTACATCCATACGGTACCAAACCACACCAAAACGGTGCAATACCGTACGAGTACTTCGTTACGGTACCAAACCACACCAAAACGGTGCAATACCGTACGAGTACTTCGTTACGGTACCAAACTCCACCAAAACGGTACAATACCGTACGAGTACTTCGTTACGGTACCAAACCACACCAAAACGGTACAATACCGTACGAGTACATCCATACGGTATCAAACCACACCAAAACTGTACAATACCGTACGAGAACTTCGTCACGGCACCAAACCACACCAAAACGGTGCAATACCGTACGAGTACATCCATACGGTACCAAACCACACTAAAACGGTGCAATACCGTACGAGTACATCCATACGGCAACAAACCACACCAAAATGGTGCAATACCGTACGAGTACGTGCATACGATACCAAACCACACCAAAACGGTGCAATACCGTACGAGGACATCCATACGGTACCAAACACAACCAAAACGGTGCAATACCGTACGAGTACTTCGTTACGGTACAAAGCCACACCAAAACGGTACAATACCGTACGAGTACATCCATACGGTACCAAACCACCCCAAAACGGTGCAATACCGTACGAGTACTTCGCTACGGTACCAAACCACACCAAAACGGTACAATACCGTACGAGTACATCCATACGGTACCAAACCACACCAAAACGGTGCAATACCGTACGAGTACTTCGTTACGGTAACAAACCACACCTAAACGGTGCAATACCGTACGAGTACATCCATACGGTACCAAACCACACTAAAACGGTGCAATACCGTACGAGTACATCCATACGGCAACAAACCACACCAAAATGGTGCAATACCGTACGAGTACGTGCATACGATACCAAACCACACCAAAACGGTGCAATACCGTACGAGGACATCCATACGGTACCAAACACAACCAAAACGGTGCAATACCGTACGAGTACTTCGTTACGGTACAAAGCCACACCAAAACGGTACAATACCGTACGAGTACATCCATACGGTACCAAACCACCCCAAAACGGTGCAATACCGTACGAGTACTTCGTTACGGTACCAAACAACACAAAAACGGTGCAATAACATACGAGTACTTCGTTACGGTACCAAACCGCACCAAAACGTTACAATACCGTACGAGTACATCCATACGGTACCAAACCACACCAAAACGGTGCAATACCATACGAGTACTTCGTTACGGTACCAAACCACACCAAAACGGTACAATACCGTACGAGTACATCCATACGGTAACAAACCACACCAAAACGGTGCAATACCGTACGAGTACTTCGTTACGGTACCAAACCACACCAAAACGGTACAATACCTTACGAGAACTTCGTCACGGCACCAAACCACACCAAAACGGTGCAATACCGAACGAGTACATCCATACGGTACCAAACCACACCAAAACGGTGCAATACCGTACGAGTACTTCGTTACGGTACCAAACCACACCAAAACGGTACAATACCGTACGAGTACATCCATACGGTACCAAACCACCCCAAAACGGTGCAATACCGTACGAGTACTTCGCTACGGTACCAAACCACACCAAAACGGTACAATACCGTACGAGTACATCCATACGGTACCTAACCACACCAAAACGGTGCAATACCGTACGAGTACTTCGTTACGGTACCAAACCACACCAAAACGGTGCAATACCGTACGAGTACATCCATACGGTACTAAACCACACCAAAACGGTACAATACCGTACAAGTACTTCGTTACGGTACCAAACACCACCAAAACGGTACAATACCGTACGAGTACTTCGTTACGGTACCAAACCACACCAAAACGGTGCAATACCGTACGAGTACTTCGTTACGGTACCAAACCACACCAAAACGGTACAATACCGTACGAGTAAATCCATACAGTACCAAACCACACAAAAATGGTGCAATACCGTACGAGTACTTCGTTACGGTACCAAACCACACCAAAACGGTGCAATACCGTACGAGTACATCCATACGGTACCAAACCACACCAAAACGGTGCAATACCGTACGAGTACTTCGTTACGGTACAAAACCACACCAAAACGGTACAATACCGTACAAGTACATCCATACGGTACCAAACCACACCAAAACGGTGCAATACCGTACGAGTACTTCGTTACGGTGCCAAACCACACCAAAACGGTGCAATACCATACGCGTACATCCATACGGTACCAAACCACACCAAAACGGTGCAATACCGTACAAGTACTTCGTTAGGGTACCAAACACCACCAAAACGGTACAATACCGTACGAGTACTTCGTTACGGTACCAAACCACACCAAAACGGTGCAATACCGTACGAGTACTTCGTTACGGTACCAAACCACACCAAAACGGTACAGTACCGTACGAGTACATCCATACGGTACCAAACCACACCAAAACGGTGCAATACCGTACGAGTACTTGTTTACGGTACCAAACCAAACAAAAACGGTGCAATAACGTACGAGTACTTCGTTACGGTACCAAACCGCACCAAAACGGTACAATACCGTACGACTACATCCATACGGTACCAAACCACACCAAAACAGTACAATACCGTACGAGTACTTCGTTACGGTACCAAACCACACCAAAACGGTAAAATACCGTACGAGTACATCCATACGGTATCAAACCACACCAAAACGGTACAATACCGTACGAGAACTTCATCACGGCACCAAACCACACTAAAACCGTGCAATACCGTATGAGTACTTCGTTACGGTACCAAACCACACAAAAACGGCGCAATAACGTACGAGTACTTCGTTACGGTACCAAACCGCACCAAAACGGTACAATACCGTACGAGTACATCCATACGGTACCAAACCACATCAAAACGGTGCAATACGGTACGAGTACATTCATACGGTACCAAACCAAACCAAAATGGTGCAATACCGTGCGAGTACATCCATACGGTACCAAACCACCCCAAAACGGTGCAATACCGTACGAGTACTTCGTTACGGTACCAAACCACACAAAAACGGTACAATACCGTACGAGTACATCCATACGGTACCAAACCACACCAAAACGGTGCAATACCGTACGAGAACTTCGTCACGGCACCAAAACCACACTAAAACGGTGCAATACCGTACGAGTACTTCGTTACGGTACCAAACCACACAAAAACGGCGCAATAACGTACGAGTACTTCGTTACGGTACCAAACAGCACCAAAACGGTACAATACCGTACGAGTACATCCATACGGTACCAAACCACATCAAAACAGTGAAATACGGTACGAGTACATTCATACGGTACTAAACCAAACCAAAATGGTGCAATACCGTGCGAGTACATCCATACGGTACCAAACCACCCCAAAACGGTGCAATACCGTACGAGTACTTCGTTACGGTACCGAACCACACCAAAACGATACAATACCGTACGAGAACTTCGTCACGGCACCAAACCACACCAAAACGGTGCAATACCGTACGAGTACATCCATACGGTACCAAACCACACCAAAACGGTGCAATACCTTACGAGTACTTCGTTACGGTACCAAACCATACCAAAACGGTGCAATACCGTACGAGTACTTCGTTACGGAACCAAACCACACCAAAACGGTGCCATACCGTACGAGTACTTCGTTACGGTACCAAAACACACCAAAACGGTACAATACCGTACGAGTAAATACATACGGTACCAAACCACACCAAAACGGTGCAATACCGTACGAGTACTTCGTTACGGTACCAAACCACACCAAAACGGTACAATACCGTACGAGTACATCCATACGGTACCAAACCACCCCAAAACGGTGCAATACCGTACGAGTACTTCGCTACGGTACCAAACCACACCAAAACGGTACAATACCGTACGAGTACATCCATACGGTACCAAACCACACCAAAACGGTGCAATACCGTACGAGTACTTCGTTACGGTACCAAACCACACCAAAACGGTGCAATACCGTACGAGTACATCCATACGGTACCAAACCACACCAAAACGGTGCAATACCGTACAAGTACTTCGTTACGGTACCAAACACCACCAAAACGGTACAATACCGTACGAGTACTTCGTTACGGTACCAAACCACACCAAAACGGTGCAATACCGTACGAGTACTTCGTTACGGTACCAAACCACACCAAAACGGTACAATACCGTACGAGTAAATCCATACAGTACCAAACCACACAAAAATGGTGCAATACCGTACGAGTACTTCGTTACGGTACCAAACCACACCAAAACGGTGCAATACCGTACGAGTACATCCATACGGTACCAAACCACACCAAAACGGTGCAATACCGTACGAGTACTTCGTTACGGTGCCAAACCACACCAAAACGGTGCAATACCGTACGCGTACATCCATACGGTACCAAACCACACCAAAACGGTGCAATACCGGACAAGTACTTCGTTAGGGTACCAAGCACCACCAAAACGGTACAATACCGTACGAGTACTTCGTTACGGTACCAAACCACACCAAAACGGTGCAATACCGTACGAGTACTTCGTTACGGTACCAAACCACACCAAAACGGTACAATACCGTACGAGTACATCCATACGGTACCAAACCACACCAAAACGGTGCAATACCGTACGAGTACTTGTTTACGGTACCAAACCAAACAAAAACGGTGCAATAACGTACGAGTACTTCGTTACGGTACCAAACCGCACCAAAACGGTACAATACCGTACGACTACATCCATACGGTACCAAACCACACCAAAACGGTGCAATACCGTACGAGTACTTCGTTACGGTACCAAACCACACCAAAACGGTACAATACCATACGAGTACATCCATACGGTATCAAACCACACCAAAACTGTACAATACCGTACGAGAACTTCATCACGGCACCAAACCACACTAAAACCGTGCAATACCGTAGGAGTACTTCGTTACGGTACCAAACCACACAAAAACGGCGCAATAACGTACGAGTACTTCGTTACGGTACCAAACCGCACCAAAACGGTACAATACCGTACGAGTACATCCATACGGTACCAAACCACATCAAAACGGTGCAATACGGTACGAGTACATTCATACGGTACCAAACCAAACCAAAATGGTGCAATACCGTGCGAGTACATCCATACGGTACCAAACCACCCCAAAACGGTGCAATACCGTACGAGTACTTCGTTACGGTACCAAACCACACCAAAACGGCACAATACCGTACGAGTACATCCATACAGTACCAAACCACACCAAAACGGTGCAATACCGTACGAGTACTTCGTTACGGTATCAAACCACACCAAAACGGTGCAATACCGTACGAGTACATCCATACGGTACCAAACCACACCAAAACGGTGCAATACCGTACGAGTACTTCGTTACGGTACAAAACCACACCAAAACGGTACAATACCGTACGAGTACATCCATACGGTACCAAACCACACCAAAACGGTGCAATACCGTACGAGTACTTCGTTACGGTACCAAACCACACCAAAACGGTGCAATACTGTACGAGTACATCCATACGGTACCAAACCACACCAAAACGGTGCAATACCGTAGAAGTACTTCGTTACGGTACCAAACACCACCAAAACGGTACAATACCGTACGAGTACTTCGTTACGGTACCAAACCACACCAAAACGGTGCAATACCGTACGAGTACTTCGTTACGGTACGAAACCACACCAAAACGGTACAATACCGTACGAGTACATCCATACGGTACCAAACCACACCAAAACGGTGCAATACCGTACGAGTACTTCGTTACGGTACCAAACCACACCAAAACGGTACAATACCGTACGAGAACTTCGTCACGGCACCAAACCACACCAAAACGGTGCAATACCGTACGAGTACATCCATACGGTACCAAACCACACGAAAACGGTGCAATACCGTACGAGTACTTCGTTACGGTACCAAACCACAACTAAACGGTACAATACCGTACGAGTACATCCATACGGTACCAAACCACACCAAAACGGTGCAATACCGTACGAGTACTTCGTTACGGTACCAAACCACACCAAAACGGTACAATACCGTACGAGTACATCCATACGGTACCAAACCACACAAAAACGGTGCAATACCGTACGAGTACTTCGTTACGGTACCAAACCACACCAAAACGGTGCAATACCGTACGAGTACTTCGTTACGGTACCAAACTCCACCAAAACGGTACAATACCGTACGAGTACTTCGTTACGGTACCAAACCACACCAAAACGGTACAATACCGTACGAGTACATCCATACGGTATCAAACCACACCAAAACTGTACAATACCGTACGAGAACTTCGTCACGGCACCAAACCACACTAAAACGGTGCAATACCGTACGAGTACTTCGTTACGGTACCAAACCACACAAAAACGGCGCAATAACGTACGAGTACTTCGTTACGGTACCAAACCGCACCAAAAAGGTACAATACCGTACGAGTACATCCATACGGTACCAAACCACATCAAAACGGTGCAATACGGTACGAGTACATTCATACGGTACCAAACCAAACCAAAATGGTGCAATACCGTGCGAGTACATCCATACGGTACCAAACCACCCCAAAACGGTGCAATACCGTACGAGTACTTCGTTACGGTGCCAAACCACACCAAAACGGTACAATACCGTACGAGTACATCCATACGGTACCAAACCACACCAAAACGGTGCAATACCGTACGAGTACTTCGTTACGGTACCAAACCACACCAAAACGGTGCAATACCGTACGTGTACATCCACACGGTACCAAACCACACCAAAACGGTGCAATACCGTACGAGTACTTCGTTACGGTACCAAACCACACCAAAACGGTCCAATACCGTACGAGTACATCCATACGGTACCAAACCACACCAAAACGGTGCAATACCGTACGAGTACTTCGTTACGGTACCAAACCACACCAAAACGGTGCAATACCGTACGAGTACATCTATACGGTACCAAACCACACCAAAACGGTGCAATACCGTACAAGTACTTCGTTACGGTACCAAACACCACCAAAACGGTACAATACCGTACGAGTACTTCGTTACGGTACCAAACCACACCAAAACGGTGCAATACCGTACGAGTACTTCGTTACGGTACCAAACCACACCAAAACGGTACAATACCGTACGAGTAAATCCATACGGTACCAAACCACACAAAAAGGGTGCAATACCGTACGAGTACTTCGTTACGGTACCAAACCACACCAAAACGGTGCAATACCGTACGAGTACATCTATACGGTACCAAACCACACCAAAACGGTGCAATACCGTACAAGTACTTCGTTACGGTACCAAACACCACCAAAACGGTACAATACCGTACGAGTACTTCGTTACGGTACCAAACCACACCAAAACGGTGCAATACCGTACGAGTACTTCGTTACGGTACCAAACCACACCAAAACGGTACAATACCGTACGAGTAAATCCATACGGTACCAAACCACACAAAAATGGTGCAATACCGTACGAGTACTTCGTTACGGTACCAAACCACACCAAAACGGTGCAATACCGTACGAGTACATCCATACGGTACCAAACCACACCAAAACGGTGCAATACCGTACGAGTACTTCGTTACGGTACCAAACCACACAAAAACGGTGCAATAACATACGAGTACTTCGTTACGGTACCAAACCGCACCAAAACGGTACAATACCATACGAGTACATCCATACGGTACCAAACCACACCAAAACGGTGCAATACCGTACGAGTACTTCGTTACGGTACCAAACCCCACCAAAACGGTACAATACCGTACGAGTACATCCAGACGGTACCAAACCACACCAAAACGGTGCAATACCGTACGAGTACTTCGTTACGGTACCAAACCACACCAAAACGGTACAATACCGTATGAGAACTTCGTCACGGCACCAAACCACACCAAAACGGTGCAATACCGTACGAGTACATCCATACGGTACCAAACCACACCAAAACGGTGCAATACCGTACGAGTACTTCGTTACGGTACCAAACCACACCAAAACGGTCCAATACCGTACGAGTACATCCATACGGTACCAAACCACACCAAAACGGTGCAATACCGTACGAGTACTTCGTTACGGTACCAAACCACACCAAAACGGTACAATACCGTACGAGTACATCCATACGGTATCAAACCACACCAAAACGGTACAATACCGTACGAGAACTTCGTCACGGCACCAAACCACACTAAAACGGTGCAATACCGTACGAGTACTTCGTTACGGTACCAAACCACACCAAAACGGTACAATACCGTACGAGTACATCCATACGGTACCAAACCACACCAAAACGGTGCAATACCGTACGAGTACTTCGTTACGGTACCAAACCACACCAAAACGGTGCAATACCGTACGAGTACATCCATACGGTACCGAAGCACACCAAAACGGTGCAATACCGTACGAGTACTTCGTTACGGTACCAAACCACACCAAAACGGTGCAATACCGTACGAGTACTTCGTTACGGTACCAAACACCACCAAAACGGTACAATACCGTACGAGTACTTCGTTACGGTACCAAACCACACCAAAACGGTGCAATACCGTACGAGTACTTCGGTACGGTACCAAACAAGACCAAAACGGTACAATACCGTACGAGTACATCCATACGGTATCAAACCACACCAAAACGGAACAATACCGTACGAGAACTTCGTCACGGCACCAAACCACACTAAAACGGTGCAATACCGTACGAGTACTTCGTTACGGTACCAAACCACACAAAAACGGCGCAATAACGTACGAGTACTTCGTTACGGTACCAAACCGCACCAAAACGGTACAATACCGTACGAGTACATCCATACGGTACCAAACCACATCAAAACGGTGCAATACGGTACGAGTACATTCATACGGTACCAAACCAAACCAAAATGGTGCAATACCGTGCGAGTACATCCATACGGTACCAAACCACCCCAAAACGGTGCAATACCGTACGAGTACATCGTTACGGTACCGAACCACACCAAAACGATACAATACCGTACGAGAACTTCGTCACGGCACCAAACCACACCAAAACGGTGCAATACCGTACGAGTACATCCATACGGTACCAAACCACACCAAAACGGTGCAATACCGTACGAGTACTTCGTTACGGTACCAAACGATACCAAAACGGTGCAATACCGTACGAGTACTTCGTTACGGAACCAAACCACACCAAAACGGTGCCACACCGTACGAGTACTTCGTTACGGTACCAAACCACACCAAAACGGTACAATACCGTACGAGTAAATACATACGGTACCAAACCACACCAAAACGGTGCAATACTGTACGAGTACTTCGTTACGGTACCAAACCACACCAAAACGGTACAATACCGTACGAGTACATCCATACGGTACCAAACCACCCCAAAACGGTGCAATACCGTACGAGTACTTCGCTACGGTACCAAACCACACCAAAACGGTACAATACCGTACGAGTACATCCATACGGTACCAAACCACACCAAAACGGTCCAATACCGTACGAGTACTTCGTTACGGTACCAAACCACACCAAAACGGTGCAATACCGTACGAGTACATCCATACGGTACCAAACCACACCAAAACGGTGCAATACCGTACAAGTACTTCGTTACGGTACCAAACACCACCAAAACGGTACAATACCGTACGAGTACTTCGTTACGGTACCAAACCACACCAAAACGGTGCAATACCGTACGAGTACTTCGTTACGGTACCGAACCACACCAAAACGATACAATACCGTACGAGAACTTCGTCACGGCACCAAACCACACCAAAACGGTGCAATACCGTACGAGTACATCCATACGGTACCAAACCACACCAAAACGGTGCAATACCGTACGAGTACTTCGTTACGGTACCAAACCACACCAAAACGGTGCAATACCGTACGAGTACATCCATACGGTACCAAACCACACCAAAACGGTGCAATACTGTACAAGTACTTCGTTACGGTACCAAACACCACCAAAACGGTACAATACCGTACGAGTACATCCATACGGTACCAAACCACCCCAAAACGGTGCAATACCGTACGAGTACTTCGCTACGGTACCAAACCACACCAAAACGGTACAATACCGTACGAGTACATCCATACGGTACCAAACCACACCAAAACGGTCCAATACCGTACGAGTACTTCGTTACGGTACCAAACCACACCAAAACGGTGCAATACCGTACGAGTACATCCATACGGTACGAAACCACACCAAAACGGTGCAATACCGTACAAGTACTTCGTTACGGTACCAAACACCACCAAAACGGTACAATACCGTACGAGTACTTCGTTACGGTACCAAACCACACCAAAACGGTACAATACCGTACGAGTACTTCGTTACGGTACCAAACCACACCAAAACGGTACAATACCGTACGAGTAAATCCATACAGTACCAAACCACACAAAAATGGTGCAATACCGTACGAGTACTTCGTTACGGTACCAAACCACACCAAAACGGTGCAATACCGTACGAGTACATCCATACGGTACCAAACCACACCAAAACGGTGCAATACCGTACGAGTACTTCGTTACGGTACAAAACCACACCAAAACGGTACAATACCGTACGAGTACATCCATACGGTACCAAACCACACCAAAACGGTGCAATACCGTACGAGTACTTCGTTACGGTGCCAAACCACACCAAAACGGTGCAATTCCGTACGCGTACATCCATACGGTACCAAACCACACCAAAACGGTGCAATACCGTACAAGTACTTCGTTAGGGTACCAAACACCACCAAAACGGTACAATACCGTACGAGTACTTCGTTACGGTACCAAACCACACCAAAACGGTGCAATACCGTACGAGTACTTCGTTACGGTACCAAACCACACCAAAACGGTACAGTACCGTACGAGTACATCCATACGGTACCAAACCACACCAAAACGGTGCAATACCGTACGAGTACTTGTTTACGGTACCAAACCAAACAAAAACGGTGCAATAACGTACGAGTACTTCGTTACGGTACCAAACCGCACCAAAACGGTACAATACCGTACGACTACATCCATACGGTACCAAACCACACCAAAACGGTGCAATACCGTACGCGTACTTCGTTACGGTACCAAACCACACCAAAACGGTACAATACCGTACGAGTACATCCAAACGGTATCAAACCACACCAAAACGGTACAATACCGTACGAGAACTTCATCACGGCACCAAACCACACTAAAACCGTGCAATACCGTATGAGTACTTCGTTACGGTACCAAACCACACAAAAACGGCGCAATAACGTACGAGTACTTCGTTACGGTACCAAACCGCACCAAAACGGTACAATACCGTACGAGTACATCCATACGGTACCAAACCACATCAAAACGGTGCAATACGGTACGAGTACATTCATACGGTACCAAACCAAACCAAAATGGTGCAATACCGTGCGAGTACATCCATACGGTACCAAACCACCCCAAAACGGTGCAATACCGTACGAGTACTTCGTTACGGTACCAAACCACACCAAAACGGTACAATACCGTACGAGTACATCCATACGGTACCAAACCACACCAAAACGGTGCAATACCGTACGAGTACTTCGTTACGGTACCAAACCACACCAAAACGGTGCAATACCGTACGAGTACATCCATACGGTACCAAACCACACCAAAACGGTGCAATACTGTACAAGTACTTCGTTACGGTACCAAATACCACCAAAACGGTACAATACCGTACGAGTACTTCGTTACGGTACCAAACCACACCAAAACGGTGCAATACCGTACGAGTACTTCGTTACGGTACCAAACCACACCAAAACGGTACAATACCGTATGAGCACATCCATACGGTATCAAACCACACCAAAACGGTACAATACCGTACGAGAACTTCGTCACGGCAATAAACCACACTAAAACGGTGCAATACCGTACTAGTACTTCGTTACGGTACCAAACCACACAAAAACGGCGCAATAACGTACGAGTACTTCGTTACGGTACCAAACAGCACCAAAACGGTACAATACCGTACGAGTACATCCATACGGTACCAAACCACATCAAAACGGTGCAATACAGTACGAGTACATTCATCCGGTACCAAACCAAACCAAAATGGTGCAATACCGTGCGAGTACATCCATACGGTACCAAACCACCCCAAAACGGTGCAATACCGTACGAGTACTTCGTTACGGTACCGAACCACACCAAAACGATACAATACCGTACGAGAACTTCGTCACGGCACCAAACCACACCAAAACGGTGCAATACCGTACGAGTACATCCATACGGTACCAAACCACACCAAAACGGTGCAATACCGTACGAGTACTTCGTTACGGTACCAAATCACACCAAAACGGTGCAATACCGTACGAGTACATCCATACGGTACCAAACCACACCAAAACGGTGCAATACTGTACAAGTACTTCGTTACGGTACCAAACACCACCAAAACGGTACAATACCGTACGAGTACTTCGTTACGGTACCAAACCACACCAAAACGGTGCAATACCGTACGAGTACTTCGTTACGGTACCAAACCACACCAAAACGGTACAATACCGTACGAGTAAATCCATACAGTACCAAACCACACAAAAATGGTGCAATACCGTACGAGTACTTCGTTACGGTACCAAACCATACCAAAACGGTGCAATACCGTACGAGTACATCCATACGGTACCAAACCACACCAAAACGGTGCAATACCGTACGAGTACTTCGTTACGGTACAAAACCGAACCAAAACGGTACAATACCGTACGAGTACATCCATACGGTACCAAACCACACCAAAACGGTGCAATACCGTACGAGTACTTCGTTACGGTGCCAAACCACACCAAAACGGTGCAATACCGTACGCGTACATCCATACGGTACCAAACCACACCAAAACGGTGCAATACCGTACAAGTACTTCGTTAGGGTACCAAACACCACCAAAACGGTACAATACCGTACGAGTACTTCGTTACGGTACCAAACCACACCAAAACGGTGCAATACCGTACGAGTACTTCGTTACGGTACCAAACCACACCAAAACGGTACAATACCGTACGAGTACATCCATACGGTACCAAACCACACCAAAACGGTGCAATACCGTACGAGTACTTGTTTACGGTACCAAACCAAACAAAAACGGTGCAATAAAGTACGAGTACTTCGTTACGGTACCAAACCGCACCAAAACGGTACAATACCGTACGACTACATCCATACGGTACCAAACCACACCAAAACGGTGCAATACCGTACGAGTACTTCGTTACGGTACCAAACCACACCAAAACGGTACAATACCGTACGAGTACGTCCATACGGTATCGAACCACACCAAAACTGTACAATACCGTACGAGAACTTCATCACGGCACCAAACCACACTAAAACCGTGCAATACCGTAGGAGTACTTCGTTACGGTACCAAACCACACAAAAACGGCGCAATAACGTACGAGTACTTCGTTACGGTACCAAACCGCACCAAAACGGTACAATACCGTACGAGTACATCCATACGGTACCAAACCACATCAAAACGGTGCAATACGGTACGAGTACATTCATACGGTACCAAACCAAACCAAAATGGTGCAATACCGTGCGAGTACATCCATACGGTACCAAACCACCCCAAAACGGTGCAATACCGTACGAGTACTTCGTTACGGTACCAAACCACACCAAAACAGTGCAATAACATACGAGTACTTCGTTACGGTACCAAACCACAACTAAACGGTACAATACCGTACGAGTACATCCATACGGTACCAAACCACACCAAAACGGTGCAATACCGTACGAGTACTTCGTTACGGTACCAAACCGCACCAAAACGGTACAATACCATACGAGTACATCCATACGGTACCAAACCACACCAAAACGGTGCAATACCGTACGAGTACTTCGTTACGGTACCAAACCACACCAAAACGGTACAATACCGTACGTGTACATCCAGACGGTACCAAACCACACCAAAACGGTGCAATAACGTACGAGTACTTCATTACGGTACCAAACCACACCAAAACGGTACAATACCGTACGAGTACATCCATGCGGTACCAAACCACACCAAAACGGTGCAATACCGTACGAGTACTTCGTTACGGTACCAAACCACACCAAAACGGTACAATACCGTACGAGATCTTCGTCACGGCACCAAACCACACAAAAACGGTGCAATACCGTACGAGTACATCCATACGGTACCAAACCACACCAAAACGGTGCAATACCGTACGAGTACTTCGTTACGGTATCAAACCACACCAAAACGGTGCAATACCGTACGAGTACTTCGTTACGGTATCAAACCACACCAAAACGGTGCAATACCGTACGAGTACTTCGTTACGGTACAAAACCACACCAAAACGGTGCAATACCGTACGAGTACTTCGTTACGGTACCAAACCACACCAAAACGGTACAATACCGTACGAGTACATCCATACGGTACCAAACCACACCAAAACGGTGCAATACCGTACGAGTACTTCGTTACGGTGCCAAACCACACCAAAACAGTGCAATACCGTACGCGTACATCCATACGGTACCAAACCACACCAAAACGGTGCAATACCGTACAAGTACTTCGTTAGGGTCCCAAACACCACCAAAACGGTACAATACCGTACGAGTACTTCGTTACGGTACCAAACCACACCAAAACGGTGCAATACCGTACGAGTACTTCGTTACGGTACCAAACCACACCAAAACGGTACAATACCGTACGAGTACATCCATACGGTACCAAACCACACCAAAACGGTGCAATACCGTACGAGTACTTCGTTACGGTACCAAACCACACCAAAACGGTGCAATACCGTACGAGTACTTCGTTACGGTACCAAACTCCACCAAAACGGTACAATACCGTACGAGTACTTCGTTACGGTACCAAACCACACCAAAACGGTGCAATACCGTACGAGTACTTCGTTACGGTACCAAACCACACCAAAACGGTACAATACCGTACGAGTACATCCATACGGTATCAAACCACACCAAAACTGTACAATACCGTACGAGAACTTCGTCACGGCACCAAACCACACTAAAACGGTGCAATACCGTACGAGTACTTCGTTACGGTACCAAACCACACAAAAACGGCGCAATAACGTACGAGTACTTCGTTACGGTACCAAACCGCACCAAAAAGGTACAATACCGTACGAGTACATCCATACGGTACCAAACCACATCAAAACGGTGCAATACGGTACGAGTACATTCATACGGTACCAAACCAAACCAAAATGGTGCAATACCGTGCGAGTACATCCATACGGTACGAAACCACCCCAAAACGGTGCAATACCGTACGAGTACTTCGTTACGGTACCAAACCACACCAAAACGGTACAATACCGTACGAGTACGTCCATACGGTACCAAACCACACCAAAACGGTGCAATACCGTACGAGTACTTCGTTACGGTACCAAACCACACCAAAACGGTGCAATACCGTACGAGTACATCCATACGGTACCAAACCACACCAAAACGGTGCAATACCGTACAAGTACTTCGTTACGGTACCAAATACCACCAAAACGGTACAATACCGTACGAGTACTTCGTTACGGTACCAAACCACACCAAAACGGTGCAATACCGTAGAAGTACTTCGTTACGGTACCAAACCACACCAAAACGGTACAATACCGTACGAGTAAATCCATACGGTACCAAACCACACAAAAATGGTGCAATACCGTACGAGTACTTCGTTACGGTACCAAACCACACCAAAACGGTGCAATACCGTACGAGTACATCTATACGGTACCAAACCACACCAAAACGGTGCAATACCGTACAAGTACTTCGTTACGGTACCAAACACCACCAAAACGGTACAATACCGTACGAGTACTTCGTTACGGTACCAAACCACACCAAAACGGTGCAATACCGTACGAGTACTTCGTTACGGTACCAAACCACACCAAAACGGTACAATACCGTACGAGTAAATCCATACGGTACCAAACCACACAAAAATGGTGCAATACCGTACGAGTACTTCGTTACGGTACCAAACCACACCAAAACGGTGCAATACCGTACGAGTACATCCATACGGTACAAAACCACACCAAAACGGTGCAATACCGTACGAGTACTTCGTTACGGTACCAAACCACACAAAAACGGTGCAATAACATACGAGTACTTCGTTACGGTACCAAACCGCACCAAAACGGTACAATACCATACGAGTACATCCATACGGTACCAAACCACACCAAAACGGTGCAATACCGTACGAGTACTTCGTTACGGTACCAAACCACACCAAAACGGTACAATACCGTACGAGTACATCCAGACGGTACCAAACCACACCAAAACGGTGCAATACCGTACGAGTACTTCGTTACGGTACCAAACCACACCAAAACGGTACAATACCGTACGAGTACATCCATACGGTACCAAACCACACCAAAACGGTGCAATACCGTACGAGTACTTGTTTACGGTACCAAACCAAACAAAAACGGTGCAATAAAGTACGAGTACTTCGTTACGGTACCAAACCGCACCAAAACGGTACAATACCGTACGACTACATCCATACGGTACCAAACCACACCAAAACGGTGCAATACCGTACGAGTACTTCGTTACGGTACCAAACCACACCAAAACGGTACAATACCGTACGAGTACGTCCATACGGTATCGAACCACACCAAAACTGTACAATACCGTACGAGAACTTCATCACGGCACCAAACCACACTAAAACCGTGCAATACCGTAGGAGTACTTCGTTACGGTACCAAACCACACAAAAACGGCGCAATAACGTACGAGTACTTCGTTACGGTACCAAACCGCACCAAAACGGTACAATACCGTACGAGTACATCCATACGGTACCAAACCACATCAAAACGGTGCAATACGGTACGAGTACATTCATACGGTACCAAACCAAACCAAAATGGTGCAATACCGTGCGAGTACATCCATACGGTACCAAACCACCCCAAAACGGTGCAATACCGTACGAGTACTTCGTTACGGTACCAAACCACACCAAAACAGTGCAATAACATACGAGTACTTCGTTACGGTACCAAACCACAACTAAACGGTACAATACCGTACGAGTACATCCATACGGTACCAAACCACACCAAAACGGTGCAATACCGTACGAGTACTTCGTTACGGTACCAAACCGCACCAAAACGGTACAATACCATACGAGTACATCCATACGGTACCAAACCACACCAAAACGGTGCAATACCGTACGAGTACTTCGTTACGGTACCAAACCACACCAAAACGGTACAATACCGTACGAGTACATCCAGACGGTACCAAACCACACCAAAACGGTGCAATAACGTACGAGTACTTCATTACGGTACCAAACCACACCAAAACGGTACAATACCGTACGAGTACATCCATGCGGTACCAAACCACACCAAAACGGTGCAATACCGTACGAGTACTTCGTTACGGTACCAAACCACACCAAAACGGTACAATACCGTACGAGATCTTCGTCACGGCACCAAACCACACAAAAACGGTGCAATACCGTACGAGTACATCCATACGGTACCAAACCACACCAAAACGGTGCAATACCGTACGAGTACTTCGTTACGGTATCAAACCACACCAAAACGGTGCAATACCGTACGAGTACTTCGTTACGGTATCAAACCACACCAAAACGGTGCAATACCGTACGAGTACTTCGTTACGGTACAAAACCACACCAAAACGGTGCAATACCGTACGAGTACTTCGTTACGGTACCAAACCACACCAAAACGGTACAATACCGTACGAGTACATCCATACGGTACCAAACCACACCAAAACGGTGCAATACCGTACGAGTACTTCGTTACGGTGCCAAACCACACCAAAACAGTGCAATACCGTACGCGTACATCCATACGGTACCAAACCACACCAAAACGGTGCAATACCGTACAAGTACTTCGTTAGGGTCCCAAACACCACCAAAACGGTACAATACCGTACGAGTACTTCGTTACGGTACCAAACCACACCAAAACGGTGCAATACCGTACGAGTACTTCGTTACGGTACCAAACCACACCAAAACGGTACAATACCGTACGAGTACATCCATACGGTACCAAACCACACCAAAACGGTGCAATACCGTACGAGTACTTGTTTACGGTACCAAACCAAACAAAAACGGTGCAATAACGTACGAGTACTTCGTTACGGTACCAAACCGCACCAAAACGGTACAATACCGTACGACTACATCCATACGGTACCAAACCACACCAAAACGGTGCAATACCGTACGAGTACTTCGTTACGGTACCAAACCACACCAAAACGGTACAATACCGTACGAGTACGTCCATACGGTATCGAACCACACAAAAACTGTACAATACCGTACGAGAACTTCATCACGGCACCAAACCACACTAAAACCGTGCAATACCGTAGGAGTACTTCGTTACGGTACCAAACCACACAAAAACGGCGCAATAACGTACGAGTACTTCGTTACGGTACCAAACCGCACCAAAACGGTACAATACCGTACGAGTACATCCATACGGTACCAAACCACATCAAAACGGTGCAATACGGTACGAGTACATACATACGGTACCAAACCAAACCAAAATGGTGCAATACCGTGCGAGTACATCCATACGGTACCAAACCACCCCAAAACGGTGCAATACCGTACGAGTACTTCGTTACGGTACCAAACCACACCAAAACAGTGCAATAACATACGAGTACTTCGTTACGGTACCAAACCACAACTAAACGGTACAATACCGTACGAGTACATCCATACGGTACCAAACCACACCAAAACGGTGCAATACCGTACGAGTACTTCGTTACAATACCAAACCGCACCAAAACGGTACAATACCATACGAGTACATCCATACGGTACCAAACCACACCAAAACGGTGCAATACCGTACGAGTACTTCGTTACGGTACCAAACCACACCAAAACGGTACAATACCGTACGAGTACATCAAGACGGTACCAAACCACACCAAAACGGTGCAATAACGTACGAGTACTTAATTACGGTACCAAACCACACCAAAACGGTACAATACCGTACGAGTACATCCATGCGGTACCAAACCACACCAAAACGGTGCAATACCGTACGAGTACTTCGTTACGGTACCAAACCACACCAAAACGGTACAATACCGTACGAGATCTTCGTCACGGCACCAAACCACACAAAAACGGTGCAATACCGTACGTGTACATCCATACGGTACCAAACCACACCAAAACGGTGCAATACCGTACGAGTACTTCGTTACGGTATCAAACCACACCAAAACGGTGCAATACCGTACGAGTACATCCATACGGTACCAAACCACACCAAAACGGTGCAATACCGTACGAGTACTTCGTTACGGAACAAAACCACACCAAAACGGTACAATACCGTACGAGTACATCCATATGGTACCAAACCACACCAAAACGGTGCAATACCGTACGAGTACTTCGTTACGGTACCAAACCGCACCAAAACGGTACAATACCATACGAGTACATCCATACGGTACCAAACCACACCAAAACGGTGCAATAACGTACGAGTACTTCATTACGGTACCAAACCACACCAAAACGGTACAATACCGTACGAGTACATCCATGCGGTACCAAACCACACCAAAACGGTGCAATACCGTACGAGTACTTCGTTACGGTACCAAACCACACCAAAACGGTACAATACCGTACGAGATCTTCGTCACGGCACCAAACCACACAAAAACGGTGCAATACCGTACGAGTACATCCATACGGTACCAAACCACACCAAAACGGTGCAATACCGTACGAGTACATCCATACGGTACCAAACCACACCAAAACGGTGCAATACCGTACGAGTACTTCGTTACGGTACAAAACCACACCAAAACGGTACAATACCGTACGAGTACATCCATATGGTACCAAACGACACCAAAACGGTGCAATACCGTACGAGTACTTCGTTACGGTACAAAACCACACCAAAACGGTGCAATACCGTACGAGTACATCCATACGGTACCAAACCACACCAAAACGGTGCAATACCGTAGAAGTACTTCGTTACGGTACCAAACACCACCAAAACGGTACAATACCGTACGAGTACTTCGTTACGGTACCAAACCACACCAAAACGGTGCAATACCGTACGAGTACTTCGTTACGGTACCAAACCACACCAAAACGGTACAATACCGTACGAGTACATTCATACGGTACCAAACCACACCAAAACGGTGCAATACCGTACGAGTACTTCGTTACGGTACCAAACCACACCAAAACGGTACAATACCGTACGAGAACTTCGTCACGGCACCAAACCACACCAAAACGGTGCAATACCGTACGAGTACATCCATACGGTACCAAACCACACCAAAACGGTGCAATACCGTACGAGTACTTCGTTACGGTACCAAACCACAACTAAACGGTACAATACCGTACGAGTACATCCATACGGTACCAAACCACACCAAAACGGTGCAATACCGTACGAGTACTTCGTTACGGTACCAAACCACACCAAAACGGTACAATACCGTACGAGTACATCCATACGGTACCAAACCACACCAAAACGGTGCAATACCGTACGAGTACTTCGTTACGGTACCAAACAACACCAAAACGGTGCAATACCGTACGAGTACTTCGTTACGGTACCAAACTCCACCAAAACGGTACAATACCGTACGAGTACTTCGTTACGGTACCAAACCACACCAAAACGGTGCACTACCGTACGAGTACTTCGTTACGGTACCAAACCACACCAAAACGGTACAATACCGTACGAGTACATCCATACGGTATCAAACCACACCAAAACTGTACAATACCGTACGAGAACTTCGTCACGGCACCAAACCACACTAAAACGGTGCAATACCGTACGAGTACTTCGTTACGGTACCAAACCACACAAAAACGGCGCAATAACGTACGAGTACTTCGTTACGGTACCAAACCGCACCAAAAAGGTACAATACCGTACGAGTACATCCATACGGTACCAAACCACATCAAAACGGTGCAATACGGTACGAGTACATTCATACGGTACCAAACCAAACCAAAATGGTGCAATACCGTGCGAGTACATCCATACGGTACCAAACCACCCCAAAACGGTGCAATACCGTACGAGTACTTCGTTACGGTACCAAACCACACCAAAACGGTACAATACCGTACGAGTACGTCCATACGGTACCAAACCACACCAAAACGGTGCAATACCGTACGAGTACTTCGTTACGGTACCAAACCACACCAAAACGGTGCAATACCGTACGAGTACATCCATACGGTACCAAACCACACCAAAACGGTGCAATACCGTACAAGTACTTCGTTACGGTACCAAATACCACCAAAACGGTACAATACCGTACGAGTACTTCGTTACGGTACCAAACCACACCAAAACGGTGCAATACCGTAGAAGTACTTCGTTACGGTACCAAACCACACCAAAACGGTACAATACCGTACGAGTAAATCCATACGGTACCAAACCACACAAAAATGGTGCAATACCGTACGAGTACTTCGTTACGGTACCAAACCACACCAAAACGGTGCAATACCGTACGAGTACATCTATACGGTACCAAACCACACCAAAACGGTGCAATACCGTACAAGTACTTCGTTACGGTACCAAACACCACCAAAACGGTACAATACCGTACGAGTACTTCGTTACGGTACCAAACCACACCAAAACGGTGCAATACCGTACGAGTACTTCGTTACGGTACCAAACCACACCAAAACGGTACAATACCGTACGAGTAAATCCATACGGTACCAAACCACACAAAAATGGTGCAATACCGTACGAGTACTTCGTTACGGTACCAAACCACACCAAAACGGTGCAATACCGTACGAGTACATCCATACGGTACAAAACCACACCAAAACGGTGCAATACCGTACGAGTACTTCGTTACGGTACCAAACCACACAAAAACGGTGCAATAACATACGAGTACTTCGTTACGGTACCAAACCGCACCAAAACGGTACAATACCATACGAGTACATCCATACGGTACCAAACCACACCAAAACGGTGCAATACCGTACGAGTACTTCGTTACGGTACCAAACCACACCAAAACGGTACAATACCGTACGAGTACATCCAGACGGTACCAAACCACACCAAAACGGTGCAATACCGTACGAGTACTTCGTTACGGTACCAAACCACACCAAAACGGTACAATACCGTACGAGTACATCCATACGGTACCAAACCACACCAAGTACTTCGTTACGGTACCAAACCACACCAAAACGGTGCAATACCGTACGAGTACTTCGTTACGGTATCAAACCACACCAAAACGGTGCAATACCGTACGAGTACTTCGTTACGGTACCAAACCACACCAAAACGGTGCAATACCGTACGAGTACTTCGTTACGGTACCAAACCACACCAAAACGGTACAATACCGTACGAGTACATCCATACGGTATCAAACCACACCAAAACTTTACAATACCGTACGAGAACTTCGTCACGGCACCAAACCACACTAAAACGGTGCAATACCGTACGAGTACTTCGTTACGGTACCAAACCACACAAAAACGGCGCAATAACGTACGAGTACTTCGTTACGGTACCAAACCGCACCAAAAAGGTACAATACCGTACGAGTACATCCATACGGTACCAAACCACATCAAAACGGTGCAATACGGTACGAGTACATTCATACGGTACCAAACCAAACCAAAATGGTGCAATACCGTGCGAGTACATCCATACGGTACCAAACCACCCCAAAACGGAGCAATACCGTACGAGTACTTCGTTACGGTACCAAACCACACCAAAACGGTACAATACCGTACGAGTACGTCCATACGGTACCAAACCACACCAAAACGGTGCAATACCGTACGAGTACTTCGTTACGGTACCAAACCACACCAAAACGGTGCAATACCGTACGAGTACATCCATACGGTACCAAACCACACCAAAACGGTGCAATACCGTACAAGTACTTCGTTACGGTACCAAATACCACCAAAACGGTACAATACCGTACGAGTACTTCGTTACGGTACCAAACCACACCAAAACGGTGCAATACCGTAGAAGTACTTCGTTACGGTACCAAACCACACCAAAACGGTACAATACCGTACGAGTAAATCCATACGGTACCAAACCACACAAAAATGGTGCAATACCGTACGAGTACTTCGTTACGGTACCAAACCACACCAAAACGGTACAATACCGTACGAGTACATCCATACGGTACCAAACCACACCAAAACGGTGCAATACCATACGAGTACTTCGTTACGGTACCAAACCACACCAAAACGGTGCAATACCGTACGAGTACTTCGTTACGGTACCAAACACCACCAAAACGGTACAATACCGTACGAGTACTTCGTTACGGTACCAAACACCACCAAAACGGTACAATACCGTACGAGTACTTCGTTACGGTACCAAACCACACCAAAACGGTGCAATACCGTAAGAGTACTTCGTTACGGTACCAAACCACACCGAAACGGTACAATACCTTACGAGTACATCCATACGGTATCAAACCACACCAAAACGGTACAATACCGTACGAGAACTTCGTCACGGCACCAAACCACACTAAAACGGTGCAATACCGTACGAGTACTTCGTTACGGTACCAAACCACACCAAAACGGTGCAATACCGTACGAGTACATCCATACGGTACCAAACCACACCAAAACGGTGCAATACCGTACAAGTACTTCGTTACGGTACCAAACACCACCAAAACGGTACAATACCGTACGAGTACTTCGTTACGGTACCAAACCACACCAAAACGGTGCAATACCGTACGAGTACTTCGTTACGGTACCAAACCACACCAAAACGGTACAATACCGTACGAGTAAATCCATACAGTAACAAACCACACAAAAATGGTGCAATACCGTACGAGTACTTCGTTACGGTACCAAACCACACCAAAACGGTGCAATACCGTACTAGTACATCCATACGGTACCAAACCACACCAAAACGGTGCAATACCGTACGAGTACTTCGTTACGGTACCAAACCACACCAAAACGGTACAATACCGTACGAGTAAATCCATACAGTACCAAACCACACAAAAATGGTGCAATACCGTACGAGTACTTCGTTACGGTACCAAACCACACCAAAACGGTGCAATACCGTACTAGTACATCCATACGGTACCAAACCACACCAAAACGGTGCAATACCGTACGAGTACTTCGTTACGGTACGAAACCACACCAAAATGGTACAATACCGTACGAGTACATCCATACGGTACCAAACCACACCAAAACGGTGCAATACCGTACGAGTACTTCGTTACGGTGCCAAACCACACCAAAACGGTGCAATACCGTACGAGTACATCCATACGGTACCAAACCACACCAAAACGGTGCAATACCGTACAAGTACTTCGTTAGGGTATCAAACACCACCAAAACGGTACAATACCGTACGAGTACTTCGTTACGGTACCAAACCACACCAAAACGGTGCAATACCGTACGAGTACTTCGTTACGGTACCAAACCACACCAAAACGGTACAATACCGTACGAGTACATCCATACGGTACCAAACCACACCAAAACGGTGCAATACCGTACGAGTACTTGTTTACGGTACCAAACCAAACAAAAACGGTGCAATAACGTACGAGTACTTCGTTACGGTACCAAACCGCACCAAAACGGTACAATACCGTACGACTACATCCATACGGTACCAAACCACACCAAAACGGTGCAATACCGTACGAGTACTTCGTTACGGTACCAAACCACACCAAAACGGTACAATACCGTACGAGTACATCCATACGGTATCAAACCACACCAAAACGGTACAATACCGTACGAGAACTTCATCACGGCACCAAACCACACTAAAACCGTGCAATACCGTATGAGTACTTCGTTACGGTACCAAACCACACAAAAACGGAGCAATAACGTACGAGTACTTCGTTACGGTACCAAACCGAACCAAAACGGTACAATACCGCACGAGTACATCCATACGGTACCAAACCACATCAAAACGGTGCAATACGGTACGAGTACATTCATACGGTACCAAACCAAACCAAAATGGTGCAATACCGTGCGAGTACATCCATACGGTACCAAACCACCCCCAAACGGTGCAATACCGTACGAGTACTTCGTTACGGTACCAAACCACACCAAAACGGTACAATACCGTACGAGTACATCCATACGGTACCAAACCACACCAAAACGGTGCAATACCGTACGAGTACTTCGTTACGGTACCAAACCACACCAAAAAGGTGCAATACCGTACGAGTACATCCATACGGTACCAAACCACACCAAAACGGTGCAATACCGTACGAGTACTTCGTTACGATACAAAACCACACCAAAACGGTGCAATACCGTACGAGTACATCCGTACGGTACCAAACCACACCAAAACGGTGCAATACCGTACGAGTACTTCGTTACGGTACCAAACCACACCAAAACGGTGCAATACCGTACGAGTACATCCATACGGTACCAAACCACACCAAAACGGTGCAATACCGTACAAGTACTTCGTTACGGTACCAAACACCACCAAAACGGTACAATACCGTACGAGTACTTCGTTACGGTACCAAACCACACCAAAACGGTGCAATACCGTACGAGTACTTCGTTACGGTACCAAACCACACCAAAACGGTACAATACCGTACGAGAACTTCGTCACGGCACCAAACCACACCAAAACGGTGCAATACTGTACGAGTACTTCGTTACGGTACCAAACCACACCAAAACGGTACAATACCGTACGAGTACATCCATACGGTACCAAACCACACCAAAACGGTGCAATACCGTACGAGTACTTCGTTACGGTACCAAACCACACCAAAACGGTGCAATACCGTACGAGTACATCCATACGGTACCAAACCACACCAAAACGGTGCAATACCGTACAAGTACTTCGTTACGGTACCAAATACCACCAAAACGGTACAATACCGTACGAGTATTTCGTTACGGTACCAAACCACACCAAAACGGTGCAATACCGTAGAAGTACTTCGTTACGGTACCAAACCACACCAAAACGGTACAATACCGTACGAGTAAATCCATACGGTACCAAACCACACAAAAATGGTGCAATACCGTACGAGTACTTCGTTACGGTACCAAACCACACCAAAACGGTGCAATACCGTAAAAGTACATCTATACGGTACCAAACCACACCAAAACGGTGCAATACCATACAAGTACTTCGTTACGGTACCAAAACACCACCAAAACGGTACAATACTGTACGAGTACTTCGTTACGGTACCAAACCACACCAAAACGGTGCAATACCGTACGAGTACTTCGTTACGGTACCAAACCACACCAAAACGGTACAATACCGTACGAGTAAATCCATACGGTACCAAACCACACAAAAATGGTGCAATACCGTACGAGTACTTCGTTACGGTACCAAACCACACCAAAACGGTGCAATACCGTACGAGTACTTCGTTACGGTACCAAACCACACAAAAACGGTGGAATAACCTACGAGTACTTCGTTACGGTACCAAACCGCACCAAAACGGTACAATACCATACGAGTACATCCATACGGTACCAAACCCCACCAAAACGGTGCAATACCGTACGAGTACTTCGTTACGGTACCAAACCACACCAAAACGGTACAATACCGTGCGAGTACATCCAGACGGTACCAAACCACACCAAAACGGTGCAATACCGTACGAGTACTTCGTTACGGTACCAAACCACACCAAAACGGTACAATACCGTACGAGAACTTCGTCACGGCACCAAACCACACCAAAACGGTGCAACACCGTACGAGTACATCCATACGGTACCAAACCACACCAAAACGGTGCAATACCGTACGAGTACTTCGTTACGGTACCAAACCACACCAAAACGGTCCAATACCGTACGAGTACATCCATACGGTACCAAACCACACCAAAACGGTGCAATACCGTACGAGTACTTCGTTACGGTACCAAACACCACCAAAACGGTACAATACCGTACGAGTACTTCGTTACGGTACCAAACCACACCAAAACGGTGCAATACCGTACGAGTACTTCGTTACGGTACCAAACCACACCGAAACGGTACAATACCGTACGAGTACATCCATACGGTATCAAACCACACCAAAACGGTACAATACCGTACGAGAACTTCGTCACGGCACCAAACCACACTAAAACGGTGCAATACCGTACGAGTACTTCGTTACGGTACCAAACCACACAAAAACGGCGCAATAACGTACGAGTACTTCGTTACGGTACCAAACCGCACCAAAACGGTACAATACCGTACGAGTACATCCATACGGTACCAAACCACATCAAAACGGTTCAATACGGTACGAGTACATTCATACGGTACCAAACCAAACCAAAATGGTGCAATACCGTGCGAGTACATCCATACGGTACCAAACCACCCCAAAACGGTGCAATACCGTACGAGTACTTCGTTACGGTACCAAACCACACCAAAACGGTACAATACCGTACGAGTACTTCGTTACGGTACCAAACCACACCAAAACGGTGCAATACCGTACGAGTACTTCGTTACGGTACCAAACCACACCAAAACGGTACAATACCGTACGAGTACATCCATACGGTACCAAACCACACCAAAACGGTGCAATACCATACGAGTACTTCGTTACGGTACCAAACCACACCAAAACGGTGCAATACTGTACGAGTACTTCGTTACGGTACCAAACACCACCAAAACGGTACAATACCGTACGAGTACTTCGTTACGGTACCAAACCACACCAAAACGGTGCAATACCGTACGAGTACTTCGTTACGGTATCAAACCACACCGAAACGGTACAATACCGTACGAGTACATCCATACGGTATCAAACCACACCAAAACGGTACAATACCGTACGAGAACTTCGTCACGGCACCAAACCACACTAAAACGGTGCAATACCGTACGAGTACTTCGTTACGGTACCAAACCACACAAAAACGGCGCAATAACGTACGAGTACTTCGTTACGGTACCAAACCGCACCAAAACGGTACAATACCGTACGAGTACATCCATACGGTACCAAACCACATCAAAACGGTTCAATACGGTACGAGTACATTCATACGGTACCAAACCAAACCAAAATGGTGCAATACCGTGCGAGTACATCCATACGGTACCAAACCACCCCAAAACGGTGCAATACCGTACGAGTACTTCGTTACGGTACCAAACCACACCAAAACGGTACAATACCGTACGAGTACTTCGTTACGGTACCAAACCACACCAAAACGGTGCAATACCGTACGAGTACTTCGTTACGGTACCAAACCACACCAAAACGGTACAATACCGTACGAGTACATCCATACGGTACCAAACCACACCAAAACGGTGCAATACCATACGAGTACTTCGTTACGGTACCAACCCACACCAAAACGGTGCAATACCGTACGAGTACTTCGTTACGGTACCAAACACCACCAAAACGGTACAATACCGTACGAGTACTTCGTTACGGTACCAAACCACACCAAAACGGTGCAATACCGTACGAGTACTTCGTTACGGTACCAAACCACACCGAAACGGTACAATACCGTACGAGTACATCCATACGGTATCAAACCACACCAAAACGGTAAAATACCGTACGAGAACTTCGTCACGGCACCAAACCACACTAAAACGGTGCAATACCGTACGAGTACTTCGTTACGGTACCAAACCACACAAAAACGGCGCAATAACGTACGAGTACTTCGTTACGGTACCAAACCGCACCAAAACGGTACAATACCGTACGAGTACATCCATACGGTACCAAACCACATCAAAACGGTTCAATACGGTACGAGTACATTCATACGGCACCAAACCAAACCAAAATGGTGCAATACCGTGCGAGTACATCCATACGGTACCAAACCACCCCAAAACGGTGCAATACCGTACGAGTACTTCGTTACGGTACCAAACCACATCAAAACGGTTCAATACGGTACGAGTACATTCATACGGTACCAAACCAAACCAAAATGGTGCAATACCGTGCGAGTACATCCATACGGTACCAAACCACCCCAAAACGGTGCAATACCGTACGAGTACTTCGTTACGGTACCAAACCACATCAAAACGGTTCAATACGGTACGAGTACATTCATACGGTACCAAACCAAACCAAAATGGTGCAACACCGTGCGAGTACATCCATACGGTACCAAACCACCCCTAAACGGTGCAATACCGCACGAGTACTTCGTTACGGTACCAAACCACACCAAAACGGTACAATACCGTACGAGTACATCCATACGGTACCAAACCACACAAAAACGGTGCAATACCGTACGAGTACTTCGTTACGGTACCAAACCACACCAAAACGGTGCAATACCGTACGAGTACATCCATGGGGTACCAAACCACACGAAAACGGTGCAATACCGTACGAGTACTTCGTTACGGTACCAAACCACACCAAAACGGTGCAATACCGTACGAGTACTTCGTTACGGTACCAAACACCACCAAAACGGTACAATACCGTACGAGTACTTCGTTACGGTACCAAACCACACCAAAACGGTGCAATACCGTACGAGTACTTCGTTACGGTACCAAACCACACCAAAACGGTACAATACCGTACGAGTTCATCCATACGGTATCAAACCACACCAAAATGGTACAATACCGTACGAGAACTTCGTCACGGCACCAAACCACACTAAAACGGTGCAATACCGTACGAGTACTTCGTTACGGTACCAAACCACACAAAAACGGCGCAATAACGTACGAGTACTTCGTTACGGTACCAAACCGCACCAAAACTGTACAATACCGTACGAGTACATCCATACGGTACCAAACCACATCAAAACGGTGCAATACGGTACGAGTACATTCATACGGCACCAAACCAAACCAAAATGGTGCAATACCGTGCGAGTACATCCATACGGTACCAAACCACCCCAAAACGGTGCAATACCGTACGAGTACTTCGTTACGGTACCAAACCACACCAAAACGATACAATACCGTACGAGAACTTCGTCACGGCACCAAACCACACCAAAACGGTGCAATACCGTACGAGTACATCCATACGGTACCAAACCACACCAAAACGGTGCAATACCGTACGAGTACTTCGTTACGGAACCAAACACACCAAAACGGTGCCATACCGTACTAGTACTTCGTTACGGTACCAAACCACACCAAAACGGTACAATACCGTACGAGTAAATACATACGGTACCAAACCACACCAAAACGGTGCAATACCGTACGAGTACTTCGTTACGGTACCAAACCACACCAAAACGGTACAATACCGTACGAGTACATCCATACGGTACCAAACCACCCCAAAACGGTGCAATACCGTACGAGTACTTCGCTACGGTACCAAACCACACCAAAACGGTACAATACCGTACGAGTACATCCATACGGTACCAAACCACACCAAAACGGTGCAATACCGTACGAGTACTTCGTTACGGTACCAAACCACACCAAAACGGTGCAATACCGTACGAGTACATCCATACGGTACCAAACCACACCAAAACGGTGCAATACCGTACCAGTACTTCGTTACGGTACCAAACACCACCAAAACGGTACAATACCGTACGAGTACTTCGTTACGGTACCAAACCACACCAAAACGGTGCAATACCGTACGAGTACTTCGTTACGGTACCAAACCACACCAAAACGGTACAATACCGTACGAGTAAATCCATACAGTACCAAACAACACAAAAATGGTGCAATACCGTACGAGTACTTCGTTACGGTACCAAACCACACCAAAACGGTGCAATACCGTACGAGTACATCCATACGGTACCAAACCACACCAAAACGGTGCAATACCGTAGGAGTACTTCGTTACGGTACCAAACCACACCAAAACGGTACAATACCGTACGAGTACATCCATACGGTATCAAACCACACCAAAATGGTACAATACCGTACGAGAACTTCGTCACGGCACCAAACCACACTAAAACGGTGCAATACCGTACGAGTACTTCGTTACGGTACCAAACCACACAAAAACGGCGCAATAACGTACGAGTACTTCGTTACGGTACCAAACCGCACCAAAACGGTACAATACCGTACGAGTACATCCATACGGTACCAAACCACATCAAAACGGTGCAATACGGTACGAGTACATTCATACGGCACCAAACCAAACCAAAATGGTGCAATACCGTGCGAGTACATCCATACGGTACCAAACCACCCCAAAACGGTGCAATACCGTACGAAGACTTCGTTACGGTACCAAACCACACAAAAACGATACAATACCGTACAAGAACTTCGTCACGGCACCAAACCACACCAAAACGGTGCAATACCGTACGAGTACATCCATACGGTACCAAACCACACCAAAACGGTGCAATACCGTACGAGTACTTCGTTACGGTACCAAACCATACCAAAACGGTGCAATACCGTACGAGTACTTCGTTACGGAACCAAACACACCAAAACGGTGCCATACCGTACGAGTACTTCGTTACGGTACCAAACCACACCAAAACGGTACAATACCGTACGAGTAAATACATACGGTACCAAACCACACCAAAACGGTGCAATACCGTACGAGTACTTCGTTACGGTACCAAACCACACCAAAACGGTACAATACCGTACGAGTACATCCATACGGTACCAAACCACCCCAAAACGGTGCAATACCGTACGAGTACTTTGCTACGGTACCAAACCACACCAAAACGGTACAATACCGTACGAGTACATCCATACGGTACCAAACCACACCAAAACGGTCCAATACCGTACGAGTACTTCGTTACGGTACCAAACCACACCAAAACGGTGCAATACCGTACGAGTACATCCATACGGTACCAAACCACACCAAAACGGTGCAATACCGTACCAGTACTTCGTTACGGTACCAAACACCACCAAAACGGTACAATACCGTACGAGTACTTCGTTACGGTACCAAACAACACCAAAACGGTGCAATACCGTACGAGTACTTCGTTACGGTACCAAACCACACCAAAACGGTACAATACCGTACGAGTAAATCCATACAGTACCAAACCACACAAAAATGGTGCAATACCGTACGAGTACTTCGTTACGGTACCAAACCACACCAAAACGGTGCAATACCGTACGAGTACATCCATACGGTAACAAACCACACCAAAACGGTGCAATACCGTACGAGTACTTCGTTACGGTACGAAACCACACCAAAACGGTACAATACCGTACGAGTACATCCATACGGTACCAAACCACACCAAAACGGTGCAATACCGTACGAGTACTTCGTTACGGTGCCAAACCACACCAAAACGGTGCAATACCGTACGAGTACTTCGTTACGGTACCAAACCACACCAAAACGGTGCAATACCGTACGAGTACTTCGTTACGGTACAAAACCACACCAAAACGGTGCAATACCGTACGAGTACATCCATACGGTACCAATCCACACAAAAACGGTGCAATACCGTACGAGTACTTCGTTACGGTACCAAACCACACCAAAACGGTGCAATACCGTACGAGTACATCCATACGGTACCAAACCACATCAAAACGGTGCAATACGGTACGAGTACATTCATACGGCACCAAACCAAACCAAAATGGTGCAACACCGTGCGAGTACATCCATACGGTACCAAACCACCCCAAAACGGTGCAATACCGTACGAAGACTTCGTTACGGTACCAAACCACACAAAAACGATACAATACCGTACGAGAACTTCGTCACGGCACCAAACCACACCAAAACGGTGCAATACCGTACGAGTACATCCATACGGTACCAAACCACACCAAAACGGTGCAATACCGTACGAGTACTTCGTTACGGTACCAAACCATACCAAAACGGTGCAATACCGTACGAGTACTTCGTTACGGAACCAAACACACCAAAACGGTGCAATACCGTACGAGTACTTCGTTACGGTACCAAACCACACCAAAACGGTACAATACGTACGAGTAAATACATACGGTACCAAACCACACCAAAACGGTGCAATACCGTACAAGTACTTCGTTACGGTACCAAACACCACCAAAACGGTACAATACCGTACGAGTACTTCGTTACGGTACCAAACCACACCAAAACGGTGCAATACCGTACGAGTACTTCGTTACGGTACCAAACCACACCAAAACGGTGCAATACCGTACGAGTACATTCATACGGTACCAAACCACACCAAAACGGTGCAATACCGTACGAGTACTTCGTTACGGTACCAAACCACACCAAAACGGTACAATACCGTACGAGAACTTCGTCACGGCACCAAACCACACCAAAATGGTGCAATACCGTACGAGTACATCCATACGGTACCAAACCACACCAAAACGGTGCAATACCGTACGAGTACTTCGTTACGGTGCCAAACCACAACAAAACGGTACAATACCGTACGAGTACATCCATACGGTACCAAACCACACCAAAACGTTGCAATACCGTACGAGTACTTCGTTACGGTACCAAACCACACCAAAACGGTACAATACCGTACGAGTACATCCATACGGTACCAAACCACACCAAAACGGTGCAATACCGTACGAGTACTTCGTTACGGTACCAAACCACACCAAAACGGTGCAATACCGTACGAGTACTTCGTTACGGTACCAAACTCCACCAAAACGGTACAATACCGTACGAGTACTTCGTTACGGTACCAAACCACACCAAAACGGTGCAATACCGTACGAGTACTTCGTTACGGTACCAAACCACACCAAAACGGTGCAATACCGTACGAGTACTTCGTTACGGTACCAAACCACACCAAAACGGTACAATACCGTACGAGTAAATCCATACAGTACCAAACAACACAAAAATGGTGCAATACCGTACGAGTACTTCGTTACGGTACCAAACCACACCAAAACGGTGCAATACCGTACGAGTACATCCATACGGTACCAAACCACACCAAAACGGTGCAATACCGTACGAGTACTTCGTTACGGTACCAAACCACACCAAAACGGTACAATACCGTACGAGTACATCCATACGGTATCAAACCACACCAAAATGGTACAATACCGTACGAGAACTTCGTCACGGCACCAAACCACACTAAAACGGTGCAATACCGTACGAGTACTTCGTTACGGTACCAAACCACACAAAAACGGCGCAATAACGTACGAGTACTTCGTTACGGTACCAAACCGCACCAAAACGGTACAATACCGTACGAGTACATCCATACGGTACCAAACCACATCAAAACGGTGCAATACGGTACGAGTACATTCATACGGCACCAAACCAAACCAAAATGGTGCAACACCGTGCGAGTACATCCATACGGTACCAAACCACCCCAAAACGGTGCAATACCGTACGAAGACTTCGTTACGGTACCAAACCACACAAAAACGATACAATACCGTACGAGAACTTCGTCACGGCACCAAACCACACCAAAACGGTGCAATACCGTACGAGTACATCCATACGGTACCAAACCACACCAAAACGGTGCAATACCGTACGAGTACTTCGTTACGGTACCAAACCATACCAAAACGGTGCAATACCGTACGAGTACTTCGTTACGGAACCAAACACACCAAAACGGTGCCATACCGTACGAGTACTTCGTTACGGTACCAAACCACACCAAAACGGTACAATACCGTACGAGTAAATACATACGGTACCAAACCACACCAAAACGGTGCAATACCGTACGAGTACTTCGTTACGGTACCAAACAACACCAAAACGGTACAATACCGTACGAGTACATCCATACGGTACCAAACCACCCCAAAACGGTGCAATACCGTACGAGTACTTCGCTACGGTACCAAACCACACCAAAACGGTACAATACCGTACGAGTACATCCATACGGTACCAAACCACACCAAAACGGTCCAATACCGTACGAGTACTTCGTTACGGTACCAAACCACACCAAAACGGTGCAATACCGTACGAGTACATCCATACGGTACCAAACCACACCAAAACGGTGCAATACCGTACCAGTACTTCGTTACGGTACCAAACACCACCAAAACGGTACAATACCGTACGAGTACTTCGTTACGGTACCAAACCACACCAAAACGGTGCAATACCGTACGAGTACTTCGTTACGGTACCAAACCACACCAAAACGGTACAATACCGTACGAGTAAATCCATACAGTACACAACCACACAAAAATGGTGCAATACCGTACGAGTACTTCGTTACGGTACCAAACCACACCAAAACGGTGCAATACGGTACGAGTACATCCATACGGTACCAAACCACACCAAAACGGTGCAATACCGTACGAGTACTTCGTTACGGTACGAAACCACACCAAAACGGTACAATACCGTACGAGTACATCCATACGGTACCAAACCACACCAAAACGGTGCAATACCGTACGAGTACTTCGTTACGGTGCCAAACCACACCAAAACGGTGCAATACCGTACGAGTACATCCATACGGTACCAAACCACACCAAAACGGTGCAATACCGTACAAGTACTTCGTTAGGGTACCAAACACCACCAAAACGGTACAATACCGTACGAGTACTTCGTTACGGTACCAAACCACACCAAAACGGTGCAATACCGTACGAGTACTTCGTTACGGTACCAAACCACACCAAAACGGTGCAATACCGTACGAGTACTTCGTTACGGTACAAAACCACACCAAAACGGTGCAATACCGTACGAGTACATCCATACGGTACCAATCCACACAAAAACGGTGCAATACCGTACGAGTACTTCGTTACGGTACCAAACCACACCAAAACGGTGCAATACCGTACGAGTACATCCATACGGTACCAAACCACACCAAAACGGTGCAATACCGTACAAGTACTTCGTTACGGTACCAAACACCACCAAAACGGTACAATACCGTACGAGTACTTCGTTACGGTACCAAACCACACCAAAACGGTGCAATACCGTACGAGTACTTCGTTACGGTACCAAACCACACTAAAACGGTGCAATACCGTACGAGTACATTCATACGGTACCAAACCACACCAAAACGGTGCAATACCGTACGAGTACTTCGTTACGGTACCAAACCACACCAAAACGGTACAATACCGTACGAGAACTTCGTCACGGCACCAAACCACACCAAAATGGTGCAATACCGTACGAGTACATCCATACGGTACCAAACCACACCAAAACGGTGCAATACCGTACGAGTACTTCGTTACGGTACCAAACCACAACAAAACGGTACAATACCGTACGAGTACATCCATACGGTACCAAACCACACCAAAACGTTGCAATACCGTACGAGTACTTCGTTACGGTACCAAACCACACCAAAACGGTACAATACCGTACGAGTACATCCATACGGTACCAAACCACACCAAAACGGTGCAATACCGTACGAGTACTTCGTTACGGTACCAAACCACACCAAAACGGTGCAATACCGTACGAGTACTTCGTTACGGTACCAAACTCCACCAAAACGGTACAATACCGTACGAGTACTTCGTTACGGTACCAAACCACACCAAAACGGTGCAATACCGTACGAGTACTTCGTTACGGTACCAAACCACACCAAAACGGTACAATACCGTACGAGTACATCCATACGGTATCAAACCACACCAAAACGGTACAATACCGTACGAGAACTTCGTCACGGCACCAAACCACACTAAAACGGTGCAATACCGTACGAGTACTTCGTTACGGTACCAAACCACACAAAAACGGCGCAATAACGTACGAGTACTTCGTTACGGTACCAAACCGCACCAAAAAGGTACAATACCGTACGAGTACATCCATACGGTACCAAACCACATCAAAACGGTGCAATACGGTACGAGTACATTCATACGGTACCAAACCAAACCAAAATGGTGCAATATCGTGCGAGTACATCCATACGGTACCAAACCACCCCAAAACGGTGCAATACCGTACGAGTACTTCGTTACGGTACCAAACCACACCAAAACGATACAATACCGTACGAGAACTTCGTCACGGCACCAAACCACACCAAAACGGTGCAATACCGTACGAGTACATCCATACGGTACCAAACCACACCAAAACGGTGCAATACCGTACGAGTACTTCGTTACGGTACCAAACCATACCAAAACGGTGCAATACCGTACGAGTACTTCGTTACGGAACCAAACCCACCAAAACGGTGCCATACCGTACGAGTACTTCGTTACGGTACCAAACCACACCAAAACGGTACAATACCGTACGAGTAAATACATACGGTACCAAACCACACCAAAACGGTGCAATACCGTACGAGTACTTCGTTACGGTACCAAACCACACCAAAACGGTACAATACCGTACGAGTACATCCATACGGTACCAAACCACCCCAAAACGGTGCAATACCGTACGAGTACTTCGCTACGGTACCAAACCACACCAAAACGGTACAATACCGTACGAGTACATCCATACGGTACCAAACCACACCAAAACGGTCCAATACCGTACGAGTACTTCGTTACGGTACCAAACCACACCAAAACGGTGCAATACCGTACGAGTACATCCATACGGTACCAAACCACACCAAAACGGTGCAATACCGTACCAGTACTTCGTTACGGTACCAAACACCACCAAAACGGTACAATACCGTACGAGTACTTCGTTACGGTACCAAACCACACCAAAACGGTGCAATACCGTACGAGTACTTCGCTACGGTACCAAACCACACCAAAACGGTACAATACCGTACGAGTACATCCATACGGTACCAAACCACACCAAAACGGTCCAATACCGTACGAGTACTTCGTTACGGTACCAAACCAAACCAAAACGGTGCAATACCGTACGAGTACATCCATACGGTACCAAACCACACCAAAACGGTGCAATACCGTACGAGTACTTCGTTACGGTACCAAACTCCACCAAAACGGTACAATACCGTACGAGTACTTCGTTACGGTACCAAACCACACCAAAACGGTGCAATACCGTACGAGTACTTCGTTACGGTACCAAACCACACCAAAACGGTACAATACCGTACGAGTACATCCATACGGTATCAAACCACACCAAAACGGTACAATACCGTACGAGAACTTCGTCATGGCACCAAACCACACTAAAACGGTGCAATACCGTACGAGTACTTCGTTACGGTACCAAACCACACAAAAACGGCGCAATAACGTACGAGTACTTCGTTACGGTACCAAACCGCACCAAAAAGGTACAATACCGTACGAGTACATCCATACGGTACCAAACCACATCAAAACGGTGCAATACGGTATGAGTACATTCATACGGTACCAAACCAAACCAAAATGGTGCAATATCGTGCGAGTACATCCATACGGTACCAAACCACCCCAAAACGGTGCAATACCGTACGAGTACTTCGTTACGGTACCAAACCACACCAAAACGGTACAATACCATACGAGTACATCCATACGGTACCAAACCACACCAAAACGGTGCAATACCGTACGAGTACATCCATACGGTACCAAACCACACCAAAACGGTGCAATACCGTACAAGTACTTCGTTACGGTACCAAATACCACCAAAACGGTACAATACTGTACGAGTACTTCGTTACGGTACCAAACCACACCAAAACGGTGCAATACCGTAGAAGTACTTCGTTACGGTACCAAACCACACCAAAACGGTACAATACCGTACGAGTAAATCCATACGGTACCAAACCACACAAAAATGGTGCAATACCGTACGAGTACTTCGTTACGGTACCAAACCACACCAAAATGGTGCAATACCGTACGAGTACATCTATACGGTACCAAACCACACCAAAACGGTGCAATACCGTACAAGTACTTCGTTACGGTACCAAACACCACCAAAATGGTACAATACCGTACGAGTACTTCGTTACGGTACCAAACCACACCAAAACGGTGCAATACCGTACGAGTACTTCGTTACGGTACCAAACCACACCAAAACGGTACAATACCGTACGAGTAAATCCATACGGTACCAAACCACACAAAAATGGTGCAATACCGTACGAGTACTTCGTTACGGTACCAAACCACACCAAAACGGTACAATACCGTACGAGAACTTCGTCACGGCACCAAACCACACCAAAACGGCGCAATAACGTACGAGTACTTCGTTACGGTACCAAACCGCACCAAAAAGGTACAATACCGTACGAGTACATCCATACGGTACCAAACCACATCAAAACGGTGCAATACGGTACGAGTACATTCATACGGTACCAAACCAAACCAAAATGGTGCAATATCGTGCGAGTACATCCATACGGTACCAAACCACCCCAAAACGGTGCAATACCGTACGAGTACTTCGTTACGGTACCAAACCACACCAAAACGATACAATACCGTACGAGAACTTCGTCACGGCACCAAACCACACCAAAACGGTGCAATACCGTACGAGTACATCCATACGGTACCAAACCACACCAAAACGGTGCAATACCGTACGAGTACTTCGTTACGGTACCAAACCATACCAAAACGGTGCAATACCGTACGAGTACTTCGTTACGGAACCAAACCCACCAAAACGGTGCCATACCGTACGAGTACTTCGTTACGGTACCAAACCACACCAAAACGGTACAATACCGTACGAGTAAATACATACGGTACCAAACCACACCAAAACGGTGCAATACCGTACGAGTACTTCGTTACGGTACCAAACCACACCAAAACGGTACAATACCGTACGAGTACATCCATACGGTACCAAACCACCCCAAAACGGTGCAATACCGTACGAGTACTTCGCTACGGTACCAAACCACACCAAAACGGTACAATACCGTACGAGTACATCCATACGGTACCAAACCACACCAAAACGGTCCAATACCGTACGAGTACTTCGTTACGGTACCAAACCACACCAAAACGGTGCAATACCGTACGAGTACATCCATACGGTACCAAACCACACCAAAACGGTGCAATACCGTACCAGTACTTCGTTACGGTACCAAACACCACCAAAACGGTACAATACCGTACGAGTACTTCGTTACGGTACCAAACCACACCAAAACGGTGCAATACCGTACGAGTACTTCGCTACGGTACCAAACCACACCAAAACGGTACAATACCGTACGAGTACATCCATACGGTACCAAACCACACCAAAACGGTCCAATACCGTACGAGTACTTCGTTACGGTACCAAACCAAACCAAAACGGTGCAATACCGTACGAGTACATCCATACGGTACCAAACCACACCAAAACGGTGCAATACCGTACGAGTACTTCGTTACGGTACCAAACTCCACCAAAACGGTACAATACCGTACGAGTACTTCGTTACGGTACCAAACCACACCAAAACGGTGCAATACCGTACGAGTACTTCGTTACGGTACCAAACCACACCAAAACGGTACAATACCGTACGAGTACATCCATACGGTATCAAACCACACCAAAACGGTACAATACCGTACGAGAACTTCGTCATGGCACCAAACCACACTAAAACGGTGCAATACCGTACGAGTACTTCGTTACGGTACCAAACCACACAAAAACGGCGCAATAACGTACGAGTACTTCGTTACGGTACCAAACCGCACCAAAAAGGTACAATACCGTACGAGTACATCCATACGGTACCAAACCACATCAAAACGGTGCAATACGGTATGAGTACATTCATACGGTACCAAACCAAACCAAAATGGTGCAATATCGTGCGAGTACATCCATACGGTACCAAACCACCCCAAAACGGTGCAATACCGTACGAGTACTTCGTTACGGTACCAAACCACACCAAAACGGTACAATACCATACGAGTACATCCATACGGTACCAAACCACACCAAAACGGTGCAATACCGTACGAGTACATCCATACGGTACCAAACCACACCAAAACGGTGCAATACCGTACAAGTACTTCGTTACGGTACCAAATACCACCAAAACGGTACAATACTGTACGAGTACTTCGTTACGGTACCAAACCACACCAAAACGGTGCAATACCGTAGAAGTACTTCGTTACGGTACCAAACCACACCAAAACGGTACAATACCGTACGAGTAAATCCATACGGTACCAAACCACACAAAAATGGTGCAATACCGTACGAGTACTTCGTTACGGTACCAAACCACACCAAAATGGTGCAATACCGTACGAGTACATCTATACGGTACCAAACCACACCAAAACGGTGCAATACCGTACAAGTACTTCGTTACGGTACCAAACACCACCAAAATGGTACAATACCGTACGAGTACTTCGTTACGGTACCAAACCACACCAAAACGGTGCAATACCGTACGAGTACTTCGTTACGGTACCAAACCACACCAAAACGGTACAATACCGTACGAGTAAATCCATACGGTACCAAACCACACAAAAATGGTGCAATACCGTACGAGTACTTCGTTACGGTACCAAACCACACCAAAACGGTACAATACCGTACGAGAACTTCGTCACGGCACCAAACCACACCAAAATGGTGCAATACCGTACGAGTACATCCATACGGTACCAAACCACACCAAAACGGTGCAATACCGTACGAGTACTTCGTTACGGTACCAAACCACAACAAAACGGTACAATACCGTACGAGTACATCCATACGGTACCAAACCACACCAAAACGTTGCAATACCGTACGAGTACTTCGTTACGGTACCAAACCACACCAAAACGGTACAATACCGTACGAGTACATCCATACGGTACCAAACCACACCAAAACGGTGCAATACCGTACGAGTACTTCGTTACGGTACCAAACCACACCAAAACGGTGCAATACCGTACGAGTACTTCGTTACGGTACCAAACTCCACCAAAACGGTACAATACCGTACGAGTACTTCGTTACGGTACCAAACCACACCAAAACGGTGCAATACCGTACGAGTACTTCGTTACGGTACCAAACAACACCAAAACGGTACAATACCGTACGAGTACATCCATACGGTATCAAACCACACCAAAACGGTACAATACCGTACGAGAACTTCGTCACGGCACCAAACCACACTAAAACGGTGCAATACCGTACGAGTACTTCGTTACGGTACCAAACCACACAAAAACGGCGCAATAACGTACGAGTACTTCGTTACGGTACCAAACCGCACCAAAAAGGTACAATACCGTACGAGTACATCCATACGGTACCAAACCACATCAAAACGGTGCAATACGGTACGAGTACATTCATACGGTACCAAACCAAACCAAAATGGTGCAATATTGTGCGAGTACATCCATACGGTACCAAACCACCCCAAAACGGTGCAATACCGTACGAGTACTTCGTTACGGTACCAAACCACACCAAAACGATACAATACCGTACGAGAACTTCGTCACGGCACCAAACCACACCAAAACGGTGCAATACCGTACGAGTACATCCATACGGTACCAAACCACACCAAAACGGTGCAATACCGTACGAGTACTTCGTTACGGTACCAAACCATACCAAAACGGTGCAATACCGTACGAGTACTTCGTTACGGAACCAAACCCACCAAAACGGTGCCATACCGTACGAGTACTTCGTTACGGTACCAAACCACACCAAAACGGTACAATACCGTACGAGTAAATACATACGGTACCAAACCACACCAAAACGGTGCAATACCGTACGAGTACTTCGTTACGGTACCAAACCACACCAAAACGGTACAATACCGTACGAGTACATCCATACGGTACCAAACCACCCCAAAACGGTGCAATACCGTACGAGTACTTCGCTACGGTACCAAACCACACCAAAACGGTACAATACCGTACGAGTACATCCATACGGTACCAAACCACACCAAAACGGTCCAATACCGTACGAGTACTTCGTTACGGTACCAAACCACACCAAAACGGTGCAATACCGTACGAGTACATCCATACGGTACCAAACCACACCAAAACGGTGCAATACCGTACCAATACTTCGTTACGGTACCAAACACCACCAAAACGGTACAATACCGTACGAGTACTTCGTTACGGTACCAAACCACACCAAAACGGTGCAATACCGTACGAGTACTTCGCTACGGTACCAAACCACACCAAAACGGTACAATACCGTACGAGTACATCCATACGGTACCAAACCACACCAAAACGGTCCAATACCGTACGAGTACTTCGTTACGGTACCAAACCAAACCAAAACGGTGCAATACCGTACGAGTACATCCATACGGTACCAAACCACACCAAAACGGTGCAATACCGTACGAGTACTTCGTTACGGTACCAAACTCCACCAAAACGGTACAATACCGTACGAGTACTTCGTTACGGTACCAAACCACACCAAAACGGTGCAATACCGTACGAGTACTTCGTTACGGTACCAAACCACACCAAAACGGTACAATACCGTACGAGTACATCCATACGGTATCAAACCACACCAAAACGGTACAATACCGTACGAGAACTTCGTCACGGCACCAAACCACACTAAAACGGTGCAATACCGTACGAGTACTTCGTTACGGTACCAAACCACACAAAAACGGCGCAATAACGTACGAGTACTTCGTTACGGTACCAAACCGCACCAAAAAGGTACAATACCGTACGAGTACATCCATACGGTACCAAACCACATCAAAACGGTGCAATACGGTATGAGTACATTCATACGGTACCAAACCAAACCAAAATGGTGCAATATCGTGCGAGTACATCCATACGGTACCAAACCACCCCAAAACGGTGCAATACCGTACGAGTACTTCGTTACGGTACCAAACCACACCAAAACGGTACAATACCATACGAGTACATCCATACGGTACCAAACCACACCAAAACGGTGCAATACCGTACGAGTACATCCATACGGTACCAAACCACACCAAAACGGTGCAATACCGTACAAGTACTTCGTTACGGTACCAAATACCACCAAAACGGTACAATACTGTACGAGTACTTCGTTACGGTACCAAACCACACCAAAACGGTGCAATACCGTAGAAGTACTTCGTTACGGTACCAAACCACACCAAAACGGTACAATACCGTACGAGTAAATCCATACGGTACCAAACCACACAAAAATGGTGCAATACCGTACGAGTACTTCGTTACGGTACCAAACCACACCAAAATGGTGCAATACCGTACGAGTACATCTATACGGTACCAAACCACACCAAAACGGTGCAATACCGTACAAGTACTTCGTTACGGTACCAAACACCACCAAAATGGTACAATACCGTACGAGTACTTCGTTACGGTACCAAACCACACCAAAACGGTGCAATACCGTACGAGTACTTCGTTACGGTACCAAACCACACCAAAACGGTACAATACCGTACGAGTAAATCCATACGGTACCAAACCACACAAAAATTGTGCAATACCGTACGAGTACTTCGTTACGGTACCAAACCACACCAAAACGGTGCAATACCGTACGAGTACATCCATACGGTACCAAACCACACCAAAACGGTGCAATACCGTACGAGTACTTCGTTACGGTACCAAACCACACAAAAACGGTGCAATAACATACGAGTACTTCGTTACGGTACCAAACCGCACCAAAACGGTACAATACCATACGAGTACATCCATACGGTACCAAACCACACCAAAACGGTGCAATACCGTACGAGTACTTCGTTACGGTACCAAACCACACCAAAACGGAACAATACCGTACGAGTACATCCAGACGGTACCAAACCACACCAAAACGGTGCAATACCGTACGAGTACTTCGTTACGGTACCAAACCACACCAAAACGGTACAATACCGTACGAGAACTTCGTCACGGCACCAAACCACACCATAACGGTGCAATACCGTACGAGTACATCCATACGGTACCAAACCACACCAAAACGGTGCAATACCGTACGAGTACTTCGTTACGGTACCAAACCACACCAAAACGGGCCAATACCGTACGAGTACATCCATACGGTACCAAACCACACCAAAACGGTGCAATACCGTACGAGTACTTCGTTACGGTACCAAACCACACCAAAATGGTACAATACCGTACGAGTACATCCATACGGTACCAAACCACACCGAAACGGTGCAATACCATACGAGTACTTCGTTACGGTACCAAACCACACCAAAACGGTGCAATACTGTACGAGTACTTCGTTACGGTACCAAACACCACCAAAACGGTACAATACTGTACGAGTACATCGTTACGGTACCAAACCACACCAAAACGGTGCAATACCGTAGGAGTACTTCGTTACGGTACCAAACCACACCAAAACGGTACAATACCGTACGAGTACATCCATACGGTATCAAACCACACCAAAACGGTACAATACCGTACGAGAACTTCGTCACGGCACCAAACCACACTAAAACGGTGCAATACCGTACGAGTACTTCGTTACGGTACCAAACCACACAAAAACGGCGCAATAACGTACGAGTACTTCGTTACGGTACCAAACCGCACCAAAAAGGTACAATACCGTACGAGTACATCCATACGGTACCAAACTACATCAAAACGGTGCAATACGGTACGAGTACATTCATACGGTACCAAACCAAACCAAAATGGTGCAATATCGTGCGAGTACATCCATACGGTACCAAACCACCCCAAAACGGTGCAATACCGTACGAGTACTTCGTTACGGTACCAAACCACACCAAAACGATACAATACCGTACGAGCACTTCGTCACGGCACCAAACCACACCAAAACGGTGCAATACCGTACGAGTACATCCATACGGTACCAAACCACACCAAAACGGTGCAATACCGTACGAGTACTTCGTTACGGTACCAAACCATACCAAAACGGTGCAATACCGTACGAGTACTTCGTTACGGAACCAAACCCACCAAAACGGTGCCATACCGTACGAGTACTTCGTTACGGTACCAAACCACACCAAAACGGTACAATACCGTACGAGTAAATACATACGGTACCAAACCACACCAAAACGGTGCAATACCGTACGAGTACTTCGTTACGGTACCAAACCACACCAAAACGGTACAATACCGTACGAGTACATCCATACGGTACCAAACCACCCCAAAACGGTGCAATACCGTACGAGTACTTCGCTACGGTACCAAACCACACCAAAACGGTACAATACCGTACGAGTACATCCATACGGTACCAAACCACACCAAAACGGTCCAATACCGTACGAGTACTTCGTTACGGTACCAAACCACACCAAAACGGTGCAATACCGTACGAGTACATCCATACGGTACCAAACCACACCAAAACGGTGCAATACCGTACCAATACTTCGTTACGGTACCAAACACCACCAAAACGGTACAATACCGTACGAGTACTTCGTTACGGTACCAAACCACACCAAAACGGTGCAATACCGTACGAGTACTTCGCTACGGTACCAAACCACACCAAAACGGTACAATACCGTACGAGTACATCCATACGGTACCAAACCACACCAAAACGGTCCAATACCGTACGAGTACTTCGTTACGGTACCAAACCAAACCAAAACGGTGCAATACCGTACGAGTACATCCATACGGTACCAAACCACACCAAAACGGTGCAATACCGTACGAGTACTTCGTTACGGTACCAAACTCCACCAAAACGGTACAATACCGTACGAGTACTTCGTTACGGTACCAAACCACACCAAAACGGTGCAATACCGTACGAGTACTTCGTTACGGTACCAAACCACACCAAAACGGTACAATACCGTACGAGTACATCCATACGGTATCAAACCACACCAAAACGGTACAATACCGTACGAGAACTTCGTCACGGCACCAAACCACACTAAAACGGTGCAATACCGTACGAGTACTTCGTTACGGTACCAAACCACACAAAAACGGCGCAATAACGTACGAGTACTTCGTTACGGTACCAAACCGCACCAAAAAGGTACAATACCGTACGAGTACATCCATACGGTACCAAACCACATCAAAACGGTGCAATACGGTATGAGTACATTCATACGGTACCAAACCAAACCAAAATGGTGCAATATCGTGCGAGTACATCCATACGGTACCAAACCACCCCAAAACGGTGCAATACCGTACGAGTACTTCGTTACGGTACCAAACCACACCAAAACGGTACAATACCATACGAGTACATCCATACGGTACCAAACCACACCAAAACGGTGCAATACCGTACGAGTACATCCATACGGTACCAAACCACACCAAAACGGTGCAATACCGTACAAGTACTTCGTTACGGTACCAAATACCACCAAAACGGTACAATACTGTACGAGTACTTCGTTACGGTACCAAACCACACCAAAACGGTGCAATACCGTAGAAGTACTTCGTTACGGTACCAAACCACACCAAAACGGTACAATACCGTACGAGTAAATCCATACGGTACCAAACCACACAAAAATGGTGCAATACCGTACGAGTACTTCGTTACGGTACCAAACCACACCAAAATGGTGCAATACCGTACGAGTACATCTATACGGTACCAAACCACACCAAAACGGTGCAATACCGTACAAGTACTTCGTTACGGTACCAAACACCACCAAAATGGTACAATACCGTACGAGTACTTCGTTACGGTACCAAACCACACCAAAACGGTGCAATACCGTACGAGTACTTCGTTACGGTACCAAACCACACCAAAACGGTACAATACCGTACGAGTAAATCCATACGGTACCAAACCACACAAAAATGGTGCAATACCGTACGAGTACTTCGTTACGGTACCAAACCACACCAAAACGGTGCAATACCGTACGAGTACATCCATACGGTACCAAACCACACCAAAACGGTGCAATACCGTACGAGTACTTCGTTACGGTACCAAACCACACAAAAACGGTGCAATAACATACGAGTACTTCGTTACGGTACCAAACCGCACCAAAACGGTACAATACCATACGAGTACATCCATACGGTACCAAACCACACCAAAACGGTGCAATACCGTACGAGTACTTCGTTACGGTACCAAACCACACCAAAACGGAACAATACCGTACGAGTACATCCAGACGGTACCAAACCACACCAAAACGGTGCAATACCGTACGAGTACTTCGTTACGGTACCAAACCACACCAAAACGGTACAATACCGTACGAGAACTTCGTCACGGCACCAAACCACACCATAACGGTGCAATACCGTACGAGTACATCCATACGGTACCAAACCACACCAAAACGGTGCAATACCGTACGAGTACTTCGTTACGGTACCAAACCACACCAAAACGGGCCAATACCGTACGAGTACATCCATACGGTACCAAACCACACCAAAACGGTGCAATACCGTACGAGTACTTCGTTACGGTACCAAACCACACCAAAATGGTACAATACCGTACGAGTACATCCATACGGTACCAAACCACACCGAAACGGTGCAATACCATACGAGTACTTCGTTACGGTACCAAACCACACCAAAACGGTGCAATACTGTACGAGTACTTCGTTACGGTACCAAACACCACCAAAACGGTACAATACTGTACGAGTACATCGTTACGGTACCAAACCACACCAAAACGGTGCAATACCGTAGGAGTACTTCGTTACGGTACCAAACCACACCAAAACGGTACAATACCGTACGAGTACATCCATACGGTATCAAACCACACCAAAACGGTACAATACCGTACGAGAACTTCGTCACGGCACCAAACCACACTAAAACGGTGCAATACCGTACGAGTACTTCGTTACGGTACCAAACCACACAAAAACGGCGCAATAACGTACGAGTACTTCGTTACGGTACCAAACCGCACCAAAAAGGTACAATACCGTACGAGTACATCCATACGGTACCAAACCACATCAAAACGGTGCAATACGGTACGAGTACATTCATACGGTACCAAACCAAACCAAAATGGTGCAATATCGTGCGAGTACATCCATACGGTACCAAACCACCCCAAAACGGTGCAATACCGTACGAGTACTTCGTTACGGTACCAAACCACACCAAAACGATACAATACCGTACGAGCACTTCGTCACGGCACCAAACCACACCAAAACGGTGCAATACCGTACGAGTACATCCATACGGTACCAAACCACACCAAAACGGTGCAATACCGTACGAGTACTTCGTTACGGTACCAAACCATACCAAAACGGTGCAATACCGTACGAGTACTTCGTTACGGAACCAAACCCACCAAAACGGTGCCATACCGTACGAGTACTTCGTTACGGTACCAAACCACACCAAAACGGTACAATACCGTACGAGTAAATACATACGGTACCAAACCACACCAAAACGGTGCAATACCGTACGAGTACTTCGTTACGGTACCAAACCACACCAAAACGGTACAATACCGTACGAGTACATCCATACGGTACCAAACCACCCCAAAACGGTGCAATACCGTACGAGTACTTCGCTACGGTACCAAACCACACCAAAACGGTACAATACCGTACGAGTACATCCATACGGTACCAAACCACACCAAAACGGTCCAATACCGTACGAGTACTTCGTTACGGTACCAAACCACACCAAAACGGTGCAATACCGTACGAGTACATCCATACGGTACCAAACCACACCAAAACGGAGCAATACCGTACCAATACTTCGTTACGGTACAAAACACCACCAAAACGGTACAATACCGTACGAGTACTTCGTTACGGTACCAAACCACACCAAAACGGTGCAATACCGTACGAGTACTTCGCTACGGTACCAAACAACACCAAAACGGTACAATACCGTACGAGTACATCCATACGGTACCAAACCACACCAAAACGGTCCAATACCGTACGAGTACTTCGTTACGGTACCAAACCAAACCAAAACGGTGCAATACCGTACGAGTACATCCATACGGTACCAAACCACACCAAAACGGTGCAATACCGTACGAGTACTTCGTTACGGTACCAAACTCCACCAAAACGGTACAATACCGTACGAGTACTTCGTTACGGTACCAAACCACACCAAAACGGTGCAATACCGTACGAGTACTTCGTTACGGTACCAAACCACACCAAAACGGTACAATACCGTACGAGTACATCCATACGGTATCAAACCACACCAAAACGGTACAATACCGTACGAGAACTTCGTCACGGCACCAAACCACACTAAAACGGTGCAATACCGTACGAGTACTTCGTTACGGTACCAAACCACACAAAAACGGCGCAATAACGTACGAGTACTTCGTTACGGTACCAAACCGCACCAAAAAGGTACAATACCGTACGAGTACATCCATACGGTACCAAACCACATCAAAACGGTGCAATACGGTATGAGTACATTCATACGGTACCAAACCAAACCAAAATGGTGCAATATCGTGCGAGTACATCCATACGGTACCAAACCACCCCAAAACGGTGCAATACCGTACGAGTACTTCGTTACGGTACCAAACCACACCAAAACGGTACAATACCATACGAGTACATCCATACGGTACCAAACCACACCAAAACGGTGCAATACCGTACGATTACATCCATACGGTACCAAACCACACCAAAACGGTGCAATACCGTACAAGTACTTCGTTACGGTACCAAATACCACCAAAACGGTACAATACTGTACGAGTACTTCGTTACGGTACCAAACCACACCAAAACGGTACAATACCGTACGAGAACTTCGTCACGGCACCAAACCACACCATAACGGTGCAATACCGTACGAGTACATCCATACGGTACCAAACCACACCAAAACGGTGCAATACCGTACGAGTACATCCATACGGTACCAAACCACACCAAAACGGTGCAATACCGTACAAGTACTTCGTTACGGTACCAAATACCACCAAAACGGTACAATACTGTACGAGTACTTCGTTACGGTACCAAACCACACCAAAACGGTGCAATACCGTAGAAGTACTTCGTTACGGTACCAAACCACACCAAAACGGTACAATACCGTACGAGTAAATCCATACGGTACCAAACCACACAAAAATGGTGCAATACCGTACGAGTACTTCGTTACGGTACCAAACCACACCAAAATGGTGCTATACCGTACGAGTACATCTATACGGTACCAAACCACACCAAAACGGTGCAATACCGTACAAGTACTTCGTTACGGTACCAAACACCACCAAAATGGTACAATACCGTACGAGTACTTCGTTACGGTACCAAACCACACCAAAACGGTGCAATACCGTACGAGTACTTCGTTACGGTACCAAACCACACCAAAACGGTACAATACCGTACGAGTAAATCCATACGGTACCAAACCACACAAAAATGGTGCAATACCGTACGAGTACTTCGTTACGGTACCAAACCACACCAAAACGGTGCAATACCGTACGAGTACATCCATACGGTACCAAACCACACCAAAACGGTGCAATACCGTACGAGTACTTCGTTACGGTACCAAACCACACAAAAACGGTGCAATAACATACGAGTACTTCGTTACGGTACCAAACCGCACCAAAACGGTACAATACCATACGAGTACATCCATACGGTACCAAACCACACCAAAACGGTGCAATACCGTACGAGTACTTCGTTACGGTACCAAACCACACCAAAACGGTACAATACCGTACGAGTACATCCAGACGGTACCAAACCACACCAAAACGGTGCAATACCGTACGAGTACTTCGTTACGGTACCAAACCACACCAAAACGGTACAATACCGTACGAGAACTTCGTCACGGCACCAAACCACACCATAACGGTGCAATACCGTACGAGTACATCCATACGGTACCAAACTACACCAAAACGGTGCAATACCGTACGAGTACTTCGTTACGGTACCAAACCACACCAAAACGGTACAATACCGTACGAGAACTTCGTCACGGCACCAAACCACACCATAACGGTGCAATACCGTACGAGTACATCCATACGGTACCAAACCACACCAAAACGGTGCAATACCGTACGAGTACTTCGTTACGGTACCAAACCACACCAAAACGGGCCAATACCGTACGAGTACATCCATACGGTACCAAACCAAACCAAAATGGTGCAATACCGTGCGAGTACATCCATACGGTACCAAACCACCCCAAAACGGTGCAATACCGTACGAGTACTTCGTTACGGTACCAAACCACACAAAAACGGCGCAATAACGTACGAGTACTTCGTTACGGTACCAAACCGCACCAAAAAGGTACAATACCGTACGAGTACATCCATACGGTACCAAACCACATCAAAACGGTGCAATACGGTATGAGTACATTCATACGGTACCAAACCAAACCAAAATGGTGCAATATCGTGCGAGTACATCCATACGGTACCAAACCACCCCAAAACGGTGCAATACCGTACGAGTACTTCGTTACGGTACCAAACCACACCAAAACGGTACAATACCATACGAGTACATCCATACGGTACCAAACCACACCAAAACGGTGCAATACCGTACGAGTACATCCATACGGTACCAAACCACACCAAAACGGTGCAATACCGTACAAGTACTTCGTTACGGTACCAAATACCACCAAAACGGTACAATACTGTACGAGTACTTCGTTACGGTACCAAACCACACCAAAACGGTACAATACCGTACGAGAACTTCGTCACGGCACCAAACCACACCATAACGGTGCAATACCGTACGAGTACATCCATACGGTACCAAACCACACCAAAACGGTGCAATACCGTACGAGTACTTCGTTACGGTACCAAACCACACCAAAACGGGCCAATACCGTACGAGTACATCCATACGGTACAAAACCACACCAAAACGGTGCAATACCGTACGAGTACTTCGTTACGGTACCAAACCACACCAAAATGGTACAATACCGTACAAGTACATCCATACGGTACCAAACCACACCGAAACGGTGCAATACCATACGAGTACTTCGTTACGGTACCAAACCACACCAAAACGGTGCAATACTGTACGAGTACTTCGTTACGGTACCAAACACCACCAAAACGGTACAATACTGTACGAGTACTTCGTTACGGTACCAAACCAGACCAAAACGGTGCAATACCGTAGGAGTACTTCGTTACGGTACCAAACCACACCAAAACGGTACAATACCGTACGAGTACATCCATACGGTATCAAACCTCACCAAAACGGTACAATACCGTACGAGAACTTCGTCACGGCACCAAACCACACTAAAACGGTGCAATACCGTACGAGTACTTCGTTACGGTACCAAACCACACAAAAACGGCGCAATAACGTACGAGTACTTCGTTACGGTACCAAACCGCACCAAAACGGTACAATACCGTACGAGTACATCCATACGGTACCAAACCACGTCAAAACGGTGCAATACGGTACGAGTACATTCATACGGTACCAAACCAAACCAAAATGGTGCAATACCGTGCGAGTACATCCATACGGTACCAAACCACCCCAAAACGGTGCAATACCGTACGAGTACTTCGTTACGGTACCAAACCACACCAAAACGGTACAATAACGTACGAGTACATCCATACGGTACCAAACCACATCAAAACGGTGCAATACGGTATGAGTACATTCATACGGTACCAAACCAAACCAAAATGGTGCAATATCGTGCGAGTACATCCATACGGTACCAAACCACCCCAAAACGGTGCAATACCGTACGAGTACTTCGTTACGGTACCAAACCAAACCAAAACGGTACAATACCGTACGAGTACATCCATACGGTATCAAACCACACCAAAACGGTGCAATACCGTACGAGAACTTCGTCACGGCACCAAACCACACTAAAACGGTGCAATACCGTACGAGTACTTCGTTACGGTACCAAACCACACAAAAACGGCGCAATAACGTACGAGTACTTCGTTACGGTACCAAACCGCACCAAAACGGTACAATACCGTACGAGTACATCCATACGGTACCAAACCACGTCAAAACGGTGCAATACGGTACGAGTACATTCATACGGTACCAAACCAAACCAAAATGGTGCAATACCGTGCGAGTACATCCATACGGTACCAAACCACCCCAAAACGGTGCAATACCGTACGAGTACTTCGTTACGGTACCAAACCACACCAAAACGGTACAATAACGTACGAGTACATCCATACGGTACCAAACCACACCAAAACGGTGCAATACCGTACGAGTACTTCGTTACGGTACCAAACCACACCAAAACGGTGCAATACCATACGAGTACATCCATACGGTACCAAACCACACCAAAACGGTGCAATACCGTACGAGTACTTCGTCACGGCACCAAACTACACTAAAATGGTGCAATACCGTACGAATACATCCATACGGTACCAAACCACACCAAAACGGTGCAATACCGTACGAGTACTTCGTTACGGTACCAAACCACACCAAAACGGTGCAATACCGTACGAGTACATTCATACGGTACCAAACCACACCAAAACGGTGCAATACCGTACGAGTACTTCGTTACGGTACCAAACCACACCAAAACGGTACAATACCGTACGAGAACTTCGTCACGGCACAAAACCACACCAAAATGGTGCAATACCGTACGAGTACATCCATACGGTACCAAACCACACCAAAACGGTGCAATACCGTACGAGTACTTCGTTACGGTACCAAACCACAACAAAACGGTACAATACCGTACGAGTACATCCATACGGTACCAAACCACACCAAAACGTTGCAATACCGTACGAGTACTTCGTTACGGTACCAAACCACACAAAAACGGTACAATACCGTACGAGTACATCCATACGGTACCAAACCACACCAAAACGGTGCAATACCGTACGAGTACTTCGTTACGGTACCAAACCACACCAAAACGGTACAATACCGTACGAGTACATCCATACGGTATCAAACCACACCAAAACGGTACAATACCGTACGAGAACTTCGTCACGGCACCAAACCACACTAAAACGGTGCAATACCGTACGAGTACTTCGTTACGGTACCAAACCACACAAAAACGGCGCAATAACGTACGAGTACTTCGTTACGGTACCAAACCGCACCAAAAAGGTACAATACCGTACGAGTACATCCATACGGTATCAAACCACACCAAAACGGTACAATACCGTACGAGAACTTCGTCACGGCACCAAACCACACTAAAACGGTGCAATACCGTACGAGTACTTCGTTACGGTACCAAACCACACAAAAACGGCGCAATAACGTACGAGTACTTCGTTACGGTACCAAACCGCACCAAAAAGGTACAATACCGTACGAGTACATCCATACGGTACCAAACCACATCAAAACGGTGCAATACGGTACGAGTACATTCATACGGTACCAAACCAAACCAAAATGGTGCAATATCGTGCGAGTACATCCATACGGTACCAAACCACCCCAAAACGGTGCAATACCGTACGAGTACTTCGTTACGGTACCAAACCACACCAAAACGATACAATACCGTACGAGCACTTCGTCACGGCACCAAACCACACCAAAACGGTGCAATACCGTACGAGTACATCCATACGGTACCAAACCACACCAAAACGGTGCAATACCGTACGAGTACTTCGTTACGGTACCAAACCATACCAAAACGGTGCAATACCGTACGAGTACTTCGTTACGGAACCAAACCCACCAAAACGGTGCCATACCGTACGAGTACTTCGTTACGGTACCAAACCACACCAAAACGGTACAATACCGTACGAGTAAATACATACGGTACCAAACCACACCAAAACGGTGCAATACCGTACGAGTACTTCGTTACGGTACCAAACCACACCAAAACGGTACAATACCGTACGAGTACATCCATACGGTACCAAACCACCCCAAAACGGTGCAATACCGTACGAGTACTTCGCTACGGTACCAAACCACACCAAAACGGTACAATACCGTACGAGTACATCCATACGGTACCAAACCACACCAAAACGGTCCAATACCGTACAAGTACTTCGTTACGGTACCAAACCACACCAAAACGGTGCAATACCGTACGAGTACATCCATACGGTACCAAACCACACCAAAACGGAGCAATACCGTACCAATACTTCGTTACGGTACAAAACACCACCAAAACGGTACAATACCGTACGAGTACTTCGTTACGGTACCAAACCACACCAAAACGGTGCAATACCGTACGAGTACTTCGCTACGGTACCAAACCACACCAAAACGGTACAATACCGTACGAGTACATCCATACGGTACCAAACCACACCAAAACGGTCCAATACCGTACGAGTACTTCGTTACGGTACCAAACCAAACCAAAACGGTGCAATACCGTACGAGTACATCCATACGGTACCAAACCACACCAAAACGGTGCAATACCGTACGAGTACTTCGTTACGGTACCAAACTCCACCAAAACGGTACAATACCGTACGAGTACTTCGTTACGGTACCAAACCACACCAAAACGGTGCAATACCGTACGAGTACTTCGTTACGGTACCAAACCACACCAAAACGGTACAATACCGTACGAGTACATCCATACGGTATCAAACCACACCAAAACGGTACAATACCGTACGAGAACTTCGTCACGGCACCAAACCACACTAAAACGGTGCAATACCGTACGAGTACTTCGTTACGGTACCAAACCACACAAAAACGGCGCAATAGCGTACGAGTACTTCGTTACGGTACCAAACCGCACCAAAAAGGTACAATACCGTACGAGTACATCCATACGGTACCAAACCACATCAAAACGGTGCAATACGGTATGAGTACATTCATACGGTACCAAACCAAACCAAAATGGTGCAATATCGTGCGAGTACATCCATACGGTACCAAACCACCCCAAAACGGTGCAATACCGTACGAGTACTTCGTTACGGTACCAAACCACACCAAAACGGTACAATACCATACGAGTACATCCATACGGTACCAAACCACATCAAAACGGTGCAATACCGTACGAGTACATCCATACGGTACCAAACCACACCAAAACGGTGCAATACCGTACAAGTACTTCGTTACGGTACCAAATACCACCAAAACGGTACAATACTGTACGAGTACTTCGTTACGGTACCAAACCACACCAAAACGGTACAATACCGTACGAGAACTTCGTCACGGCACCAAACCACACCATAACGGTGCAATACCGTACGAGTACATCCATACGGTACCAAACCACACCAAAACGGTGCAATACCGTACGAGTACATCCATACGGTACCAAACCACACCAAAACGGTGCAATACCGTACAAGTACTTCGTTACGGTACCAAATACCACCAAAACGGTACAATACTGTACGAGTACTTCGTTACGGTACCAAACCACACCAAAACGGTGCAATACCGTAGAAGTACTTCGTTACGGTACCAAACCACACCAAAACGGTACAATACCGTACGAGTAAATCCATACGGTACCAAACCACACAAAAATGGTGCAATACCGTACGAGTACTTCGTTACGGTACCAAACCACACCAAAATGGTGCAATACCGTACGAGTACATCTATACGGTACCAAACCACACCAAAACGGTGCAATACCGTACAAGTACTTCGTTACGGTACCAAACACCACCAAAATGGTACAATACCGTACGAGTACTTCGTTACGGTACCAAACCACACCAAAACGGTGCAATACCGTACGAGTACTTCGTTACGGTACCAAACCACACCAAAACGGTACAATACCGTACGAGTAAATCCATACGGTACCAAACCACACAAAAATGGTGCAATACCGTACGAGTACTTCGTTACGGTACCAAACCACACCAAAACGGTGCAATACCGTACGAGTACATCCATACGGTACCAAACCACACCAAAACGGTGCAATACCGTACGAGTACTTCGTTACGGTACCAAACCACACAAAAACGGTGCAATAACATACGAGTACTTCGTTACGGTACCAAACCGCACCAAAACGGTACAATACCATACGAGTACATCCATACGGTACCAAACCACACCAAAACGGTGCAATACCGTACGAGTACTTCGTTACGGTACCAAACCACACCAAAACGGTACAATACCGTACGAGTACATCCAGACGGTACCAAACCACACCAAAACGGTGCAATACCGTACGAGTACTTCGTTACGGTACCAAACCACACCAAAACGGTACAATACCGTACGAGAACTTCGTCACGGCACCAAACCACACCATAACGGTGCAATACCGTACGAGTACATCCATACGGTACCAAACTACACCAAAACGGTGCAATACCGTACGAGTACTTCGTTACGGTACCAAACCACACCAAAACGGTACAATACCGTACGAGAACTTCGTCACGGCACCAAACCACACCATAACGGTGCAATACCGTACGAGTACATCCATACGGTACCAAACCACACCAAAACGGTGCAATACCGTACGAGTACTTCGTTACGGTACCAAACCACACCAAAACGGGCCAATACCGTACGAGTACATCCATACGGTACCAAACCACACCAAAACGGTGCAATACCGTACGAGTACTTCGTTACGGTACCAAACCACACCAAAATGGTACAATACCGTACGAGTACATCCATACGGTACCAAACCACACCGAAACGGTGCAATACCATACGAGTACTTCGTTACGGTACCAAACCACACCAAAACGGTGCAATACTGTACGAGTACTTCGTTACGGTACCAAACACCACCAAAACGGTACAATACTGTACGAGTACTTCGTTACGGTACCAAACCAGACCAAAACGGTGCAATACCGTAGGAGTACTTCGTTACGGTACCAAACCACACCAAAACGGTACAATACCGTACGAGTACATCCATACGGTATCAAACCACACCAAAACGGTACAATACCGTACGAGAACTTCGTCACGGCACCAAACCACACTAAAACGGTGCAATACCGTACGAGTACTTCGTTACGGTACCAAACCACACAAAAACGGCGCAATAACGTACGAGTACTTCGTTACGGTACCAAACCGCACCAAAACGGTACAATACCGTACGAGTACATCCATACGGTACCAAACCACATCAAAACGGTGCAATACGGTACGAGTACATTCATACGGTACCAAACCAAACCAAAATGGTGCAATACCGTGCGAGTACATCCATACGGTACCAAACCACCCCAAAACGGTGCAATACCGTACGAGTACTTCGTTACGGTACCAAACCACACCAAAACGGTACAATAACGTACGAGTACATCCATACGGTACCAAACCACACCAAAACGGTGCAATACCGTACGAGTACTTCGTTACGGTACCAAACCACACCAAAACGGTGCAATACCGTACGAGTACATCCATACGGTACCAAACCACATCAAAACGGTGCAATACGGTATGAGTACATTCATACGGTACCAAACCAAACCAAAATGGTGCAATATCGTGCGAGTACATCCATACGGTACCAAACCACCCCAAAACGGTGCAATACCGTATGAGTACTTCGTTACGGTACCAAACCACACCAAAACGGTACAATACCATACGAGTACATCCATACGGTACCAAACCACACCAAAACGGTGCAATACCGTACGAGTACATCCATACGGTACCAAACCACACCAAAACGGTGCAATACCGTACAAGTACTTCGTTACGGTACCAAATACCACCAAAACGGTACAATACTGTACGAGTACTTCGTTACGGTACCAAACCACACCAAAACGGTGCAATACCGTAGAAGCACTTCGTTATGGTACCAAACCACACCAAAACGGTGCAATACCGTACGAGTACATCCATACGGTACCAAACCACACCAAAACGGTGCAATACCGTACGAGTACTTCGTTACGGTACCAAACCACACCAAAACGGTACAATACCGTACGAGTACATCCATACGGTATCAAACCACACCAAAATGGTACAATACCGTATGAGAACTTCGTCACGGCACCAAACCACACTAAAACGGTGCAATACCGTACGAGTACTTCGTTACGGTACCAAACCACACAAAAACGGCGCAATAACGTACGAGTACTTCGTTACGGTACCAAACCGCACCAAAACGGTACAATACCGTACGAGTACATCCATACGGTACCAAACCACATCAAAACGGTGCAATACGGTACGAGTACATTCATACGGCACCAAACCGAACCAAAATGGTGCAATACCGTGCGAGTACATCCATACGGTACCAAACCACCCCAAAACGGTGCAATACCGTACGAAGACTTCGTTACGGTACCAAACCACACAAAAACGATACAATACCGTACGAGAATTTCGTCACGGCACCAAACCACACCAAAACGGTGCAATACCGTACGAGTACATCCATACGGTACCAAACCACACCAAAACGGTGCAATACCGTACGAGTACTTCGTTACGGTACCAAACCATACCAAAACGGTGCAATACCGTACGAGTACTTCGTTACGGAACCAAACACACCAAAACGGTGCAATACCGTAGGAGTACTTCGTTACGGTACCAAACCACACCAAAACGGTACAATACCGTACGAGTACATCCATACGGTATCAAACCACACCAAAACGGTACAATACCGTACGAGAACTTCGTCACGGCACACAAACCACACTAAAACGGTGCAATACCGTACGAGTACTTCGTTACGGTACCAAACCACACAAAAACGGCGCAATAACATACGAGTACTTCGTTACGGTACCAAACCGCACCAAAACGGTACAATACCGTACGAGTACATCCATACGGTACCAAACCACATCAAAACGGTGCAATACGGATGAGTACATTCATACGGTACCAAACCAAACAAAAATGGTGCAATACCGTGCGAGTACATCCATACGGTACCAAACCACCCCAAAACGGTGCAATACCGTACGAGTACTTCGTTACGGTACCAAACCACACCAAAACGGTACAATAACGTACGAGTACATCCATACGGTACCAAACCACACCAAAACGGTGCAATACCGTACGAGTACTTCGTTACGGTACCAAACCACACCAAAACGGTGCAATACCGTACGAGTACATCCATACGGTACCAAACCACACCAAAACGGTGCAATACCGTACGAGTACTTCGTCACGGCACCAAACCACACTAAAATGGTGCAATACCGTACGAGTACATCCATACGGTACCAAACCACACCAAAACGGTGCAATACCGTACGAGTACTTCGTTACGGTACCAAACCACACCAAAACGGTGCAATACCGTACGAGTACATTCATACGGTACCAAACCACACCAAAACAGTGCAATACCGTACGAGTACTTCGTTACGGTACCAAACCACACCAAAACGGTACAATACCGTACGAGAACTTCGTCACGGCACAAAACCACACCAAAATGGTGCAATACCGTACGAGTACATCCATACGGTACCAAACCACACCAAAACGGTGCAATACCGTACGAGTACTTCGTTACGGTACCAAACCACAACAAAACGGTACAATACCGTACGAGTACATCCATACGGTACCAAACCACACCAAAACGTTGCAATACCGTACGAGTACTTCGTTACGGTACCAAACCACACCAAAACGGTACAATACCGTACGAGTACATCCATACGGTACCAAACCACACCAAAACGGTGCAATACCGTACGAGTACTTCGTTACGGTACCAAACCACACCAAAACGGTGCAATACCGTACGAGTACTTCGTTACGGTACCAAACTCCACCAAAACGGTACAATACCGTACGAGTACTTCGTTACGGTACCAAACCACACCAAAACGGTGCAATACCGTACGAGTACTTCGTTACGGTACCAAACCACACCAAAACGGTACAATACCGTACGAGTACATCCATACGGTATCAAACCACACCAAAACGGTACAATACCGTACGAGAACTTCGTCACGGCACCAAACCACACTAAAACGGTGCAATACCGTACGAGTACTTCGTTACGGTACCAAACCACACAAAAACGGCGCAATAACGTACGAGTACTTCGTTACGGTACCAAACCGCACCAAAAAGGTACAATACCGTACGAGTACATCCATACGGTACCAAACCACATCAAAACGGTGCAATACGGTATGAGTACATTCATACGGTACCAAACCAAACCAAAATGGTGCAATATCGTGCGAGTACATCCATACGGTACCAAACCACCCCAAAACGGTGCAATACCGTACGAGTACTTCGTTACGGTACCAAACCACACCAAAACGGTGCAATACTGTACGAGTACTTCGTTACGGTACCAAACACCACCAAAACGGTACAATACTGTACGAGTACTTCGTTACGGTACCAAACCACACCAAAACGGTGCAATACCGTAGGAGTACTTCGTTACGGTACCAAACCACACCAAAACGGTACAATACCGTACGAGTACATCCATACGGTATCAAACCACACCAAAACGGTACAATACCGTACGAGAACTTCGTCACGGCACCAAACCACACTAAAACGGTGCAATACCGTACGAGTACTTCGTTACGGTACCAAACCACACAAAAACGGCGCAATAACGTACGAGTACTTCGTTACGGTACCAAACCGCACCAAAACGGTACAATACCGTACGAGTACATCCATACGGTACCAAACCACATCAAAACGGTGCAATACGGATGAGTACATTCATACGGTACCAAACCAAACAAAAATTGTGCAATACCGTGCGAGTACATCCATACGGTACCAAACCACCCCAAAACGGTGCAATACCGTACGAGTACTTCGTTACGGTACCAAACCACACCAAAACGGTACAATAACGTACGAGTACATCCATACGGTACCAAACCACACCAAAACGGTGCAATACCGTACGAGTACTTCGTTACGGTACCAAACCACACCAAAACGGTGCAATACCGTACGAGTACATCCATACGGTACCAAACCACACCAAAACGGTGCAATACCGTACGAGTACTTCGTCACGGCACCAAACCACACTAAAATGGTGCAATACCGTACGAGTACATCCATACGGTACCAAACCACACCAAAACGGTGCAATACCGTACGAGTACTTCGTTACGGTACCAAACCACACCAAAACGGTGCAATACCGTACGAGTACATTCATACGGTACCAAACCACACCAAAACGGTGCAATACCGTACGAGTACTTCGTTACGGTACCAAACCACACCAAAACGGTACAATACCGTACGAGAACTTCGTCACGGCACAAAACCACACCAAAATGGTGCAATACCGTACGAGTACATCCATACGGTACCAAACCACACCAAAACGGTGCAATACCGTACGAGTACTTCGTTACGGTACCAAACCACAACAAAACGGTACAATACCGTACGAGTACATCCATACGGTACCAAACCACACCAAAACGTTGCAATACCGTACGAGTACTTCGTTACGGTACCAAACCACACCAAAACGGTACAATACCGTACGAGTACATCCATACGGTACCAAACCACACCAAAACGGTGCAATACCGTACGAGTACTTCGTTACGGTACCAAACCACACCAAAACGGTGCAATACCGTACGAGTACTTCGTTACGGTACCAAACTCCACCAAAACGGTACAATACCGTACGAGTACTTCGTTACGGTACCAAACCACACCAAAACGGTGCAATACCGTACGAGTACTTCGTTACGGTACCAAACCACACCAAAACGGTACAATACCGTACGAGTACATCCATACGGTATCAAACCACACCAAAACGAGACAATACCGTACGAGAACTTCGTCACGGCACCAAACCACACTAAAACGGTGCAATACCGTACGAGTACTTCGTTACGGTACCAAACCACACAAAAACGGCGCAATAACGTACGAGTACTTCGTTACGGTACCAAACCGCACCAAAAAGGTACAATACCGTACGAGTACATCCATACGGTACCAAACCACATCAAAACGGTGCAATACGGTATGAGTACATTCATACGGTACCAAACCAAACCAAAATGGTGCAATATCGTGCGAGTACATCCATACGGTACCAAACCACCCCAAAACGGTGCAATACCGTACGAGTACTTCGTTACGGTACCAAACCACACCAAAACGGTACAATACCATACGAGTACATCCATACGGTACCAAACCACACCAAAACGGTGCAATACCGTACGAGTACATCCATACGGTACCAAACCACACCAAAACGGTGCAATACCGTACAAGTACTTCGTTACGGTACCAAATACCACCAAAACGGTACAATACTGTACGAGTACTTCGTTACGGTACCAAACCACACCAAAACGGTGCAACACCGTAGAAGTACTTCGTTACGGTACCAAACCACACCAAAACGGTACAATACCGTACGAGTAAATCCATACGGTACCAAACCACACAAAAATGGTGCAATACCGTACGAGTACTTCGTTACGGTACCAAACCACACCAAAATGGTGCAATACCGTACGAGTACATCTATACGGTACCAAACCACACCAAAACGGTGCAATACCGTACGAGTACTTCGTTACGGTACCAAACCACACCAAAACGGTACAATACCGTACGAGTAAATCCATACGGTACCAAACCACACAAAAATGGTGCAATACCGTACGAGTACTTCGTTACGGTACCAAACCACACCAAAACGGTGCAATACCGTACGAGTACATCCATACGGTACCAAACCACACCAAAACGGTGCAATACCGTACGAGTACTTCGTTACGGTACCAAACCACACAAAAACGGTGCAATAACATACGAGTACTTCGTTACGGTACCAAACCGCACCAAAACGGTATAATACCATACGAGTACATCCATACGGTACCAAACCACACCAAAACGGTGCAATACCGTACGAGTACTTCGTTACGGTACCAAACCACACCAAAACGGTACAATACCGTACGAGTACATCCAGACGGCACCAAACCACACCAAAACGGTGCAATACCGTACGAGTACTTCGTTACGGTACCAAACCACACCAAAACGGTACAATACCGTACGAGTACATCCATACGGTACCAAACCACACCAAAACGGTGCAATACCGTACGAGTACTTCGTTACGGTACCAAACCACACCAAAACGGGCCAATACCGTACGAGTACATCCATACGGTACCAAACCACACCATAACGGTGCAATACCGTACGAGTACATCCATACGGTACCAAACCACACCAAAACGGTGCAATACCGTACGAGTACTTCGTTACGGTACCAAACCACACCAAAACGGGCCAATACCGTACGAGTACATCCATACGGTACCAAACCACACCAAAACGGTGCAATACCGTACGAGTACTTCGTTACGGTACCAAACCACACCAAAATGGTACAATACCGTACGAGTACTTCCATACGGTACCAAACCACACCGAAACGGTGCAATACCATACGAGTACTTCGTTACGGTACCAAACCACACCAAAACGGTGCAATACTGTACGAGTACTTCGTTACGGTACCAAACACCACCAAAACGGTACAATACTGTACGAGTACTTCGTTACGGTACCAAACCACACCAAAACGGTGCAATACCGTAGGAGTACTTCGTTACGGTACCAAACCACACCAAAACGGTACAATACCGTACGAGTACATCCATACGGTATCAAACCACACCAAAACGGTACAATACCGTACGAGAACTTCGTCACGGCACCAAACCACACTAAAACGGTGCAATACCGTACGAGTACATCCATACGGTACCAAACCACACCAAAACGGTGCAATACCGTACGAGTACTTCGTCACGGCACCAAACCACACTAAAATGGTGCAATACCGTACGAGTACATCCATACGGTACCAAACCACACCAAAACGGTGCAATACCGTACGAGTACTACGTTACCGTACCAAACAACACCAAAACGGTACAATACCGTACGAGTACATGCATACGGTACCAAACCACACAAAAACGGTGCAATACCGTACGAGTACATCCATACGGTACCAAACCACACCAAAACGGTGCAATACCGTACGAGTACTTCGTTTCGGAACCAAACCACACCAGAACGGTACAATACCGTACGAGTACATCCATACGGTACCAAACCACACCAAAATGGTGCAATACCGTACGAGTACATCCATACGGTACCAAACCACACCAAAACGGTGCAATACCGTATGAGTACATCCATACGGCACCAAACCACACCAAAACGGTGCAATACCGAACGAGTACGCGCATACAATACCAATCCACACCAAAACGGTGCCATACCGTACGAGGACATCCATACGGTACCAAACCACACCAAAACGGTGCAATACCGTACGAGTACTTCGTTACAGTACGAAGCCACACCAAAACGGTACAATACCGTACGAGTACATCCATACGGTACCAAACCACCCCATAACGGCGCAATACCGTACGAGTACTTCGTTACGGTACCAAACCACACCAAAACGGTACAATACCGTACGAGTACATCCATACGGTACCAAACCACACAAAAACGGTGCAATACCGTACGAGTACTTCGTTACGGTACCAAACCACACCAAAACGGTACAATACCGTACGAGTACATCCATACGGTACCACACCACACCAAAACAGTGCAATACCGTACGAGTACTTCGTTACGGTACCAAACCACACCAAAACGGTGCCATACCGTACGAGTACTTCGTTACGGTACCAAACCACACCAAAACGGTCCAATACCGTACGAGTACTTCGTTACGGTACCAAACCACACCAAAACGGTGCAATACCGTACGAGTACATCCATACGGCACCAAACCACACCAAAATTGTGCAATACCGAACGAGTACGTGCATACGATACCAAACCACACCAAAACGGTGCAATACCGTACGAGGACATCCATACGGTACCAAACCACACCAAAACGGTGCAATACCGTACGAGTATTTCGTTACGGTACCAAACCACACCAAAACGGTACAATACCGTACGAGTACTTCGTTACGGTACCAAACCACACCAAAACGGTGCAATACCGTACGAGTACTTCGTCACGGCACCAAACCACACTAAAACGGTGCAATACCGTACGACTACATCCATACGGTACCAAACCACACCAAAACGGTGCAATACCGTACGAGTACTTCGTTACGGTACGAAACCACACCAAAACGGTACAATACCGTACGAGTACATCCATACGGTACCAAACCACACCAAAACGGTGAAATACCGTACGAGTACATCCATACGGTACCAAACCACACCAAAACGGTGCAATACCGTACGAGTACTTCGTTACGGTACCAAACGACACCAAAACGGTGCAATACCGTACGAGTACTTCATCACGGCACCAAACCACACTAAAATGGTGCAATACCGTACGAGTACATCCATACGGTACCAAACCACACCAAAACGGTGCAATACCGTACGAGTACTTCGTTACGGTACCAAACCACACCAAAACAGTACAATACCGTACGAGTACATCCATACGGTACCAAACCACACCAAAACGGTGCAATACCGAACGAGTACTTCGTTACGGTACCAAACCACACCAAAACGGTGCAATACCGTACGAGTACTTCGTTACGGTACGAAACCACACCAAAACGGTACAATACCGTACGAGTACATCCATACGGTACCAAACCACACCAAAACGGTGCAATACCGTACGAGTACTTCGTCACGGCACCAAACCACACTAAAACGGTGCAATACCGTACGAGTACATCCATACGGTACCAAACCACACCAAAACGGTGCAATACCGTACGAGTACTTCGTTACGGTACCAAGCCACACCAAAACGGTACAATACCGTACGAGTACATCCATACGGACCAAACCACACCAAAACGGGGCAATACCGTACGAGTACATCCATACGGTACCAAACCACCCCAAAACGGTGCAATACTGTACGAGTACATCCATACGGCACCAAACCACACCAAAACGGTGCAATACCGAACGAGTACGTGCATACGATACCAAACCACACCAAAACGGTGCAATACCGTACGAGGACATCCATACGGTACCAAACCACACCAAAACGGTGCAATACCGTGCGAGTACATCCATACGGTACCAAACCACACCAAAACGGTGCAATACCGTACGAGTACTTCGTTATGGTACCAAACCACACTAAAACGGTGCAATACCGTACGAGTACTTCGTTACGGTACCAAACCACACCAAAACGGTGCAATACCGTTCGAGTACATCCATACGGCACCAAACCACACCAAAACGGTGCAATACCGAACGAGTACGTGCATACGATACCAAACCACACCAAAACGGTGCAATACCGTACGAGGACATCCATACGGTACCAAACCACACAAAAACGGTGCAATACCGTACGAGTACTTCGTTACGGTACAAAGGCACACCAAAACGGTACAATACCGTACGAGTACACCCATACGGTAAAAAACCACCCCATAACGGCGCAATACCGTACGAGTACTTCGTTACGGTACCAACCCACACCAAAACGGTACAATACCGTACGAGTACATCCATACGGTACCAAACCACACAAAAACGGTGCAATACCGTACGAGTACTTCGTTACGGTACCAAACCACACCAAAACGGTACAATACCGTACGAGTACATCCATACGGTACCAAACCACACCAGAACGGTGCAATACCGAACGAGTACTTCGTTACGGTACCAAACCACACCAAAACGGTGCAATACCGTACGAGTACATCCATACGGTACCAAACCACACCAAAACGGTGCAATACCGTACGAGTACTTCGTTACGGTACCAAACCACACCAAAACGGTACAATACCGTACGAGTATTTCGTTACGGTACCAAACCACACCAAAACGGTGCAATACCGTACGAGTACTTCGTCACGGCACCAAACCACACTAAAACGGTGCAATACCGTACGACTGCATCCATACGGTACCAAACCACACCAAAACGGTGCAATACCGTACGAGTACTTCGTTACGGTACGAAACCACACCAAAACGGTACATTACCGTACGAGTACATACATACGGTACAAAACCACACCAAAACGGTGCAATACCGTACGAGTACATCCATACGGTACCAAACCACACCAAAACGGTGCAATACCGTACGAGTACATCCATACGGCACCAAACCACACCAAAACGGTGCAATACCGTACGAGTACTTCGTTACGGTACCAAACCACACCAAAACGGTACAATACCGAACGAGTACTTCGTTACGGTACCAAACCACACCAAAACGGTGCAATACCGTACGAGTACATCCATACGGTACCAAACCACACCAAAACGGTGCAATACCGTACGAGTACTTCGTTACGGTACCAAACCACACCAAAAAGGTACAATACCGTACGAGTATTTCGTTACGGTACCAAACCACACAAAAACGGTGCAATACCGTACGAGTACTTCGTCACGGCACCAAACCACACTAAAACGGTGCAATACCGTACGACTGCATCCATACGGTACCAAACCACACCAAAACGGTGCAATACCGTACGAGTACTTCGTTACGGTACGAAACCACACCAAAACGGTACATTACCGTACGAGTACATCCATACGGTACCAAACCACACCAAAACGGTGCAATACTGTACGAGCACATCCATACGGCACCAAACCACACCAAAACGGTGCAATACCGAACGAGTACGTGCATACGATACCAAACCACACCAAAACGGTGCAATACCGTACGAGGACATCCATACGGTACCAAACCACACCAAAACGGTGCAATACCGTACGAGTACTTCGTTACGGTACCAAACCACACCAAAATGGTACAATACCGTACGAGTACATCCATACGGTACCAAACCACACCAAAACGGTGCAATACCGTACGAGTACTTCGTCACGGCACCAAACCACACTAAAATGGTGCAATACCGTACGAGTACATCCATACGGACCAAACCACACCAAAACGGTGCAATACCGTACGAGTACATCCATACGGTACCAAACCACACCAAAACGGTGCAATACTGTACGAGTACATCCATACGGCACCAAACCACACCAAAACGGTGCAATACCGAACGAGTACGTGCATACGATACCAAACCACACCAAAACGGTGCAATACCGTACGAGGACATCCATACGGTACCAAACCACACCAAAACGGTGCAATACCGTGCGAGTACATCCATACGGTACCAAACCACACCAAAACGGTGCAATACCGTGCGAGTACATCCATACGGTACCAAACCACACCAAAACGGTGCAATACCGTAAGAGTACTTCGTTATGGTACCAAACCACACTAAAACGGTGCAATACCGTACGAGTACTTCGTTACGGTACCAAACCACACCAAAACGGTGCAATACCGTTCGAGTACATCCATACGGCACCAAACCACACCAAAACGGTGCAATACCGAACGAGTACGTGCGTACGATACCAAACAACACCAAAACGGTGCAATACCGTACGAGGACATCCATACGGTACCAAACCACACCAAAATGGTGCAATACCGTACGAGTACTTCGTTACGGTACAAAGCCACACCAAAACGGTACAATACCGTACGAGTACACCCATACGGTACCAAACCACCCCATAACGGCGCAATACCGTACGAGTACACTTCGTTACGGTACCAACCCACACCAAAACGGTACAATACCGTACTAGTACATCCATACGGTACCAAACCACACCAAAACGGTGCAATACCGTACGAGTACTTCGTTACGGTACCAAACCAAACCAAAACGGTACAATACCGTACGAGTACATCCATACGGTACCAAACCACACCAAAACGGTGCAATACCGAACGAGTACTTCGTTACGGTACCAAACCACACCAAAACGGTGCAATACCGTACGAGTACATCCATACGGTACCAAACCACGCCAAAACGGTGCAATACCGTACGAGTACTTCGTTACGGTACCAAACCACACCAAAACGGTTCAATACCGTACGAGTACTTCGTTACGGTACCAAACCACACCAAAACGGTGCAATACCGTACGAGTACTTCGTCACGGCACAAAACCACACTAAAACGGTGCAATACCGTACGACTGCATCCATACGGTACCAAACCACACCAAAACGGTGCAATACCGTACGAGTACTTCGTTACGGTACGAAACCACACCAAAACGGTACATTACCGTACGAGTACATCCATACGGTACCAAACCACACCAAAACGGTGCAATACCGTACGAGTACATCCATACGGTACCAAACCACACAAAAACGGTGCAATACCGTACGAGTACATCCACACGGCACCAAACCACACCAAAACGGTGCAATACCGAACGAGTACGTGCATACGATACCAAACCACACCAAAACGGAGCAATACCGTACGAGGACCTCCATACGGTACCAAACCACACCAAAACGGTGCAATACCGTACGAGTACTTCGTTACGGTACAAAGCCGCACCAAAACGGTACAATACCGTACGAGTACATCCATACGGTACCAAACCACCCCATAACGGCGCAATACCGAACGAGTACTTCGTTACGGTACCAAACCACACCAAAACGGTGCAATACCGTACGAGTACTTCGTTACGGTACGAAACCACACCAAAACGGTACAATACCGTACGAGTACATCCATACGGTACCAAACCACACCAAAACGGTGCAATACCGTACGAGTACTTTGTCACGGCACCAAACCACACTAAAACGGTGCAATACCGTACGAGTACATCCATACGGTACCAAACCACACCAAAACGGTGCAATACCGTACGAGTACTTCGTTACGGTACCAAGCCACACCAAAACGGTACAATACCGTACGAGTACATCCATACGGACCAAACCACACCAAAACGGGGCAATACCGTACGAGTACATCCATACGGTACCAAACCACCCCAAAACGGTGCAATACTGTACGAGTACATCCATACGGCACCAAACCACACCAAAACGGTGCAATACCGAACGAGTACGTGCATACGATACCAAACAAAACCAAAACGGTGCAATACCATACGAGGACATCCATACGGTACCAAACCACACCAAAACGGTGCAATACCGTGCGAGTACATCCATACGGTACCAAACCACACCAAAACGGTGCAACACCGTACGAGTACTTCGTTATGGTACCAAACCACACTAAAACGGTGCAATACCGTACGAGTACTTCGTTACGGTACCAAACCACACCAAAACGGTACAATACCGTACGAGTACATCCATACGGTACCAAACCACACCAAAACGGTGCAATACCGAACGAGTACTTCGTTACGGTACCAAACCACACCAAAACGGTGCAATACCGTACGAGTACATCCATACGGTACCAAACCACACCAAAACGGTCCAATACCGTACGAGTACTTCGTTACGGTACCAAACGACACCAAAACGGTGCAATACCGTACGAGTACATCCATACGGTACCAAACCACACCAAAACGGTCCAATACCGTACGAGTACTTCGTTACGGTACCAAACCAACCCAAAACGGTACAATACCGTACGAGTACTTCGTTACGGTACCAAACCACACCAAAACGGTGCAATACCGTACGAGTACTTCGTCACGGCACCAAACCACACTAAAACGGTGCAATACCGTACGACTGCATCCATACGGTACCAAACCACACCAAAACGGTGCAATACCGTACGAGTACTTCGTTACGGTACGAAACCACACCAAAACGGTACATTACCGTACGAGTACATCCATACGGTACCAAACCACACCAAAACGGTGCAATACCGTACGAGTAAATCCATACGGTACCAAACCACACCAAAACGGTGCAATACCGTACGAGTACATCCACACGGCACCAAACCACACCAAAACGGTGCAATACCGAACGAGTACGTGCATACGATACCAAACCACACCAAAACGGAGCAATACCGTACGAGGACCTCCATACGGTACCAAACCACACCAAAACGGTGCAATACCGTACGAGTACTTCGTTACGGTACAAAGCCACACCAAAACGGTACAATACCGTACGAGTACATCCATACGGTACCAAACCACCCCATAACGGCGCAATACCGAACGAGTACTTCGTTACGGTACCAAACCACACCAAAACGGTGCAATACCGTACGAGTACTTCGTTACGGTACGAAACCACACCAAAACGGTACAATACCGTACGAGTACATCCATACGGTACCAAACCACACCAAAACGGTGCAATACCGTACGAGTACTTTGTCACGGCACCAAACCACACTAAAACGGTGCAATACCGTACGAGTACATCCATACGGTACCAAACCACACCAAAACGGTGCAATACCGTACGAGTACTTCGTTACGGTACCAAGCCACACCAAAATGGTACAATACCGTACGAGTACATCCATACGGACCAAACCACACCAAAACGGGGCAATACCGTACGAGTACATCCATACGGTACCAAACCACCCCGAAACGGTGCAATACTGTACGAGTACATCCATACGGCACCAAACCACACCAAAACGGTGCAATACCGAACGAGTACGTGCATACGATACCAAACCACACCAAAACGGTGCAATACCATACGAGGACATCCATACGGTACCAAACCACACCAAAACGGTGCAATACCGTGCGAGTACATCCATACGGTACCAAACCACACCAAAACGGTGCAATACCGTACGAGTACTTCGTTATGGTACCAAACCACACTAAAACGGTGCAATACCGTACGAGTACTTCGTTACGGTACCAAACCACACAAAAACGGTACAATACCGTACGAGTACATCCATACGGTACCAAACCACACCAAAACGGTGCAATACCGAACGAGTACTTCGTTACGGTACCAAACCACACCAAAACGGTGCAATACCGTACGAGTACATCCATACGGTACCAAACCACACCAAAACGGTCCAATACCGTACGAGTACTTCGTTACGGTACCAAACCACACCAAAACGGTACAATACCGTACGAGTACTTCGTTACGGTACCAAACCACACCAAAACGGTGCAATACCGTACGAGTACTTCGTCACGGCACCAAACCACACTAAAACGGTGCAATACCGTACGACTGCATCCATACGGTACCAAACCACACCAAAACGGTGCAATACCGTACGAGTACTTCGTTACGGTACGAAACCACACCAAAACGGTACATTACCGTACGAGTACATCCATACGGTACAAAACCACACCAAAACGGTGCAATACCGTACGAGTACATCCATACGGTACCAAACCACACCAAAACGGTGCAATACCGTACGAGTACATCCATACGGCACCAAACCACACCAAAACGGTGCAATACCGAACGAGTACGTGCATACGATACCAAACCACACCAAAACGGAGCAATACCGTACGAGGACCTCCATACGGTACCAAACCACACCAAAACGGTGCAATACCGTACGAGTACTTCGTTACGGTACAAAGCCGCACCAAAACGGTACAATACCGTACGAGTACATCCATACGGTAGCAAACCACCCCATAACGGCGCAATACCGAACGAGTACTTCGTTACGGTACCAAACCACACCAAAACGGTGCAATACCGTACGAGTACTTCGTTACGGTACGAAACCACACCAAAACGGTACAATACCGTACGAGTACATCCATACGGTACCAAACCACACCAAAACGGTGCAATACCGTACGAGTACTTTGTCACGGCACCAAACCACACTAAAACGGTGCAATACCGTACGAGTACATCCATACGGTACCAAACCACACCAAAACGGTGCAATACCGTACGAGTACTTCGTAACGGTACCAAGCCACACCAAAACGGTACAATACCGTACGAGTACATCCATACGGACCAAACCACACCAAAACGGGGCAATACCGTACGAGTACATCCATACGGTACCAAACCACCCCAAAACGGTGCAATACTGTACGAGTACATCCATACGGCACCAAACCACACCAAAACGGTGCAATACCGAACGAGTACGTGCATACGATACCAAACCACACCAAAACGGTGCAATACCATACGAGGACATCCATACGGTACCAAACCACACCAAAACGGTGCAATACCGTGCGAGTACATCCATACGGTACCAAACCACACCAAAACGGTGCAATACCGTACGAGTACTTCGTTATGGTACCAAACCACACTAAAACGGTGCAATACCGTACGAGTACTTCGTTACGGTACCAAACCACACCAAAACGGTACAATACCGTACGAGTACATCCATACGGTACCAAACCACACCAAAACGGTGCAATACCGAACGAGTACTTCGTTACGGTACCAAACCACACCAAAACGGTGCAATACCGTACGAGTACATCCATACGGTACCAAACCACACCAAAACGGTCCAATACCGTACGAGTACTTCGTTACGGTACCAAACGACACCAAAACGGTGCAATACCGTACGAGTACATCCATACGGTACCAAACCACACCAAAACGGTCCAATACCGTACGAGTACTTCGTTACGGTACCAAACCAACCCAAAACGGTACAATACCGTACGAGTACTTCGTTACGGTACCAAACCACACCAAAACGGTGCAATACCGTACGAGTACTTCGTCACGGCACCAAACCACACTAAAACGGTGCAATACCGTACGACTGCATCCATACGGTACCAAACCACACCAAAACGGTGCAATACCGTACGAGTACTTCGTTACGGTACGAAACCACACCAAAACGGTACATTACCGTACGAGTACATCCATACGGTACCAAACCACACCAAAACGGTGCAATACCGTACGAGTAAATCCATACGGTACCAAACCACACCAAAACGGTGCAATACCGTACGAGTACATCCACACGGCACCAAACCACACCAAAACGGTGCAATACCGAACGAGTACGTGCATACGATACCAAACAACACCAAAACGGAGCAATACCGTACGAGGACCTCCATACGGTACCAAACCACACCAAAACGGTGCAATACCGTACGAGTACTTCGTTACGGTACAAAGCCACACCAAAACGGTACAATACCGTACGAGTACATCCATACGGTACCAAACCACCCCATAACGGCGCAATACCGAACGAGTACTTCGTTACGGTACCAAACCACACCAAAACGGTGCAATACCGTACGAGTACTTCGTTACGGTACGAAACCACACCAAAACGGTACAATACCGTACGAGTACATCCATACGGTACCAAACCACACCAAAACGGTGCAATACCGTACGAGTACTTTGTCACGGCACCAAACCACACTAAAACGGTGCAATACCGTACGAGTACATCCATACGGTACCAAACCACACCAAAACGGTGCAATACCGTACGAGTACTTCGTTACGGTACCAAGCCACACCAAAACGGTACAATACCGTACGAGTACATCCATACGGACCAAACCACACCAAAACGGGGCAATACCGTACGAGTACATCCATACGGTACCAAACCACCCCGAAACGGTGCAATACTGTACGAGTACATCCATACGGCACCAAACCACACCAAAACGGTGCAATACCGAACGAGTACGTGCATACGATACCAAACCACACCAAAACGGTGCAATACCATACGAGGACATCCATACGGTACCAAACCACACCAAAACGGTGCAATACCGTGCGAGTACATCCATACGGTACCAAACCACACCAAAACGGTGCAATACCGTACGAGTACTTCGTTATGGTACCAAACCACACTAAAACGGTGCAATACCGTACGAGTACTTCGTTACGGTACCAAACCACACAAAAACGGTACAATACCGTACGAGTACATCCATACGGTACCAAACCACACCAAAACGGTGCAATACCGAACGAGTACTTCGTTACGGTACCAAACCACACCAAAACGGTGCAATACCGTACGAGTACATCCATACGGTACCAAACCACACCAAAACGGTCCAATACCGTACGAGTACTTCGTTACGGTACCAAACCACACCAAAACGGTACAATACCGTACGAGTACTTCGTTACGGTACCAAACCACACCAAAACGGTGCAATACCGTACGAGTACTTCGTCACGGCACCAAACAACACTAAAACGGTGCAATACCGTACGACTGCATCCATACGGTACCAAACCACACCAAAACGGTGCAATACCGTACGAGTACTTCGTTACGGTACGAAACCACACCAAAACGGTACATTACCGTACGAGTACATCCATACGGTACAAAACCACACCAAAACGGTGCAATACCGTACGAGTACATCCATACGGTACCAAACCACACCAAAACGGTGCAATACCGTACGAGTACATCCATACGGCACCAAACCACACCAAAACGGTGCAATACCGTACGAGTACTTCGTTACGGTACCAAACCACACCAAAACGGTACAATACCGTACGAGTACTTCGTTACGGTACCAAACCACACCAAAACTGTGCAATATCGTACGAGTACTTCGTCACGGCACCAAACCACACTAAAACGGTGCAATACCGTACGACTGCATCCATACGGTACCAAACCACACCAAAACGGTGCAATACCGTACGAGTACTTCGTTACGGTACGAAACCACACCAAAACGGTACATTACCGTACGAGTACATCCATACGGTACCAAACCACACCAAAACGGTGCAATACTGTACGAGTACATCCATACGGCACCAAACCACACCAAAACGGTGCAATACCGAACGAGTACGTGCATACGATACCAAATCACACCAAAACGGTGCAATACCGTACGAGGACATCCATACGGTACCAAACCACACCAAAACGGTGCAATACCGTACGAGTACTTCGTTACGGTACCAAACCACACCAAAATGGTACAATACCGTACGAGTACATCCATACGGTACCAAACCACACCAAAACGGTGCAATACCGTACGAGTACTTCGTTACGTACCAAACCACACCAAAACGGTGCAATACCGTACGAGTACTTCGTCACGGCACCAAACCACACTAAAATGGTGCAATACCGTACGAGTACATCCATACGGACCAAACCACACCAAAACGGTGCAATACCGTACGAGTACATCCATACGGTACCAAACCACACCAAAACGGTGCAATACTGTACGAGTACATCCATACGGCACCAAACCACACCAAAACGGTTCAATACCGAACGAGTACGTGCATACGATACCAAACCACACTAAAACGGTGCAATACCGTACGAGGACATCCATACGGTACCAAACCACACCAAAACGGTGCAATACCGTGCGAGTACATCCATACGGTACCAATCCACACCAAAACGGTGCAATACCGTACGAGTACTTCGTTATGGTACCAAACCACACTAAAACGGTGCAATACCGTACGAGTACTTCGTTACGGTACCAAACCACACCAAAACGGTGCAATACCGTTCGAGTACATCCATACGGCACCAAACCACACCAAAACGGTGCAATACCGAACGAGTACGTGCATACGATACCAAACAACACCAAAACGGTGCAATACCGTACGAGGACATCCATACGGTACCAAACCACACCAAAACGGTGCAATACCGTACGAGTACTTCGTTACGGTACAAAGCCACACCAAAATGGTACAATACCGTACGAGTACACCCATACGGTACCAAACCACCCCATAACGGCGCAATACCGTACGAGTACTTCGTTACGGTACCAACCCACACCAAAACGGTACAATACCGTACGAGTACATCCATACGGTACCAAACCACACCAAAACGGTGCAATACCGTACGTGTACTTCGTTACGGTACCAAACCAAACCAAAACGGTACAATACCGTACGAGTACATCCATACGGTACCAAACCACACCAAAACGGTGCAATACCGAACGAGTACTTCGTTACGGTACCAAACCACACCAAAACGGTGCAATACCGTACGAGTACATCCATACGGTACCAAACCACGCCAAAACGGTGCAATACCGTACGAGTACTTCGTTACGGTACCAAACCACACCAAAACGGTACAATACCGTACGAGTACTTCGTTACGGTACCAAACCACACCAAAACGGTGCAATACCGTACGAGTACTTCGTCACGGCACCAAACCACACTAAAACGGTGCAATACCGTACGACTGCATCCATACGGTACAAAACCACACCAAAACGGAGCAATACCGTACGAGTACTTCGTTACGGTACGAAACCACACCAAAACGGTACATTACCGTACGAGTACATCCATACGGTACCAAACCACACCAAAACGGTGCAATACCGTACGAGTACATCCATACGGTACCAAACCACACCAAAACGGTGCAATACCGTACGAGTACATCCATACGGCACCAAACCACACCAAAACGGTGCAATACCGAACGAGTACGTGCATACGATACCAAACCACACCAAAACGGAGCAATACCGTACGAGGACCTCCATACGGTACCAAACCACACCAAAACGGTGCAATACCGTACGAGTACTTCGTTACGGTACAAAGCCACACCAAAACGGTACAATACCGTACGAGTACATCCATACGGTACCAAACCACCCCATAACGGCGCAATACCGAACGAGTACTTCGTTACGGTACCAAACCACACCAAAACGGTGCAATACCGTACGAGTACTTCGTTACGGTACGAAACCACACCAAAACGGTACAATACCGTACGAGTACATCCATACGGTACCAAACCACACCAAAACGGTGCAATACCGTACGAGTACTTTGTCACGGCACCAAACCACACTAAAACGGTGCAATACCGTACGAGTACATCCATATGGTACCAAACCACACCAAAACGGTGCAATACCGTACGAGTACTTCGTTACGGTACCAAGCCACACCAAAACGGTACAATACCGTACGAGTACATCCATACGGACCAAACCACACCAAAACGGGGCAATACCGTACGAGTACATCCATACGGTACCAAACCACCCCAAAACGGTGCAATACTGTACGAGTACATCCATACGGCACCAAACCACACCAAAACGGTGCAATACCGAATGAGTACGTGCATACGATACCAAACCACACCAAAACGGTGCAATACCGTACGAGGACATCCATACGGTACCAAACCACACCAAAACGGTGCAATACCGTGCGAGTACATCCATACGGTACCAAACCACACCAAAACGGTGCAATACCGTACGAGTACTTCGTTATGGTAGCAAACCACACTAAAACGGTGCAATACCGTACGAGTACTTCGTTACGGTACCAAACCACACCAAAACGGTGCAATACCGTTCGAGTACATCCATACGGCACCAAACCACACCAAAACGGTGCAATACCGAACGAGTACGTGCATACGATACCAAACCACACCAAAACGGTGCAATACCGTACGAGGACATCCATACGGTACCAAACCACACAAAAACGGTGCAATACCGTACGAGTACTTCGTTACGGTACAAAGGCACACCAAAACGGTACAATACCGTACCAGTACACCCATACGGTACCAAACCACCCCATAACGGCGCAATACCGTACGAGTACTTCGTTACGGTACCAACCCACACCAAAACGGTACAATACCGTACGAGTACATCCATACGGTACCAAACCACACCAAAACGGTGCAATACCGTACGAGTACTTCGTTACGGTACCAAACCACACGAAAACGGTACAATGCCGTACGAGTACATCCATACGGTACCAAACCACACCAAAACGGTGCAATACCGAACGAGTACTTCGTTACGGTACCAAACCACACCAAAACGGTGCAATACCGTACGAGTACATCCATACGGTACCAAACCACACCAAAACGGTGCAATACCGTACGAGTACTTCGTTACGGTACCAAACCACACCAAAACGGTACAATACCGTACGAGTACTTCGTTACGGTACCAAACCACACCAAAACGGTGCAATACCGTACGAGTACTTCGTCACGGCACCAAACCACACTAAAACGGTGCAATACCGTACGACTGCATCCATACGGTACCAAATCACACCAAAACGGTGCAATACCGTACGAGTACTTCGTTACGGTACGAAACCACACCAAAACGGTACATTACCGTACGAGTACGTCCATACGGTACAAAACCACACCAAAACGGTGCAATACCGTACGAGTACATCCATACGGTGCCAAACCACACCAAAACGGTGCAATACCGTACGAGTACATCCATACGGCACCAAACCGCACCAAAACGGTGCAATACCGTACGAGTACTTCGTTACGGTACCAAACCACACCAAAACGGTACAATACCGTACGAGTACTTCGTTACGGTACCAAACCACACGAAAACGGTGCAATATCGTACGAGTACTTCGTCACGGCACCAAACCACACTAAAACGGTGCAATACCGTACGACTGCATCCATACGGTACCAAACCACACCAAAACGGTGCAATACCGTACGAGTACTTCGTTACGGTACGAAACCACACCAAAACGGTACATTACCGTACGAGTACATCCATACGGTACCAAACCACACCAAAACGGTGCAATACTGTACGAGTACATCCATACGGCACCAAACCACACCAAAACGGTGCAATACCGAACGAGTACGTGCATACGATACCAAACCACACCAAAACGGTGCAATACCGTACGAGGACATCCATACGGTACCAAACCACACAAAAACGGTGCAATACCGTACGAGTACTTCGTTACGGTACAAAGGCACACCAAAACGGTACAATACCGTACGAGTACACCCATACGGTACCAAACCACCCCATAACGGCGCAATACCGTACGAGTACTTCGTTACGGTACCAACCCACACCAAAACGGTACAATACCGTACGAGTACATCCATACGGTACCAAACCACACCAAAACGGTGCAATACCGTACGAGTACTTCGTTACGGTACCAAACCACACGAAAACGGTACAATGCCGTACGAGTACATCCATACGGTACCAAACCACACCAAAACGGTGCAATACCGAACGAGTACTTCGTTACGGTACCAAACCACACCAAAACGGTGCAATACCGTACGAGTACATCCATACGGTACCAAACCACACCAAAACGGTGCAATACCGTACGAGTACTTCGTTACGGTACCAAACCACACCAAAACGCTACAATACCGTACGAGTACTTCGTTACGGTACCAAACCACACCAAAACGGTGCAATACCGTACGAGTACTTCGTCACGGCACCAAACCACACTAAAACGGTGCAATACCGTACGACTGCATCCATACGGTACCAAATCACACCAAAACGGTGCAATACCGTACGAGTACTTCGTTACGGTACGAAACCACACCAAAACGGTACATTACCGTACGAGTACGTCCATACGGTACAAAACCACACCAAAACGGTGCAATACCGTACGAGTACATCCATACGGTACCAAACCACACCAAAACGGTGCAATACCGTACGAGTACATCCATACGGCACCAAACCGCACCAAAACGGTGCAATACCGTACGAGTACTTCGTTACGGTACCAAACCACACCAAAACGGTACAATACCGTACGAGTACTTCGTTACGGTACCAAACCACACGAAAACGGTGCAATATCGTACGAGTACTTCGTCACGGCACCAAACCACACTAAAACGGTGCAATACCGTACGACTGCATCCATACGGTACCAAACCACACCAAAACGGTGCAATACCGTACGAGTACTTCGTTACGGTACGAAACCACACCAAAACGGGACATTACCGTACGAGTACATCCATACGGTACCAAACCACACCAAAACGGTGCAATACTGTACGAGTACATCCATACGGCACCAAACCACACCAAAACGGTGCAATACCGAACGAGTACGTGCATACGATACCAAACCACACCAAAACGGTGCAATACCGTACGAGGACATCCATACGGTACCAAACCACACCAAAACGGTGCAATACCGTACGAGTACTTCGTTACGGTACCAAACCACACCAAAATGGTACAATACCGTACGAGTACATCCATACGGTACCAAACCACACCAAAACGGTGCAATACCGTACGAGTACTTCGTTACGTACCAAACCACACCAAAACGGTGCAATACCGTACGAGTACTTCGTCACGGCACCAAACCACACTAAAATGGTGCAATACCGTACGAGTACATCCATACGGACAAAACCACACCAAAACGGTGCAATACCGTACGAGTACATCCATACGGTACCAAACCACACCAAAACGATGCAATACTGTACGAGTACATCCATACGGCACCAAACCACTCCAAAACGGTGCAATACCGAACGAGTACGTGCATACGATACCAAACCACACCAAAACGGTGCAATACCGTACGAGGACATCCATACGGTACCAAACCACACCAAAACGGTGTAATACCGTGCGAGTACATCCATACGGTACCAAACCACACCAAAACGGTGCAATACCGTACGAGTACTTCGTTATGGTACCAAACTACACTAAAACGGTGCAATACCGTACGAGTACTTCGTTACGGTACCAAACCACACCAAAACGGTTCAATACCGTTCGAGTACATCCATACGGCACCAAACCACACCAAAACGGTGCAATACCGAACGAGTACGTGCATACGATACCAAACCACACCAAAACGGTGCAATACCGTACGAGGACATCCATACGGTACCAAACCACACCAAAACGGTGCAATACCGTACGAGTACTTCGTTACGGTACAAAGCAACACCAAAACGGTACAATACCGTACGAGAACACCCATACGGTACCAAACAACCCCATAACGGCGCAATACCGTACGAGTAATTCGTTACGGTACCAACCCACACCAAAACGGTACAATACCGTACGAGTACATCCATACGGTACCAAACCACACCAAAACGGTGCAATACCGTACGAGTACTTCGTTACGGTACCAAACCACACGAAAACGGTACAATACCGTACGAGTACATCCATACGGTACCAAACCACACCAAAACGGTGCAATACCGAACGAGTACTTCGTTACGGTACCAAACCACACCAAAACGGTGCAATACCGTACGAGTACTTCGTTACGGTACCAAACCACACCAAAACGGTACAATACCGTACGAGTACTTCGTTACGGTACCAAACCACACCAAAACGGTGCAATACCGTACGAGTACTTCGTCACGGCACCAAACCACACTAAAACGGTGCAATACCGTACGACTGCATCCATACGGTACCAAATCACACCAAAACGGTGCAATACCGTACGAGTACTTCGTTACGGTACGAAACCACACCAAAACGGTACATTACCGTACGAGTACATCCATACGGTACAAAACCACACCAAAACGGTGCAATACCGTACGAGTACATCCATACGGTACCAAACCACACCAAAAGGGTGCAATACCGTACGAGTACATCCATACGGCACCAAACCACACCAAAACGGTGCAATACCGTACGAGTACTTCGTTACGGTACCAAACCACACCAAAACGGTACAATACCGTACGAGTACTTCGTTACGGTACCAAACCACACGAAAACGGTGCAATATCGTACGAGTACTTCGTCACGGCACCAAACCACACTAAAACGGTGCAATACCGTACGACTGCATCCATACGGTACCAAACCACACCAAAACGGTGCAATACCGTACGAGTACTTCGTTACGGTACGAAACCACACCAAAACGGTACATTACCGTACGAGTACATCCATACGGTACCAAACCACACCAAAACGGTGCAATACTGTACTAGTACATCCATACGGCACCAAACCACACCAAAACGGTGCAATACCGAACGAGTACGTGCATACGATACCAAACCACACCAAAACGGTGCAATACCGTACGAGGACATCCATACGGTACCAAACCACACCAAAACGGTGCAATACCGTACGTGTACTTCGTTACGGTACCAAACCACACCAAAATGGTACAATACCGTACGAGTACATCCATACGGTACCAAACCACACCAAAACGGTGCAATACCGTACGAGTACTTCGTTACGTACCAAACCACACCAAAACGGTGCAATACCGTACGAGTACTTCGTCACGGCACCAAACCACACTAAAATGGTGCAATACCGTACGAGTACATCCATACGGACCAAACCACACCAAAACGGTGCAATACCGTACGAGTACATCCATACGGTACCAAACCACACCAAAACGGTGCAATACTGTACGAGTACATCCATACGGCACCAAACCACAGCAAAACGGTGCAATACCGAACGAGTACGTGCATACGATACCAAACCACACCAAAACGGTGCAATACCGTACGAGGACATCCATACGGTACCAAACCACACCAAAACGGTGTAATACCGTGCGAGTACATCCATACGGTACCAAACCACACCAAAACGGTGCAATACCGTACGAGTACTTCGTTATGGTACCAAACCACACTAAAACGGTGCAATACCGTACGAGTACTTCGTTACGGTACCAAACCACACAAAAACGGTGCAATACCGTTCGAGTACATCCATACGGCACCAAACCACACCAAAACGGTGCAATACCGAACGAGTACGTGCATACGATACCAAACCACACCAAAACGGTGCAATACCGTACGAGGACATCCATACGGTACCAAACCACACCAAAACGGTGCAATACCGTACGAGTACTTCGTTACGGTACAAAGCCACACCAAAACGGTACAATACCGTACGAGAACACCCATACGGTACCAAACCACCCCATAACGGCGCAATACCGTACGAGTAATTCGTTACGGTACCAACCCACACCAAAACGGTACAATACCGTACGAGTACATCCATACGGTACCAAACCACACCAAAACGGTGCAATACCGTACGAGTACTTCGTTACGGTACCAAACCACACCAAAACGGTACAATACCGTACGAGTACATCCAGACGGTACCAAACCACACCAAAACGGTGCAATACCGAACGAGTACTTCGTTACGGTACCAAACCACACCAAAACGGTGCAATACCGTACGAGTACATCCATACGGTACCAAACCACGCCAAAACGGTGCAATACCGTACGAGTACTTCGTTACGGTACCAAACCACACCAAAACGGTACAATACCGTACGAGTACTTCGTTACGGTACCAAACCACACCAAAACGGTGCAATACCGTACGAGTACTTCGTCACGGCACCAAACCACACTAAAACGGTGCAATACCGTACGACTGCATCCATACGGTACCAAACCACACCAAAACGGTGCAATACCGTACGAGTACTTCGTTACGGTACGAAACCACACCAAAACGGTACATTACCGTACGAGTACATCCATACGGTACCAAACCACACCAAAACGGTGCAATACCGTACGAGTACATCCATACGGTACCAAACCACACCAAAACGGTGCAATACCGTACGAGTACCTCCATACGGCACCAAACCACACCAAAACGGTGCAATACCGAACGAGTACGTGCATACGATACCAAACCACACCAAAACGGTGCAATACCGTACGAGGACCTCCATACGGTACCAAACCACACCAAAACGGTGCAATACCGTACGGGTACTTCGTTACGGTACAAAGCCACACCAAAATGGTACAATACCGTACGAGTACATCCATACGGTACCAAACCACCCCATAACGGCGCAATACCGTACGAGTACTTGGTTACGGTACCAAACCACACCAAAACGGTACAATACCGTACGAGTACGTCCATACGGTACCAAACCACACCAAAACGGTGCAATACCGTACGAGTACTTCGTTACGGTACCAAACCACACCAAAACGGTACAATACCGTACGAGTACATCCATACGGTACCACACCACACCAAAATGGTGCAATACCTTACGAGTACTTCGTTACGGTACCAAACCACACCAAACCAAACCACACCAAAACGGTACAATACCGTACGAGTACTTCGTTACGGTACCAAACCACACCAAAACGGTGCAATACCGTACGAGTACTTCGTCACGGCACCAAACCACACTAAAACGGTGCAATACCGTACGACTGCATCCATACGGTACCAAACCACACCAAAACGGTACAATACCGTACGAGTACTTCGTTACGGTACCAAACCACACCAAAACGGTGCAATACCGTACGAGTACTTCGTCACGGCACCAAACCACACTAAAACGGTGCAATACCGTACGACTGCATCCATACGGTACCAAATCACACCAAAACGGTGCAATACCCTACGAGTACTTCGTTACGGTACGAAACCACACCAAAACGGTACATTACCGTACGAGTACATCCATACGGTACAAAACCACACCAAAACGGTGCAATACCGTACGAGTACATCCATACGGTACCAAACCACACCAAAAGGGTGCAATACCGTACGAGTACATCCATACGGCACCAAACCACACCAAAACGGTGCAATACCGTACGAGTACTTCGTTACGGTACCAAACCACACCAAAACGGTACAATACCGTACGAGTACTTCGTTACGGTACCAAACCACACGAAAACGGTGCAATATCGTACGAGTACTTCGTCACGGCACCAAACCACACTAAAACGGTGCAATACCGTACGACTGCATCCATACGGTACCAAACCACACCAAAACGGTGCAATACCGTACGAGTACTTCGTTACGGTACGAAACCACACCAAAACGGTACATTACCGTACGAGTTCATCCATACGGTACCAAACCACACCAAAACGGTGCAATACTGTACTAGTACATCCATACGGCACCAAACCACACCAAAACGGTGCAATACCGAACGAGTACGTGCATACGATACCAAACCACACCAAAACGGTGCAATACCGTACGAGGACATCCATACGGTACCAAACCACACCAAAACGGTGCAATACCGTACGTGTACTTCGTTACGGTACCAAACCACACCAAAATGGTACAATACCGTACGAGTACATCCATACGGTACCAAACCACACCAAAACGGTGCAATACCGTACGAGTACTTCGTTACGTACCAAACCACACCAAAACGGTGCAATACCGTACGAGTACTTCGTCACGGCACCAAACCACACTAAAATGGTGCAATACCGTACGAGTACATCCATACGGACCAAACCACACCAAAACGGTGCAATACCGTACGAGTACATCCATACGGTACCAAACCACACCAAAACGGTGCAATACTAAACGAGTACATCCATACGGCACCAAACCACAGCAAAACGGTGCAATACCGAACGAGTACGTGCATACGATACCAAACCACACCAAAACGGTGCAATACCGTACGAGGACATCCATACGGTACCAAACCACACCAAAACGGTGTAATACCGTGCGAGTACATCCATACGGTACCAAACCACACCAAAACGGTGCAATACCGTACGAGTACTTCGTTATGGTACCAAACCACACTAAAACGGTGCAATACCGTACGAGTACTTCGTTACGGTACCAAACCACACCAAAACGGTGCAATACCGTTCGAGTACATCCATACGGCACCAAACCACACCAAAACGGTGCAATACCGAACGAGTACGTGCATACGATACCAAACCACACCAAAACGGTGCAATACCGTACGAGGACATCCATACGGTACCAAACCACACCAAAACGGTGCAATACCGTACGAGTACTTCGTTACGGTACAAAGCCACACCAAAACGGTACAATACCGTACGAGAACACCCATACGGTACCAAACCACCCCATAACGGCGCAATACCGTACGAGTAATTCGTTACGGTACCAACCCACACCAAAACGGTACAATACCGTACGAGTACATCCATACGGTACCAAACCACACCAAAACGGTGCAATACCGTACGAGTACTTCGTTACGGTACCAAACCACACCAAAACGGTACAATACCGTACGAGTACATCCAGACGGTACCAAACCACACCAAAACGGTGCAATACCGAACGAGTACTTCGTTACGGTACCAAACCACACCAAAACGGTGCAATACCGTACGAGTACATCCATACGGTACCAAACCACGCCAAAACGGTGCAATACCGTACGAGTACTTCGTTACGGTACCAAACCACACCAAAACGGTACAATACCGTACGAGTACTTCGTTACGGTACCAAACCACACCAAAACGGTGCAATACCGTACGAGTACTTCGTCACGGCACCAAACCACACTAAAACGGTGCAATACCGTACGACTGCATCCATACGGTACCAAACCACACCAAAACGGTGCAATACCGTACGAGTACTTCGTTACGGTACGAAACCACACCAAAACGGTACATTACCGTACGAGTACATCCATACGGTACCAAACCACACCAAAACGGTGCAATACCGTACGAGTACATCCATACGGTACCAAACCACACCAAAACGGTGCAATACCGTACGAGTACCTCCATACGGCACCAAACCACACCAAAACGGTGCAATACCGAACGAGTACGTGCATACGATACCAAACCACACCAAAACGGTGCAATACCGTACGAGGACCTCCATACGGTACCAAACCACACCAAAACGGTGCAATACCGTACGAGTACTTCGTTACGGTACAAAGCCACACCAAAATGGTACAATACCGTACGAGTAAATCCATACGGTACCAAACCACCCCATAACGGCGCAATACCGTACGAGTACTTGGTTACGGTACCAAACCACACCAAAACGGTACAATACCGTACGAGTACGTCCATACGGTACCAAACCACACCAAAACGGTGCAATACCGTACGAGTACTTCGTTACGGTACCAAACCACACCAAAACGGTACAATACCGTACGAGTACATCCATACGGTACCACACCACACCAAAATGGTGCAATACCTTACGAGTACTTCGTTACGGTACCAAACCACACCAAACCAAACCACACCAAAACGGTACAATACCGTACGAGTACTTCGTTACGGTACCAAACCACACCAAAACGGTGCAATACCGTACGAGTACTTCGTCACGGCACCAAACCACACTAAAACGGTGCAATACCGTACGACTGCATCCATACGGTACCAAACCACACCAAAACGGTGCAATACCGTACGAGTACTTCGTTACGGTACGAAACGACACCAAAACGGTACATTACCGTACGAGTACATCCATACGGTACCAAACCACACCAAAACGGTGCAATACCGTACGAGTACCTCCATACGGCACCAAACCACACCAAAACGGTGCAATACCGAACGAGGACGTGCATACGATACCAAACCACACCAAAACGGTGCAATACCGTACGAGGACATCCATACGGTACCAAACCACACCAAAATGGTGCAATACCTTACGAGTACTTCGTTACGGTACCAAACCACACCAAACCAAACCACACCAAAACGGTACAATACCGTACGAGTACTTCGTTACGGTACCAAACCACACCAAAACGGTGCAATACCGTACGAGTACTTCGTCACGGCACCAAACCACACTAAAACGGTGCAATACCGTACGACTACATCCATACGGTACCAAACCACACCAAAACGGTGCAATACCGTACGAGTACTTCGTTACGGTACCAAGCCACTTCAAAACGGTACAATACCGTACGAGTACATCCATACGGACCACACCACACCAAAACGGTGCAATACCGTACGAGTACATCCATACGGTACCAAACCACACCAAAACGGTGCAATACTGTACGAGTACATTCATACGGCACCAAACCACACCAAAACGGGGCAATATCGAACGAGTACGTGCATACGATACCAAACCACACCAAAACGGTGCAATACCGTACGAGGACATCCATACGGTACCAAACCACACCAAAACGGTGCAATACCGTGCGAGTACATCCATACGGTACCAAACCACACCAAAACGGTGCAATACCGTACGAATAATTCGTTATGGTACCAAACCACACTAAAACGGTGCAATACCGTACGAGTACTTCGTTACGGTACCAAACCACACCAAAACGGTGCAATACCGTACGAGTACATCCATACGGTACCAAACCACACCAAAACGGTGCAATACCGTACGAGTACATCCATACGGCACCAAACCACACCAAAACGGTGCAATACCGAACGAGGACGTGCATACGATACCAAACCACACCAAAACGGTGCAATACCGTACGAGGACATCCATACGGTACCAAACCACACCAAAACGGTGCAATACCGTACGAGTACTTCGTTACGGTACCAAACCACACCAAAACGGTGCAATACCGTACGAGTACTTCGTTACGGCACCGAACCACACTAAAACGGTGCAATACCGTACGAGTACTTCGTCACGGCACCAAACCACACTAAAACGGTGCAATACCGTACGACTACATCCATACGGTACCAAACCACACCAAAACGGTGCAATACCGTACGAGTACTTCGTTACGGTACGAAACCACATCAAAACGGTACAATACCGTACGAGTACATCCATACGGTACCAAACCACACCAAAACGGTGCAATACCGTACGAGTACTTCGTTACGGTACCGAACGACACCAAAACGGTGCAATACCGTACGAGTACTTCGTCACGGCACCAAACCACACTAAAATGGTGCAATACCGTACGAGTACATCCATACGGTACCAAACCACACCAAAACGGTGCAATACCGTACGAGTACTTCGTTACGGTACCAAACCACACCAAAACAGTACAATACCGTACGAGTACATCCATACGGTACCAAACCACACCAAAACGGTGCAATACCGAACGAGTACTTCGTTACGGTACCAAACCACACCAAAACGGTGCAATACCGTACGAGTACTTCGTTACGGTACCCAACCACACCAAAACGGTACAATACCGTACGAGTACTTCGTTACGGTACCAAACCACACCAAAACGGTGCAATACCGTACGAGTACTTCGTCACGGCACCAAACCACACTAAAACGGTGCAATACCGTACGACTGCATCCATACGGTACCAAACCACACCAAAACGGTGCAATACCGTACGAGTACTTCGTTACGGTACGAAACCACACCAAAACGGTACATTACCGTACGAGTACATCCATACGGTACAAAACCACACCAAAACGGTGCAATACCGAACGAGTACTTCGTTACGGTAGCAAACCACACCAAAACGGTGCAATAGCGTACGAGTACATCCATACGGTACCAAACCACACCAAAACGGTGCAATACCGTTCCAGTACATCCATATGGCACCAAACCACACCAAAACGGTGCAATACCGAACGAGTACGTGCATACGATACCAAACCACACCAAAATGGTGCAATACCGTACGAGGACATCCATACGGTACCAAACCACACCAAAACGGTGCAATACCGTACGAGTACTTCGTTACGGTACAAAGCCACACCAAAACGGTACAATACCGTACGAGTACATCCATACGGTACCAAACCACCCCATAACGGCGCAATACCGTACGAGTACTTCGTTACGGTACCAAACCACACCAAAACGGTACAATACCGTACGAGTACATCCATACGGTACCACACCACACCAAAACGGTGCAATACCGTACGAGTACTTCGTTACGGTACCAAACCACACCAAAACGGTGCCATACCGTACGAGTACTTCGTTACGGTACCAAACCACACCAAAACGGTGCAATACCGTACGAGTACATCCATACGGTACCAAACCACACCAAAACGGTGCAATACCGTACGAGTACATCCATACGGCACCAAACCACACCAAAACGGTGCAATACCGAACGAGGACGTGCATACGATACCAAACCACACCAAAACGGTGCAATACCGTACGAGGACATCCATACGGTACCAAACCACACCAAAACGGTGCAATACCTTACGAGTACTTCGTTACGGTACCAAACCACACCAAACCAAACCACACCAAAACGGTACAATACCGTACGAGTACTTCGTTACGGTTTCAAACCACACCAAAACGGTGCAATACCGTACGAGTACTTCGTCACGGCACCAAACCACACTAAAACGGTGCAATACCGTACGACTACATCCATACGGTACCAAACCACACCAAAACGGTGCAATACCGTACGAGTACTTCGTTACGGTACCAAGCCACTTCAAAACGGTACAATACCGTACGACTACATCCATACGGACCACACCACACCAAAACGGTGCAATACCGTACGAGTACATCCATACGGTACCAAACCACACCAAAACGGTGCAATACTGTACGAGTACATCCATACGGCACCAAACCACACCAAAACGGGGCAATATCGAACGAGTACGTGCATACGATACCAAACCACACCAAAACGGTGCAATACCGTACGAGGACATCCATACGGTACAAAACCACACCAAAACGGTGCAATACCGTGCGAGTACATCCATACGGTACCAAACCACACCAAAACGGTGCAATACCGTACGAATAATTCGTTATGGTACCAAACCACACTAAAACGGTGCAATACCGTACGAGTACTTCGTTACGGTACCAAACCACACCAAAACGGTGCAATACCGTACGAGTACATCCATACGGTACCAAACCACACCAAAACGGTGCAATACCGTACGAGTACATCCATACGGCACCAAACCACACCAAAACGGTGCAATACCGAACGAGGACGTGCATACGATACCAAACCACACCAAAACGGTGCAATACCGTACGAGGACATCCATACGGTACCAAACCACACCAAAACGGTGCAATACCGTACGAGTACTTCGTTACGGTACCAAACCACACCAAAACGGTGCAATACCGTACGAGTACTTCGTTACGGCACCAAACCACACCAAAACGGTGCAATACCGTACGAGGACATCCATACGGTACCAAACCACACCAAAACGGTGCAATACCGTATGAGTACTTCGTTACGGTACAAAGCCACACCAAAACGGTACAATACCGTACGAGTACATCCATACGGTACCAAACCACCTCATAACGGCGCAATACCGTACGAGTACTTCGTTACGGTACCAAACCACAACAAAACGGTACAATACCGTACGAGTACATCCATACGGTACCAAACCACACCAAAACGGTGCAATACCGTAAGAGTACTTCATTACGGTACCTAACCACACCAAAACGGTGCAATACCGTACGAGTACTTCGTTACGGTACCAAACCACACCAAAACGGTACAATACCGTACGAGTACATCCATACGGTACCACACCACACCAAAACGGTGCAATACCATACGAGTACTTCGTTACGGTACCAAACCACACCAAAACGGTACAATACCGTACGAGTACATCCATACGGTACCAAACCACACCAAAACGGTGCAATACCGTTCGAGTACTTCGTTACGGTACCAAACCACACCAAAATGGTACAATACCGTACGAGTACTTCGTTACGGTACCAAACCACACCAAAACGGTACAATACCGTACGAGTACTTCGTTACGGTACCAAACCACACCAAAACGGTGCAATACCGTACGAGTACATCCATACGGTACCAAACCACACCAAAACGGTGCAATAGCGTACGAGTACATCCATACGGTACCAAACCACACCAAAACGGTGCAATACCGTACGAGTACATCCATACGGCACCAAACCACACCAAAACGGTGCAATACCGAACGAGTACGTGCATACGATACCAAACCACAGCAAAACGGTGCAATACCGTACGAGGACATCCATACGGTACCAAACCACACCAAAACGGTGCAATACCGTACGAGTACTTCGTTACGGTACCCAACCACACCAAAACGGTACAATACCGTACGAGTACTTCGTTACGGTACCAAACCACACCAAAACGGTACAATACCGTACGAGTACTTCGTTACGGTAGCAAACCACACCAAAACGGTGCAATACCGTACGAGTACATCCATACGGTACCAAACCACACCAAAACAGTGCAATACTGTACAAGTACATCCATACGGCACCAAACCACACCAAAACGGTGCAATACCGTACGAGGACATCCATACGGTACCAAACCACACCAAAACGGTGCAATACCGTACGAGTACTTCGTTACGGTACAAAGCCACACCAAAACGGTACAATACCGTACGAGTACATCCATACGGTACCAAACCACCCCATAACGGCGCAATACCGTACGAGTACTTCGTTACGGTACAAAACCACACCAAAACGGTACAATACCGTACGAGTACATCCATACGGTACCACACCACACCAAAACGGTGCAATACCGTACGAGTACTTCGTTACGGTACCAAACCACAACAAAACGGTACAATACCGTACGAGTACATCCATACGGTACCAAACCACACCAAAACGGTGCAATACCGTTCGAGTACTTCGTTACGGTACCAAACCACACCAAAACTGTACAATACCGTACGAGTACTTCGTTACGGTACCAAACCACACCAAAACGGTACAATACCGTACGAGTACTTCGTTACGTTACCAAACCACACCAAAACGGTGCAATACCGTACGAGTACATCCATACGGTACCAAACCACACCAAAACGGTGCAATACCGTACGAGTACATCCATACGGTACCAAACCACACCAAAACGGTGCAACACCGTACGAGTACATCCATACGGCACCAAACCACACCAAAACGGTGCAATACCGAACGAGTACGTGCATACGATACCAAACCACACCAAAACGGTGCAATACTGTACGAGGACATCCATACGGTACCAAACCACACCAAAACGGTGCAATACCGTACGAGTACTTCGTTACGGTACCCAACCACACCAAAACGGTACAATACCGTACGAGTACTTCGTTAAGGTACCAAACCACACCAAAACGGTACAATACCGTACGAGTACTTCGTTACGGTAGCAAACCACACCAAAACGGTGCAATACCGTACGAGTACATCCATACGGTACCAAACCTCACAAAAACGGTGCAATACCGTACCAGTACATCCATACGGCACCAAACCACACCAAAACGGTGCAATACCGAATGAGTACGTGCATACGATACCAAACCACACCAAAACGGTGCAATACCGTACGAGGACATCCATACGGTACCAAACCACACTAAAACGGTGCAATACCGTACGAGTACTTCGTTACGGTACAAAGCCACACCAAAACGGTACAATACCATACGAGTACATCCATACGGTACCAAACCACCCCATAACGGCGCAATACCGTACGAGTACTTCGTTACGGTACCAAACCACAACAAAACGGTACAATACCGTACGAGTACATCCATTCGGTACCAAACCACACCAAAACGGTGCAATACCGTAAGAGTACTTCGTTACGGTACCTAACCACACCAAAACGGTGCAATACCGTACGAGTACTTCGTTACGGTACCAAACCACACCAAAACGGTACAATACCGTACGAGTACATCCATACGGTACCACACCACACCAAAACGGTGCAATACCGTACGAGTACTTCGTTACGGTACCAAACCACACCAAAACGGTACAATACCGTACGAGTACATCCATACGGTACCAAACCACACCAAAACGGTGCAATACCGTTCGAGTACTTCGTTACGGTACCAAACCACACCAAAACGGTACAATACCGTACGAGTACTTCGTTACGGTACTAAACCACACCAAAACGGTGCAATACCGTACGAGTACTTCGTTACGGTACAAAGCCACACCAAAACGGTACAATACCGTACGAGTACATCCATACGGTACCAAACCACCCCATAACGGCGCAATACCGTACGAGTACTTCGTTACGGTACCAAACCACAACAAAACGGTACAATACCGTCCGAGTACATCCATACGGTACCAAACCACACCAAAACGGTGCAATACCGTACGAGTACTTCGTTACGGTACAAAGCCACATTAAAATGGTACAATACCGTACGAGTACATCCATACGGTACCGAACCACCCCATAACGGCGCAATACCGTACGAGTACTTCGTTACGGTACCAAACCACACCAAAACGGTACAATACCGTCCGAGTACATCCATACGGTACCAATCCACACCAAAACGGTGCAATACCGTACGAGTACATCGTTACGGTACCAAACCACACCAAAACGGTGCAATACCGTACGAGTACTTCGTTACGGTACCAAACCACACCAAAATGGTACAATACCGTATGAGTACTTCGTTACGGTACCACACCACACCAAAACGGTGCAATACCGTACGAATACATCCATTCGATACCAAACCACACCAAAACGGTGCAATACCGTACGAGTACATCCATACGGTACCAAACCACACCAAAATGGTGCAATACCGTACGAGTACTTCGTTACGGTACAAAGCCACACCAAAACGGTACAATACCCTACGAGTACATCCATACGGTACCAAACCACCCCATAACGGCGCAATACCGTACGAGTACTTCGTTACGGTACCAAACCACACCAAAACGGTACAATACCGTATGAGTACTTCGTTACGGTACCACACCACACCAAAACGGTGCAATACCGTACGAGTACATCCATACGGTACCAAACCACACCAAAACGGTGCAATACCGTACGAGTACATCCATACGGTACCAAACCACACCAAAACGGTGCAATACCGTACGAGTACATCCATACGGAACCAAACCACACCAAAACGGTGCAATACCGAACGAGTACGTGCATACGATACCAAACCACACCAAAACGGTGCAATACCGTACGAGGACATCCATACGGTACCAAACCACACCAAAACGGTGCAATACCGTACGAGTACTTCGTTACGGTACCAAACCACACCAAAACGGTACAATACCGTACGAGTACATCCATACGGTACCAAACCACCCCATAACGGCGCAATACCGTACGAGTACTTCGTTACGGTACCAAACCACACCAAAACGGTACAATACCGTCCGAGTACATCCATACGGTACCAATCCACACCAAAACGGTGCAATACCGTACGAGTACATCGTTACGGTACCAAACCACACCAAAACGGTGCAATACCGTACGAGTACTTCGTTACGGTACCAAACCACACCAAAATGGTACAATACCGTATGAGTACTTCGTTACGGTACCACACCACAGCAAAACGGTGCAATACCGTACGAATACATCCATACGATACCAAACCACACCAAAACGGTGCAATACCGTACGAGGACATCCATACGGTACCAAACCACACCAAAACGGTGCAATACCGTACGAGTACATCCATACGGTACCAAACCACACCAAAACGGTGCAATACCGTACAAGTACTTCGTTACGGTACCAAACCACACCAAAACGGTGCAATACCGTACGAGTACTTCGTTACGGTACCAAACCACACCAAAACGGTACAATACCGTACGAGTACATCCATACGGTACGAAACCACACCAAAACGGTACAATACCGTACGAGTATTTCGTTACGGTACCAAACCACACCAAAACGCTGCAATACCGTACGAGTACATCCATACGGTACCAAACCACACCAAAACGGTACAATACCGTACGAGTACTTCGTTACGGTACCAAACCACACCAAAACGGTGCAATGCCGTACGAGTACGTCGTTACGGTACCAAACCACACCAAAACGGTACAATACCGTACGAGTAAATCCATACGGTACCAAACCCAACCAAAACGGTGCAATACCGTACGAGTACTTCGTTACGGTACCAAACCACACCAAAACGGTGCAATACCGTACGAGTACATCCGTACGGTACCAAACCACACCAAAACGGTGCAATACCGTACGAGTACATCCATACGGCACCAAATCACACCAAAATTGTGCAATACCGTACGAGTATGTGGATACGATACCAAACCACACCAAAACGGTGCAATACCGTACGAGGACATCCATACGGTACCAAACCACACCAAAACGGTGCAATACCGTACCAGTACATCCATACGGCACCAAACCACACCAAAACGGTGCAATACCGAACGAGTACGTGTATACGATACCAAACCACACCAAAACGGTGCAATACCGTATGAGTACTTCGTTACGGTACAAAGCCACACCAAAACGGTACAATACCGTACGAGTACATCCATACGGTACCAAACCACACCATAATGGCGCAATACCGTACGAGTACTTCGTTACGGTACCAAACCACACCAAAACGGTACAATACCGTACGAGTACATCCATACGGTACCAAACCACACCAAAACGGTGCAATACCGTACGAGTACTTCGTTACGGTACCAAACCACACCAAAACGGTGCAATACCGTACGAGTACTTTGTTACGGTACCAAACCACACCAAAACGGTGCAATACCGTACGAGTACTTTGTTACGGTACCAAACCACACCAAAACGGTACAATACCGTACGAGTACATCCATACGGTACCACACCACACCAAAACGGTGCAATAGCGTACGAGTACTTTGTTACGGTACCAAACCACACCAAAACGGTACAATACCGTACGAGTACTTCGTTACGGTACCAAACCACACCAAAATGGTGCAATACCGTACGAGTACTTGGTCACGGCACCAAACCACACTAAAACGGTGCAATACCGTACGAGTACATCCATACGGTACCAAACCACACCAAAACGGTGCAATACCCACACCAAAACGGTGCAATACCGTACGAGTACTTCGTTACGGTACCAAACCACACCAAAACGGTAAAATACCGTACAAGTACATCCATACGGTACCAAACCACACCAAAACGGTGCAATACCGTACGAGTACTTCGTTACGGTACCTAACCACACCAAAACGGTGCTATACCGTACGAGTACTTCGTTACGGTACCAAACACACCAAAACGGTACAATACCGTACGAGTACATCCATACGGTACCAAACCACACCAAAACGGTGCAATACCGTACGAGTACTTCGTTACGGTACCAAACCACACCAAAACGGTACAATACTGTACGAGTACATCCATACGGTACCAAACCGCACCAAAACGGTGCAATACCGTACGAGTACTTCGTTACGGTACCAAACCAAACAAAAACGGTACAATACCATACAAGTACATCCATACGATACCAAACCGCACCAAAACGGTGCAATACCGTATGAGTACTTCGTTACGGTACCAAACCAAACAAAAACGGTACAATACCGTACAAGTACATCCATACGATACCAAACCCCACCAAAACGGTGCAATACCGTACGAGTACTTCGTTACGGTACCAAACCACACCAAAACGGTGCAATACCGTACGAGTACATCCGTACGGTACCAAACCACACCAAAACGGTGCAATACCGTACGAGTACATCCCTACGGTACCAAACCACACCAAAACGGTGCAATACCGTACCAGTACATCCATACGGCACCAAACCACACCAAAACGGTGCAATACCGAACGAGTACGTGTATACGATACCAAACAACACCAAAACGGTGCAATACCGTATGAGTACTTCGTTACGGTACAAAGCCACACCAAAACGGTACAATACCGTACGAGTACATCCATACGGTACCAAACCACACCATAACGGCGCAATACCGTACGAGTACTTCGTTACGGTACCAAACCACACCAAAACGGTACAATACCGTACGAGTACATCCATACGGTACCAAACCACACCAAAACGGTGCAATACCGTATGAGTACTTTGTTACGGTACCAAACCACACCAAAACGGTGCAATACCGTACGAGTACTTTGTTACGGTACCAAACCACACCAAAACGGTACAATACCGTACGAGTACATCCATACGGTACCACACCACACCAAAACGGTGCAATAGCGTACGAGTACTTTGTTACGGTACCAAACCACACCAAAACGGTACAATACCGTACGAGTACTTCGTTACGGTACCAAACCACACCAAAATGGTGCAATACCGTACGAGTACTTGGTCACGGCACCAAACCACACTAAAACGGTGCAATACCGTACGAGTACATCCATACGGTACCAAACCACACCAAAACGGTGCAATACCGTACGAGTACTTCGTTACGGTACCAAACCACACAAAAACGGTACAATACCGTACAAGTACATCCATACGGTACCAAACCACACCAAAACGGTGCAATACCGTACGAGTACTTCGTTACGGTACCTAACCACACCAAAACGGTGCTATACCGTACGAGTACTTCGTTACGGTACCAAACCACACCAAAACGGTACAATAACGTACGAGTTCATCCATACGGTACCAAACCACACCAAAACGGTGCAATACCGTTCGAGTACTTCGTTACGGTACCAAAGCACACCAAAACGGTACAATACCGTACGAGTACTTCGTTACGGTACCAAACCACACCAAAACGAGTACTTCGTTACGTTACCAAACCACACCAAAACGGTACAATACCGTACGAGTACTTCGTTACGGTACCAAACCACACCAAAACGGTGCAATACCGTACGAGTACATCCATAAGGTACCAAACCACACCAAAACGGTGCAATACCGTACGAGTACATCCATACGGCACCAAACCACACCAAAACGGTGCAATACCGAACGAGTACGTGCATACGATACCAAACCACACCAAAACGGTGCAATACCGTACGAGGACATCCATACGGTACCAAACCACACCAAAACGGTGCAATACCGTACGAGTACTTCGTTATGGTACAAAGCCACACCAAAATCGTACAATACCGTACGAGTACATCCATAGGGTACCAAACCACACCAAAACGGTGCAATACCGTACGAGTACATCCATACGGCACCAAACCACACCAAAACGGTGCAATACCGAACGAGTACTTGCACACGATACCAACCACACCAACACGGTGCAATACCGTACGAGGACATCCATACGGTACCAAACCACACCAAAACGGTGCAATACCGTACGAGTACTTCGTTACGGAACAAAGCCACACCAAAACGGTACAATACCGTACGAGTACATCCATACGGTACCAAACCACCCCATAACGGCGCAATACCGTACGAGTACTTCGTTACGGTACCAAACCACACCAAAACGGTACAATACCGTACGAGTACATCCATACGGTACCAAACCACACCAAAACGGTTCAATACCGTTCGAGTACTTCATTACGGTACCAAACCACACCAAAACGGTACAATACCGTACGAGTACATCCATACGGTACCACACCACACCAAAACGGTGCAATAGCGTACGAGTACTTCGTTACGGTACCAAACCACACCAAAACGGTACAATACCGTACGAGTACTTCGTTACGGTACCAAACCACACCAAAACGGTACAATACCGTACGAGTACTTCGTTGCGGTACCAAACCACACCAAAACGGTGCAATACCGTACGAGTACATCCATACGGTACCAAACCACACCAAAACGGTGCAATACCGTACGAGTACATCCATACGGCACCAAACCACACCAATACGGTGCAATAACGTACAAGGACATCCATACGGTACCAAACCAAAACAAAACGGTGCAATACCGTACGAGTACTTCGTTACGGAACAAAGCCACACCAAAACGGTACAATACCGTACGAGTACATCCATACGGTACCAAACCACCCCATAACGGCGCAATACCGTACGATTACTTCGTTACGGTACCAAACCACACCAAAACGGTACAATACCGTACGAGTACATCCATAAGGTACCAAACCACACCAAAACGGTGCAATACCGTACGAGTACTTCGTTACGGTACCAAACCACACCAAAACGGTGCAATACCGTACGAGTACTTCGTTACGGTACCAAACCACACCAAAACTGTACAATACCGTACGAGTACATCCATACGGTACCACACCACACAAAAACGGTGCAATACCGTACGAGTAGTTCGTTACGGTACCAAACCACACCAAAACGGTACAATACCGTACGAGTACATCCATACGGTACCAAACCACACCAAAACGGTGCAATACCGTACGAGTACTTCGTCACGGCACCAAACCACACTAAAATGGTGCAATACCGTACGAGTACATCCATACGGTACCAAACCACACCAAAACGGTGCAATACCGTACGAGTACTTCGTTACGGTACCAAACCACACCAAAACGGTACAATACCGTACGAGTACATCCATTCGGTACCAAACAACACCAAAACGGTGCAATACCGAACGAGTACTTCGTTACGGTACCAAACCACACCAAAACGGTGCAATACCGTACGAGTACTTCGTTACGGTACCAAACCACACCAAAATGGTACAATACCGTATGAGTACTTCGTTACGGTACCACACCACACCAAAACGGTGCAATACCGTACGAATACATCCATACGATACCAAACCACACCAAAACGGTGCAATACCGTACGAGGACATCCATACGGTACCAAACCACACCAAAACGGTGCAATACCGTACGAGTACTTCATTACGGTACAAATCCACACCAATACGGTACAATACCCTACGAGTACATCCATACGGTACCAAACCACCCCGTAACTGCGCAATACCGTACGAGTACTTCGTTACGGTACCAAACCACACCAAAACGGTACAATACCGTATGAGTACTTCGTTACGGTACCACACCACACCAAAACTGTGCAATACCGTACGAATACATCCATACGATACCAAACCACACCAAAACGGTGCAATACCGTACGAGGACATCCATACGGTACCAAACCACACCAAAACGGTACAATACCGTACAAGTACATCCATACGGTACCACACCACACCAAAACGGTGCAATACCGTACGAGTACTTCGTTACGGTACCAAACCACACCAAAACGGTACAATACCGTACGAGTACTTCGTTACGGTACCAAACCACACCAAAAGGGTACAATACCGTATGAGTACTTCGTTACGGTACCACACCACACCAAAACGGTGCAATACCGTACGAATACATCCATACGATACCAAACCACACCAAAACGGTGCAATACCGTACGAGGACATCCATACGGTACCAAACCACACCAAAACGGTGCAATACCGTACGAGTACATCCATACGGTACCAAACCACACCAAAACGGTGCAATACCGTACAAGTACTTCGTTACGGTACCAAACCACACCAAAACGGTACAATACCGTACGAGTACTTCGTTACGGTACCAAACCACACCAAAACGGTAGAATACCGTACAAGTACATCCATACGGTACCAAACCACACGAAAACGGTGCAATACCGTATGAGTACTTCGTTACGGTACCAAACCACACCAAAACGGTACAATACCGTACGAGTACATCCATACGGTACCAAACCACACCAAAACGGTGCAATACCGTACGAGTAACCACACCAAAACGGTGCAATACCGTACGAGTACTTCGTTACGGTACCAAACCACACCAAAACGGAACAATACCGTACGAGTACTTCGTTACGGTACCAAACCACACCAAAACGGTGCAATACCGTACGAGTACATCCATACGGTACCAAACCACACCAAAACGGTGCAATACCGTACGAGTACATCCATATGGCACCAAACCACACCAAAACGGTGCAATACCGAACGAGTACGTGCATACGATACCAATCCACACCAAAACGGTGCAATACCGTACGAGGACATCCATACGGTACCAAACCACACCAAAACGGTGCAATACCGTACGAGTACTTCGTTACGGTACAAAGCCACACCAAAACGGAACAATACCGTACGAGTACATCCGTACGGTACCAAACCACCCCATAACGGCGCAATACCGTACGAGTACTTCGTTACGGTACCAAACCACACCAAAACGGTGCAATACCGTACGAGTACTTCGTTACGGTACCAAACCTCACCAAAACGGTACAATACCGTACGAGTACATCCATACGGTACCAAACCACACCAAAACGGTACAATACCGTATGAGTACTTCGTTACGGTACCACACCACACCAAAACTGTGCAATACCGTACGAATACATCCATACGATACCAAACCACACCAAAACGGTGCAATACCGTACGAGGACATCCATACGGTACCAAACCACACCAAAACGGGACAATACCGTACGAGTACATCCATACGGTACCAAACCACCCCATAACGGCGCAATACCGTACGAGTACTTCGTTACGGTACCAAACCACACCAAAACGGTACAATACCGTACGAGTACATCCATACGGTACCACACCACACCAAAACGGTGCAATACCGTACGAGTACTTCGTTACGGTACCAAACCACACCAAAACGGTACAATACCGTACGAGTACTTCGTTACGGTACCAAACCACACCAAAAGGGTACAATACCGTATGAGTACTTCGTTACGGTACCACACCACACCAAAACGGTGCAATACCGTACGAATACATCCATACGATACCAAACCACACCAAAACGGTGCAATACCGTACGAGGACATCCATACGGTACCAAACCACACCAAAACGGTGCAATACCGTACGAGTACATCCATACGGTACCAAACCACACCAAAACGGTGCAATACCGTACAAGTACTTCGTTACGGTACCAAACCACACCAAAACGGTACAATACCGTACGAGTACTTCGTTACGGTACCAAACCACACCAAAACGGTAGAATACCGTACAAGTACATCCATACGGTACCAAACCACACGAAAACGGTGCAATACCGTATGAGTACTTCGTTACGGTACCAAACCACACCAAAACGGTACAATACCGTACGAGTACATCCATACGGTACCAAACCACACCAAAACGGTGCAATACCGTACGAGTAACCACACCAAAACGGTGCAATACCGTACGAGTACTTCGTTACGGTACCAAACCACACCAAAACGGAACAATACCGTACGAGTACTTCGTTACGGTACCAAACCACACCAAAACGGTGCAATACCGTACGAGTACATCCATACGGTACCAAACCACACCAAAACGGTGCAATACCGTACGAGTACATCCATATGGCACCAAACCACACCAAAACGGTGCAATACCGAACGAGTACGTGCATACGATACCAATCCACACCAAAACGGTGCAATACCGTACGAGGACATCCATACGGTACCAAACCACACCAAAACGGTGCAATACCGTACGAGTACTTCGTTACGGTACAAAGCCACTCCAAAACGGAACAATACCGTACGAGTACATCCGTACGGTACCAAACCACCCCATAACGGCGCAATACCGTACGAGTACTTCGTTACGGTACCAAACCACACCAAAACGGTGCAATACCGTACGAGTACTTCGTTACGGTACCAAACCACACCAAAACGGTACAATACCGTACGAGTACATCCATACGGTACGAAACCACACCAAAACGGTACAATACCGTACGAGTATTTCGTTACGGTACCAAACCACACCAAAACGCTGCAATACCGTACGAGTACATCCATACGGTACCAAACCACACCAAAACGGTACAATACCGTACGAGTACTTCGTTACGGTACCAAACCACACCAAAACGGTGCAATACCGTACGAGTACGTCGTTACGGTACCAAACCACACCAAAACGGTACAATACCGTACGAGTAAATCCATACGGTACCAAACCCCACCAAAACGGTGCAATACCGTACGAGTACTTCGTTACGGTACCAAACCACACCAAAACGGTGCAATACCGTACGAGTACATCCGTACGGTACCAAACCACACCAAAACGGTGCAATACCGTACGAGTACATCCATACGGCACCAAATCACACCAAAATTGTGCAATACCGTACGAGTATGTGGATACGATACCAAACCACACCAAAACGGTGCAATACCGTACGAGGACATCCATACGGTACCAAACCACACCAAAACGGTGCAATACCGTACCAGTACATCCATACGGCACCAAACCACACCAAAACGGTGCAATACCGAACGAGTACGTGTATACGATACCAAACCACACCAAAACGGTGCAATACCGTATGAGTACTTCGTTACGGTACAAAGCCACACCAAAACGGTACAATACCGTACGAGTACATCCATACGGTACCAAACCACACCATAACGGCGCAATACCGTACGAGTACTTCGTTACGGTACCAAACCACACCAAAACGGTACAATACCGTACGAGTACATCCATACGGTACCAAACCACACCAAAACGGTGCAATACCGTACGAGTACTTCGTTACGGTACCAAACCACACCAAAACGGTGCAATACCGTACGAGTACTTCGTTACGGTACCAAACCACACCAAAATGGTGCAATACCGTACGAGTACTTGGTCACGGCACCAAACCACACTAAAACGGAGCAATACCGTACGAGTACATCCATACGGTACCAAACCACACCAAAACGGTGCAATACCCACACCAAAACGGTGCAATACCGTACGAGTACTTCGTTACGGTACCAAACCACACCAAAACGGTACAATACCGTACAAGTACATCCATACGGTACAAAACCACACCAAAACGGTGCAATACCGTACGAGTACTTCGTTACGGTACCTAACCACACCAAAACGGTGCTATACCGTACGAGTACTTCGTTACGGTACCAAACCACACCAAAACGGTACAATACCGTACGAGTACATCCATACGGTACCAAACCACACCAAAACGGTGCAATACCGTACGAGTACTTCGTTACGGTACCAAACCACACCAAAACGGTACAATACTGTACGAGTACATCCATACGGTACCAAACCGCACCAAAACGGTGCAATACCGTACGAGTACTTCGTTACGGTACCAAACCAAACAAAAACGGTACAATACCATACAAGTACATCCATACGATACCAAACCGCACCAAAACGGTGCAATACCGTACGAGTACTTCGTTACGGTACCAAACCAAACAAAAACGGTACAATACCGTACAAGTACATCCATACGATACCAAACCCCACCAAAACGGTGCAATACCGTACGAGTACTTCGTTACGGTACCAAACCACACCAAAACGGTGCAATACCGTACGAGTACATCCATACGGTACCAAACAACACCAAAACGGTGCTATACCGTACCAGTACTTCGTTACGGTACCAAACCACACCAAAACGGTACAATACAGTACGAGTACATCCATACGGTACCAAACCACACCAAAACGGTGCAATACCGTACGAGTACTTCGTTACGGTACCAAACCACACCAAAACGGTGCAATACCGTACGAGTACATCCATACGGTACCACACCACTCCAAAACGGTGCAATACCGTATGAGTACTTCGTTACGGTACCAAACCACACCAAAACGGTACAATACCGTACGAGCACATCCATACGGTACCAAACCACACCAAAACGGTGCAATACCGTACGAGTACTTCCATACGGTACCAAACCACACCAAAACGGTGCACTACCGTACGAGTACTTCGTTACGGTACCAAACCACACCAAAACGGTGCAATACCGTACGAGTACATCCATATGGTACCAAACCACATCAAAACGGTGCAATACGGTACGAGTACATTCATACGGTACCAAACCAAACCAAAACGGTGCAATACCGTGCGAATACATCCATACGGTACCAAACCACATCAAAACGGTGCAATACCGTGCGAGTACATCCATACGGTACCAAACCACACCAAAACGGTGCAATACCGTACGAGTACTTCGTGACGGTATCAAACCACACCAAAACGGTGCAATACCGTACGAGTACTTGGTTACGGTACCAAACCACACCAAAACGGTACAATACCGTATGAGTACTTCGTTACGGTACCAAACCACACCAAAACGGTGCAATACCGTACGAGTATATCCATACGGTACCAAACCACACCAAAACGGTACAATACCGTACGAGTACTTCGTTACGGTACCAAACCACACCAAAACGGTGCAATACCGTACGAGTACTTCGTTACGGTACCAAACCACACCAAAACGGTGCAATACCGTACGAGTACATCCGTACGGTACCAAACCACACCAAAACGGTGCAATACCGTACGAGTACATCCATACGGTACCAAACCACACCAAAACGGTGCAATACCATACCAGTACATCCATACGGCACCAAACCACACCAAAACGGTGCAATACCGAACGAGTACGTGTATACGATACCAAACCACACCAAAACGGTGCAATACCGTATGAGTACTTCGTTACGGTACAAAGCCACACCAAAACGGTACAATACCGTACGAGTACATCCATACGGTACCAAACCACACCAAAACGGTGCAATACCGTACGAGTACTTCGTTACGGTACCAAACCACACCAAAACGGTACAATACTGTACGAGTACATCCATACGGTACCAAACCACACCAAAACGGTGCAATACCCACACCAAAACGGTGCAATACCGTACGAGTACTTCGTTACGGTACCAAACCACACCAAAACGGTACAATACCGTACAAGTACATCCATACGGTACCAAACCACACCAAAACGGTGCAATACCGTACGAGTACTTCGTTACGGTACCTAACCACACCAAAACGGTGCTATACCGTACGAGTACTTCGTTACGGTACCAAACCACACCAAAATGGTACAATACCGTACGAGTACATCCATACGGTACCAAACCACACCAAAACGGTGCAATACCGTACGAGTACTTCGTTACGGTACCAAACCACACCAAAACGGTACAATACTGTACGAGTACATCCATACGGTACCAAACCGCACCAAAACGGTGCAATACCGTACGAGTACTTCGTTACGGTACCAAACCAAACAAAAACGGTACAATACCATACAAGTACATCCATACGATACCAAACCGCACCAAAACGGTGCAATACCGTACGAGTACTTCGTTACGGTACCAAACCAAACAAAAACGGTACAATACCGTACAAGTACATCCATACGATACCAAACCCCACCAAAACGGTGCAATACCGTACGAGTACTTCGTTACGGTACCAAACCACACCAAAACGGTGCAATACCGTACGAGTACATCCATACGGTACCAAACAACACCAAAACGGTGCTATACCGTACCAGTACTTCGTTACGGTACCAAACCACACCAAAACGGTACAATACAGTACGAGTACATCCATACGGTACCAAACCACACCAAAACGGTGCAATACCGTACGAGTACTTCGTTACGGTACCAAACCACACCAAAACGGTGCAATACCGTACGAGTACATCCATACGGTACCACACCACTCCAAAACGGTGCAATACCGTATGAGTACTTCGTTACGGTACCAAACCACACCAAAACGGTACAATACCGTACGAGCACATCCATACGGTACCAAACCACACCAAAACGGTGCAATACCGTACGAGTACTTCCATACGGTACCAAACCACACCAAAACGGTGCACTACCGTACGAGTACTTCGTTACGGTACCAAACCACACCAAAACGGTGCAATACCGTACGAGTACATCCATATGGTACCAAACCACATCAAAACGGTGCAATACGGTACGAGTACATTCATACGGTACCAAACCAAACCAAAACGGTGCAATACCGTGCGAGTACATCCATACGGTACCAAACCACATCAAAACGGTGCAATACCGTGCGAGTACATCCATACGGTACCAAACCACACCAAAACGGTGCAATACCGTACGAGTACTTCGTGACGGTATCAAACCACACCAAAACGGTGCAATTCCGTACGAGTACTTGGTTACGGTACCAAACCACACCAAAACGGTACAATACCGTATGAGTACTTCGTTACGGTACCAAACCACACCAAAACGGTGCAATACCGTACGAGTATATCCATACGGTACCAAACCACACCAAAACGGTACAATACCGTACGAGTACTTCGTTACGGTACCAAACCACACCAAAACGGTGCAATACCGTACGAGTACTTCGTTACGGTACCAAACCACACCAAAACGGTGCAATACCGTACGAGTACATCCGTACGGTACCAAACCACACCAAAACGGTGCAATACCGTACGAGTACATCCATACGGTACCAAACCACACCAAAACGGTGCAATACCGTACGAGTACATCCATACGGCACCAAACCACACCAAAACGGTGCAATACCGAACGAGTACGTGTATACGATACCAAACCACACCAAAACGGTGCAATACCGTATGAGTACTTCGTTACGGTACAAAGCCACACCAAAACGGTACAATACCGTACGAGTACATCCATACGGTACCAAACCACACCATAACGGCGAAATACCGTACGAGTACTTCGTTACGGTACCAAACCACACCAAAACGGTACAATACCGTACGAGTACATCCATACGGTACCAAACCACACCAAAACGGTGCAATACCGTACGAGTACTTCGTTACGGTACAAATCCACACCAAAACGGTACAATACCCTACGAGTACATCCATACGGTACCAAACCACCCCGTAACTGCGCAATACCGTACGAGTACTTCGTTACGGTACCAAACCACACCAAAACGGTACAATACCGTATGAGTACTTCGTTACGGTACCACACCACACCAAAACTGTGCAATACCGTACGAATACATCCATACGATACCAAACCACACCAAAACGGTGCAATACCGTACGAGGACATCCATACGGTACCAAACCACACCAAAACGGGACAATACCGTACGAGTACATCCATACGGTACCAAACCACCCCATAACGGCGCAATACCGTACGAGTACTTCGTTACGGTACCAAACCACACCAAAACGGTACAATACCGTACGAGTACATCCATACGGTACCACACCACACCAAAACGGTGCAATACCGTACGAGTACTTCGTTACGGTACCAAACCACACCAAAACGGTACAATACCGTACGAGTACTTCGTTACGGTACCAAACCACACCAAAAGGGTACAATACCGTATGAGTACTTCGTTACGGTACCACACCACACCAAAACGGTGCAATACCGTACGAATACATCCATACGATACCAAACCACACCAAAACGGTGCAATACCGTACGAGGACATCCATACGGTACCAAACCACACCAAAACGGTGCAATACCGTACGAGTACATCCATACGGTACCAAACCACACCAAAACGGTGCAATACCGAACAAGTACTTCGTTACGGTACCAAACCACACCAAAACGGTACAATACCGTACGAGTACTTCGTTACGGTACCAAACCACACCAAAACGGTAGAATACCGTACAAGTACATCCATACGGTACCAAACCACATGAAAACGGTGCAATACCGTATGAGTACTTCGTTACGGTACCAAACCACACCAAAACGGTACAATACCGTACGAGTACATCCATACGGTACCAAACCACACCAAAACGGTGCAATACCGTACGAGTAACCACACCAAAACGGTGCAATACCGTACGAGTACTTCGTTACGGTACCAAACCACACCAAAACGGAACAATACCGTACGAGTACTTCGTTACGGTACCAAACCACACCAAAACGGTGCAATACCGTACGAGTACATCCATACGGTACCAAACCACACCAAAACGGTGCAATACCGTACGAGTACATCCATATGGCACCAAACCACACCAAAACGGTGCAATACCGAACGAGTACGTGCATACGATACCAATCCACACCAAAACGGTGCAATACCGTACGAGGACATCCATACGGTACCAAACCACACCAAAACGGTGCAATACCGTACGAGTACTTCGTTACGGTACAAAGCCACACCAAAACGGAACAATACCGTACGAGTACATCCGTACGGGACCAAACCACCCCATAACGGCGCAATACCGTACGAGTACTTCGTTACGGTACCAAACCACACCAAAACGGTGCAATACCGTACGAGTACTTCGTTACGGTACCAAACCACACCAAAACGGTGCAATACCGTACGAGTACATCCATACGGCACCAAACCACACCAAAACGGTGCAATACCGAACGAGTACTTGCACACGATACCAACCACACCAACACGGTGCAATACCGTACGAGGACATCCATACGGTACCAAAGCACACCAAAACGGTGCAATACCGTACGAGTACATCCATACGGTACCAAACCACCCCATAACGGCGCAATACCGTACGAGTACTTCGTTACGGTACCAAACCACACCAAAACGGTACAATACCGTACGAGTACATCCATACGGTACCAAACCACACCAAAACGGTGCAATACCGTACGAGTACTTCGTTACGGTACGAAACCACACCAAAACGGTACAATACCGTACGAGTATTTCGTTACGGTACCAAACCACACCAAAACGCTGCAATACCGTACGAGTACATCCATACGGTACCAAACCACACCAAAACGGTACAATACCGTACGAGTACTTCGTTACGGTACCAAACCACACCAAAACGGTGCAATACCGTACGAGTACGTCGTTACGGTACCAAACCACACCAAAACGGTACAATACCGTACGAGTAAATCCATACGGTACCAAACCCCACCAAAACGGTGCAATACCGTAGGAGTACTTCGTTACGGTACCAAACCACACCAAAACGGTGCAATACCGTACGAGTACATCCGTACGGTACCAAACCACACCAAAACGGTGCAATACCGTACGAGTACATCCATACGGCACCAAATCACACCAAAATTGTGCAATACCGTACGAGTATGTGGATACGATACCAAACCACACCAAAACGGTGCAATACCGTACGAGGACATCCATACGGTACCAAACCACACCAAAACGGTGCAATACCGTACCAGTACATCCATACGGCACCAAACCACACCAAAACGGTGCAATACCGAACGAGTACGTGTATACGATACCAAACCACACCAAAACGGTGCAATACCGTATGAGTACTTCGTTACGGTACAAAGCCACACCAAAACGGTACAATACCGTACGAGTACATCCATACGGTACCAAACCACACCATAACGGCGCAATACCGTACGAGTACTTCGTTACGGTACCAAACCACACCAAAACGGTACAATACCGTACGAGTACATCCATACGGTACCAAACCACACCAAAACGGTGCAATACCGTACGAGTACTTCGTTACGGTACCAAACCACACCAAAACGGTGCAATACCGTACGAGTACTTTGTTACGGTACCAAACCACACCAAAACGGTGCAATACCGTACGAGTACTTTGTTACGGTACCAAACCACACCAAAACGGTACAATACCGTACGAGTACATCCATACGGTACCACACCACACCAAAACGGTGCAATAGCGTACGAGTACTTTGTTACGGTACCAAACCACACCAAAACGGTACAATACCGTACGAGTACTTCGTTACGGTACAAAACCACACCAAAATGGTGCAATACCGTACGAGTACTTGGTCACGGCACCAAACCACACTAAAACGGTGCAATACCGTACGAGTACATCCATACGGTACCAAACCACACCAAAACGGTGCAATACCCACACCAAAACGGTGCAATACCGTACGAGTACTTCGTTACGGTACCAAACCACACCAAAACGGTACAATACCGTACAAGTACATCCATACGGTACCAAACCACACCAAAACGGTGCAATACCGTACGAGTACTTCGTTACGGTACCTAACCACACCAAAACGGTGCTATACCGTACGAGTACTTCGTTACGGTACCAAACCACACCAAAACGGTACAATACCGTACGAGTACATCCATACGGTACCAAACCACACCAAAACGGTGCAATACCGTACGAGTACTTCGTTACGGTACCAAACCACACCAAAACGGTACAATACTGTACGAGTAAATCCATACGGTACCAAACCGCACCAAAACGGTGCAATACCGTACGAGTACTTCGTTACGGTACCAAACCAAACAAAAACGGTACAATACCATACAAGTACATCCATACGATACCAAACCGCACCAAAACGGTGCAATACCGTACGAGTACTTCGTTACGGTACCAAACCAAACAAAAACGGTACAATACCGTACAAGTACATCCATACGATACCAAACCCCACCAAAACGGTGCAATACCGTACGAGTACTTCGTTACGGTACCAAACCACACCAAAACGGTGCAATACCGTACGAGTACATCCATATGGTACCAAACCACATCAAAACGGTGCAATACGGTACGAGTACATTCATACGGTACCAAACCAAACCAAAACGGTGCAATACCGTGCGAGTACATCCATACGGTACCAAACCACATCAAAACGGTGCAATACAGTGCGAGTACATCCATACGGTACCAAACCACACCAAAACGGTGCAATACCGTACGAGTACATCCATACGGCACCAAACCACACCAAAACGGTGCAATACCGAACGAGTACTTGCACACGATACCAACCACACCAACACGGTGCAATACCGTACGAGGACATCCATACGGTACCAAACCACACCAAAACGGTGCAATACCGTACGAGTACTTCGTTACGGAACAAAGCCACACCAAAACGGTACAATACCGTACGAGTACATCCATACGGTACCAAACCACCCCATAACGGCGCAATACCGTACGAGTACTTCGTTACGGTACCAAACCACACCAAAACGGTACAATACCGTACGAGTACATCCATACGGTACCAAACCACACCAAAACGGTGCAATACCGTACGAGTACTTCGTTACGGTACGAAACCACACCAAAACGGTACAATACCGTAAGAGTATTTCGTTACGGTACCAAACCACACCAAAACGCTGCAATACCGTACGAGTACATCCATACGGTACCAAACCACACCAAAACGGTACAATACCGTACGAGTACTTCGTTACGGTACCAAACCACACCAAAACGGTGCAATACCGTACGAGTACGTCGTTACGGTACCAAACCACACCAAAACGGTACAATACCGTACGAGTAAATCCATACGGTACCAAACTCCACCAAAACGGTGCAATACCGTACGAGTACTTCGTTACGGTACCAAACCACACCAAAACGGTGCAATACCGTACGAGTACATCCGTACGGTACCAAACCACACCAAAACGGTGCAATACCGTACGAGTACATCCATACGGCACCAAATCACACCAAAATTGTGCAATACCGTACGAGTATGTGGATACGATACCAAACCACACCAAAACGGTGCAATACCGTACGAGGACATCCATACGGTACCAAACCACACCAAAACGGTGCAATACCGTACCAGTACATCCATACGGCACCAAACCACACCAAAACGGTGCAATACCGAACGAGTACGTGTATACGATACCAAACCACACCAAAACGGTGCAATACCGTATGAGTACTTCGTTACGGTACAAAGCCACACCAAAACGGTACAATACCGTACGAGTACATCCATACGGTACCAAACCACACCATAACGGCGCAATACCGTACGAGTACTTCGTTACGGTACCAAACCACACCAAAACGGTACAATACCGTACGAGTACATCCATACGGTACCAAACCACACCAAAACGGTGCAATACCGTACGAGTACTTCGTTACGGTACCAAACCACACCAAAACGGTGCAATACCGTACGAGTACTTTGTTACGGTACCAAACCACACCAAAACGGTGCAATACCGTACGAGTACTTTGTTACGGTACCAAACCACACCAAAACGGTACAATACCGTACGAGTACATCCATACGGTACCACACCACACCAAAACGGTGCAATAGCGTACGAGTACTTTGTTACGGTACCAAACCACACCAAAACGGTACAATACCGTACGAGTACTTCGTTACGGTACCAAACCACACCAAAATGGTGCAATACCGTACGAGTACTTGGTCACGGCACCAAACCACACTAAAACGGTGCAATACCGTACGAGTACATCCATACGGTACCAAACCACACCAAAACGGTGCAATACCCACACCAAAACGGTGCAATACCGTACGAGTACTTCGTTACGGTACCAAACCACACCAAAACGGTACAATACCGTACAAGTACATCCATACGGTACCAAACCACACCAAAACGGTGCAATACCGTACGAGTACTTCGTTACGGTACCTAACCACACCAAAACGGTGCTATACCGTACGAGTACTTCGTTACGGTACCAAACCACACCAAAACGGTACAATACCGTACGAGTACATCCATACGGTACCAAACCACACCAAAACGGTGCAATACCGTACGAGTACTTCGTTACGGTACCAAACCACACCAAAACGGTACAATACTGTACGAGTACATCCATACGGTACCAAACCGCACCAAAACGGTGCAATACCGTACGAGTACTTCGTTACGGTACCAAACCAAACAAAAACGGTACAATACCATACAAGTACATCCATACGATACCAAACCGCACCAAAACGGTGCAATACCGTACGAGTACTTCGTTACGGTACCAAACCAAACAAAGACGGTACAATACCGTACAAGTACATCCATACGATACCAAACCCCACCAAAACGGTGCAATACCGTACGAGTACTTCGTTACGGTACCAAACCACACCAAAACGGTGCAATACCGTACGAGTACATCCATACGGTACCAAACCACACCAAAACGGTGCTATACCGTACCAGTACTTCGTTACGGTACCAAACCACACCAAAACGGTACAATACCGTACGAGTACATCCATACGGTACCAAACCACACCAAAACGGTGCAATACCGTACGAGTACTTCGTTACGGTACCAAACCACACCAAAACGGTGCAATACCGTACGAGTACATCCATATGGTACCAAACCACATCAAAACGGTGCAATACGGTACGAGTACATTCATACGGTACCAAACCAAACCAAAACGGTGCAATACCGTGCGAGTACATCCATACGGTACCAAACCACATCAAAACGGTGCAATACCGTGCGAGTACATCCATACGGTACCAAACCACACCAAAACGGTGCAATACCGTACGAGTACTTCGTGACGGTATCAAACCACACCAAAACGGTGCAATACCGTACGAGTACTTCGTTACGGTACCAAACCACACCAAAACGGTACAATACCGTATGAGTACTTCGTTACGGTACCAAACCACACCAAAACGGTGCAATACCGTACGAGTATATCCATACGGTACCCAACCACACCAAAACGGTACAATACCGTACGAGTACTTCGTTACGGTACCAAACCACACCAAAACGGTGCAATACCGTACGAGTACTTCGTTACGGTACCAAACCACACCAAAACGGTGCAATACCGTACGAGTACATCCGTACGGTACCAAACCACACCAAAACGGTGCAATACCGTACGAGTACATCCATACGGTACCAAACCACACCAAAACGGTGCAATACCGTACCAGTACATCCATACGGCACCAAACCACACCAAAACGGTGCAATACCGAACGAGTACGTGTATACGATACCAAACCACACCAAAACGGTGCAATACCGTATGAGTACTTCGTTACGGTACAAAGCCACACCAAAACGGTACAATACCGTACGAGTACATCCATACGGTACCAAACCACACCATAACGGCGCAATACCGTACGAGTACTTCGTTACGGTACCAAACCGCACCAAAACGGTGCAATACCGTACGAGTACATCCATACGGTACCAAACCACACCAAAACGGTGCAATACCGTACGAGTACTTCGTTACGGTACCAAACCACACCAAAACGGTGCAATACCGTACGAGTACTTTGTTACGGTACCAAACCACACCAAAACGGTGCAATACCGTACGAGTACTTTGTTACGGTACCAAACCACACCAAAACGGTACAATACCGTACGAGTACATCCATACGGTACCACACCACACCAAAACGGTGCAATAGCGTACGAGTACTTTGTTACGGTACCAAACCACACCAAAACGGTACAATACCGTACGAGTACTTCGTTACGGTACCAAACCACACCAAAATGGTGCAATACCGTACGAGTACTTGGTCACGGCACCAAACCACACTAAAACGGTGCAATACCGTACGAGTACATCCATACGGTACCAAACCACACCAAAACGGTGCAATACCATACGAGTACTTCGTTACGGTACCAAACCACACCAAAACGGTACAATACCGTACAAGTACATCCATACGGTACCAAACCACACCAAAACGGTGCAATACCGTACGAGTACTTCGTTACGGTACCTAACCACACCAAAACGGTGCTATACCGTACGAGTACTTCGTTACGGTACCAAACCACACCAAAACGGTACAATAACGTACGAGTTCATCCATACGGTACCAAACCACACCAAAACGGTGCAATACCGTTCGAGTACTTCGTTACGGTACCAAAGCACACCAAAACGGTACAATACCGTACGAGTACTTCGTTACGGTACCAAACCACACCAAAACGAGTACTTCGTTACGTTACCAAACCACACCAAAACGGTACAATACCGTACGAGTACTTCGTTACGGTACCAAACCACACCAAAACGGTGCAATACCGTACGAGTACATCCATACGGTACCAAACCACACCAAAACGGTGCAATACCGTACGAGTACATCCATACGGCACCAAACCACACCAAAACGGTGCAATACCGAACGAGTACGTGCATACGATACCAAACCACACCAAAACGGTGCAATACCGTACGAGGACATCCATACGGTACCAAACCACACCAAAACGGTGCAATACCGTACGAGTACTTCGTTATGGTACAAAGCCACACCAAAATCGTACAATACCGTACGAGTACATCCATAGGGTACCAAACCACACCAAAACGGTGCAATACCGTACGAGTACATCCATACGGCACCAAACCACACCAAAACGGTGCAATACCGAACGAGTACTTGCACACGATACCAACCACACCAACACGGTGCAATACCGTACGAGGACATCCATACGGTACCAAACCACACCAAAACGGTGCAATACCGTACGAGTACTTCGTTACGGAACAAAGCCACACCAAAACGGTAAAATACCGTACGAGTACATCCATACGGTACCAAACCACCCCATAACGGCGCAATACCGTACGAGTACTTCGTTACGGTACCAAACCACACCAAAACGGTACAATACCGTACGAGTACATCCATACGGTACCAAACCACACCAAAACGGTGCAATACCGTTTGAGTACTTCATTACGGTACCAAACCACACCAAAACGGTACAATACCGTACGAGTACATCCATACGGTACCACACCACACCAAAACGGTGCAATAGCGTACGAGTACTTCGTTACGGTACCAAACCACACCAAAACGGTACAATACCGTACGAGTACATCCATACGGTACCAAACCACACCAAAACGGTGCAATACCGTTCGAGTACTTCATTACGGTACCAAACCACACCAAAACGGTGCAATACCGTACGAGTACTTCGTCACGGCACAAAACCACACTAAAATGGTCCAATACCGTACGAGTACATCCATACGGTACCAAACCACACCAAAACGGTGCAATACCGTACGAGTACTTCGTTACGGTACCAAACCACACCAAAACGGTACAATACCGTACGAGTACATCCATACGGTACCACACCACACCAAAACGGTGCAATAGCGTACGAGTACTTCGTTACGGTACAAAACCACACCAAAACGGTACAATACCGTACGAGTACATCCATACGGTACCAAACCACACCAAAACGGTGCAATACCGTTCGAGTACTTCCTTACGGTACCAAACCACACCAAAACGGTGCAATACCGTACGAGTACTTCGTCACGGCACAAAACCACACTAAAATGGTGCAATACCGTACGAGTACATCCATACGGTACCACACCACACCAAAACGGTGCAATACCGTACGAGTACTTCGTTACGGTACCAAACCACACCAAAACGGTACAATACCATACGAGTACATCCATACGGTACCAAACCACACCAAAACGGTGCAATACCGAACGAGTACTTCGTTACGGTACCAAACCACACCAAAACGGTGCAATACCGTACGAGTACATCCACACGGTACCAAACCACACCAAAACGGTGCAATACCGTACGAGTACTGCGTTACCGTACCAAACCACACCAAAACGGTACAATACCGTACGAGTACTTCGTTACGGTACCAAACCACACCAAAACGGTGCAATACCGTACGAGTACTTAGTCACGGCACCAAACAACACTAAAACGGTGCAATACCGTACGAGTACATCCATACGGTACCAAACCACACCAAAACGGTGCAATACCGTACGAGTACTTCGTTACGGTACCAAACCACACCAAAACGGTACAATACCGTACAAGTACATCCATACGGTACCAAACCACACCAAAACGGTGCAATACCGGACGAGTACTTCGTTACGGTATTAAACCACACCAAAACGGTGCAATACCGTACGAGTACTTCGTTACGGTACCAAACCACACCAAAACGGTGCAATACCGTACGAGTACATCCATACGGCACCAAACCACACCAAAACGGTGCAATACCGAACGAGTACTTGCACACGATACCAACCACACCAACACGGTGCAATACCGTACGAGGACATCCATACGGTACCAAACCACACCAAAACGGTGCAATACCGTACGAGTACTTCGTTACGGAACAAAGCCACACCAAAACGGTACAATACCGTACGAGTACATCCATACGGTACCAAACCACCCCATAACGGCGCAATACCGTACGAGTACTTCGTTACGGTACCAAACCACACCAAAACGGTACAATACCGTACAAGTACATCCATACGGTACCAAACCACACCAAAACGGTGCAATACCGTACGAGTACTTCGTTACGGTACCAAACCACACCAAAACGGTGCAATACCGTACGAGTACTTCGTTACGGTACCAAACCACACTAAAACGGTACAATACCGTACGAGTACATCCATACGGTACCACACCACACCAAAACGGTGCAATACCGTACGAGTACTTCGTTACGGTACCAAACCACACAAAAACGGTCCAATACCGTACGAGTACATCCATACGGTTCCAAACCACACCAAAACGGTGCAATACCGTACGAGTACTTCGTTACGGTACCAAACCACACCAAAACGGTACAATACCGTACGAGTACTTCGTTACGGTACCAAACCACACCAAAACGGTACAATACCGTACGAGTACTTCGTTGCGGTACCAAACCACACCAAAACGGTGCAATACCGTACGAGTACATCCATACGGTACCAAAACGGTGCAATACCGTACGAGTACATCCATACGGCACCAAACCACACCAATACGGTGCAATACCGTACAAGGACATCCATACGGTACCAAACCACACCAAAACGGTGCAATACCGTACGAGTACTTCGTTACGGAACAAAGCCACACCAAAACGGTACAATACCGTACGAGTACATCCATACGGTACCAAACCACCCCATAACGGCGCAATACCGTACGATTACTTCGTTACGGTACCAAACCACACCAAAACGGTACAATACCGTACGAGTACATCCATAAGGTACCAAACCACACCAAAACGGTGCAATACCGTACGAGTACTTCGTTACGGTACCAAACCACACCAAAACGGTGCAATACCGTACGAGTACTTCGTTACGGTACCAAACCACACCAAAACTGTACAATACCGTACGAGTACATCCATACGGTACCACACCACACAAAAACGGTGCAATACCGTACGAGTAGTTCGTTACGGTACCAAACCACACCAAAACGGTACAATACCGTACGAGTACATCCATACGGTACCAAACCACACCAAAACGGTGCAATACCGTACGAGTACTTCGTCACGGCACCAAACCACACGAAAATGGTGCAATACCGTACGAGTACATCCATACGGTACCAAACCACACCAAAACGGTGCAATACCGTACGAGTACTTCGTTACGGTACCAAACCACACCAAAACGGTACAATACCGTACGAGTACATCCATTCGGTACCAAACAACACCAAAACGGTGCAATACCGAACGAGTACTTCGTTACGGTACCAAACCACACCAAAACGGTGCAATACCGTACGAGTACATCCATACGGTACCAAACCACACCAAAACGGTGCAATACCGTACGAGTCCTTCGTCACGGCACCAAACCACACTAAAACGGTGCAATACCGTACGAGTACATCCATACGGTACCAAACCACACCAAAACGGTGCAATACCGTACGAGTACATCCATACGGCACCAAACCACACCAAAACGATGCAATACCGAACGAGTACATGCATACGATACCAAACCACACCAAAACGGTGCAATACCGTACGAGGACATCCATACGGTACCAAACCACACCAAAACGGTACAATACCGTACGAGTACTTCGTTACGGAACAAAGCCACACCAAAACGGTACAATACCGTACGAGTACATCCATACGGTACCAAACCACCCAATAACGGCGCAATACCGTACGATTACTTCGTTACGGTACCAAACCACACCAAAACGGTACAATACCGTACGAGTACATCCATACGGTACCAAACCACACAAAAACGGTGCAATACCGTACGAGTACATCCATACGGTACCAAACCACACGAAAACGGTGCAATACCGTACGAGTACTTCGTTACGGTACCAAACCACACCAAAACGGTACAATACCGTACGAGGACATCCATACGGTACCAAACCACACCAAAACGGTGCAATACCGAACGAGTACTTCGTTACGGTACCAAACCACACCAAAACGGTGCAATACCGTACGAGTACATCCATACGGTACCAAACCACACCAAAACGGTGCAATACCGTACGAGTACTTCGTCACGGCACCAAACCACACTAAAATGGTGCAATACCGTACGAGTACATCCATACGGTACCAAACCACACCAAAACGGTGCAATACCGTACGAGTACTTCGTTACGGTACCAAACCACACCAAAACGGTGCAATACCGAACGAGTACTTCGTTACGGTACCAAACCACACCAAAACGGTACAATACCGTACGAGTACATCCATACGGTACCACACCACACAAAAATGGTGCAATACCGTACGAGTACATCCATACGGTACCAAACCACACCAAAACGGTGCAATACCGTACGAGTACTTCGTTACGGTACCAAACCACACCAAAACGGTACAATACCGTACGAGTACATCCATTCGGTACCAAACAACACCAAAACGGTGCAATACCGAACGAGTACTTCGTTACGGTACCAAACCACACCAAAACGGTGCAATACCGAACGAGTACTTCGTTCCGGTACCAAACCACACCAAAACGGTACAATACCGTACGAGTACATCCATACGGTACCACACCTCACCAAAATGGTGCAATACCGTACGAGTACATCCATACGGTACCAAACCACACCAAAACGGTGCAATACCGTACGAGTACTTCGTTACGGTACCAAACCACACCAAAACGGTACAATACCGTACGAGTACATCCATTCGGTACCAAACAACACCAAAACGGTGCAATACCGAATGAGTACTTCGTTACGGTACCAAACCACACCAAAACGGTGCAATACCGAACGAGTACTTCGTTACGGTACCAAACCACACCAAAACGGTACAATACCGTACGAGTACATCCATACGGTACCAAACCACACCAAAATGGGGCAATACCGTACGAGTACATCCATACGGTACCAAACCACACCAAAACGGTACAATACCGTACGAGTACTTCGTTATGGTACAAAGCCACACCAAAATCGTACAATACTGTACGAGTACATCCATAGGGTACCAAACCACACCAAAACGGTGCAATACCGTACGAGTACATCCATACGGCACCAAACCACACCAAAACGGTGCAATACCGAACGAGTACTTGCACACGATACCAACCACACCAACACGGTGCAATACCGTACGAGGACATCCATACGGTACCAAACCACACCAAAACGGTGCAATACCGTACGAGTACTTCGTTACGGAACAAAGCCACACCAAAACGGTACAATACTGTACGAGTACATCCATACGGTACCAAACCACCCCATAACGGCGCAATACCGTACGAGTACTTCGTTACGGTACCAAACCACACCAAAACGGTACAATACCATACGAGTACATCCATACGGTACCAAACCACACCAAAACGGTGCAATACCGTTCGAGTACTTCATTACGGTACCAAACCACACCAAAACGGTACAATACCGTACGAGTACATCCATACGGTACCACACCACACCAAAACGGTGCAATAGCGTACGAGTACTTCGTTACGGTACCAAACCACACCAAAACGGTACAATACCGTACGAGTACATCCATACGGTACCAAACCACACCAAAACGGTGCAATACCGTTCGAGTACTTCATTACGGTACCAAACCACACCAAAACGGTGCAATACCGTACGAGTACTTCGTCACGGCACAAAACCACACTAATATGGTGCAATACCGTACGAGTACATCCATAAGGTACCAAACCACACCAAAACGGTGCAATACCGTACGAGTACTTCGTTACGGTACCAAACCACACCAAAACGGTACAATACCGTACGAGTACATCCATACGGTACCACACTACACCAAAACGGTGCAATAGCGTACGAGTACTTCGTTACGGTACCAAACCACACCAAAACGGTACAATACCGTACGAGTACATCCATACGGTACCAAACCACACCAAAACGGTGCAATACCGTTCGAGTACTTCCTTACGGTACCAAACCACACCAAAACGGTGCAATACCGTACGAGTACTTCGTCACGGCACAAAACCACAATAAAATGGTGCAATACCGTACGAGTACATCCATACGGTACCAAACCACACCAAAACGGTGCAATACCGTACGAGTACTTCGTTACGGTACCAAACCACACCAAAACGGTACAATACCATACGAGTACATCCATACGGTACCAAACCACACCAAAACGGTGCAATACCGAACGAGTACTTCGTTACGGTACCAAACCACACCAAAACGGTGCAATACCGTACGAGTACTTCGTTACGGTACCAAACCACACCAAAACTGTACAATACCGTACGAGTACATCCATACGGTACCACACCACACAAAAACGGTGCAATACCGTACGAGTAGTTCGTTACGGTACCAAACCACACCAAAACGGTACAATACCGTACGAGTACATCCATACGGTACCAAACCACACCAAAACGGTGCAATACCGTAAGAGTACTTCGTCACGGCACCAAACCACACTAAAATGGTGCAATACCGTACGAGTACATCCATACGGTACCAAACCACACCAAAACGGTGCAATACCGTACGAGTACTTCGTTACGGTACCAAACCACACCAAAACGGTACAATACCGTACGAGTACATCCATACGGTACCAAACCACACCAAAACGGTGCAATACCGTACGAGTACTTGGTTACGGTACCAAACCACACCAAAACGGTGCAATACCGTACGAGTACTTCGTTACGGTACCAAACCACACCAAAACGGTACAATACCGTACGAGTACATCCATACGGTACCACACCACACCAAAACGGTGCAATACCGTACGAGTACTTCGTTACGGTACCAAACCACACAAAAACGGTCCAATACCGTACGAGTACATCCATACGGTTCCAAACCACACCAAAACGGTGCAATACCGTACGAGTACTTCGTTACGGTACCAAACCACACCAAAACGGTACAATACCGTACGAGTACTTCGTTACGGTACCAAACCACACCAAAACGGTACAATACCGTACGAGTACTTCGTTGCGGTACCAAACCACACCAAAACGGTGCAATACCGTACGAGTACATCCATACGGTACCAAACCACACCAAAACGGTGCAATACCGTACGAGTACATCCATACGGCACCAAACCACACCAATACGGTGCAATACCGTACAAGGACATCCATACCGTACCAAACCACACCAAAACGGTGCAATACCGTACGAGTACTTCGTTACGGAACAAAGCCACACCAAAACGGTACAATACCGTACGAATACATCCATACGGTACCAAACCACCCCATAACGGCGCAATACCGTACGATTACTTCGTTACGGTACAAAACCACACCAAAACGGTACAATACCGTACGAGTACATCCATAAGGTACCAAACCACACCAAAACGGTGCAATACCGTACGAGTACTTCGTTACGGTACCAAACCACACCAAAACGGTGCAATACCGTACGAGTACTTCGTTACGGTACCAAACCACACCAAAACTGTACAATACCGTACGAGTACATCCATACGGTACCACACCACACAAAAACGGTGCAATACCGTACGAGTAGTTCGTTACGGTACCAAACCACACCAAAACGGTACAATACCGTACGAGTACATCCATACGGTACCAAACCACACCAAAACGGTGCAATACCGTACGAGTACTTCGTCACGGCACCAAACCACACTAAAATGGTGCAATACCGTACGAGTACATCCATACGGTACCAAACCACACCAAAACGGTGCAATACCGTACTAGTACTTCGTTACGGTACCAAACCACACCAAAACGGTACAATACCGTACGAGTACATCCATTCGGTACCAAACAACACCAAAACGGTGCAATACCGAACGAGTACTTCGTTACGGTGCCAAACCACACCAAAACGGTGCAATACCGTACGAGTACATCCATACGGTACCAAACCACACGAAAACGGTGCAATACCGTACGAGTACTTCGTTACGGTACCAAACCACACCAAAACGGTACAATACCGTACGGGGATCCATACGGTACCAAACCACACCAAAACGGTGCAATACCGAACGAGTACTTCGTTACGGTACCAAACCACACCAAAACGGTGCAATACCGTACGAGTACATCCATACGGTACCAAACCACACCAAAACGGTGCAATACCGTACGAGTACTTCGTCACGGCACCAAACCACACTAAAATGGTGCAATACCGTACGAGTACATCCATACGGTACCAAACCACACCAAAACGGTGCAATACCGTACGAGTACTTCGTTACGGTACCAAACCACACCAAAACGGTATAATACCGTACGAGTACATCCATTCGGTACCAAACAACACCAAAACGGTGCAATACCGAACGAGTACTTCGTTACGGTACCAAACCACACCAAAACGGTGCAATACCGAACGAGTACTTCGTTACGGTACCAAACCACACCAAAACGGTACAATACCGTACGAGTACATCCATACGGTACCACACCACACCAAAATGGTGCAATACCGTACGAGTACATCCATACGGTACCAAACCACACCAAAACGGTGCAATACCGTACGAGTACTTCGTTACGGTACCAAACCACACCAAAACGGTACAATACCGTACGAGTACATCCATTCGGTACCAAACAACACCAAAACGGTGCAATACCGAACGAGTACTTCGTTACGGTACCAAACCACACCAAAACGGTGCAATACCGAACGAGTACTTCGTTACGGTACCAAACCACACCAAAACGGTGCAATACCGAACGAGTACTTCGTTACGGTACCAAACCACACCAAAACGGTACAATACCGTACGAGTACATCCATACGGTACCAAACCACACCAAAACGGTGCAATACCGTACGAGTACATCCATACGGTACCAAACCACACCAAAACGGTGCAATACCGTACGAGTCCTTCGTCACGGCACCAAACCACACTAAAACGGTGCAATACCGTACGAGTACATCCATACGGTACCAAACCACACCAAAACGGTGCAATACCGTACGAGTACTTCGTTACGGTACCAAACCACACCAAAACGGTGCAATACCGTACGAGTACATCCATACGGTACCAAACCACACCAAAACGGTGCAATACCGTACGAGTCCTTCGTCACGGCACCAAACCACACTAAAACGGTGCAATACCGTACGAGTACATCCATACGGTACCAAACCACACCAAAACGATGCAATACCGTACGAGTACATCCATACGGCACCAAACCACACCAAAACGATGCAATACCGAACGAGTACATGCATACGATACCAAACCACACCAAAACGGTGCAATACCGTACGAGGACATCCATACGGTACCAAACCACACCAAAACGGTGCAATACCGTACGAGTACTTCGTTACGGAACAAAGCCACACCAAAACGGTACAATACCGTACGAGTACATCCATACGGTACCAAACCACCCCATAACGGCGCAATACCGTACGATTACTTCGTTACGGTACCAAACCACACCAAAACGGTACAATACCGTACGAGTACATCCATACGGTACCAAACCACACCAAAACGGTGCAATACCGTACGAGTACTTCGTTACGGTACCAAACCACACCAAAACGGTACAATACCGTACGAGTACATCCATACGGTACCACACCACACCAAAACGGTGCAATACCGTACGAGTACTTCGTTACGGTACCAAACCGTACCAAAACGGTAGAATACCGTACGAGTACATCCATACGGTACCAAACCACACCAAAACGGTGCAATACCGTACGAGTACTTCGTTACGGTACCAAACCACACCAAAACGGTGCAATACCGTACGAGTACTTCGTCACGGCACCAAACCACACTAAAATGGTGAAATACCGTACGAGTACATCCATACGGTACCAAACCACACGAAAACGGTGCAATACCGTACGAGTACTTCGTTACGGTACCAAACCACACCAAAACGGTACAATACCGTACGAGGACATCCATACGGTACCAAACCACACCAAAACGGTGCAATACCGAACGAGTACTTTGTTACGGTACCAAACCACACCAAAACGGTGCAATACCGTACGAGTACATCCATACGGTACCAAACCACACCAAAACGGTGCAATACCATACGAGTACTTCGTTACGGTACCAAACCACACCAAAACAGTGCAATACCGTACGAGTACTTCGTTACGGTACCAAACCACACCAAAACGGTGCAATACCGTACGAGTACATCCATACGGTACCAAACCACACCAAAACGGTGCAATACCGTACGAGTACTTCGTTACGGTACCAAACCACACCAAAACGGTGCAATACCGTACGAGTCCTTCGTCACGGCACCAAACCACACTAAAATGGTGCAATACCGTACGAGTACATCCTTACGGTACCAAACCACACCAAAACGGTGCAATACCGTACGAGTCCTTCGTCACGGCACCAAACCACACTAAAACGGTGCAATACCGTACGAGTACATCCATACGGTACCAAACCACACCAAAACGGTGCAATACCGTACGAGTACATCCATACGGTACCAAACCACACCAAAACGGTGCAATACCGTACGAGTACTTCGTTACGGTACCAAACCACACCAAAACGGTGCAATACCGTACGAGTCCTTCGTCACGGCACCAAACCACACTAAAATGGTGCAATACCGTACGAGTACATCCTTACGGTACCAAACCACACCAAAACGGTGCAATACCGTACGAGTCCTTCGTCACGGCACCAAACCACACTAAAACGGTGCAATACCGTACGAGTACATCCATACGGTACCAAACCACACCAAAACGGTGCAATACCGTACGAGTACTTCGTTACGGTACCAAACCACACCAAAACGGTGCAATACCGTACGAGTCCTTCGTCACGGCACCAAACCACACTAAAACGGTGCAATACCGTACGAGTACTTCGTCACGGCACCAAACCACACTAAAATGGTGAAATACCGTACGAGTACATCCATACGGTACCAAACCACACCAAAACGGTGCAATACCGTACGAGTACTTCGTTACGGTACCAAACCACACCAAAACGGTGCAATACCGTACGAGTCCTTCGTCACGGCACCAAACCACACTAAAATGGTGCAATACCGTACGAGTACATCCTTACGGTACCAAACCACACCAAAACGGTGCAATACCGTACGAGTCCTTCGTCACGGCACCAAACCACACTAAAACGGTGCAATACCGTACGAGTACATCCATACGGTACCAAACCACACCAAAACGGTGCAATACCGTACGAGTACTTCGTTACGGTACCAAACCACACCAAAACGGTGCAATACCGTACGAGTCCTTCGTCACGGCACCAAACCACACTAAAACGGTGCAATACCGTGCGAGTACATCCTTACGGTACCAAACCACACCAAAACGGTGCAATACCGTACGAGTCTTTCGTCACGGCACCAAACCACACGAAAACGGTGCAATACCGTACGAGTACATCCATACGGTACCAAACCACACCAAAACGGTGCAATACCGTACGAGTACTTCGTTACGGTACCAAACCACACCAAAACGGTACAATACCGTACGAGTACATCCATACGGTACCAAACCACACCAAAACGGTACAATACCGTACGAGTACTTCGTTACGGTACCAAACCACACCAAAACGCTGCAATACCGTACGAGTACATCCATACGGTACCAAACCACACTAAAACGGTGCAATACCGTACGAGTACTTCCTTACGGTACCAAACCACACCAAAACGCTGCAATACCGTACGAGTCCTTCGTCACGGCACCAAACCACACTAAAACGGTGCAATACCGTACGAGTACATCCATACGGTACCAAACCACACCAAAACGGTGCAATACCGTACGAGTACTTCGTTACGGTACCAAACCACACCAAAACGGTGCAATACCGTACGAGTCCTTCGTCACGGCACCAAACCACACTAAAACGGTACAATACCGTACGAGTACATCCATACGGTACCAAACCACACCAAAACGGTACAATACCGTACGAGTACATCCATACCGTACCAAACCACACCAAAAAGGTACAATACCGTACGAGTACTTCGTTACGGTACCAAACCACACCAAAACGCTGCAATACCGTACGAGTACATCCTTACGGTACCAAACCACACCAAAACGGTACAATACCGTACGAGTACTTCGTTACGGTACCAAACCACACCAAAACGGTGCAATACCGTACGAGTACTTCGTTACGGTACCAAACCACACCAAAACGGTACAATACCGTACGAGTAAATCCATACGGTACCAAACCCCACCAAAACGGTGCAATACCGTACGAGTACTTCGTTACGTACCAAACCACACCAAAACGGTGCAATACCGTACGAGTACATATGTACGGTACCAAACCACACCAAAACGGTGCAATACCGTATGAGTACATCCATACGGCACCAAATCACACCAAAATTGTGGAATACCGTACGAGTATGTGGATACGATACCAAACAACACCAAAACGGTGCAATACCGTACGAGGACATCCATACGGTACCAAACCCCTCCAATACGGTGCAATACCGTACGAGTACTTTGTTACGGTACCAAACCACACCAAAACCGTACAATACCATACGAGTACATCCATACGGTACCAAACCTCACCAAAACGGCGCAATACCGTGCGAGTACTTCGTTACGGTACCTAACTACACCAAAACGGTACAATACCGTACGAGTACATCCATACGGTACCAAACCACACCAAAACGTTGCAATACCGTACGAGGACATCCATACGGTACCAAACCAAACTAAAACGGTGCAATACCGTACGAGTACTTCCTTACGGTACCAAACCACACCAAAACGGTGCAATACCGTACGAGTCCTTCGTCACGGCACCAAACCACACTAAAACGGTGCAATACCGTACGAGTACATCCATACGGTACCAAACCACACCAAAACGGTGCAATACCGTACGAGTACTTCGTTACGGTACCAAACCACACCAAAACGGTGCAATACCGTACGAGTCCTTCGTCACGGCACCAAACCACACTAAAACGGTGCAATACCGTACGAGTACATCCTTACGGTACCAAACCACACCAAAACGGTGCAATACCGTACGAGTCCTTCGTCACGGTACCAAACCACACTAAAACGGTGCAATACCGTACGAGTACATCCATACGGTACCAAACCACACCAAAACGGTGCAATACCGTACGAGTACATCCATATGGCACCAAACCACACCAAAACGGTGCAATACCGAACGAATACGTGCATACGATACCAAACCACACCAAAACGGTGCAATACCGTACGAGGACAACCATACGGTACGAAACCACACCAAAACGGCGCAATACCGTACGAGTACTTCGTTACGGTACAAAGCCACACAAAAACGGTACAATACCGTACGAGTCCTTCGTCACGGTACCAAACCACTCTAAAACGGTGCAATACCGTACGAGTACATCCATACGGTACCAAACCACCCCAAAACGGTGCAATACCGTACGAGTACTTCGTTACGGTACCAAACCACACCAAAACGGTACAATACCGTACGAGTACATCCATACGGTACCAAACCACACCAAAACGGTGCAAAACCGTACGAGTACTTCGTGACGGTACCAAACCACACCAAAAAGGTACAATACCGTACGAGTACATCCATACGGTACCACACCACACCAAAACGGTGCAATACCGTACGAGTATTTCGTTACGGTACCAAACCACACCAAAAAGGTACAATACCGTACGAGTACATCCATACGGTACCTCACCACACCAAAACGGTGCAATACCGTACGAGTACTTCGTTACGGTACCAAACCACATAAAAACGGTACCATACCGTACGAGTACATCCATACGGTACCAAACCACACCAAAACGGTGCAATACCGTACGAGTACTTCGTTACGGTACCAAACCACACCAAAACGGTACAATACCGTACGAGTACATCCATACGGTACCAAACCACACCAAAACGGTACAATACCGTACGAGTACTTCGTTACGGTACGAAACCACACCAAAACGGTACAATACCGTACGAGTACATCCATACGGTACCAAACCACACCAAAACTGTGCAATACCGTACGAGTACTTCGTTACAGTACCAAACCACACCAAAACGGTACAATACCGTACGAGTACTTCGTTACGGTACCAAACCACACCAAAACGGTGCAATACCGTTCGAGTACATCCATACGGTACCTAACCACACCAAAACGGTGCTATACCGTACGAGTACTTCGTTACGGTACCAAACCACACCAAAACGGTACAATACCGTACGAGTACATCCATACGGTACCAAACCACACCAAAACGGTGCAATACCGTTCGAGTATTTCGTTACGGTACCAAACCACACCAATACGGTACAATACCGTACGAGTACTTCGTTACGGTACCAAACCACACCAAAACGAGTACTTCGTTACGGTACCAAACCACACCAAAACGGTACAATACCGTACGAGTACTTCGTTACGGTACCAAACCACACCAAAACGGTGCAATACCGTACGAGTACATCCATACGGTACCAAACCACACCAAAACGGTGCAATACTGTACGAGTACATCCGTACGGCACCAAACCACACCAAAACGGTGCGATACCGAACGAGTACGTGCATACGATACCAAACCACACCAAAACAGTGCAATACCGTACGAGGACATCCAAACGGTACCAAACCACACTAAAACGGTGCAATACCGTACGAGTACTTCGTTACGGTACCAAACCACACCAAAACGGTACAATACCGTACGAGTACATCCATACGGTACCAAACCACACCAAAACGGTGCAATACCGTTCGAGTATTTCGTTACGGTACCAAACCACACCAATACGGTACAATACCGTACGAGTACTTCGTTACGGTACCAAACCACACCAAAACGAGTACTTCGTTACGGTACCAAACCACACCAAAACGGTACAATACCGTACGAGTACTTCGTTACGGTACCAAACCACACCAAAACGGTGCAATACCGTACGAGTACATCCATACGGTACCAAACCACACCAAAACGGTGCAATACTGTACGAGTACATCCGTACGGCACCAAACCACACCAAAACGGTGCGATACCGAACGAGTACGTGCATACGATACCAAACCACACCAAAACAGTGCAATACCGTACGAGGACATCCAAACGGTACCAAACCACACTAAAACGGTGCAATACCGTACGAGTACTTCGTTACGGTACCAAACCACACCAAAACGGTACAATACCGTACGAGTACATCCATACGTTACCAAACCACAGCAAAACTGTGCAATACCGTACGAGTACTTCGTTACGGTACCAAACCACACCAAAACGGTACAATACCGTATGAGTACTTCGTTACGGTACCAAACCACACCAAAACGGTGCAATAACGTACGAGTACTTCGTTACGGTACCAAACCACACCAAAACGGTACAATACCGTACGAGTAAATCCATACGGTACCACACCACACCAAAACGGTGCAATACGGTACGAGTACTTCCATACGGTACCAAACCACACCAAAACGGTACAATACCGTACGAGTACATCCATACGGTACCAAACCACACCAAAACGGTGCAATACCGTACGAGTACTTCGTTACGGTACCAAACCACACCAAAACGGTACAATACTGTACGAGTACATCCATACGGTACCAAACCGCACCAAAACGGTGCAATACCGTACGAGGACAACCATACGGTACGAAACCACACCAAAACGGTGCAATACCGTACGAGTACTTCGTTACGGTACAAAGCCACACCCAAACGGTACAATACCGTACGAGTACATCCATACGGTACCAAACCACCCCAAAACGGTGCAATACCGTACGAGTACTTCGTTATGGTACCAAACCACACCAAAACGGTACAATACCGTACGAGTACATCCATACGGTACCATACCACACCAAAACGGTGCAATACCGTACGAGTACTTCGTTACGGTACCAAACCAAACAAAAACGGTACAATACCGTACCAGTACATCCATACGATACCAAACCACACCAAAACGGTGCAATACCGTACGAGTACTTCGTTACGGTACCAAACCACACCAAAACGGTGCAATATCGTACGAGTACATCCATACGGTACCAAACCACACCAAAACGGTGCAATACCGTACCAGTACTTCATTACGGTACCAAACAACACAAAAACGGTACAATACCGTACGAGTACATCCATACGGTACCAAACCACACCAAAACGGTTCAATACCGTACGAGTACTTCGTTACGGTACCAAACCACACCAAAACGGTGCAATACCGTACGAGTCCTTCGTCACGGCACCAAACCACACTAAAACGGTGCAATACCGTACGAGTACATCCTTACGGTACCAAACCACACCAAAACGGTGCAATACCGTACGAGTCCTTCGTCACGGTACCAAACCACACTAAAACGGTGCAATACCGTACGAGTACATCCATACGGTACCAAACCACACCAAAACGGTTCAATACCGTACGAGTACATCCATATGGCACCAAACCACACCAAAACGGTGCAATACCGAACGAATACGTGCATACGATACCAAACCACACCAAAACGGTGCAATACCGTACGAGGACAACCATACGGTACGAAACCACACCAAAACGGCGCAATACCGTACGAGTACTTCGTTACGGTACAAAGCCACACAAAAACGGTACAATACCGTACGAGTCCTTCGTCACGGTACCAAACCACTCTAAAACGGTGCAATACCGTACGAGTACATCCATACGGTACCAAACCACCCCAAAACGGTGCAATACCGTACGAGTACTTCGTTACGGTACCAAACCACACCAAAACGGTACAATACCGTACGAGTACATCCATACGGTACCAAACCACACCAAAACGGTGCAAAACCGTACGAGTACTTCGTGACGGTACCAAACCACACCAAAAAGGTACAATACCGTACGAGTACATCCATACGGTACCACACCACACCAAAACGGTGCAATACCGTTCGAGTACATCCATACGGTACCTAACCACACCAAAACGGTGCTATACCGTACGAGTACTTCGTTACGGTACCAAACCACACCAAAACGGTACAATACCGTACGAGTACATCCATACGGTACCAAACCACACCAAAACGGTGCAATACCGTTCGAGTATTTCGTTACGGTACCAAACCACACCAATACGGTACAATACCGTACGAGTACTTCGTTACGGTACCAAACCACACCAAAACGAGTACTTCGTTACGGTACCAAACCACACCAAAACGGTACAATACCGTACGAGTACTTCGTTACGGTACCAAACCACACCAAAACGGTGCAATACCGTACGAGTACATTCATACGGTACCAAACCACACCAAAACGGTGCAATACTGTACGAGTACATCCGTACGGCACCAAACCACACCAAAACGGTGCGATACCGAACGAGTACGTGCATACGATACCAAACCACACCAAAACAGTGCAATACCGTACGAGGACATCCAAACGGTACCAAACCACACTAAAACGGTGCAATACCGTACGAGTACTTCGTTACGGTACCAAACCACACCAAAACGGTACAATACCGTACGAGTACATCCATACGGTACCAAACCACACCAAAACGGTGCAATACCGTTCGAGTATTTCGTTACGGTACCAAACCACACCAATACGGTACAATACCGTACGAGTACTTCGTTACGGTACCAAACCACACCAAAACGAGTACTTCGTTACGGTACCAAACCACACCAAAACGGTACAATACCGTACGAGTACTTCGTTACGGTACCAAACCACACCAAAACGGTGCAATACCGTACGAGTACATCCATACGGTACCAAACCAAACCAAAACGGTGCAATACTGTACGAGTACATCCGTACGGCACCAAACCACACCAAAACGGTGCGATACCGAACGAGTACGTGCATACGATACCAAACCACACCAAAACAGTGCAATACCGTACGAGGACATCCAAACGGTACCAAACCACACTAAAACGGTGCAATACCGTACGAGTACTTCGTTACGGTACCAAACCACACCAAAACGGTACAATACCGTACGAGTACATCCATACGTTACCAAACCACAGCAAAACTGTGCAATACCGTACGAGTACTTCGTTACGGTACCAAACCACACCAAAACGGTACAATACCGTATGAGTACTTCGTTACGGTACCAAACCACACCAAAACGGTGCAATAACGTACGAGTACTTCGTTACGGTACCAAACCACACCAAAACGGTACAATACCGTACGAGTAAATCCATACGGTACCACACCACACCAAAACGGTGCAATACGGTACGAGTACTTCCATACGGTACCAAACCACACCAAAACGGTACAATACCGTACGAGTACATCCATACGGTACCAAACCACACCAAAACGGTGCAATACCGTACGAGTACTTCGTTACGGTACCAAACCACACCAAAACGGTACAATACTGTACGAGTACATCCATACGGTACCAAACCGCACCAAAACGGTGCAATACCGTACGAGGACAACCATACGGTACGAAACCACACCAAAACGGTGCAATACCGTACGAGTACTTCGTTACGGTACAAAGCCACACCCAAACGGTACAATACCGTACGAGTACATCCATACGGTACCAAACCACCCCAAAACGGTGCAATACCGTACGAGTACTTCGTTATGGTACCAAACCACACCAAAACGGTACAATACCGTACGAGTACATCCATACGGTACCATACCACACCAAAACGGTGCAATACCGTACGAGTACTTCGTTACGGTACCAAACCAAACAAAAACGGTACAATACCGTACCAGTACATCCATACGATACCAAACCACACCAAAACGGTGCAATACCGTACGAGTACTTCGTTACGGTACCAAACCACACCAAAACGGTGCAATATCGTACGAGTACATCCATACGGTACCAAACCACACCAAAACGGTGCAATACCGTACCAGTACTTCATTACGGTACCAAACAACACCAAAACGGTACAATACCGTACGAGTACATCCATACGGTACCAAACCACACCAAAACGGTTCAATACCGTACGAGTACTTCGTTACGGTACCAAACCACACCAAAACGGTGCAATACCGTACGAGTCCTTCGTCACGGCACCAAACCACACTAAAACGGTGCAATACCGTACGAGTACATCCTTACGGTACCAAACCACACCAAAACGGTGCAATACCGTACGAGTCCTTCGTCACGGTACCAAACCACACTAAAACGGTGCAATACCGTACGAGTACATCCATACGGTACCAAACCACACCAAAACGGTTCAATACCGTACGAGTACATCCATATGGCACCAAACCACACCAAAACGGTGCAATACCGAACGAATACGTGCATACGATACAAAACCACACCAAAACGGTGCAATACCGTACGAGGACAACCATACGGTACGAAACCACACCAAAACGGCGCAATACCGTACGAGTACTTCGTTACGGTACAAAGCCACACAAAAACGGTACAATACCGTACGAGTCCTTCGTCACGGTACCAAACCACTCTAAAACGGTGCAATACCGTACGAGTACATCCATACGGTACCAAACCACCCCAAAACGGTGCAATACCGTACGAGTACTTCGTTACGGTACCAAACCACACCAAAACGGTACAATACCGTACGAGTACATCCATACGGTACCAAACCACACCAAAACGGTGCAAAACCGTACGAGTACTTCGTGACGGTACCAAACCACACCAAAAAGGTACAATACCGTACGAGTACATCCATACGGTACCACACCACACCAAAACGGTGCAATACCGTACGAGTATTTCGTTACGGTACCAAACCACACCAAAAAGGTACAATACCGTACGAGTACATCCATACGGTACCTCACCACACCAAAACGGTGCAATACCGTACGAGTACTTCGTTACGGTACCAAACCACATAAAAACGGTACCATACCGTACGAGTACATCCATACGGTACCAAACCACACCAAAACGGTGCAATACCGTACGAGTACTTCGTTACGGTACCAAACCACACCAAAACGGTACAATACCGTACGAGTACATCCATACGGTACCAAACCACACCAAAACGGTACAATACCGTACGAGTACTTCGTTACGGTACGAAACCACACCAAAACGGTACAATACCGTACGAGTACATCCATACGGTACCAAACCACACCAAAACGGTGCAATACCGTACGAGTACTTCGTTACGGTACCAAACCACACCAAAACGGTACAATACCGTACGAGTACTTCGTTACGGTACCAAACCACACCAAAACGGTGCAATACCGTTCGAGTACATCCATACGGTACCTATCCACACCAAAACGGTGCTATACCGTACGAGTACTTCGTTACGGTACCAAACCACACCAAAACGGTACAATACCGTACGAGTACATCCATACGGTACCAAACCACACCAAAACGGTGCAATACCGTTCGAGTATTTCGTTACGGTACCAAACCACACCAATACGGTACAATACCGTACGAGTACTTCGTTACGGTACCAAACCACACCAAAACGAGTACTTCGTTACGGTACCAAACCACACCAAAACGGTACAATACCGTACGAGTACTTCGTTACGGTACCAAACCACACCAAAACGGTGCAATACCGTACGAGTACATCCATACGGTACCAAACCACACCAAAACGGTGCAATACTGTACGAGTACATCCGTACGGCACCAAACCACACCAAAACGGTGCGATACCGAACGAGTACGTGCATACGATACCAAACCACACCAAAACAGTGCAATACCGTACGAGGACATCCAAACGGTACCAAACCACACTAAAACGGTGCAATACCGTACGAGTACTTCGTTACGGTACCAAACCACACCAAAACGGTACAATACCGTACGAGTACATCCATACGGTACCAAACCACACCAAAACGGTGCAATACCGTTCGAGTATTTCGTTACGGTACCAAACCACACCAATACGGTACAATACCGTACGAGTACTTCGTTACGGTACCAAACCACACCAAAACGAGTACTTCGTTACGGTACCAAACCACACCAAAACGGTACAATACCGTACGAGTACTTCGTTACGGTACCAAACCACACCAAAACGGTGCAATACCGTACGAGTACATCCATACGGTACCAAACCACACCAAAACGGTGCAATACTGTACGAGTACATCCGTACGGCACCAAACCACACCAAAACGGTGCGATACCGAACGAGTACGTGCATACGATACCAAACCACACCAAAACAGTGCAATACCGTACGAGGACATCCAAACGGTACCAAACCACACTAAAACGGTGCAATACCGTACGAGTACTTCGTTACGGTACCAAACCACACCAAAACGGTACAATACCGTACGAGTACATCCATACGTTACCAAACCACACCAAAACTGTGCAATACCGTACGAGTACTTCGTTACGGTACCAAACCACACCAAAACGGTACAATACCGTATGAGTACTTCGTTACGGTACCAAACCACACCAAAACGGTGCAATAACGTACGAGTACTTCGTTACGGTACCAAACCACACCAAAACGGTACAATACCGTACGAGTAAATCCATACGGTACCACACCACACCAAAACGGTGCAATACGGTACGAGTACTTCCATACGGTACCAAACCACACCAAAACGGTACAATACCGTACGAGTACATCCATACGGTACCAAACCACACCAAAACGGTGCAATACCGTACGAGTACTTCGTTACGGTACCAAACCACACCAAAACGGTACAATACTGTACGAGTACATCCATACGGTACCAAACCGCACCAAAACGGTGCAATACCGTACGAGGACAACCATACGGTACGAAACCACACCAAAACGGTGCAATACCGTACGAGTACTTCGTTACGGTACAAAGCCACACCCAAACGGTACAATACCGTACGAGTACATCCATACGGTACCAAACCACCCCAAAACGGTGCAATACCGTACGAGTACTTCGTTATGGTACCAAACCACACCAAAACGGTACAATACCGTACGAGTACATCCATACGGTACCAAACCACACCAAAACGGTGCAATACCGTACGAGTACTTCGTTACGGTACCAAACCAAACAAAAACGGTACAATACCGTACCAGTACATCCATACGATACCAAACCACACCAAAACGGTGCAATACCGTACGAGTACTTCGTTACGGTACCAAACCACACCAAAACGGTGCAATATCGTACGAGTACATCCATACGGTACCAAACCACACCAAAACGGTGCAATACCGTACCAGTACTTCATTACGGTACCAAACCACACCAAAACGGTACAATACCGTACGAGTACATCCATACGGTACCAAACCACACCAAAACGGTGCAATACCGTACGAGTACTTCGTTACGGTACCAAACCACACCAAAACGGTGCAATACCGTACGAGTACATCCATACGGTACCAAACCACACCAAAACGGTGCAATACCGTACGAGTACATCCATATGGCACCAAACCACACCAAAACGGTGCAATACCGAACGAATACGTGCATACGATACCAAACCACACCAAAACGGTGCAATACCGTACGAGGATAACCATACGGTACGAAACCACACCAAAACGGTGCAATACCGTACGAGTACTTCGTTACGGTACAAAGCCACACCCAAACGGTACAATACCGTACGAGTACATCCATACGGTACCAAACCACCCCAAAACGGTGCAATACCGTACGAGTACTTCGTTATGGTACCAAACCACACCAAAACGGTACAATACCGTACGAGTACATCCATACGGTACCAAACCACACCAAAACGGTGCAATACCGTACGAGTACTTCGTTACGGTACCAAACCACACCAAAAAGGTACAATACCGTACGAGTACATCCATATGGTACCACACCACACCAAAACGGTGCAATACCGTACGAGTACTTCGTTACCGTACCAAACCACACCAAAAAGGTACAATACCGTACGAGTACATCCATACGGTACCACACCACACCAAAATGGTGCAATACCGTACGAGTACTTCGTTACGGTACCAAACCACATAAAAACGGTACCATACCGTACGAGTATATCCATACGGTACCAAACCACACCAAAACGGTGCAATACCGTACGAGTACTTCGTTACGGTACCAAACCACACCAAAACGGTACAATACCGTACGAGTACTTCGTCACGGCACCAAACCACACTAAAACGGTGCAATACCGTACGAGTACATCCACACGGTACCAAACCACACCAAAACTGTACAATACCGTACGAGTACTTCGTTACGGTACCAAACCACACCAAAACGGTGCAATACCGTACGAGAACTTCGTTACGGTACCAAACCACACCAAAACGGTTCAATACCGTACGAGTACATCCATACTGTACCACACCACACCAAAACGGTGCAATACCGTACGAGTACTTCGTTACGGTACGAAACCACACAAAAACGGTACAATACCGTACGAGTACATCCATACGGTTCCAAACCACACCAAAACGGTGCAATACCGTACGAGTACGTCCATACGGTACCAAACCACACCAAAACGGTGCAATACCGTACGAGTACATCCATACGGCACCAAACCACACCAAAACGGTGCAATACCGAACGAGTACATGCATACGATACCAAACCACACCAAAACGGTGCAATACCGTACGAGGACATCCATACGGTACCAAACCACACCAAAACGGTGCAATACCGTAGGAGTACTTCGTTACGGTACAAAGCCACACCAAAACGGTACAATACCGTACGAGTACATCCATACGGTACCAAACCACCCCATAACGGCGCAATACCGTACGAGTACTTCGTTACGGTACCAAACCACACCAAAACGGTACAATACCGTACGAGTACATCCATACGGTACCAAACCACACCAAAACGGTGCAATACCGTACGAGTACTTCGTTACGGTACCTAACCACACCAAAACGTTGCAATACCGTACGAGTACTTCGTTACGGTACAAAACCACACCAAAACGGTACAATACCGTACGAGTACATCCATACGGTACCAAACCACACCAAAACGATGCAATACCGTTCGAGTACTTCGTTACGGTACCAAACCACACCAAAACGGTGCAATACCGTACGAGTACATCCATACGGTACCAAACCACACCAAAACGGTGCAATACCGTACGAGTACTTCGTTACGGTACCTAACCACACAAAAACGATGCAATACCGTACGAGTACTTCGTTACGGTACCAAACCACACCAAAACGGTGCAATACTGTACGAGTACATCCATACGGTACCAAACCACGCCAAAACGGTGCAATACCGTACAAGTACATCCATACGGCACCAAACCACACCAAAACAATGCAATACCGAACGAGTACGTGCATACGATACCAAACCACACCAAAACGGTGCAATACCGTACGAGGACATCCATACGGTACCAAACCACACCAAAATGGTGCAATACCGTACGAGTACTTCGTTATGGTACAAAGCCACACCAATACGGTACAATACCGTACGAGTACATCCATACGGTACCAAACCACCCCATAACGGTGCAATACCGTACGAGTACTTCGTTACGGTACAAAGCCACATTAAAATGGTACAATACTGTACGAGTACATCCATACGGTACCAAACCACCCCATAACGGTGCAATACCGTACGAGTACTTCGTTACGGTACCAAACCACACCAAAACGGTACAATACCGTACGAGTACATCCATACGGTACCAAACCACACCAAAACGGTGCAATACCGTACGAGTACTTCGTTACGGTACCAAACCACACCAAAACGGTACAATACCGTACGAGTACTTCGTTACGGTACCAAACCACACCAAAACGGTACAATACCGTACGAGTACATCCATACGGTACCAAACCACACCAAAACGGTGCAATACCGTACGAGTACTTCTTTACGGTACCAAACCACACCAAAACGGTACAATACCGTACGAGTACTTCGTTACGGTACCAAACCACACCAAAACGGTGCAATACCGTTCGAGTACATCCATACGGTACCTAACCACACCAAAACGGTGCTATACCGTACGAGTACTTCGTTACGGTACCAAACCACACCAAAACGGTACAATACCGTACGAGTACATCCATACGTTACCAAACCACACCAAAACGGTGCAATACCGTTCGAGTATTTCGTTACGGTACCAAACCACACCAATACGGTACAATACCGTACGAGTACTTCGTTACGGTACCAAACCACACCAAAACGAGTACTTCGTTACGGTACCAAACCACACCAAAACGGTACAATACCGTACGAGTACTTCGTTACGGTACCAAACCACACCAAAACGGTGCAATACCGTACGAGTACATCCATACGGTACCAAACCACACCAAAACGGTGCAATACTGTACGAGTACATCCGTACGGCACCAAACAACACCAAAACGGTGCGATACCGAACGAGTACGTGCATACGATACCAAACCACACCAAAACAGTGCAATACCGTACGAGGACATCCAAACGGTACCAAACCACACTAAAACGGTGCAATACCGTACGAGTACTTCGTTACGGTACCAAAACACACCAAAACGGTTCAATACCGTACGAGTACATCCATACGGTACCACACCACACCAAAACGGTGCAATAGCGTACGAGTACTTCGTTACGGTACCAAACCACACCAAAACGGTACAATACCGTACGAGTACATCCATACGGTACCAAACCACACCAAAACGGTGCAATACCGTACGAGTACTTCGTTACGGTACCAAACCACACCAAAACGGTACAATACCGTACGAGTACTTCGTTACGGTACCAAACCACACCAAAACGGTGCAATACCGTTCGAGTACATCCATACGGTACCTAACCACACCAAAACGGTGCTATACCGTACGAGTACTTCGTTACGGTACCAAACCACACCAAAATGGTACAATACCGTACGAGTACATCCATACGGTACCAAACCACACCAAAACGGTGCAATACCGTTCGAGTATTTCGTTACGGTACCAAACCACACCAATACGGTACAATACCGTACGAGTACTTCGTTACGGTACCAAACCACACCAAAACGAGTACTTCGTTACGGCACCAAACCACACCAAAACGGTACAATACCGTACGAGTACTTCGTTACGGTACCAAACCACACCAAAACGGTGCAATACCGTACGAGTACATCCATACGGTACCAAACCACACCAAAACGGTGCAATACTGTACGAGTACATCCGTACGGCACCAAACAACACCAAAACGGTGCGATACCGAACGAGTACGTGCATACGATACCAAACCACACCAAAACAGTGCAATACCGTACGAGGACATCCAAACGGTACCAAACCACACTAAAACGGTGCAATACCGTACGAGTACTTCGTTACGGTACCAAACCACACCAAAACGGTACAATACCGTACGAGTACATCCATACGTTACCAAACCACACCAAAACGGTGCAATACCGTACGAGTACTTCGTTACGGTACCAAACCACACCAAAACGGTACAATACCGTATGAGTACTTCGTTACGGTACCACACCACACCAAAACGGTGCAATACCGTACGAGAACTTCGTTACGGTACCAAAACACACCAAAACGGTTCAATACCGTACGAGTACATCCATACGGTACCACACCACACCAAAACGGTGCAATAGCGTACGAGTACTTCGTTACGGTACCAAACCACACCAAAACGGTACAATACCGTACGAGTACATCCATACGTTACCAAACCACACCAAAACTGTGCAATACCGTACGAGTACTTCGTTACGGTACCAAACCACACCAAAACGGTACAATACCGTACGAGTACATCCATACGGTACCAAACCACACCAAAACGGTGCAATACCGTACGAGTACTTCGTCACGGCACAAAACCACACAAAAATGGTGCAATACCGTACGAGTACATCCATACGGTACCAAACCACACCAAAACGGTGCAATACCGTACGAGTACTTCGTTACGGTACCAAACCACACCAAAATGGTACAATACCGTACGAGTACATCCATACGGTACCAAACCACACCAAAACGGTGCAATACCGTATGAGTACTTCGTTACGGTACCACACCACACCAAAACTGTGGAATACCGTACGAGTACTTCGTCACGGCACAAAACCACACTAAAATGGTGCAATACCGTACGAGTACATCCATACGGTACCAAACCACACCAAAACGGTGCAATACCGTACGTGTACTTCGTTACGGTACCAAACCACACCAAAACGGTACAATACCGTACGAGTACATCCATACGGTACCAAACCACACCAAAACGGTGCAATACCGAACGAGTACTTCGTTACGGTACCAAACCACACCAAAACGGTGCAATACCGTACGAGTACTTCGTTACGGTACCAAACCACACCAAAACAGTGCAATACCATACGAGGACATCCAAACGGTACCAAACCACATTAAAACGGTGCAATACCGTACGAGTACTTCGTTACGGTACCAAACCACCCCAAAACGGTACAATACCGTACGAGTACATCCATACGTTACCAAACCACACCAAAACGGTGCAATACCGTACGAGTACTTCGTTACGGTACCAAACCACACCAAAACGGTACAATACCGTATGAGTACTTCGTTACGGTACCACACCACACCAAAACGTTGCAATACCGTACGAGTACTTCGTCACGGCACAAAACCACACTAAAATGGTGCAATACCGTACGAGTACATCCATACGGTACCAAACCACACCAAAACGGTGCAATACCGTACGAGTACTTCGTTACGGTACCAAACCACACCAAAACGGTACAATACCGTACGAGTACATCCATACGGTACCAAACCACACCAAAACGGTGCAATACCGAACGAGTACTTCGTTACGGTACCAAACCACACCAAAACGGTGCAATACCGAACGAGTACTTCGTTACGGTACCAAACCACACCAAAACGGTGCAATACCGTACGAGTACATCCATACGGTACCAAACCACACCAAAACGGTGCAATACCGTACGAGTACTTCGTTACGGTACCAAACCACACCAAAACGGTACAATACCGTACGAGTACTTCGTCACGGCACAAAACCACACTAAAACGGTGCAATAACGTACGAGTACATCCACACGGTACCAAACCACACCAAAACGGTACAATACCGTACGAGTACTTCGTTACGGTATCAAACCACACCAAAACGGTGCAATACCGTACGAGAACTTCGTTACGGTACCAAACCACACAAAAACGGTTCAATACCGTACGAGTACATCCATACTGTACCACACCACACCAAAACGGTGCAATACCGTACGAGTACTTCGTTACAGTACCAAACCACACAAAAACGGTACAATACCGTACGAGTACATCCATACGGTTCCAAACCACACCAAAACGGTGCAATACCGTACGAGTACTTCGTTACGGTACCAAACCACACCAAAACGGTACAATACCGTACGAGTACTTCGTTACGGTACCAAACCACACCAAAACGGTACAATACCGTACGAGTACTTCGTTACGGTACCAAACCACACCAAAACGGTGCAATACCGTACGAGTACATCCATACGGTACCAAACCACACCAAAACGGTGCAATACCGTACGAGTACATCCATACGGCACCAAACCACACCAAAACGGTGCAATACCGAACGAGTACATGCATACGATACCAAACCACACCAAAACGGTGCAATACCGTACGAGTACTTCGTTGCGGTACAAAGCCACACAAAAACGGTACAATACCGTACGAGTACATCCATACGGTACCAAACCACCCCATAACGGCGCAATACCGTACGAGTACTTCGTTACGGTACCAAACCACACCAAAACGGTACAATACCGTACGAGTACATCCATACGGTACCAAACCACACCAAAACGGTGCAATACCGTACGAGTACTTCGTTACGGTACCAAACCACACCAAAACGGTTCAATACCGTACGAGTACTTTGTTACAGTACCAAACCACACCAAAACGGTACAATACCGTACGAGTACATCCATACGGTACCACACCACACCAAAACGGTGCAATAGCGTACGAGTACTTCGTTACGGTACCAAACCACACCAAAACGGTACAATACCGTACGAGTACATCCATACGGTACCAAACCACACCAAAACGGTGCAATACCGTTAGAGTACTTCGTTACGGTACCAAACCACACCAAAACGGTGCAATACCGTACGAGTACTTCGTCACGGCACAAAACCACACAAAAATGGTGCAATACCATACGAGTACATCCATACGGTACCAAACCACACCAAAACGGTGCAATACCGTACGAGTACTTCGTTACGGTACCAAACCACACCAAAACGGTACAATACCGTACGAGTACATCCATACGGTACCAAACCACACCAAAACGGTGCAATACCGAACGAGTACTTCGTTACGGTACCAAACCACACCAAAACGGTGCAATACCGAACGAGTACTTCGTTACGGTACCAAACCACACCAAAACGGTGCAATACCGTACGAGTACATCCATACGGTACCAAACCACACCAAAACGGTGCAATACCGTTAGAGTACTTCGTTACGGTACCAAACCACACCAAAACGGTGCAATACCGTACGAGTACTTCGTCACGGCACAAAACCACACAAAAATGGTGCAATACCGTACGAGTACATCCATACGGTACCAAACCACACCAAAACGGTGCAATACCGTACGAGTACTTCATTACGGTACCAAACCACACCAAAACGGTACAATACCGTACGAGTACATCCATACGGTACCAAACCACACCAAAACGGTGCAATACCGAACGAGTACTTCGTTACGGTACCAAACCACACCAAAACGGTGCAATACCGAACGAGTACTTCGTTACGGTACAAAACCACACCAAAACGGTGCAATACCGTACGAGTACATCCATACGGTACCAAACCATACCAAAACGGTACCAAACCACATTAAAACGGTGCAATACCGTACGAGTACTTCGTTACGGTACCAAACCACCCCAAAACGGTACAATACCGTACGAGTACATCCATACGTTACCAAACCACACCAAAACGGTGCAATACCGTACGAGTACTTCGTTACGGTACCAAACCACACCAAAACGGTACAATACCGTATGAGTACTTCGTTACGGTACCACACCACACCAAAACGTTGCAATACCGTACGAGTACTTCGTCACGGCACAAAACCACACTAAAATGGTGCAATACCGTACGAGTACATCCATACGGTACCAAACCACACCAAAACGGTGCAATACCGTACGAGTACTTCGTTACGGTACCAAACCACACCAAAACGGTACAATACCGTACGAGTACATCCATACGGTACCAAACCACACCAAAACGGTGCAATACCGAACGAGTACTTCGTTACGGTACCAAACCACACCAAAACGGTGCAATACCGAACGAGTACTTCGTTACGGTACCAAACCACACCAAAACGGTGCAATACCGTACGAGTACATCCATACGGTTCCAAACCACACCAAAACGGTGCAATACCGTACGAGTACTTCGTTACGGTACCAAACCACACCAAAACGGTACAATACCGTACGAGTACTTCGTTACGGTACCAAACCACACCAAAACGGTACAATACCGTACGAGTACTTCGTTACGGTACCAAACCAAACCAAAACGGTGCAATACCGTACGAGTACATCCATACGGTACCAAACCACACCAAAACGGTGCAATACCGTACGAGTACATCCATACGGCACCAAACCACACCAAAACGGTGCAATACCGAACGAGTACATGCATACGATACCAAACCACACCAAAACGGTGCAATACCGTACGAGTACTTCGTTGCGGTACAAAGCCACACCAAAACGGTACAATACCGTACGAGTACATCCATACGGTACCAAACCACCCCATAACGGCGCAATACCGTACGAGTACTTCGTTACGGTACCAAACCACACCAAAACGGTACAATACCGTACGAGTACATCCATACGGTACCAAACCACACCAAAACGGTGCAATACCGTTAGAGTACTTCGTTACGGTACCAAACCACACCAAAACGGTGCAATACCGTACGAGTACTTCGTCACGGCACAAAACCACACAAAAATGGTGCAATACCGTACGAGTACATCCATACGGTACCAAACCACACCAAAACGGTGCAATACCGTACGAGTACTTCGTTACGGTACCAAACCACACCAAAACGGTACAATACCGTACGAGTACATCCATACGGTACCAAACCACACCAAAACGGTGCAATACCGAACGAGTACTTCGTTACGGTACCAAACCACACCAAATTGGTGCAATACCGAACGAGTACTTCGTTACGGTACCAAACCACACCAAAACGGTGCAATACCGTACGAGTACATCCATACGGTACCAAACCACACCAAAACGGTGCAATACCGTACGAGTACTTCGTTACGGTACCAAACCACACCAAAACGGTACAATACCGTACGAGTACTTCGTCACGGCACCAAACCACACTAAAACGGTGCAATAACGTACGAGTACATCCACACGGTACCAAACCACACCAAAACGGTGCAATACCGAACGAGTACTTCGTTACGGTACCAAACCACACCAAAACGGTGCAATACCGTACGAGTACATCCATACGGTACCAAACCACACCAAAACGGTGCAATACCGTACGAGTACTTCGTTACGGTACAAAGCCACACCAAAACGGTACAATACCGTACGAGTACATCCATACGGTACCAAACCACCCCATAACGGCGCAATACCGTACGAGTACTTCGTTACGGTACCAAACCACACCAAAACGGTACAATACCGTACGAGTACATCCATACGGTACCAAACCACACCAAAACGGTGCAATACCGTACGAGTACTTCGTTACGGTACCAAACCACACCAAAACGGTTCAATACCGTACGAGTACTTTGTTACAGTACCAAACCACACCAAAACGGTACAATACCGTACGAGTACATCCATACGGTACCACACCACACCAAAACGGTGCAATAGCGTACGAGTACTATGTTACGGTACCAAACCACACCAAAACGGTACAATACCGTACGAGTACATCCATACGGTACCAAACCACACCAAAACGGTGCAATACCGTTAGAGTACTTCGTTACGGTACCAAACCACACCAAAACGGTGCAATACCGTACGAGTACTTCGTCACGGCACAAAACCACACAAAAATGGTGCAATACCGTACGAGTACATCCATACGGTACCAAACCACACCAAAACGGTGCAATACCGTACGAGTACTTCGTTACCGTACCAAACCACACCAAAACGGTGCAATACCGTACGAGTACATCCATACGGTACCAAACCACACCAAAACGGTGCAATACCGTACGAGTACATCCATACGGTACCAAACCACACCAAAACGGTGCAATACCGTACGAGTACTGCGTTACCGTACCAAACCACACCAAAACGGTACAATACCGTACGAGTACTTCGTTACGGTACCCAACCACACCAAAACGGTGCAATACCGTACAAGTACTTCGTCACGGCACCAAACCACACTAAAATGGTGCAATACCGTACGAGTACATCCATACGGTACCAAACCACACCAAAACGGTGCAATACCGTACGAGTACTTCGTTACGGTACCAAACCACACCAAAATGGTACAATACCGTACAAGTACATCCATACGGTACCAAACCACACCAAAACGGTGCAATACCGTATGAGTACTTCGTTACGGTACCAAACCACACCGAAACGGTACAATACCGTACGAGTACTTCGTTACGGTACCAAACCACACCAAAACGGTACAATACCGTACGAGTACTTCGTTACGGTACCAAACCACACCAAAACGGTGCAATACCGTACGAGTACTTGCATACGGCACCAAACCACACCAAAACGGTGCAATACCGAACGAGTACTTGCACACGATACAAAACCACACCAACACGGTGCAATACCGTACGAGGACATCCATACTGTACCAAACCACACCAAAACGGTGCAATACCGTACGAGTACTTCGTTACGGTACAAAGCCACACCAAAACGGTACAATACCGTACGAGTACATCCATACGGTACCAAACCATACCATAACGGCGCAATACCGTACGAGTACTTCGTTACGGTACCAAACCACACCAAAACGGTACAATACCGTACGAGTACATCCATACCAAAACGGTGCAATACCGTACGAGTACTTCGTTACGGTACAAAACCACACCAAAACGTCACAATACCGTACGAGTACATCCATACAGTACCACACCACACCAAAACGGTGCAAAACCGTACGAGTACTTCGTTGCGGTACCAAACCACACAAAAACGGTACAATACCGTACGAGTACATCCATACGGTTCCAAACCACACCAAAACGGTGCAATACCGTACGAGTACTTCGTTACGGTACCAAACCACACCAAAACGGTACAATACCGTACGAGTACTTCGTTACGGTACCAAACCACACCAAAACAGTACAATACCGTACGAGTACATCCATACGATACCAAACCACACCAAAACGGTGCAATACCGTACGAGTACTTCGTTACAGTACCAAACCACACCAAAACGGTGCAATACCGTACGAGTACTTTGTTACGGTACCAAACCACACCAAAACGGTACAATACCGTACGAGTACATCCATACGGTACCACACCACACCAAAACGGTGCAATAGCGTACGAGTACTTCGTTACGGTACCAAACCACACCAAAACGGTACAATACCGTACGAGTACATCCATACGATACCAAACCACACCAAAACGGTGCAATACCGTTCGAGTACTTCGTTACGGTACCAAACCACACCAAAACGGTGCAATACCGTACGAGTACTTCGTCACGGCACAAAACCACACTAAAATGGTGCAATACCGTACGAGTACATCCATACGGTACCAAACCACACCAAAACGGTGCAATACCGAACGAGTACTTCGTTACGGTACCAAACCACACCAAAACGGTACAATACCGTACGAGTACATCCATACGGTACCAAACCACACCAAAACGGTTCAATACCGAACGAGTACTTCGTTACGGTACCAAACCACACCAAAACGGTGCAATACCGTACGAGTACTGCGTTACCGTACCAAACCACACCGAAACAGTACAATACCGTACGAGTACTTCGTTACGGTACGAAACCACACCAAAACGGTGCAATACCGTACGAGTACTTCGTCACGGCACCAAACCACACTAAAACGGTGCAATACCGTACGAGTACATCCATACGGTACCAAACCACACCAAAACGGTGCAATACCGTACAAGTACTTCGTTACGGTACCAAACCACACCAAAACGGTACAATACCGTACAAGTACATCCATACGGTACCAAACCACACCAAAACGGTGCAATACCGTACGAGTACTTCGTTACGGTACCAAACCACACCAAAACGGTACAATACCGTACGAGTACTTCGTTACGGTACCAAACCACACCAAAACGGTACAATACCGTACGAGTACTTCGTTACGGTACCAAACCACACCAAAACGGTGCAATACCGTACGAGTACATCCATACGGCACCAAACCACACCAAAACGGTGCAATACCGAACGAGTACTTGCACACGATACCAAACCACACCAACACGGTGCAATACCGTACGAGGACATCCATACGGTACCAAACCACACCAAAACGGTGCAATACCGTACGAGTACTTCGTTACGGTACAAAGCCACACCAAAACGGTACAATACCGTACGAGTACATCCATACGGTACCAAACCACCCCATAACGGCGCAATACCGTACGAGTACTTCGTTACGGTACCAAACCACACCAATACGGTACAATACCGTACGAGTACTTCGTCACGGCACCAAACCACACTAAAACGGTGCAATAACGTACGAGTACATCCACACGGTACCAAACCACACCAAAACGGTACAATACCGTACGAGTACTTCGTTACGGTACCAAACCACACCAAAACGGTGCAATACCGTACGAGAACTTCGTTACGGTACCAAACCACACCAAAACGGTTCAATACCGTACGAGTACATCCATACTGTACCACACCACACCAAAACGGTGCAATACCGTACGAGTACTTCGTTACAGTACCAAACCACACAAAAACGGTACAATACCGTACGAGTACATCCATACGGTTCCAAACCACACCAAAACGGTGCAATACCGTACGAGTACTTCGTTACGGTACCAAACCACACCAAAACGGTACAATACCGTACGAGTACTTCGTTACGGTACCAAACCACACCAAAACGGTACAATACCGTACGAGTACATCCATACGGTACCAAACCACACCAAAACGGTGCAATACCGTACGAGTACTTCGTTACGGTACCAAACCACACCAAAACGTTGCAATACCGTACGAGTACTTCGTTACGGTACCAAACCACACCAAAACGGTACAATACCGTACGAGTACATCCATACGGTACCAAACCACCCCAAAACGATGCAATACCGTACGAGTACTTCGTTACGGTACCAAACCACACCAAAACGGTGCAATACTGTACGAGTACATCCATACGGTACCAAACCACGCCAAAACGGTGCAATACCGTACAAGTACATCCATACAGCACCAAACCACACCAAAACGGTGCAATACCGAACGAGTACATGCATACGATACCAAACCACACCAAAACGGTGCAATACCGTACGAGTACTTCGTTACGGTACCTAACCACACCAAAACGGTGTTATACCGTACGAATACTTCGTTACGGTACCAAACCACACCAAAACGAGTACTTCGTTACGGTACCAAACCACACCAAAACGGTACAATACCGTACGAGTACTTCGTTAGGGTACCAAACCACACCGAAACGGTACAATACCGTACAAGTACATCCATACGGTACCAAACCACACCAAAACGGTGCAATACAGTACGAGTACTTCGTTACGGTACCTAACCACACCAAAACGGTGTTATACCGTACGAATACTTCGTTACGGTACCAAACCACACCAAAACGAGTACTTCGTTACGGTACCAAACCACACCAAAACGGTACAATACCGTACGAGTACTTCGTTACGGTACCAAACCACACCAAAACGGTGCAATACCGTACGAGCACATCCATACGGTACCAAACCACACCAAAACGGTGCAATACCGTACGAGTACGTGCATACGGCACCAAACCACACCAAAACGGTGCAATACCGAACGAGTACGTGCATACGATACCAAACCACACCAAAACGGTGCAATACCGTACGAGGACATCCATACGGTACCAAACCACACCAAAACGGTGCAATACCGTACGAGTACTTCGTTGCGGTACAAAGCCACACCAAAACGGTACAATACCGTACGAGTACATCCATACGGTACCAAACCACCCCATAACGGCGCAATACCGTACGAGTACTTCGTTACGGTACCAAACCACACCAAAACGGTACAATACCGTACGAGTACATCCATACGGTACCAAACCACACCAAAACGGTGCAATACCGTACGAGTACTTCGTTACGGTACCAAACCACACCAAAACGGTTCAATACCGTACGAGTACTTTGTTACGGTACCAAACCACACCAAAACGGTACAATACCGTACGAGTACATCCATACGGTACCACACCACACCAAAACGGTGCAATAGCGTACGAGTACTTCGTTACGGTACCAAACCACACCAAAACGGTACAATACCGTACGAGTACATCCATACGGTACCAAACCACACCAAAACGGTGCAATACCGTTAGAGTACTTCGTTACGGTACCAAACCACACCAAAACGGTGCAATACCGTACGAGTACTTCGTCACGGCACAAAACCACACAAATATGGTGCAATACCGTACGAGTACATCCATACGGTACCAAACCACACCAAAACGGTGCAATACCGTACGAGTACTTCGTTACGGTACCAAACCACACCAAAACGGTACAATACCGTACGAGTACATCCATACGGTACCAAACCACACCAAAACGGTGCAATACCGAACGAGTACTTCGTTACGGTACCAAACCACACCAAAACGGTGCAATACCGTACGAGTACATCCATACGGTACCAAACCACACCCAAACGGTGCAATACCGTACGAGTACTGCGTTACCGTACCAAACCACACCAAAACGGTACAATACCGTACGAGTACTTCGTTACGGTACCCAACCACACCAAAACGGTGCAATACCGTACAAGTACTTCGTCACGGCACCAAACCACACTAAAATGGTGCAATACCGTACGAGTACATCCATACGGTACCAAACCACACCAAAACGGTGCAATACCGTACGAGTACTTCGTTATGGTACCAAACCACACCAAAACGGTACAATACCGTACAAGTACATCCATACGGTACCAAACCACACCAAAACGGTGCAATACCGTATGAGTACTTCGTTACGGTACCAAACCACACCAAAACGGTACAATACCGTACGAGTACTTCGTTACGGTACCAAACCACACCAAAACGGTACAATACCGTACGAGTACTTCGTTACGGTACCAAACCAAACCAAAACGGTTCAATACCGTACGAGTACTTGCATACGGCACCAAACCACACCAAAACGGTGCAATACCGAACGAGTACTTGCACACGATACAAAACCACACCAACACGGTGCAATACCGTACGAGGACATCCATACTGTACCAAACCACACCAAAACGGTGCAATACCGTACGAGTACTTCGTTACGGTACAAAGCCACACCAAAACGGTCCAATACCGTACGAGTACATCCATACGGTACCAAACCATACCATAACGGCGCAATACCGTACGAGTACTTCGTTACGGTACCAAACCACACCAAAACGGTACAATACCGTACGAGTACATCCATACGGTACCAAACCATACCAAAACGGTGCAATACCGTACGAGTACTTCGTTACGGTACCAAACCACACCAAAACGGTGCAATACCGTACGAGTACTTCGTTACGGTACAAAACCACACCAAAACGTCACAATACCGTACGAGTACATCCATACAGTACCACACCACACCAAAACGGTGCAAAACCGTACGAGTACTTCGTTACGGTACCAAACCACACAAAAACGGTACAATACCGTACGAGTACATCCATACGGTTCCAAACCACACCAAAACGGTGCAATACCGTACGAGTACTTCGTTACGGTACCAAACCACACCAAAACGGTACAATACCGTACGAGTACTTCGTTACGGTACCAAACCACACCAAAACGGTACAATACCGTACGAGTACATCCATACGGTACCAAACCACACCAAAACGGTGCAATACCGTACGAGTACTTCGTTACGGTACCAAACCACACCAAAACGTTGCAATACCGTACGAGTACTTCGTTACGGTACCAAACCACACCAAAACGGTACAATACCGTACGAGTACATCCATACGGTACCAAACCACCCCAAAACGAAGCAATACCGTACGAGTACTTCGTTACGGTACCAAACCACACCAAAACGGTGCAATACTGTACGAGTACATCCATACGGTACCAAACCACGCCAAAACGGTGCAATACCGTACAAGTACATCCATACAGCACCAAACCACACCAAAACGGTGCAATACCGAACGAGTACATGCATACGATACCAAACCACACCAAAACGGTGCAATACCGTACGAGTACTTCGTTACGGTACCTAACCACACCAAAACGGTGTTATACCGTACGAATACTTCGTTACGGTACCAAACCACACCAAAACGAGTACTTCGTTACGGTACCAAACCACACCAAAACGGTACAATACCGTACGAGTACTTCGTTAGGGTACCAAACCACACCGAAACGGTACAATACCGTACAAGTACATCCATACGGTACCAAACCACACCAAAACGGTGCAATACAGTACGAGTACTTCGTTACGGTACCTAACCACACCAAAACGGTGTTATACCGTACGAATACTTCGTTACGGTACCAAACCACACCAAAACGAGTACTTCGTTACGGTACCAAACCACACCAAAACGGTACAATACCGTACGAGTACTTCGTTACGGTACCAAACCACACCAAAACGGTGCAATACCGTACGAGCACATCCATACGGTACCAAACCACACCAAAACGGTGCAATACCGTACGAGTACGTGCATACGGCACCAAACCACACCAAAACGGTGCAATACCGAACGAGTACGTGCATACGATACCAAACCACACCAAAACGGTGCAATACCGTACGAGGACATCCATACGGTACCAAACCACACCAAAACGGTGCAATACCGTACGAGTACTTCGTTGCGGTACAAAGCCACACCAAAACGGTACAATACCGTACGAGTACATCCATACGGTACCAAACCACCCCATAACGGCGCAATACCGTACGAGTACTTCGTTACGGTACCAAACCACACCAAAACGGTACAATACCGTACGAGTACATCCATACGGTACCAAACCACACCAAAACGGTGCAATACCGTACGAGTACTTCGTTACGGTACCAAACCACACCAAAACGGTTCAATACCGTACGAGTACTTTGTTACGGTAACAAACCACACCAAAACGGTACAATACCGTACGAGTACATCCATACGGTACCACACCACACCAAAACGGTGCAATAGCGTACGAGTACTTCGTTACGGTACCAAACCACACCAAAACGGTACAATACCGTACGAGTACATCCATACGGTACCAAACCACACCAAAACGGTGCAATACCGTTAGAGTACTTCGTTACGGTACCAAACCACACCAAAACGGTGCAATACCGTACGAGTACTTCGTCACGGCACAAAACCACACAAATATGGTGCAATACCGTACGAGTACATCCATACGGTACCAAACCACACCAAAACGGTGCAATACCGTACGAGTACTTCGTTACGGTACCAAACCACACCAAAACGGTACAATACCGTACGAGTACATCCATACGGTACCAAACCACACCAAAACGGTGCAATACCGAACGAGTACTTCGTTACGGTACCAAACCACACCAAAACGGTGCAATACCGTACGAGTACATCCATACGGTACCAAACCACACCCAAACGGTGCAATACCGTACGAGTACTGCGTTACCGTACCAAACCACACCAAAACGGTACAATACCGTACGAGTACTTCGTTACGGTACCCAACCACACCAAAACGGTGCAATACCGTACAAGTACTTCGTCACGGCACCAAACCACACTAAAATGGTGCAATACCGTACGAGTACATCCATACGGTACCAAACCACACCAAAACGGTGCAATACCGTACGAGTACTTCGTTATGGTACCAAACCACACCAAAACGGTACAATACCGTACAAGTACATCCATACGGTACCAAACCACACCAAAACGGTGCAATACCGTATGAGTACTTCGTTACGGTACCAAACCACACCAAAACGGTACAATACCGTACGAGTACTTCGTTACGGTACCAAACCACACCAAAACGGTACAATACCGTACGAGTACTTCGTTACGGTACCAAACCACACCAAAACGGTTCAATACCGTACGAGTACTTGCATACGGCACCAAACCACACCAAAACGGTGCAATACCGAACGAGTACTTCCACACGATACAAAACCACACCAACACGGTGCAATACCGTACGAGGACATCCATACTGTACCAAACCACACCAAAACGGTGCAATACCGTACGAGTACTTCGTTACGGTACAAAGCCACACCAAAACGGTCCAATACCGTACGAGTACATCCATACGGTACCAAACCATACCATAACGGCGCAATACCGTACGAGTACTTCGTTACGGTACCAAACCACACCAAAACGGTACAATACCGTACGAGTACATCCATACGGTACCAAACCATACCAAAACGGTGCAATACCGTACGAGTACTTCGTTACGGTACCAAACCACACCAAAACGGTGCAATACCGTTCGAGTACTTCGTTACGGTACAAAACCACACCAAAACGTCACAATACCGTACGAGTACATCCATACAGTACCACACCACACCAAAACGGTGCAAAACCGTACGAGTACTTCGTTACGGTACCAAACCACACAAAAACGGTACAATACCGTACGAGTACATCCATACGGTTCCAAACCACACCAAAACGGTGCAATACCGTACGAGTACTTCGTTACGGTACCAAACCACACCAAAACGGTACAATACCGTACGAGTACTTCGTTACGGTACCAAACCACACCAAAACGGTACAATACCGTACGAGTACATCCATACGGTACCAAACCACACCAAAACGGTGCAATACCGTACGAGTACTTTGTTACGGTACCAAACCACACCAAAACGGTACAATACCGTACGAGTACATCCATACGGTACCAAACCACACCAAAACGGTGCAATACCGTTAAAGTACTTCGTTACGGTACCAAACCACACCAAAACGGTGCAATACCGTACGAGTACTTCGTTACGGTACCAAACCACACCAAAACGGTACAATACCGTACGAGTACATCCATACGGTACCAAACCACACCAAAATGGTGCAATACCGAACGAGTACTTCGTTACGGTACCAAACCACACCAAAACGGTGCAATACCGTACGAGTACATCCATACGGTACCAAACCACACCAAAACGGTGCAATACCGTACGAGTATTGCGTTACCGTACCAAACCACACCGAAACAGTACAATACCGTTAGAGTACTTCGTTACGGTACCAAACGACACCAAAACGGTGCAATACCGTACGAGTACTTCGTCACGGCACAAAACCACACAAAAATGGTGCAATACCGTACGAGTACATCCATACGGTACCAAACCACACCAAAACGGTGCAATACCGTACGAGTACTTCGTTACGGTACCAAACCACACCAAAACGGTACAATACCGTACGAGTACATCCATACGGTACCAAACCACACCAAAATGGTGCAATACCGAACGAGTACTTCGTTACGGTACCAAACCACACCAAAACGGTGCAATACCGTACGAGTACATCCATACGGTACCAAACCACACCAAAACGGTGCAATACCGTACGAGTATTGCGTTACCGTACCAAACCACACCGAAACAGTACAATACCGTACGAGTACTTCGTTACGGTACCAAACCACACCAAAACGGTGCAATACCGTACGAGTATTTCGTCACGGCACCAAACCACACTAAAACGGTGCAATACCGTACGAGTACATCCATACGGTACCAAACCACACCAAAACGGTGCAATACCGTACAAGTTCTTCGTTACGGTACCAAACCACATAAAAACGGTACAATACCGTACAAGTACATCCATACGGTACCAAACCACACCAAAACGGTGCAATACCGTACGAGTACTTCGTTACGGTACCAAACCACACCAAAACGGTACAATACCGTACGAGTACTTCGTTACGGTACCAAACAACACCAAAACGGTACAATACCGTACGAGTACTTCGTTACGGTACCAAACCACACCAAAACGGTGCAATACCGTACGAGTACATCCATACGGCACCAAACCACACCAAAACGGTGCAATACCGAACGAGTACTTGCACACGATACCAAACCACACCAACACTGTGCAATACCGTACGAGGACATCCATACGGTACCAAACCACACCAAAACGGTGCAATACCGTACGAGTACTTCGTTACGGTACAAAGCCACACCAAAACGGTACAATACCGTACGAGTACATCCATACGGTACAAAACCACCCCATAACGGCGCAATACCGTACGAGTACTTCGTTACGGTACCAAACCACACCAAAACGGTACAATACCGTACGAGTACATCCATACGGTACCAAACCACACCAAAACGTTGCAATACCGTACGAGTACTTCGTTACGGTACCAAACCACACCAAAACGGTGCAATACCGTACGAGTACTTCGTTACGGTACCAAACCACACCAAAACGTCACAATACCGTACGAGTACATCCATACAGTACCACACCACACCAAAACGGTGCAATACCATACGAGTACGTCGTTACGGTACCAAACCACACAAAAATGGTACAATACCGTACGAGTACATCCATACGGTTCCAAACCACACCAAAACGGTGCAATACCGTACGAGTACTTCGTTACGGTACCAAACCACACCAAAACGGTACAATACCGTACGAGTACTTCGTTGCGGTACCAAACCACACCAAAACGGTGAAATACCGTACGAGTACATCCATACGGTACCAAACCACACCAAAACGGTGCAATACCGTACGAGTACATCCATACGGCACCAAACCACACCAAAACGGTGCAATACCGAACGAGTACATGCATACGATACCAAACCACACCAAAACGGTGCAATACCGTACGAGGACATCCATACGGTACCAAACCACACCAAAACGGTGCAATACCGTACGAGTACTTCGTTGCGGAACAAAGCCACACCAAAACGGTACAATACCGTACGAGTACATCCATACGGTACCAAACGACCCCATAACGGCGCAATACTGTACGATTACTTCGTTACGGTACCAAACCACACCAAAACGGTACAATACCGTACGAGTACATCCATACGGTACCAAACCACACCAAAATGGTGCAATACCGTACGAGTACTTCGTTACGGTACCAAACCACACCAAAACGGTGCAATACCGTACGAGTACATCCATACGGTACCAAACCACACCAAAACGGTGCAATACCGTACGAGTACTTCGTTACGGTACCAAACCACACCAAAACGGTACAATACCGTACGAGTACATCCATACGGTACCAAACCACACCAAAACGGTGCAATACCGTTAGAGTACTTCGTTACGGTACCAAACCACACCAAAACGGTGCAATACCGTACGAGTACTTCGTCACGGCACAAAACCACACAAATATGGTGCAATACCGTACGAGTACATCCAAACGGTACCAAACCACACCAAAACGGTGCAATACCGTACGAGTACTTCGTTACGGTACCAAACCACACCAAAACGGTACAATACCGTACGAGTACATCCATACGGTACCAAACCACACCAAAACGGTGCAATACCGAACGAGTACTTCGTTACGGTACCAAACCACACCAAAACGGTGCAATACAGTACGAGTACATCCATACGGTACCAAACCACACCAAAACGGTGCAATACCGTACGAGTACTGCGTTACCGTACCAAACCACACCAAAACGGTACAATACCGTACGAGTACTTCGTTACGGTACCCAACCACACCAAAACGGTGCAATACCGTACAAGTACTTCGTCACGGCACCAAACCACACTAAAATGGTGCAATACCGTACGAGTACATCCATACGGTACCAAACCACACCAAAACGGTGCAATACCGTACGAGTACTTCGTTATGGTACCAAACCACACCAAAACGGTACAATACCGTACAAGTACATCCATACGGTACCAAACCACACCAAAACGGTGCAATACCGTATGAGTACTTCGTTACGGTACCAAACCACACCAAAACGGTACAATACCGTACGAGTACTTCGTTACGGTACCAAACCACACAAAAACGGTACAATACCGTACGAGTACTTCGTTACGGTACCAAACCACACCAAAACGGTTCAATACCGTACGAGTACTTGCATACGGCACCAAACCACACCAAAACGGAGCAATACCGAACGAGTACTTGCACACGATACAAAACCACACCAACACGGTGCAATACCGTACGAGGACATCCATACTGTACCAAACCACACCAAAACGGTGCAATACCGTACGAGTACTTCGTTACGGTACAAAGCCACACCAAAACGGTACAATACCGTACGAGTACATCCATACGGTACCAAACCATACCATAACGGCGCAATACCGTACGAGTACTTCGTTACGGTACCAAACCACACCAAAACGGTACAATACCGTACGAGTACATCCATACGGTACCAAACCATACCAAAACGGTGCAATACCGTACGAGTACTTCGTTACGGTACCAAACCACACCAAAACGGTGCAATACCGTACGAGTACTTCGTGACGGTACAAAACCACACCAAAACGTCACAATACCGTACGAGTACATCCATACAGTACCACACCACACCAAAACGGTGCAAAACCGTACGAGTACTTCGTTACGGTACCAAACCACACAAAAACGGTACAATACCGTACGAGTACATCCATACGGTTCCAAACCACACCAAAACGGTGCAATACCGTACGAGTACTTCGTTACGGTACCAAACCACACCAAAACGGTACAATACCGTACGAGTACTTCGTTACGGTACCAAACCACACCAAAACGGTACAATACCGTACGAGTACATCCATACGGTACCAAACCACACCAAAACGGTGCAATACCGTACGAGTACTTCGTTACGGTACCAAACCACACCAAAACGGTGCAATACCGTACGAGTACTTTGTTACGGTACCAAACCACACCAAAACGGTACAATACCGTACGAGTACATCCATACGGTACCAAACCACACCAAAACGGTGCAATACCGTTAAAGTACTTCGTTACGGTACCAAACCACACCAAAACGGTGCAATACCGTACGAGTACTTCGTCACGGCACAAAACCACACAAAAATGGTGCAATACCGTACGAGTACATCCATACGGTACCAAACCACACCAAAACGGTGCAATACCGTACGAGTACTTCGTTACGGTACCAAACCACACCAAAACGGTACAATACCGTACGAGTACATCCATACGGTACCAAACCACACCAAAATGGTGCAATACCGAACGAGTACTTCGTTACGGTACCAAACCACACCAAAACGGTGCAATACCGTACGAGTACATCCATACGGTACCAAACCACACCAAAACGGTGCAATACCGTACGAGTACTGCGTTACCGTAACAAACCACACCGAAACAGTACAATACCGTACGAGTACTTCGTTACGGTACCAAACCACACCAAAACGGTGCAATACCGTACGAGTACTTCGTCACGGCACCAAACCACACTAAAACGGTGCAATACCGTACGAGTACATCCATACGGTACCAAACCACACCAAAACGGTGCAATACCGTACAAGTACTTCGTTACGGTACCAAACCACACCAAAACGGTACAATACCGTACAAGTACATCCATACGGTACCAAACCACACCAAAACGGTGCAATACCATACGAGTACTTCGTTACGGTACCAAACCACACCAAAACGGTACAATACCGTACGAGTACTTCGTTACGGTACCAAACAACACCAAAACGGTACAATACCGTACGAGTACTTCGTTACGGTACCAAACCACACCAAAACGGTGCAATACCGTACGAGTACATCCATACGGCACCAAACCACACCAAAACGGTGCAATACCGAACGAGTACTTGCACACGATACCAAACCACACCAACACTGTGCAATACCGTACGAGGACATCCATACGGTACCAAACCACACCAAAACGGTGCAATACCGTACGAGTACTTCGTTACGGTACAAAGCCACACCAAAACGGTACAATACCGTACGAGTACATCCATACGGTACCAAACCACCCCATAACGGCGCAATACCGTACGAGTACTTCGTTACGGTACCAAACCACACCAAAACGGTACAATACCGTACGAGTACATCCATACGGTACCAAACCACACCAAAACGTTGCAATACCGTACGAGTACTTCGTTACGGTACCAAACCACACCAAAACGGTGCAATACCGTACGAGTACTTCGTTACGGTACCAAACCACACCAAAACGTCACAATACCGTACGAGTACATCCATACAGTACCACACCACACCAAAACGGTGCAATACCATACGAGTACGTCGTTACGGTACCAAACCACACAAAAATGGTACAATACCGTACGAGTACATCCATACGGTTCCAAACCAAACCAAAACGGTGCAATACCGTACGAGTACTTCGTTACGGTACCAAACCACACCAAAACGGTACAATACCGTACGAGTACTTCGTTGCGGTACCAAACCACACCAAAACGGTGCAATACCGTACGAGTACATCCATACGGTACCAAACCACACCAAAACGGTGCAATACCGTACGAGTACATCCATACGGCACCAAACCACACCAAAACGGTGCAATACCGAACGAGTACATGCATACGATACCAAACCACACCAAAACGGTGCAATACCGTACGAGGACATCCATACGGTACCAAACCACACCAAAACGGTGCAATACCGTACGAGTACTTCGTTGCGGAACAAAGCCACACCAAAACGGTACAATACCGTACGAGTACATCCATACGGTACCAAACGACCCCATAACGGCGCAATACCGTACGATTACTTCGTTACGGTACCAAACCACACCAAAACGGTACAATACCGTACGAGTACATCCATACGGTACCAAACCACACCAAAACGGTGCAATACCGTACGAGTACTTCGTTACGGTACCAAACCACACCAAAACGGTGCAATACCGTACGAGTACATCCATACGGTACCAAACCACACCAAAACGGTGCAATACCGTACGAGTACATCCATATGGCACCAAACCACACCAAAACGGTGCAATACCGAACGAATACGTGCATACGATACCAAACCACACCAAAACGGTCCAATACCGTACGAGGACTTCCATACGGTACGAAACCACACCAAAACGGTGCAATACCGTACGAGTACTTCGTTACGGTACAAAGCCACACCAAAACGGTACAATACCGTACGAGTACATCCATACGGTACCAAACCACACCAAAACGGTGCAATACCGTACGAGTACTTCGTTACTGTACCAAACCACACCAAAAAGGTACAATACCGTACGAGTACATCCATACGGTACCACACCACACCAAAACGGTGCAATACCGCACGAGTACTTCGTTACGGTACCAAACAACACCAAAAAGGTACAATACCGTACGAGTACATCCATACGGTACCACACCTCACCAAAACGGTGCAATACCGTACGAGTACTTCGTTACGGTACCAAACCACATAAAAACGGTACAATACCGTACGAGTACATCCATACGGTACCAAACCACACCAAAACGGTGCAATACCGTACGAGTACTTCGTTACGGTACCAAACACCTCCAAAAGGGTACAATACCGTACGAGTACTTCGTTACGGTACCAAACCACACCAAAACGGTGCAATACCGTACGAGTACATCGTTACGGTACCAAACCACACCAGAACGGTGCAATACCGTACGAGTACTTCGTGACGGTACCAAATACCACCAAAACGGTACGATACCGTACGAGTACTTCGTTACGGTACCAAACCACACCAAAACGGTGCAATACCGTACGAGTACTTCGTTACGGTACCAAACCACAACAAAACGATACAATATCGTACGAGTAAATCCATACGGTACCACACCACACCAAAACGGTGCAATACCGTACGAGTACTTCGTTACGGTACAAAACCACACCAAAACGGTACAATACCGTACGAGTACATCCATACGGTACCAAACCACACCAAAACGGTGCATTACCGTACGAGTACTTCGTTACGGTACCAAACCACACCTAAACGGTGCAATACCGTACGAGTACTTCGTTACGGTACCAAACCACACCAAAACGGTGCAATACCGTACGAGTACTTCATTACGGTACCAAACCACACCAAAAAGGTACAATACCGTACGAGTACATCCATACGGTACCACACCAGACCAAAACGGTGCAATACCATACGAGTACTTCGTTACGGTACCAAACCACACCAAAACGGTGCAATACCGTACGAGTACATCCATACGGTACCAAACCACACCAAAACGGTGCAATACTGTACGAGTACTTCGTTACGGTAGCAAACCACACCAAAACGGTGCAATAACGTATGAGTACTTCGTTACGGTACCAAACCACACCAAAACGGTACAATACCGTACGAGTACATCCATATGGTACCAAACCACACCAAAACGGTGCAATACCGTACGAGTACTTCGTTACGGTACCAAACCACACCAAAACGGTACAATACCGTACGAGTACATCCATACGGTACCAAACCACATCGAAACGGTGCAATACGGTACGAGTACTTCGTTACGGTACCAAACCACACCAAAACGGTGCAATACCGTATGAGTACTTCGTTACGGTACCAAACCACACCAAAACGGTACAATATCGTGCGAGTACATCCATACGGTACCAAACCACACCAAAACGGTGCAATACCCTACGAGTACTTCGTTACGGTACCAAACCACACCAAAACGGTGCAATACCGTAGGAGTACTTCGTTACGGTACCAAACCACACCAAAAGGTACAATTCCGTACGAGTACATCCATACGGTACCAAACCACACCAAAACGGTGCAATACCGTACGAGTACTTCGCTAGGGTACAAAACCACACCAAAACGGTACAATACGGTACGAGTACATCCATACGATACCAAACCACACCAAAACGGTGCAATACCGTACGAGTACTTCGTTACGGTACCAAACCACACCAAAACGGTACAATACCGTACGAGTACATCCATACGGTACCAAACCACACCAAAACGGTGCAATACCGTACGAGTATTTCGTTACGGTACCAAACCACACCAAAACGGTGCAATACCGTACGAGTACATCCATATGGTACCAAACCACACCAAAACGGTACAATACCGTACGAGTACATCCATACGGTTCCAAACCACACCAAAACGTTGCAATACCGTACGAGTACTTCGTTACGGTACCTAACACCACCAAAACGGTACAATACCGTACGAGTACATCCATACGGTACCAAACCACACCAAAACGTTGCAATACCGTACGAGTACTTCGTTACGGTACCAAACCACACAAATACGGTGCAATACCGTACGAGTACTTCGTTACGGTACCAAACCACACCAAAACGGTGCAATACCGTACGAGTACTTCGTTACGGTACCAAACCACACCAAAACGGTGCAATACCGTACGAGTACTTCGTTACGGTACCAAACCACACCAAAACGGTACAATACCGTACGAGTACTTCGTTACGGTACCAAACCACACAAATACGGTGCAATACCGTACGAGTACTTCGTTACGGTACCAAACCACACCAAAACGGTGCAATACCGTACGAGTACTTCGTTACGGTACCAAACCACACCAAAAGGTACAATTCCGTACGAGTACATCCATACGGTACCAAACAACACCAAAACGGTGCAATACCGTACGAGTACTTCGCTAGGGTACAAAACCACACCAAAACGGTACAATACGGTACGAGTACATCCATACGATACCAAACCACACCAAAACGGTGCAATACCGTACGAGTACTTCGTTACGGTACCAAACCACACCAAAACGGTACAATACCGTACGAGTACATCCATACGGTACCAAACCACACCAAAACGGTGCAATACCGTACGAGTATTTCGTTACGGTACCAAACCACACCAAAACGGTGCAATACCGTACGAGTACATCCATATGGTACCAAACCACACCAAAACGGTACAATACCGTACGAGTACATCCATACGGTTCCAAACCACACCAAAACGTTGCAATACCGTACGAGTACTTCGTTACGGTACCAAACACCACCAAAACGGTACAATACCGTACGAGTACATCCATACGGTACCAAACCACACCAAAACGGTGCAATACCGTACGAGTACTTTGTTACGGTACCAAACCACACCAAAACGGTGCAATACCGTACGAGTACTTCGTTACGGTACCAAACCACACAAAAACGGTACAATACCGTACGAGTACATCCATACGGTACCAAACCACACCAAAACGTTGCAATACCGTACGAGTACTTCGTTACGGTACCAAACACCACCAAAACGGTACAATACCGTACGAGTACATCCATACGGTACCAAACCCCACCAAAACGGTGCAATACCGTACGAGTACTTCGTTACGGTACCAAACCACACCAAAATGGTACAATACCGTACGAGTACATCCATACGGTACCAAACCACACCAAAACGGTGCAATACTGTACGAGTACTCCGTTACGGTACCAAACCACACCAAAACGGTGCAATACCGTACGAGTACTTCGTTACGGTACCAAATCACACCAAAACGGTGCAATACCGTACGAGTACTTCGTTACGGTACCAAACCACACCAAAACGGTACAATACCGTACGAGTACATCCATACGGTACCAAACCACACCAAAACGGTGCAATACCGTACGAGTACGTCCATATGGTACCAAACCACACCAAAACGGTACAATACCGTACGAGTACATCCATATGGTACCAAACCACACCAAAGCGGTGCAATACCGTACGAGTACTTCGTTACGGTACCAAACCACACCAAAATGGTACAATACCGTACGAGTACATCCATACGGTACCGAACCACACCAAAACGGTGCAATACGGTACGAGTACTTCGTTACGGTACCAAACCACACCAAAACGGTGCAATACCATATGAGTACTTCGTTACGGTACCAAACCACACCAAAACGGTACAATACCGTACGAGTACATCCATAAGGTACCAAACCACACCAAAACGGTGCAATACCGTACGCGTACTTCGTTACGGTACCAAACCACACCAAAACGGTGCAATACCGTAGGAGTACTTCGTTACGGTACCAAACACCACCAAAACGGTACAATACCGTACGAGTACTTCGTTACGGTACCAAACCACACAAATACGGTGCAATACCGTACGAGTACTTCGTTACGGTACCAAACCACACCAAAACGGTGCAATACCGTACGAGTACTTCGTTACGGTACCAAACCACACCAAAAGGTACAATTCCGTACGAGTACATCCATACGGTACCAAACCACACCAAAACGGTGCAATACCGTACGAGTACTTCGCTAGGGTACAAAACCACACCAAAACGGTACAATACGGTACGAGTACATCCATACGATACCAAACCACACCAAAACGGTGCAATACCGTACGAGTACTTCGTTACGGTACCAAACCACACCAAAACGGTACAATACCGTACGAGTACATCCATACGGTACCAAACCACACCAAAACGGTGCAATACCGTACGAGTATTTCGTTACGGTACCAAACCACACCAAAACGGTGCAATACCGTACGAGTACATCCATATGGTACCAAACCACACCAAAACGGTACAATACCGTACGAGTACATCCATACGGTTCCAAACCACACCAAACGGTGCAATACCGTACGAGTACTTCGTTACGGTACCAAACCACACCAAAACGGTACAATTCCGTACGAGTACATCCATACGGTACCAAACCACACCAAAACGGTGCAATACCGTATGAGTACTTCGTTACGGTACCAAACACCACCAAAACGGTACAATACCGTACGAGTACTTCGTTACGGTACCAAACCACACCAAAACGGTGCAATACCGTACGAGTACTTCGTTACGGTACCAAACCACCCCAAAACGGTACAATACCGTACGAGTAAATCCATACGGTACCACATCACACCAAAACGGTGCAATACCGTACGAGTACTTCGTTACGGTACCAAACCACCCCAAAACGATACAATACCGTACGTGTACATCCATACGGTACCAAACCACACCAAAACGGTGCAATACGGTACGAGTACTTCGTTACGGTACCAAACCACACCAAAACGGTGCAATACCGTACGAGTACTTCGTTACGGTACCAAACCACACCAAAACGGTACAATACCGTACGAGTACATCCATACGGTACCAAACCACACCAAAACGGTGCAATACCGCACGAGTACTTCGTTACGGTACCAAACCACACCAAAACGGTGCAATACCGTACGAGTACTTCGTTACGGTACCAAACCACACCAAAACGGTGCAATACCGTACGAGTACTTCTTTACCGTACCAAACCACACCAAAACGGTGCAATACCGTACGAGTATTTCGTTACGGTACCAAACCACACCAAAACGGTGCAATACCGCACGAGTACATCCATATGGTACCAAACCACACCAAAACGGTACAATACCGTACGAGTACATCCATACGGTTCCAAACCACACCAAACGGTGCAATACCGTACGAGTACTTCGTTACGGTACCAAACCACACCAAAACGGTACAATTCCGTACGAGTACATCCATACGGTACCAAACCACACCAAAACGGTGCAATACCGTACGAGTACTTCGTTACGGTACCAAACACCACCAAAACGGTACAATACCGTGCGAGTACTTCGTTACGGTACCAAACCACACCAAAACGGTGCAATACCGTACGAGTACTTCGTTACGGTACAAAACCACACCAAAACGGTACAATACCGTACGAGTAAATCCATACGGTACCACACCACACCAAAACGGTGCAATACCGTACGAGTACTTCGTTACGGTACCAAACCACACCAAAACGATACAATACCATACGTGTACATCCATACGGTACCAAACCACACCAAAACGGTGCAATACGGTACGAGTACTTCGTTACGGTACCAAACCACACCAAAACGGTGCAATACCGTACGAGTACTTCGTTACGGTACCAAACCACACCAAAACGGTACAATACCGTACGAGTACATCCATACGGTACCAAACCACACCAAAACGGTGCAATACCGCACGAGTACTTCGTTACGGTACCAAACCACACCAAAACGGTGCAATACCGTACGAGTACTTCGTTACGGTACCAAACCACAACAAAACGATACAATATCGTACGAGTAAATCCATACGGTACCACACCACACCAAAACCGTGCAATACCGTACGAGTACTTCGTTACGGTACAAAACCACACCAAAACGGTACAATACCGTACGAGTAAATCCATACGGTACCACACCACACCAAAACGGTGCAATACCGTACGAGTACTTCGTTACGGTACCAAACCACACCAAAACGGTGCAATACCGTACCAGTACTTCATTACGGTACCAAACCACACCAAAAAGGTACAATACCGTACGAGTACATCCATACGGTACCACACCACACCAAAACGGTGCAATACCATACGAGTACTTCGTTACGGTACCAAACCACACCAAAACGGTGCAATACCGTACGAGTACATCCATACGGTACCAAACCACACCAAAACGGTGCAATACCGTACGAGTACTTCGTTACGGTAGCAAACCACACCAAAACGGTGCAATAACGTATGAGTACTTCGTTACGGTACCAAACAACACCAAAACGGTGCAATACCGTACGAGTACTTCATTACGGTACCAAACCACACCAAAAAGGTACAATACCGTACGAGTACATCCATACGGTACCACACCACACCAAAACGGTGCAATACCATACGAGTACTTCGTTACGGTACCAAACCACACCAAAACGGTGCAATACCGTACGAGTACATCCATATGGTACCAAACCACACCAAAACGGTGCAATACCGTACGAGTACTTCGTTACGGTACCAAACCACACCAAAACGGTACAATACCGTACGAGTACATCCATACGGTACCAAACCACATCGAAACGGTGCAATACGGTACGAGTACTTCGTTACGGTACCAAACCACACCAAAACGGTGCAATACCGTACGAGTACTTCGTTACGGTACCAAACCACACCAAAACGGTACAATATCGTACGAGTACATCCATACGGTACCAAACCACACCAAAACGGTGCAATACCCTACGAGTACTTCGTTACGGTACCAAACCACACCAAAACGGTGCAATACCGTAGGAGTACTTCGTTACGGTACCAAACACCACCAAAACGGTACAATACCGTACGAGTACTTCGTTACGGTACCAAACCACACAAATACGGTGCAATACCGTACGAGTACTTCGTTACGGTACCAAACCACACCAAAACGGTGCAATACCGTACGAGTATTTCGTTACGGTACCAAACCACACCAAAACGGTGCAATACCGTACGAGTACATCCATATGGTTCCAAACCACACCAAAACGGTACAATACCGTACGAGTACATCCATACGGTACCAAACCCCACCAAAACGGTGCAATACCGTACGAGTACTTCGTTACGGTACCAAACCACACCAAAACGGTGCAATACCGTACGAGTACTTCGTTACGGTACCAAACCACACGAAAACGGTGCAATACCGTACGAGTACTTCGTTACGGTACCAAACCACACCAAAACGGTACAATACCGTACGAGTACATCCATACGGTACCAAACCACACCAAAACGGTGCAATACCGTACGAGTTCTTTGTTACGGTACCAAACCACACCAAAACGGTGCAATACCGTACGAGTACTTCGTTACGGTACCAAACCACACAAAAACGGTACAATACCGTACGAGTACATCCATACGGTACCAAACCACACCAAAACGTTGCAATACCGTACGAGTACTTCGTTACGGTACCAAACACAACCAAATTGGTACAATACCGTACGAGTACATCCATACGGTACCAAACCCCACCAAAACGGTGCAATACCGTACGAGTACTTCGTTACGGTACCAAACCACACCAAAATGGTACAATACCGTACGAGTACATCCATACGGTACCAAACCACACCAAAACGGTGCAATACTGTACGAGTACTCCGTTACGGTACCAAACCACACCAAAACGGTGCAATACCGTACGAGTACTTCGTTACGGTACCAAATCACACCAAAACGGTGCAATACCGTACGAGTACTTCGTTACGGTACCAAACCACACCAAAACGGTACAATACCGTACGAGTACATCCATACGGTACCAAACCACACCAAAACGGTGCAATACCGTACGAGTACGTCCATATGGTACCAAACCACACCAAAACGGTACAATACCGTACGAGTACATCCATACGGTACCAAATCACACCAAAACGGTGCAATACCGTACGAGTACGTCCATATGGTACCAAACCACACCAAAACGGTACAATACCGTACGAGTACATCCATATGGTACCAAACCACACCAAAACGGTGCAATACCGTACGAGTACTTCGTTACGGTACCAAACCACACCAAAACGGTACAATACCGTACGAGTACTTCGTTACGGAACCAAACCACACCAAAACGGTGCAATACCGGACGAGTACTTCGTTACGGTACCAAACCACACCAAAACGGTGCAATACCGTACGAGTACTTCGTTACGGTACCAAACCACACCAAAACGGTGCAATACCGTACGAGTACTTCGTTACGGTACCAAACCACACCAAAACGGTCCAATACCGTACGAGTACATCCATACGGTACCAAACCACACCAAAACAGTGCAATACCGTACGAGTACATCCATACGTTACCAAACCACACCAAAACGGTGCAATAACGTACGAGTACTTCGTTACGGTACCAAACCACACAAAAACGGTACAATACCGTACGAGTACATCCATACGGTGCCAAACCACACCAAAACGGTGCAATACTGTACGAGTACTTCGTTACGGTACCAAACAACACCAAAACGGTACAATACCGTACGAGTACTTCGTCACGGCACCAAACCACACTAAAACAGTGCAATACCGTACGAGTACATCCACACGGTACCAAACCATACCAAAACGGGGCAATACCGTCCGAGTACATCCATACGGTACCAAACCACACCAAAACGGTGCAATATCGTACGAGTACTTTGTTACGGTACCAAACCACCCCAAAACGGTACAATACCGTACGAGTACTTCGTTACGGTACCAAACCACACCAAAACGGTGCAATACCGTACGAGTACATCCATACGGTACCAAACCACATCAAAACGGTGCATTACGGTACGAGTACATTCATACGGTACCAAACCACACCAAAACGGTGCAATACCGTACGAGTACTTCGTTACGGTTCCAAACCACATCAAAACGGTGCAATACCGTACGAGTACTTCGTTAGGGTACCAAACCACCCCAAAACGGTGCAATAACGTACGAGTACTTCGTTACGGTACCAAACTACACAAAAACGGTACAATACCGTACGAGTACATCCATACGGTACCAAACCACACCAAAACGGTGCAATACCGTACGAGTACATCCATACGTTACCAAACCACACCAAAACGGTGAAATAACGTACGAGTACTTCGTTACGGTACCAAACCACACCAAAGCGGTACAATACCGTACGAGTACATCCATACGGTACCAAACCACACCAAAACGGTGCAATACCGTACGAGTACTTCGTTACGGTACCAAACCACACCAAAATGGTACAATACCGTACGAGTACATCCATACGGTACCAAACCACACCAAAACGGTGCAATACCGTACGAGTACTTCGTTACGGTACCAAACCACACCAAAAGGGTGCAATACCGTAAGAGTACTTCGTTACGGTACCAAACCACACCAAAACGGTACAATACCGTACGAGTACTTCGTTACGGTACCAAACCACACCAAAACGGTGCAATACCGTACGAGTACTTCGTTACGGTACCAAACCACACCAAAACGGTGCAATACCGTATGAGTACTTCGTTACGGTACCAAACCACACCAAAACGGTACAATACCGTACGAGTACATCCATACGGTACCAAACCACACCAAAACGGTGCAATACCGTACGAGTACGTCCATATGGTACCAAACCACACCAAAACGGTACAATACCGTACGAGTACATCCATATGGTACCAAACCACACCAAAACGGTGCAATACCGTACGAGTACTTCGTTACGGTACCAAACCACACCAAAACGGTACAATACCGTACGAGTACATCCATACGGTACCGAACCACACCAAAACGGTGCAATACGGTACGAGTACTTCGTTACGGTACCAAACCACACCAAAACGGTGCAATACCATATGAGTACTTCGTTACGGTACCAAACCACACCAAAACGGTACAATACCGTACGAGTACATCCATAAGGTACCAAACCACACCAAAACGGTGCAATACGGTACGAGTACTTCGTTAGGGTACCAAACCACCCCAAAACGGTGCAATAACGTACCAGTACTTCGTTACGGTACCAAACCACACAAAAACGGTACAATACCGTACGAGTACATCCATACGGTACCAAACCACACCAAAACGGTGCAATACCGTACGAGTACATCCATACGTTACCAAACCACACCAAAACGGTGCAATAACGTACGAGTACTTCGTTACGGTACCAAACCACACCAAAGCGGTACAATACCGTACGAGTACATCCATACGGTACCAAACCACACCAAAACGGTGCAATACGGTACGAGTACTCCGTTACGGTACCAAACCACACCAAAACGGTGCAATACCGTACGAGTACTCCGTTACGGTACCAAACCACCCCAAAACGGTGCAATACCGTACGAGTACTTCGTTACGGTACCAAACCACACCAAAACGGTACAATACCGTACGAGTACATCCATACGGTACCAAACCACACCAAAACGGTGCAATACCGTACGAGTACTTCGTTACGGTACCAAACCACACCAAAAGGGTGCAATACCGTACGAGTACTTCGTTACGGTACCAAACCACACCAAAACGGTGCAATACCGTACGAGTACTTCGTTAAGGTACCAAATCACACCAAAACGGTGCAATACCGTACGAGTACTGCGTTACGGTACCAAACCACACCAAAACGGTGCAATACAGTACGAGTACTCCGTTACGGTACCAAACCACACCAAAACGGTGCAATACCGTACGAGTACTTCGTTACGGTACCAAATCACCCCAAAACGGTGCAATACCGTACGAGTACTTCGTTACGGTACCAAATCACACCAAAACGGTGCAATACCGTACGAGTACGTCGTTACGGTACCAAACCACACCAAAACGGTCCAATACCGTACGAGCACATCCATACGGTACCAAACCACACCAAAACGGTGCAATACAGTACGAGTACTCCGTTACGGTACCAAACCACACCAAAACGGTGCAATACCGTACGAGTACTTCGTTACGGTACCAAATCACCCAAAAACGGTGCAATACCGTACGAGTACTTCGTTACGGTACCAAACCACACCAAAACGGTACAATACCGTACGAGTACATCCATACGGTACCAAACCACACCAAAACGGTGCAATACCGTACGAGTACTTCGTTACGGTACCAAACCACACCAAAAGGGTGCAATACCGTACGAGTACTTCGTTACGGTACCAAACCACACCAAAACGGTGCAATACTGGACGAGTACTTCGTTACGGTACCAAACCACACCAAAACGGTGCAATACCGTACGAGTACTTCGTTACAGTACCAAACAAAACGAAAACGGTGCAATACCGTACGAGTACTTCGTTACGGTACAAAACCACACCAAAACGGTCCAATACCGTACGAGTACATCCATACGGTACCAAACCACACCAAAACGGTGCAATATCGTACGAGTACTTCGTTACGGTACCAAACCACACCAAAACGGTACAATACCGTACGAGCACATCCATACGGTACCAAACCACACCAAAACGGTGCAATACCGTACGAGTACATCCATACGTTACCAAACCACACCAAAACGGTGCAATAACGTACGAGTACTTCGTTACGGTACCATGCCACACCAAAGCGGTACAATACCGTACGAGTACATCCATACGGTACCAAACCACACCAAAACGGTGCAATACCGTACGAGTACTTCGTTACGGTACCAAAACCACACCAAAACGGCGCAATACCGTAGGAGTACTTCGTTACGGTACCAAACACCACCAAAACGGTACAATACCGTACGAGTACTTCGTTACGGTACCAAACCACACCAAAACGGTGCAATACCGTACGAGTACTTCGTTACGGTACCAAACACCACCAAAACGGTACAATACCGCACGAGTACTTCGTTATGGTACCAAACCACCCCAAAACGGTGCAATACCGTACGAGTACTTCGTTACGGTACCAAACCACACCAAAACGGTACAATACCGTACGAGTACATCCATACGGTACAAAACCACACCAAAACGGTGCAATACCGTACGAGTACTTCGTTACGGTACCAAACCACACCAAAAGGGTGCAATACCGTACGAGTACTTCGTTACGGTACCAAACCACACCAAAACGGTGCAATACCGTACGAGTACTGCGTTACGGTACCAAATCACACCAAAACGGTGCAATACCGTACGAGTACTTCGTTACGGTACCAAACCACACCAAAACGGTGCAATACAGTACGAGTACTCCGTTACGGTACCAAACCACACCAAAACGGTGCAATACCGTACGAGTACTTCGTTACGGTACCAAATCACCCCAAAACGGGGCAATACCGTACGAGTACTTCGTTACGGTTCCAAATCACACCAAAACGGTGCAATACCGTACGAGTACTTCGTTACGGTACCAAACCACACGAAAACGGTGCAATACCGTACGAGTACTTCGTTACGGTACCAAACCACACCAAAACGGTCCAATACCGTACGAGTACATCCATACGGTACCAAACCACACCAAAACGGTGCAATATCGTACGAGTACTTCGTTGCGGTACCAAACCACACCAAAACGGTACAATACCGTACGAGCACATCCATACGGTACCAAACCACACCAAAACGGTGCAATACCGTACGAGTACATCCATACGTTACCAAACCACACCAAAACGGTGCAATAACGTACGAGTACTTCGTTACGGTACCAAACCACACCAAAGCGGTACAATACCGTACGAGTACATCCATACGGTACCAAACCACACCAAAACGGTGCAATACCGTACGAGTACTTCGTTACGGTACCAAAACCACACCAAAACGGCGCAATACCGTAGGAGTACTTCGTTACGGTACCAAACACCACCAAAACGGTACAATACCGTACGAGTACTTCGTAACGGTACCAAACCACACCAAAACGGTGCAATAGCGTACGAGTACTTCGTTACGGTACCAAACACCACCAAAACGGTACAATACCGCACGAGTACTTCGTTATGGTACCAAACCACACCAAAATGGTGCAATACCGTACGAGTACTTCGTTACGGTACCAAACCACACCAAAACGGTGCAATACCGTACGAGTACATCCATACTGTACCAAACCACACCAAAACGGTGCAATACCGTACGAGAACTTCGTTACGGTACCAAACAACACCAAAACGGTGCAATACCGTACGAGTACTTCGTTACGGTACCAAACCACACCAAAACGGTACAATACCGTACGAGTACATCCATACGGTGCCAAACCACACCAAAACGGTGCAATACTGTACGAGTACTTCGTTACGGTACCAAACAACACCAAAACGGTACAATACCGTACGAGTACTTCGTCACGGCACCAAACCACACTAAAACAGTGCAATACCGTACGAGTACATCCACACGGTACCAAACCACACCAAAACGGGGCAATACCGTCCGAGTACATCCATACGGTACCAAACCACACCAAAACGGTGCAATATCGTACGAGTACTTTGTTACGGTACCAAACCACCCCAAAACGGTACAATACCGTACGAGTACTTCGTTACGGTACCAAACCACACAAAAACGGTGCAATACCGTACGAGTACATCCATACGGTACCAAACCACATCAAAACGGTGCAATACGGTACGAGTACTTCGTTACGGTTCCAAACCACATCAAAACGGTGCAATACCGTACGAGTACTTCGTTAGGGTACCAAACCACATCAAAACGGTGCAATACCGTACGAGTACTTCGTTAGGGTACCAAACCACCCCAAAACGGTGCAATAACGTACCAGTACTTCGTTACGGTACCAAACCACACAAAAACGGTACAATACCGTACGAGTACATCCATACGGTACCAAACCACACCAAAACGGTGCAATACCGTACGAGTACGTGCATACGGCACCAAACCACACCAAAACGGTGCAATACCGAACGAGTACGTGCATACGATACCAAACCACACCAAAACGGTGCAATACCGTACGAGGACATCCATACGGTACCAAACCACACCAAAACGGTGCAATACCGTACGAGTACTTCGTTGCGGTACAAAGCCACACCAAAACGGTACAATACCGTACGAGTACATCCATACGGTACCAAACCACCCCATAACGGCGCAATACCGTACGAGTACTTCGTTACGGTACCAAACCACACCAAAACAGTACAATACCGTACGAGTACATCCATACGGTACCAAACCACACCAAAACGGTGCAATACCGTACGAGTACTTCGTTACGGTACCAAACCACACCAAAACGGTGCAATACCGTACGAGTACTTCGTTACGGTACCAAACCACACGAAAACGGTGCAATACCGTACGAGTACTTCGTTACGGTACCAAACCACACCAAAACGGTCCAATACCGTACGAGCACATCCATACGGTACCAAACCACACCAAAACGGTGCAATACAGTACGAGTACTCCGTTACGGTACCAAACCACACCAAAACGGTGCAATACCGTACGAGTACTTCGTTACGGTACCAAATCACCCCAAAACGGTGCAATACCGTACGAGTACTTCGTTACGGTACCAAACCACACCAAAACGGTACAATACCGTACGAGTACATCCATACGGTACCAAACCACACCAAAACGGTGCAATACCGTACGAGTACTTCGTTACGGTACCAAACCACACCAAAAGGGTGCAATACCGTACGAGTACTTCGTTACGGTACCAAACCACACCAAAACGGTGCAATACCGGACGAGTACTTCGTTACGGTACCAAACCACACCAAAACGGTGCAATACCGTACGAGTACTTCGTTACGGTACCAAACCACACGAAAACGGTGCAATACCGTACGAGTACTTCGTTACGGTACCAAACCACACCAAAACGGTCCAATACCGTACGAGTACATCCATACGGTACCAAACCACACCAAAACGGTGCAATATCGTACGAGTACTTCGTTACGGTACCAAACCACACCAAAACGGTACAATACCGTACGAGCACATCCATACGGTACCAAACCACACCAAAACGGTGCAATACCGTACGAGTACATCCATACGTTACCAAACCACACCAAAACGGTGCAATAACGTACGAGTACTTCGTTACGGTACCATGCCACACCAAAGCGGTACAATACCGTACGAGTACATCCATACGGTACCAAACCACACCAAAACGGTGCAATACCGTACGAGTACTTCGTTACGGTACCAAAACCACACCAAAACGGCGCAATACCGTAGGAGTACTTCGTTACGGTACCAAACACCACCAAAACGGTACAATACCGTACGAGTACTTCGTTACGGTACCAAACCACACCAAAACGGTGCAATACCGTACGAGTACTTCGTTACGGTACCAAACACCACCAAAACGGTACAATACCGCACGAGTACTTCGTTATGGTACCAAACCACCCCAAAACGGTGCAATACCGTACGAGTACTTCGTTACGGTACCAAACCACACCAAAACGGTACAATACCGTACGAGTACATCCATACGGTACAAAACCACACCAAAACGGTGCAATACCGTACGAGTACTTCGTTACGGTACCAAACCACACCAAAAGGGTGCAATACCGTACGAGTACTTCGTTACGGTACCAAACCACACCAAAACGGTGCAATACCGTACGAGTACTGCGTTACGGTACCAAATCACACCAAAACGGTGCAATACCGTACGAGTACTTCGTTACGGTACCAAACCACACCAAAACGGTGCAATACAGTACGAGTACTCCGTTACGGTACCAAACCACACCAAAACGGTGCAATACCGTACGAGTACTTCGTTACGGTACCAAATCACCCCAAAACGGGGCAATACCGTACGAGTACTTCGTTACGGTTCCAAATCACACCAAAACGGTGCAATACCGTACGAGTACTTCGTTACGGTACCAAACCACACGAAAACGGTGCAATACCGTACGAGTACTTCGTTACGGTACCAAACCACACCAAAACGGTCCAATACCGTACGAGTACATCCATACGGTACCAAACCACACCAAAACGGTGCAATATCGTACGAGTACTTCGTTGCGGTACCAAACCACACCAAAACGGTACAATACCGTACGAGCACATCCATACGGTACCAAACCACACCAAAACGGTGCAATACCGTACGAGTACATCCATACGTTACCAAACCACACCAAAACGGTGCAATAACGTACGAGTACTTCGTTACGGTACCAAACCACACCAAAGCGGTACAATACCGTACGAGTACATCCATACGGTACCAAACCACACCAAAACGGTGCAATACCGTACGAGTACTTCGTTACGGTACCAAAACCACACCAAAACGGCGCAATACCGTAGGAGTACTTCGTTACGGTACCAAACACCACCAAAACGGTACAATACCGTACGAGTACTTCGTAACGGTACCAAACCACACCAAAACGGTGCAATAGCGTACGAGTACTTCGTTACGGTACCAAACACCACCAAAACGGTACAATACCGCACGAGTACTTCGTTATGGTACCAAACCACACCAAAATGGTGCAATACCGTACGAGTACTTCGTTACGGTACCAAACCACACCAAAACGGTGCAATACCGTACGAGTACATCCATACTGTACCAAACCACACCAAAACGGTGCAATACCGTACGAGAACTTCGTTACGGTACCAAACAACACCAAAACGGTGCAATACCGTACGAGTACTTCGTTACGGTACCAAACCACACCAAAACGGTACAATACCGTACGAGTACATCCATACGGTGCCAAACCACACCAAAACGGTGCAATACTGTACGAGTACTTCGTTACGGTACCAAACAACACCAAAACGGTACAATACCGTACGAGTACTTCGTCACGGCACCAAACCACACTAAAACAGTGCAATACCGTACGAGTACATCCACACGGTACCAAACCACACCAAAACGGGGCAATACCGTCCGAGTACATCCATACGGTACCAAACCACACCAAAACGGTGCAATATCGTACGAGTACTTTGTTACGGTACCAAACCACCCCAAAACGGTACAATACCGTACGAGTACTTCGTTACGGTACCAAACCACACAAAAACGGTGCAATACCGTACGAGTACATCCATACGGTACCAAACCACATCAAAACGGTGCAATACGGTACGAGTACTTCGTTACGGTTCCAAACCACATCAAAACGGTGCAATACCGTACGAGTACTTCGTTAGGGTACCAAACCACATCAAAACGGTGCAATACCGTACGAGTACTTCGTTAGGGTACCAAACCACCCCAAAACGGTGCAATAACGTACCAGTACTTCGTTACGGTACCAAACCACACAAAAACGGTACAATACCGTACGAGTACATCCATACGGTACCAAACCACACCAAAACGGTGCAATACCGTACGAGTACGTGCATACGGCACCAAACCACACCAAAACGGTGCAATACCGAACGAGTACGTGCATACGATACCAAACCACACCAAAACGGTGCAATACCGTACGAGGACATCCATACGGTACCAAACCACACCAAAACGGTGCAATACCGTACGAGTACTTCGTTGCGGTACAAAGCCACACCAAAACGGTACAATACCGTACGAGTACATCCATACGGTACCAAACCACCCCATAACGGCGCAATACCGTACGAGTACTTCGTTACGGTACCAAACCACACCAAAACAGTACAATACCGTACGAGTACATCCATACGGTACCAAACCACACCAAAACGGTGCAATACCGTACGAGTACTTCGTTACGGTACCAAACCACACCAAAACGGTGCAATACCGTACGAGTACTTCGTTACGGTACCAAACCACACGAAAACGGTGCAATACCGTACGAGTACTTCGTTACGGTACCAAACCACACCAAAACGGTCCAATACCGTACGAGCACATCCATACGGTACCAAACCACACCAAAACGGTGCAATACAGTACGAGTACTCCGTTACGGTACCAAACCACACCAAAACGGTGCAATACCGTACGAGTACTTCGTTACGGTACCAAATCACCCCAAAACGGTGCAATACCGTACGAGTACTTCGTTACGGTACCAAACCACACCAAAACGGTACAATACCGTACGAGTACATCCATACGGTACCAAACCACACCAAAACGGTGCAATACCGTACGAGTACTTCGTTACGGTACCAAACCACACCAAAAGGGTGCAATACCGTACGAGTACTTCGTTACGGTACCAAACCACACCAAAACGGTGCAATACCGGACGAGTACTTCGTTACGGTACCAAACCACACCAAAACGGTGCAATACCGTACGAGTACTTCGTTACGGTACCAAACCACACGAAAACGGTGCAATACCGTACGAGTACTTCGTTACGGTACCAAACCACACCAAAACGGTCCAATACCGTACGAGTACATCCATACGGTACCAAACCACACCAAAACGGTGCAATATCGTACGAGTACTTCGTTACGGTACCAAACCACACCAAAACGGTACAATACCGTACGAGCACATCCATACGGTACCAAACCACACCAAAACGGTGCAATACCGTACGAGTACATCCATACGTTACCAAACCACACCAAAACGGTGCAATAACGTACGAGTACTTCGTTACGGTACCAAACCACACCAAAGCGGTTCAATACCGTACGAGTACATCCATACGGTACCAAACCACACCAAAACGGTGCAATACCGTACGAGTACTTCGTTACGGTACCAAACCACACAAAAACGGCGCAATACCGTAGGAGTACTTCGTTACGGTACCAAACACCACCAAAACGGTACAATACCGTACGAGTACTTCGTTACGGTACCAAACCACACCAAAACGGTGCAATACCGTACGAGTACTTCGTTACGGTACCAAACACCACCAAAACGGTACAATACCGCACGAGTACTTCGTTATGGTACCAAACCACACCAAAACGGTGCAATACCGTACGAGTACTTCGTTACGGTACCAAACCACACCAAAACGGTGCAATACCGTACGAGTACATCCATACTGTACAAAACCACACCAAAACGGTGCAATACCGTACGAGAACTTCGTTACGGTACCAAACCACACCAAAACGGTGCAATACCGTACGAGTACTTCGTTACGGTACCAAACCACACCAAAACGGTACAATACCGTACGAGTACACCCATACGGTGCCAAACCACACCAAAACGGTGCAATACTGTACGAGTACTGCGTTACGGTTCCAAACAACACCAAAACGGTACAATACCGTACGAGTACTTCGTCACGGCACCAAACCACACTAAAACAGTGCAATACCGTACGAGTACATCCACACGGTACCAAACCACACCAAAACGGGGCAATACCGTCCGAGTACATCCATACGGTACCAAACCACACCAAAACGGTGCAATATCGTACGAGTACTTTGTTACGGTACCAAACCACCCCAAAACGGTACAATACCGTACGAGTACTTCGTTACGGTACCAAACCACACCAAAACGGTGCAATACCGTACGAGTACATCCATACGGTACCAAACCACATCAAAACAGTGCAATACGGTACGAGTACATTCATACGGTACAAAACCACACCAAAACGGTGCAATACCGTACGAGTACTTCGTTACGGTTCCAAACCACATCAAAACGGTGCAATACCGTACGAGTACTTCGTTAGGGTACCAAACCACCCCAAAACGGTGCAATAACGTACCAGTACTTCGTTACGGTACCAAACCACACAAAAACGGTACAATACCGTACGAGTACATCCATACGGTACCAAACCACACCAAAACGGTGCAATACCGTACGAGTACGTGCATACGGCACAAAACCACACCAAAACGGTGCAATACCGAACGAGTACGTGCATACGATACCAAACCACACCAAAACGGTGCAATACCGTACGAGGACATCCATACGGTACCAAACCACACCAAAACGGTGCAATACCGTACGAGTACTTCGTTGCGGTACAAAGCCACACCAAAACGGTACAATACCGTACGAGTACATCCATACGGTACCAAACCACCCCATAACGGCGCAATACCGTACGAGTACTTCGTTACGGTACCAAACCACACCAAAACGGTACAATACCGTACGAGTACATCCATACGGTACCAAACCACACCAAAACGGTGCAATACCGTACGAGTACTTTGTTACGGTACCAAACCACACCAAAACGGTTCAATACCGTACGAGTACTTTGTTACGGTACCAAACCACACCAAAACGGTACAATACCGTACGAGTACATCCATACGGTACCACACCACACCAAAACGGTGCAATAGCGTACGAGTACTTCGTTACGGTACCATACCACACCAAAACGGTACAATACCGTACGAGTACATCCATACGGTACCAAACCACACCAAAACGGTGCAATACCGTTAGAGTACTTCGTTACGGTACCAAACCACACCAAAACGGTGCAATACCGTACGAGTACTTCGTCACGGCACAAAACCACACAAAATGGTGCAATACCGTGCGAGTACATCCATACGGTACCAAACCACACCAAAACGGTGCAATACCGTACGAGTACATCCATACGTTACCAAACCACACCAAAACGGTGCAATAACGTACGAGTACTTCGTTACGGTACCAAACCACACCAAAGCGGTACAATACCGTACGAGTACATCCATACGGTACCAAACCACACCAAAACGGTGCAATACCGTACGAGTACTTCGTTACGGTACCAAACCACACCAAAACGGCGCAATACCGTAGGAGTACTTCGTTACGGTACCAAACACCACCAAAACGGTACAATACCGTACGAGTACTTCGTTACGGTACCAAACCACACCAAAACGGTGCAATACCGTACGAGTACTTCGTTACGGTACCAAACACCACCAAAACGGTACAATACCGCACGAGTACTGCGTTATGGTACCAAACCACACCAAAACGGTGCAATACCGTACGAGTACTTCGTTACGGTACCAAACCACACCAAAACGGTGCAATACCGTACGAGTACTTCGTTACGGTACCAAACACCACCAAAACGGTACAATACCGCACGAGTACTTCGTTATGGTACCAAACCACACCAAAACGGTGCAATACCGTACGAGTACTTCGTTACGGTACCAAACCACACCAAAACGGTGCAATACCGTACGAGTACATCCATACTGTACAAAACCACACCAAAACGGTGCAATACCGTACGAGAACTTCGTTACGGTACCAAACCACACCAAAACGGTGCAATACCGTACGAGTACTTCGTTACGGTACCAAACCACACCAAAACGGTACAATACCGTACGAGTACACCCATACGGTGCCAAACCACACCAAAACGGTGCAATACTGTACGAGTACTGCGTTACGGTTCCAAACAACACCAAAACGGTACAATACCGTACGAGTACTTCGTCACGGCACCAAACCACACTAAAACAGTGCAATACCGTACGAGTACATCCACACGGTACCAAACCACACCAAAACGGGGCAATACCGTCCGAGTACATCCATACGGTACCAAACCACACCAAAACGGTGCAATATCGTACGAGTACTTTGTTACGGTACCAAACCACCCCAAAACGGTACAATACCGTACGAGTACTTCGTTACGGTACCAAACCACACCAAAACGGTGCAATACCGTACGAGTACATCCATACGGTACCAAACCACATCAAAACAGTGCAATACGGTACGAGTACATTCATACGGTACAAAACCACACCAAAACGGTGCAATACCGTACGAGTACTTCGTTACGGTTCCAAACCACATCAAAACGGTGCAATACCGTACGAGTACTTCGTTAGGGTACCAAACCACCCCAAAACGGTGCAATAACGTACCAGTACTTCGTTACGGTACCAAACCACACAAAAACGGTACAATACCGTACGAGTACATCCATACGGTACCAAACCACACCAAAACGGTGCAATACCGTACGAGTACGTGCATACGGCACAAAACCACACCAAAACGGTGCAATACCGAACGAGTACGTGCATACGATACCAAACCACACCAAAACGGTGCAATACCGTACGAGGACATCCATACGGTACCAAACCACACCAAAACGGTGCAATACCGTACGAGTACTTCGTTGCGGTACAAAGCCACACCAAAACGGTACAATACCGTACGAGTACATCCATACGGTACCAAACCACCCCATAACGGCGCAATACCGTACGAGTACTTCGTTACGGTACCAAACCACACCAAAACGGTACAATACCGTACGAGTACATCCATACGGTACCAAACCACACCAAAACGGTGCAATACCGTACGAGTACTTTGTTACGGTACCAAACCACACCAAAACGGTTCAATACCGTACGAGTACTTTGTTACGGTACCAAACCACACCAAAACGGTACAATACCGTACGAGTACATCCATACGGTACCACACCACACCAAAACGGTGCAATAGCGTACGAGTACTTCGTTACGGTACCATACCACACCAAAACGGTACAATACCGTACGAGTACATCCATACGGTACCAAACCACACCAAAACGGTGCAATACCGTTAGAGTACTTCGTTACGGTACCAAACCACACCAAAACGGTGCAATACCGTACGAGTACTTCGTCACGGCACAAAACCACACAAAATGGTGCAATACCGTGCGAGTACATCCATACGGTACCAAACCACACCAAAACGGTGCAATACCGTACGAGTACATCCATAGGTTACCAAACCACACCAAAACGGTGCAATAACGTACGAGTACTTCGTTACGGTACCAAACCACACCAAAGCGGTACAATACCGTACGAGTACATCCATACGGTACCAAACCACACCAAAACGGTGCAATACCGTACGAGTACTTCGTTACGGTACCAAACCACACCAAAACGGCGCAATACCGTAGGAGTACTTCGTTACGGTACCAAACACCACCAAAACGGTACAATACCGTACGAGTACTTCGTTACGGTACCAAACCACACCAAAACGGTGCAATACCGTACGAGTACTTCGTTACGGTACCAAACACCACCAAAACGGTACAATATCGCACGAGTACTTCGTTATGGTACCAAACCACACCAAAACGGTGCAATACCGTACGAGTACTTCGTTACGGTACCAAACCACACCAAAACGGTGCAATACCGTACGAGTACATCCATACTGTACCAAACCACACCAAAACGGTGCAATACCGTACGAGAACTTCGTTACGGAACCAAACCACACCAAAACGGTGCAATACCGTACGAGTACTTCGTTACGGTACCAAACCACACCAAAACGGTACAATACCGTACGAGTACTTCGTTACGGTACCAAACCACACCAAAACAGTACAATACCGTACGAGTACTTCGTTACGGTACCAAACCACACCAAAACGGTGCAATACCGTACGAGTACTTCGTTACGGTACCAAAGCACACCAAAAAGGTACAATACCGTACGAGTACATCCATACGGTACCACACCACACCAAAACGGTGCAATAACGTACGAGTACTTCGTTACGGTACCAAACCACATAAAAACGGTACAATACCGTACGAGTACATCCATACGGTACCAAACCACACCAAAACGGTGCAATACCGTACGAGTACATCGTTACGGTACAAAACCACACCAAAACGGTACAATACCGGACGAGTACTTCGTTACGGTACCAAACCACACCAAAACGGTGCGATACCGTACGAGTACATCCATACGGTACCAAACCACATCAAAACGGTGCAATACGGTACGAGTACATTCATACGGTACCAAACCACACCAAAACAGTGCAATACCGTATGAGTACTTCGTTACGGTACCAAACCACACCAAAACGGTGCAATACCGTACGAGTACATCCATACGGTACCAAACCACACCAAAACGGTGCAATACCGTACGAGTACATCCATATGGCACCAAACCACACCAAAACGGTGCAATACCGAACGAATACGTGCATACGATACCAAACCACACCAAAACGGTGCAATACCGTACGAGGACATCCATACGGTACGAAACCACACCAAAACGGTGCAATACCGTACGAGTACTTCGTTACGGAACAAAGCCACACCAAAACGGTACAATACCGTACGAGTACATCCATACGGTACCAAACCACCCCAAAACGGGGCAATACCGTACGAGTACTTCATTACGGTACCAAACCACACCAAAACGGTACAATACCGTACGAATACATCCATACGGTACCAAACCACACAAAAACGGTGCTATACCGTACAAGTACTTCGTTACGGTACCAAACCACACCAAAACGGTGCAATACCGTTCGAGTACTTCGTTACGGTACCAAACCACACCAAAACGGTACAATACCGTACGAGTACATCCATACGGTACCACACCACACCAAAACGGTGCAATACCGTACGAGTACTTCGTTACGGTACAAAACCACACCAAAACGGTACAATACCGTAAGAGTACATCCATACGGTACCAAACCACACCAAAACGGTGCAATACCGTACGAGTACTTCGTCACGGCACCAAACCACACTAAAACGGTGCAATACCGTACGAGTACATCCATACGGTACCAAACCACACCAAAACGGGGCAATACCGTCCGAATACATCCATACGGTACCAAACCACACCAAAACGGTGCAATACCGTACGAGTACTTCGTTACGGTACCAAACCACACCAAAAAGGTACAATACCGTACGAGTACATCCATACGGTACCACACCACACCAAAACGGTGCAATACCGTACGAGTACTTCGTTACGGTACCAAACCACATAAAAACGGTACAATACCGTACGAGTACATCCATACGGTACCAAACCACACCAAAACGGGGCAATACCGTCCGAGTACATCCATACGGTACCAAACCACACCAAAACGGTGCAATACCGTACGAGTACTTTGTTACGGTGTACCAAACCACACCAAAACGGTACAATACCGTACGAGTACTTCGTTACGGTACAAAACCACACCAAAACGGTGCAATACCGTACGAGTACATCCATACGGTACCAAACCACATCAAAACGGTGCAATACGGTACGAGTACATTCATACGGTACCAAACCACACAAAAAAAACAGTGCAATACCGTACGAGTACTTCGTTACGGTACCAAACCACACCAAAACGGTCCAATACCGTAGGAGTACATCCATACGGTGCCAAACCACACCAAAACGGTGCAATACTGTACGAGTACATCCATATGGCACCAAACCACACCAAAACGGTGCAATACCGAACGAATACGTGCATACGATACCAAACCACACCAAAACGGTGCAATACCGTACGAGGACATCCAAACGGTACGAAACCACACCAAAACGGTGCAATACCGTACGAGTACTTCGTTACGGTACAAAGCCACACCAAAACGGTACAATACCGTACGAGTACATCCATACGGTACCAAACCACCCCAAAACGGGGCAATACCGTACGAGTACTTCGTTACGGTACCAAACCACACCAAAACGGTACAATACCGTACGAATACATCCATACGGTACCAAACCACACCAAAACGGTGCAATACCGTACGAGTACATCCATACGGTACCACACCACACCAAAACGGTGCAATACCGTACGAGTACTTCGTTACGGTACAAAACTACACCAAAACGGTACAATACCGTAAGAGTACATCCATACGGTACCAAACCACACCAAAACGGTGCAATACCGTACGAGTACTTCGTCACGGCCCCAAACCACACTAAAACGGTGCAATACCGTACGAGTACATCCATACGGTACCAAACCACACCAAAACGGGGCAATACCGTCCGAGTACATCCATACGGTACCAAACCACACCAAAACGGTGCAATACCGTACGAGTACTTCGTTACGGTACCACACCACACCAAAAAGGTACAATACCGTACGAGTACATCGATACGGTACCACACCACACCAAAACGGTGCAATCCCGTACGAGTACTTCGTTATGGTACCAAACCTCATAAAAACTGTACAATACCGTACGAGTACATCCATACGGTACCAAACCACACCAAAACGGTGCAATACCGTACGAGTACTTTGTTACGGTACCAAACAACACCAAAACGGTACAATACCGTACGAGTACTTCGTCACGGCACCAAACCCTACTAAAACGGTGCAATACCGTACGAGTACATCCACAAGGTACCAAACCACACCAAAACGGGGCAATACCGTCCGAGTACATCCATACGGTACCAAACCACACCAAAACGGTGCAATACCGTACGAGTACTTCGTTACGGTACCAAACCACACCAAAACGGTACAATACCGTACGAGTACATCCATACGGTACCAAACCACACCAAAACGGTGCAATACCGTACGAGTACTTCGTTACGGTACCAAACCACACCAAAACGGTGCAATACCGTTCGAGTACTTCGTTACGGTACCAGACCACACCAAAATGGTACAATACCGTACGAGTACATCCATACGGTACCACACCACACCAAAACGGTGCAATACCGTACGAGTACTTCGTTACGGTACAAAACCACACCAAAACGGTACAATACCGTAAGAGTACATCCATACGGTACCAAACCACACCAAAAGGGTGCAATACCGTACGAGTACTTCGTCACGGCACCAAACCACACCAAAACGGTGCAATACCGTACGAGTACATCCATACGGTACCAAACCACACCAAAACGGGGCAATACCGTCCGAGTACATCCATACGGTACCAAACCACACCAAAACGGTGCAATACCGTACGAGTACATCGTTACGGTACCAAAGCACACCAAAAAGGTACAATACCGTACGAGTACATCCATACGGTACCACACCACACCAAAACGGTGCAATAACATACGAGTACTTCGTTACGGTACCAAACCACATAAAAACGGTACAATACCGTACGAGTACATCCATACGGTACCAAACCACACCAAAACGGTGCAATACCGTACGAGTACATTGTTACGGTACCAAACCACACCAAAACGGTACAATACCGTACGAGTACTTCGTTACGGTACCAAACCACACCAAAACGGTGCGATACCGTACGAGTACATCCATACGGTACCAAACCAAATCAAAACGGTGCAATACGGTACGAGTACATTCATACGGTACCAAACCACACCAAAACAGTGCAATACCGTACGAGTACTTCGTTACGGTACCAAACCACACCAAAACGGTGCAATACCGTACGAGTACATCCATATGGCACCAAACCACACCAAAACGGTGCAATACCGAACGAATACGTGCATACGATACCAAACCACACCAAAACGGTGCAATACCGTACGAGGACATCCATACGGTACGAAACCACACCAAAACGGTGCAATACTGTACGAGTACTTCGTTACGGTACAAAGCCACACCAAAATGGTACAATACCGTACGAGTACATCCATACGGTACCACACCACACCAAAACGGTGCAATACCGTACGAGTACTTCGTTACGGTACAAAACCACACCAAAACGGTACAATACCGTAAGAGTACATCCATACGGTACCAAACCACACCAAAAGGGTGCAATACCGTACGAGTACTTCGTCACGGCACCAAACCACACTAAAACGGTGCAATACCGTACGAGTACATCCATACGGTACCAAACCACACCAAAACGGGGCAATACCGTCCGAGTACATACATACGGTACCAAACCACACCAAAACGGTGCAATACCGTTCGAGTACTTCGTTACGGTACCAAAGCACACCAAAAAGGTACAATACCGTACGAGTACATCCATACGGTACCACACCACACCAAAACGGTGCAATAACGTACGAGTACTTCGTTACGGTACCAAACCACATAAAAACGGTACAATACCGTACGAGTACATCCATACGGTACCAAACCACACCAAAACGGTGCAATACCGTACGAGTACATCGTTACGGTACAAAACCACACCAAAACGGTACAATACCGGACGAGTACTTCGTTACGGTACCAAACCACACCAAAACGGTGCGATACCGTACGAGTACATCCATACGGTACCAAACCACATCAAAACGGTGCAATACGGTACGAGTACATTCATACGGTACCAAACCACACCAAAACAGTGCAATACCGTATGAGTACTTCGTTACGGTACCAAACCACACCAAAACGGTGCAATACCGTACGAGTACATCCATACGGTACCAAACCACACCAAAACGGTGCAATACCGTACGAGTACATCCATATGGCACCAAACCACACCAAAACGGTGCAATACCGAACGAATACGTGCATACGATACCAAACCACACCAAAACGGTGCAATACCGTACGAGGACATCCATACGGTACGAAACCACACCAAAACGGTGCAATACCGTACGAGTACTTCGTTACGGAACAAAGCCACACCAAAACGGTACAATACCGTACGAGTACATCCATACGGTACCAAACCACCCCAAAACGGGGCAATACCGTACGAGTACTTCATTACGGTACCAAACCACACCAAAACGGTACAATACCGTACGAATACATCCATACGGTACCAAACCACACAAAAACGGTGCTATACCGTACAAGTACTTCGTTACGGTACCAAACCACACCAAAACGGTGCAATACCGTTCGAGTACTTCGTTACGGTACCAAACCACACCAAAACGGTACAATACCGTACGAGTACATCCATACGGTACCACACCACACCAAAACGGTGCAATACCGTACGAGTACTTCGTTACGGTACAAAACCACACCAAAACGGTACAATACCGTAAGAGTACATCCATACGGTACCAAACCACACCAAAACGGTGCAATACCGTACGAGTACTTCGTCACGGCACCAAACCACACTAAAACGGTGCAATACCGTACGAGTACATCCATACGGTACCAAACCACACCAAAACGGGGCAATACCGTCCGACTACATCCATACGGTACCAAACCACACCAAAACGGTGCAATACCGTACGAGTACTTCGTTACGGTACCAAACCACACCAAAAAGGTACAATACCGTACGAGTACATCCATACGGTACCACACCACACCAAAACGGTGCAATACCGTACGAGTACTTCGTTACGGTACCAAACCACATAAAAACGGTACAATACCGTACGAGTACATCCATACGGTACCAAACCACACCAAAACGGGGCAATACCGTCCGAGTACATCCATACGGTACCAAACCACACCAAAACGGTGCAATACCGTACGAGTACTTTGTTACGGTGTACCAAACCACACCAAAACGGTACAATACCGTACGAGTACTTCGTTACGGTACAAAACCACACCAAAACGGTGCAATACCGTACGAGTACATCCATACGGTACCAAACCACATCAAAACGGTGCAATACGGTACGAGTACATTCATACGGTACCAAACCACACAAAAAAAACAGTGCAATACCGTACGAGTACTTCGTTACGGTACCAAACCACACCAAAACGGTCCAATACCGTAGGAGTACATCCATACGGTGCCAAACCACACCAAAACGGTGCAATACTGTACGAGTACATCCATATGGCACCAAACCACACCAAAACGGTGCAATACCGAACGAATACGTGCATACGATACCAAACCACACCAAAACGGTGCAATACCGTACGAGGACATCCAAACGGTACGAAACCACACCAAAACGGTGCAATACCGTACGAGTACTTCGTTACGGTACAAAGCCACACCAAAACGGTACAATACCGTACGAGTACATCCATACGGTACCAAACCACCCCAAAACGGGGCAATACCGTACGAGTACTTCGTTACGGTACCAAACCACACCAAAACGGTACAATACCGTACGAATACATCCATACGGTACCAAACCACACCAAAACGGTGCAATACCGTACGAGTACATCCATACGGTACCACACCACACCAAAACGGTGCAATACCGTACGAGTACTTCGTTACGGTACAAAACTACACCAAAACGGTACAATACCGTAAGAGTACATCCATACGGTACCAAACCACACCAAAACGGTGCAATACCGTACGAGTACTTCGTCACGGCCCCAAACCACACTAAAACGGTGCAATACCGTACGAGTACATCCATACGGTACCAAACCACACCAAAACGGGGCAATACCGTCCGAGTACATCCATACGGTACCAAACCACACCAAAACGGTGCAATACCGTACGAGTACTTCGTTACGGTACCAAACCACACCAAAAAGGTACAATACCGTACGAGTACATCGATACGGTACCACACCACACCAAAACGGTGCAATCCCGTACGAGTACTTCGTTATGGTACCAAACCTCATAAAAACTGTACAATACCGTACGAGTACATCCATACGGTACCAAACCACACCAAAACGGTGCAATACCGTACGAGTACTTTGTTACGGTACCAAACAACACCAAAACGGTACAATACCGTACGAGTACTTCGTCACGGCACCAAACCCTACTAAAACGGTGCAATACCGTACGAGTACATCCACAAGGTACCAAACCACACCAAAACGGGGCAATACCGTCCGAGTACATCCATACGGTACCAAACCACACCAAAACGGTGCAATACCGTACGAGTACTTCGTTACGGTACCAAACCACACCAAAACGGTACAATACCGTACGAGTACTTCGTTACGGTACCAAACCACACCAAAACGGTGCAATACCGTACGAGTACATCCATACGGTACAAAACCACATCAAAACGGTGCAATACGGTACGAGTACATTCATACGGTACCAAACCACACCAAAACAGTGCAATACCGTACGAGTACTTCGTTACGGTACCAAACCACACCAAAACGGTGCAATACCGTACGAGTACTTCGTTACGGTACCAAACCACCCCAAAACGGTGCAATACCGTACGAGTACATCCATACGGTACCAAACCACACCAAAACGGTGCAATACCGTACGAGTACATCCATACGGTACCAAACCACACCAAAACGGTACAATACCATACGAGTACATCCATACGGTACCAATCCACCCCATAACGGCGCAATACCATACGAGTACTTCGTTACGGTACCAAACCACACCAAAACGGTACACTATCGTACGAGTACATCCATACGGTACCAAACCACACCAAAACGGTGCAATACCGTACGAGTACTTCGTTACGGTACCAAACCACACCAAAACGGTACAATACCGTACGAGTACATCCATACGGTACCAAACCACACCAAAACGGTGCAATACCGTACGAGTACTTCGTTACGGTACCAAACCACACCAAAACGGTGCAATACCGTACGAGTACTTCGTTACGGTACCAAACACCACCAAAAGGGTGCAATACCGTACGAGTACTTCGTTACGGTACCAAACCACACCAAAACGGTGCAATACCGTACGAGTACTTCGTTACGGTACCAAACCACACCAAAACGGTGCAATACCGTACGAGTACTTCTTTACCGTACCAAACCACACCAAAACGGTGCAATACCGTACGAGTATTTCGTTACGGTACCAAACCACACCAAAACGGTGCAATACCGTACGAGTACATCCATATGGTACCAAACCACACCAAAACGGTACAATACCGTACGAGTACATCCATACGGTTCCAAACCACACCAAACGGTGCAATACCGTACGAGTACTTCGTTACGGTACCAAACCACACCAAAACGGTACAATTCCGTACGAGTACATCCATACGGTACCAAACCACACCAAAACGGTTCAATACCGTACGAGTACTTCGTTACGGTACCAAACCACACCAAAACGGTACACTACCGTACGAGTACATCCATACGGTACGAAACCACACCAAAACGGTGCAATACCGCACGAGTACTTCGTTACGGTACCAAACCACACCAAAACGGTGCAATACCGTACGAGTACTTCGTTACGGTACCAAACCACACCAAAACGGTGCAATACCGTACGAGTACTTCTTTACCGTACCAAACCACACCAAAACGGTGCAATACCGTACGAGTATTTCGTTACGGTACCAAACCACACCAAAACGGTGCAATACCGTACGAGTACATCCATATGGTACCAAACCACACCAAAACGGTACAATACCGTACGAGTACATCCATACGGTTCCAAACCACACCAAACGGTGCAATACCGTACGAGTACTTCGTTACGGTACCAAACCACACCAAAACGGTACAATTCCGTACGAGTACATCCATACGGTACCAAACCACACCAAAACGGTGCAATACCGTACGAGTACTTCGTTACGGTACCAAACACCACCAAAACGGTACAATACCGTACGAGTACTTCGTTACGGTACCAAACCACACCAAAACGGTGCAATACCGTACGAATACTTCGTTACGGTACCAAACCACACCAAAACGGTACAATACCGTACGAGTAAATCCATACGGTACAACACCACACCAAAACGGTGCAATACCGTACGAGTACTTCGTTACGGTACCAAACCACACCAAAACGATACAATACCGTACGTGTACATCCATACGGTACCAAACCACACCAAAACGGTGCAATACGGTACGAGTACTTCGTTACGGTACCAAACCACACCAAAACGGTGCAATACCGTACGAGTACTTCGTTACGGTACCAAACCACACCAAAACGGTACAATACCGTACGAGTACATCCATACGGTACCAAACCACACCAAAACGGTGCAATACCGCACGAGTACTTCGTTACGGTACCAAACCACACCAAAACGGTGCAATACCGTACGAGTACTTCGTTACGGTACCAAACCACACCAAAACGATACAATACCGTACGTGTACATCCATACGGTACCAAACCACACCAAAACGGTGCAATACGGTACGAGTACTTCGTTACGGTACCAAACCACACCAAAACGGTGCAATACCGTACGAGTACTTCGTTACGGTACCAAACCACACCAAAACGGTACAATACCGTACGAGTACATCCATACGGTACCAAACCACACCAAAACGGTGCAATACCGCACGAGTACTTCGTTACGGTACCAAACCACACCAAAACGGTGCAATACCGTACGAGTACTTCGTTACGGAACCAAACCACACCAAAACGGTGCAATACCGTGCGAGTACTTCTTTACCGTACCAAACCACACCAAAACGGTGCAATACCGTACGAGTATTTCGTTACGGTACCAAACCACACCAAAACGGTGCAATACCGCACGAGTACATCCATATGGTACCAAACCACACCAAAACGGTACAATACCGTACGAGTACATCCATACGGTTCCAAACCACACCAAACGGTGCAATACCGTACGAGTACTTCGTTACGGTACCAAACCACACCAAAACGGTACAATTCCGTACGAGTACATCCATACGGTACCAAACCACACCAAAACGGTGCAATACCGTACGAGTACTTCGTTACGGTACCAAACACCACCAAAACGGTACAATACCGTACGAGTACTTCGTTACGGTACCAAACACCACCAAAACGGTAAAATACCGTACGAGTACTTCGTTACGGTACCAAACCACACCAAAACGGTGCAATACCGTACGAATACTTCGTTACGGTACCAAACCACACCAAAACGGTACAATACCGTACGAGTAAATCCATACGGTACCACACCACACCAAAACGGTGCAATACCGTACGAGTACTTCGTTACGGTACCAAACCACACCAAAACGATACAATACCGTACGTGTACATCCATACGGTACCAAACCACACCAAAACGGTGCAATACCGTTCGAGTACTTCGTTACGGTACCAAACCACACCAAAACGGTACAATACCGTACGAGTACATCCATACGGTACCACACCACACCAAAACGGTGCAATACCGTACGAGTACTTCGTTACGGTACAAAACCACACCAAAACGGTACAATACCGTAAGAGTACATCCATACGGTACCAAACCACACCAAAACGGTGCAATACCGTACGAGTACTTCGTCACGGCACCAAACCACACTAAAACGGTGCAATACCGTACGAGTACATCCATACGGTACCAAACCACACCAAAACGGGGCAATACCGTCCGACTACATCCATACGGTACCAAACCACACCAAAACGGTGCAATACCGTACGAGTACTTCGTTACGGTACCAAACCACACCAAAAAGGTACAATACCGTACGAGTACATCCATACGGTACCACACCACACCAAAACGGTGCAATACCGTACGAGTACTTCGTTACGGTACCAAACCACATAAAAACGGTACAATACCGTACGAGTACATCCATACGGTACCAAACCACACCAAAACGGGGCAATACCGTCCGAGTACATCCATACGGTACCAAACCACACCAAAACGGTGCAATACCGTACGAGTACTTTGTTACGGTGTACCAAACCACACCAAAACGGTACAATACCGTACGAGTACTTCGTTACGGTACAAAACCACACCAAAACGGTGCAATACCGTACGAGTACATCCATACGGTACCAAACCACATCAAAACGGTGCAATACGGTACGAGTACATTCATACGGTACCAAACCACACAAAAAAAACAGTGCAATACCGTACGAGTACTTCGTTACGGTACCAAACCACACCAAAACGGTCCAATACCGTAGGAGTACATCCATACGGTGCCAAACCACACCAAAACGGTGCAATACTGTACGAGTACATCCATATGGCACCAAACCACACCAAAACGGTGCAATACCGAACGAATACGTGCATACGATACCAAACCACACCAAAACGGTGCAATACCGTACGAGGACATCCAAACGGTACGAAACCACACCAAAACGGTGCAATACCGTACGAGTACTTCGTTACGGTACAAAGCCACACCAAAACGGTACAATACCGTACGAGTACATCCATACGGTACCAAACCACCCCAAAACGGGGCAATACCGTACGAGTACTTCGTTACGGTACCAAACCACACCAAAACGGTACAATACCGTACGAATACATCCATACGGTACCAAACCACACCAAAACGGTGCAATACCGTACGAGTACATCCATACGGTACCACACCACACCAAAACGGTGCAATACCGTACGAGTACTTCGTTACGGTACAAAACTACACCAAAACGGTACAATACCGTAAGAGTACATCCATACGGTACCAAACCACACCAAAACGGTGCAATACCGTACGAGTACTTCGTCACGGCCCCAAACCACACTAAAACGGTGCAATACCGTACGAGTACATCCATACGGTACCAAACCACACCAAAACGGGGCAATACCGTCCGAGTACATCCATACGGTACCAAACCACACCAAAACGGTGCAATACCGTACGAGTACTTCGTTACGGTACCAAACCACACCAAAAAGGTACAATACCGTACGAGTACATCGATACGGTACCACACCACACCAAAACGGTGCAATCCCGTACGAGTACTTCGTTATGGTACCAAACCTCATAAAAACTGTACAATACCGTACGAGTACATCCATACGGTACCAAACCACACCAAAACGGTGCAATACCGTACGAGTACTTTGTTACGGTACCAAACAACACCAAAACGGTACAATACCGTACGAGTACTTCGTCACGGCACCAAACCCTACTAAAACGGTGCAATACCGTACGAGTACATCCACAAGGTACCAAACCACACCAAAACGGGGCAATACCGTCCGAGTACATCCATACGGTACCAAACCACACCAAAACGGTGCAATACCGTACGAGTACTTCGTTACGGTACCAAACCACACCAAAACGGTACAATACCGTACGAGTACTTCGTTACGGTACCAAACCACACCAAAACGGTGCAATACCGTACGAGTACATCCATACGGTACAAAACCACATCAAAACGGTGCAATACGGTACGAGTACATTCATACGGTACCAAACCACACCAAAACAGTGCAATACCGTACGAGTACTTCGTTACGGTACCAAACCACACCAAAACGGTGCAATACCGTACGAGTACTTCGTTACGGTACCAAACCACCCCAAAACGGTGCAATACCGTACGAGTACATCCATACGGTACCAAACCACACCAAAACGGTGCAATACCGTACGAGTACATCCATACGGTACCAAACCACACCAAAACGGTACAATACCATACGAGTACATCCATACGGTACCAATCCACCCCATAACGGCGCAATACCATACGAGTACTTCGTTACGGTACCAAACCACACCAAAACGGTACACTATCGTACGAGTACATCCATACGGTACCAAACCACACCAAAACGGTGCAATACCGTACGAGTACTTCGTTACGGTACCAAACCACACCAAAACGGTACAATACCGTACGAGTACATCCATACGGTACCAAACCACACCAAAACGGTGCAATACCGTACGAGTACTTCGTTACGGTACCAAACCACACCAAAACGGTGCAATACCGTACGAGTACTTCGTTACGGTACCAAACACCACCAAAAGGGTGCAATACCGTACGAGTACTTCGTTACGGTACCAAACCACACCAAAACGGTGCAATACCGTACGAGTACTTCGTTACGGTACCAAACCACACCAAAACGGTGCAATACCGTACGAGTACTTCTTTACCGTACCAAACCACACCAAAACGGTGCAATACCGTACGAGTATTTCGTTACGGTACCAAACCACACCAAAACGGTGCAATACCGTACGAGTACATCCATATGGTACCAAACCACACCAAAACGGTACAATACCGTACGAGTACATCCATACGGTTCCAAACCACACCAAACGGTGCAATACCGTACGAGTACTTCGTTACGGTACCAAACCACACCAAAACGGTACAATTCCGTACGAGTACATCCATACGGTACCAAACCACACCAAAACGGTTCAATACCGTACGAGTACTTCGTTACGGTACCAAACCACACCAAAACGGTACACTACCGTACGAGTACATCCATACGGTACGAAACCACACCAAAACGGTGCAATACCGCACGAGTACTTCGTTACGGTACCAAACCACACCAAAACGGTGCAATACCGTACGAGTACTTCGTTACGGTACCAAACCACACCAAAACGGTGCAATACCGTACGAGTACTTCTTTACCGTACCAAACCACACCAAAACGGTGCAATACCGTACGAGTATTTCGTTACGGTACCAAACCACACCAAAACGGTGCAATACCGTACGAGTACATCCATATGGTACCAAACCACACCAAAACGGTACAATACCGTACGAGTACATCCATACGGTTCCAAACCACACCAAACGGTGCAATACCGTACGAGTACTTCGTTACGGTACCAAACCACACCAAAACGGTACAATTCCGTACGAGTACATCCATACGGTACCAAACCACACCAAAACGGTGCAATACCGTACGAGTACTTCGTTACGGTACCAAACACCACCAAAACGGTACAATACCGTACGAGTACTTCGTTACGGTACCAAACCACACCAAAACGGTGCAATACCGTACGAATACTTCGTTACGGTACCAAACCACACCAAAACGGTACAATACCGTACGAGTAAATCCATACGGTACAACACCACACCAAAACGGTGCAATACCGTACGAGTACTTCGTTACGGTACCAAACCACACCAAAACGATACAATACCGTACGTGTACATCCATACGGTACCAAACCACACCAAAACGGTGCAATACGGTACGAGTACTTCGTTACGGTACCAAACCACACCAAAACGGTGCAATACCGTACGAGTACTTCGTTACGGTACCAAACCACACCAAAACGGTACAATACCGTACGAGTACATCCATACGGTACCAAACCACACCAAAACGGTGCAATACCGCACGAGTACTTCGTTACGGTACCAAACCACACCAAAACGGTGCAATACCGTACGAGTACTTCGTTACGGTACCAAACCACACCAAAACGATACAATACCGTACGTGTACATCCATACGGTACCAAACCACACCAAAACGGTGCAATACGGTACGAGTACTTCGTTACGGTACCAAACCACACCAAAACGGTGCAATACCGTACGAGTACTTCGTTACGGTACCAAACCACACCAAAACGGTACAATACCGTACGAGTACATCCATACGGTACCAAACCACACCAAAACGGTGCAATACCGCACGAGTACTTCGTTACGGTACCAAACCACACCAAAACGGTGCAATACCGTACGAGTACTTCGTTACGGAACCAAACCACACCAAAACGGTGCAATACCGTGCGAGTACTTCTTTACCGTACCAAACCACACCAAAACGGTGCAATACCGTACGAGTATTTCGTTACGGTACCAAACCACACCAAAACGGTGCAATACCGCACGAGTACATCCATATGGTACCAAACCACACCAAAACGGTACAATACCGTACGAGTACATCCATACGGTTCCAAACCACACCAAACGGTGCAATACCGTACGAGTACTTCGTTACGGTACCAAACCACACCAAAACGGTACAATTCCGTACGAGTACATCCATACGGTACCAAACCACACCAAAACGGTGCAATACCGTACGAGTACTTCGTTACGGTACCAAACACCACCAAAACGGTACAATACCGTACGAGTACTTCGTTACGGTACCAAACACCACCAAAACGGTAAAATACCGTACGAGTACTTCGTTACGGTACCAAACCACACCAAAACGGTGCAATACCGTACGAATACTTCGTTACGGTACCAAACCACACCAAAACGGTACAATACCGTACGAGTAAATCCATACGGTACCACACCACACCAAAACGGTGCAATACCGTACGAGTACTTCGTTACGGTACCAAACCACACCAAAACGATACAATACCGTACGTGTACATCCATACGGTACCAAACCACACCAAAACGGTGCAATACGGTACGAGTACTTCGTTACGGTACCAAACCACACCAAAACGGTGCAATACCGTACGAGTACTTCGTTACGGTACCAAACCACACCAAAACGGTACAATACCGTACGAGTACATCCATACGGTACCAAACCACACCAAAACGGTGCAATACCGCACGAGTACTTCGTTACGGTACCAAACCACACCAAAACGGTGCAATACCGTACGAGTACTTCGTTACGGTACCAAACCACACCAAAACGGTGCAATACCGTACGAGTACTTCTTTACCGTACCAAACCACACCAAAACGGTGCAATACCGTACGAGTATTTCGTTACGGTACCAAACCACACCAAAACGGTGCAATACCGCACGAGTACATCCATATGGTACCAAACCACACCAAAACGGTACAATACCGTACGAGTACATCCGTACGGTTCCAAACCTCACCAAACGGTGCAATACCGTACGAGTACTTCGTTACGGTACCAAACCACACCAAAACGGTACAATTCCGTACGAGTACATCCATACGGTACCAAACCACACCAAAACGGTGCAATACCGTACGAGTACTTCGTTACGGTACCAAACACCACCAAAACGGTACAATACCGTACGAGTACTTCGTTACGGTACCAAACCACACCAAAACGGTGCAATACCGTACGAATACTTCGTTACGGTACCAAACCACACCAAAACGGTACAATACCGTACGAGTAAATCCATACGGTACCACACCACACCAAAACGGTGCAATACCGTACGAGTACTTCGTTACGGTACCAAACCACACCAAAACGATACAATACCGTACGTGTACATCCATACGGTACCAAACCACACCAAAACGGTGCAATACGGTACGAGTACTTCGTTACGGTACCAAACCACACCAAAACGGTGCAATACCGTACGAGTACTTCGTTACGGTACCAAACCACACCAAAACGGTACAATACCGTACGAGTACATCCATACGGTACCAAACCACACCAAAACGGTGCAATACCGCACGAGTACTTCGTTACGGTACCAAACCACACCAAAACGGTGCAATACCGTACGAGTACTTCGTTACGGAACCAAACCACACCAAAACGGTGCAATACCGTGCGAGTACTTCTTTACCGTACCAAACCACACCAAAACGGTGCAATACCGTACGAGTATTTCGTTACGGTACCAAACCACACCAAAACGGTGCAATACCGCACGAGTACATCCATATGGTACCAAACCACACCAAAACGGTACAATACCGTACGAGTACATCCATACGGTTCCAAACCACACCAGACGGTGCAATACCGTACGAGTACTTCGTTACGGTACCAAACCACACCAAAACGGTACAATTCCGTACGAGTACATCCATACGGTACCAAACCACACCAAAACGGTGCAATACCGTACGAGTACTTCGTTACGGTACCAAACACCACCAAAACGGTACAATACCGTACGAGTACTTCGTTACGGTACCAAACACCACCAAAACGGTAAAATACCGTACGAGTACTTCGTTACGGTACCAAACCACACCAAAACGGTGCAATACCGTACGAATACTTCGTTACGGTACCAAACCACACCAAAACGGTACAATACCGTACGAGTAAATCCATACGGTACCACACCACACCAAAACGGTGCAATACCGTACGAGTACTTCGTTACGGTACCAAACCACACCAAAACGATACAATACCGTACGTGTACATCCATACGGTACCAAACCACACCAAAACGGTGCAATACGGTACGAGTACTTCGTTACGGTACCAAACCACACCAAAACGGTGCAATACCGTACGAGTACTTCGTTACGGTACCAAACCACACCAAAACGGTACAATACCGTACGAGTACATCCATACGGTACCAAACCACACCAAAACGGTGCAATACCGCACGAGTACTTCGTTACGGTACCAAACCACACCAAAACGGTGCAATACCGTACGAGTACTTCGTTACGGTACCAAACCACACCAAAACGGTGCAATACCGTACGAGTACTTCTTTACCGTACCAAACCACACCAAAACGGTGCAATACCGTACGAGTATTTCGTTACGGTACCAAACCACACCAAAACGGTGCAATACCGCACGAGTACATCCATATGGTACCAAACCACACCAAAACGGTACAATACCGTACGAGTACATCCGTACGGTTCCAAACCACACCAAACGGTGCAATACCGTACGAGTACTTCGTTACGGTACCAAACCACACCAAAACGGTACAATTCCGTACGAGTACATCCATACGGTACCAAACCACACCAAAACGGTGCAATACCGTACGAGTACTTCGTTACGGTACCAAACACCACCAAAACGGTACAATACCGTACGAGTACTTCGTTACGGTACGAAACCACACCAAAACGGTGCAATACCGTACGAGTACTTCGTTACGGTACAAAGCCACACCAAAACGGTACAATACCGTACGAGTACATCCATACGGTACCAAACCACCCCAAAACGGGGCAATACCGTACGAGTACTTCGTTACGGTACCAAACCACACCAAAACGGTACAATACCGTACGAGTACATCCATACGGTACCAAACCACACCAAAACGGTGCAATACCGCACGAGTACTTCGTTACGGTACCAAACCACACCAAAACGGTGCAATACCGTACGAGTACTTCGTTACGGTACCAAACCACACCAAAACGGTGCAATACCGCACGAGTACATCCATATGGTACCAAACCACACCAAAACGGTACAATACCGTACGAGTACATCCATACGGTTCCAAACCACACCAAACGGTGCAATACCGTACGAGTACTTCGTTACGGTACCAAACCACACCAAAACGGTACAATTCCGTACGAGTACATCCATACGGTACCAAACCACACCAAAACGGTGCAATACCGTACGAGTACTTCGTTACGGTACCAAACACCACCAAAACGGTACAATACCGTACGAGTACTTCGTTACGGTACCAAACCACACCAAAACGGTGCAATACCGTACGAATACTTCGTTACGGTACCAAACCACACCAAAACGGTACAATACCGTACGAGTAAATCCATACGGTACCACACCACACCAAAACGGTGCAATACCGTACGAGTACTTCGTTACGGTACCAAACCACACCAAAACGATACAATACCGTACGTGTACATCCATACGGTACCAAACCACACCAAAACGGTGCAATACGGTACGAGTACTTCGTTACGGTACCAAACCACACCAAAACGGTGCAATACCGTACGAGTACTTCGTTACGGTACCAAACCACACCAAAACGGTACAATACCGTACGAGTAAATCCATACGGTACCACACCACACCAAAACGGTGCAATACCGTACGAGTACTTCGTTACGGTACCAAACCACACCAAAACGATACAATACCGTACGTGTACATCCATACGGTACCAAACCACACCAAAACGGTGCAATACGGTACGAGTACTTCGTTACGGTACCAAACCACACCAAAACGGTGCAATACCGTACGAGTACTTCGTTACGGTACCAAACCACACCAAAACGGTACAATACCGTACGAGTACATCCATACGGTACCAAACCACACAAAAACGGTGCAATACCGCACGAGTACTTCGTTACGGTACCAAACCACACCAAAACGGTGCAATACCGTACGAGTACTTCGTTACGGAACCAAACCACACCAAAACGGTGCAATACCGTGCGAGTACTTCTTTACCGTACCAAACCACACCAAAACGGTGCAATACCGTACGAGTATTTCGTTACGGTACCAAACCACACCAAAACGGTGCAATACCGCACGAGTACATCCATATGGTACCAAACCACACCAAAACGGTACAATACCGTACGAGTACATCCATACGGTTCCAAACCACACCAAACGGTGCAATACCGTACGAGTACTTCGTTACGGTACCAAACCACACCAAAACGGTACAATTCCGTACGAGTACATCCATACGGTACCAAACCACACCAAAACGGTGCAATACCGTACGAGTACTTCGTTACGGTACCAAACACCACCAAAACGGTACAATACCGTACGAGTACTTCGTTACGGTACCAAACACCACCAAAATGGTAAAATACCGTACGAGTACTTCGTTACGGTACCAAACCACACCAAAACGGTGCAATACCGTACGAATACTTCGTTACGGTACCAAACCACACCAAAACGGTACAATACCGTACGAGTAAATCCATACGGTACCACACCACACCAAAACGGTGCAATACCGTACGAGTACTTCGTTACGGTACCAAACCACACCAAAACGATACAATACCGTACGTGTACATCCATACGGTACCAAACCACACCAAAACGGTGCAATACGGTACGAGTACTTCGTTACGGTACCAAACCACACCAAAACGGTGCAATACCGTACGAGTACTTCGTTACGGTACCAAACCACACCAAAACGGTACAATACCGTACGAGTACATCCATACGGTACCAAACCACACCAAAACGGTGCAATACCGCACGAGTACTTCGTTACGGTACCAAACCACACCAAAACGGTGCAATACCGTACGAGTACTTCGTTATGGTACCAAACCACACCAAAACGGTGCAATACCGTACGAGTACTTCTTTACCGTACCAAACCACACCAAAACGGTGCAATACCGTACGAGTATTTCGTTACGGTACCAAACCACACCAAAACGGTGCAATACCGCACGAGTACATCCATATGGTACCAAACCACACCAAAACGGTACAATACCGTACGAGTACATCCGTACGGTTCCAAACCACACCAAACGGTGCAATACCGTACGAGTACTTCGTTACGGTACCAAACCACACCAAAACGGTACAATTCCGTACGAGTACATCCATACGGTACCAAACCACACCAAAACGGTGCAATACCGTACGAGTACTTCGTTACGGTACCAAACACCACCAAAACGGTACAATACCGTACGAGTACTTCGTTACGGTACGAAACCACACCAAAACGGTGCAATACCGTACGAGTACTTCGTTACGGTACAAAGCCACACCAAAACGGTACAATACCGTACGAGTACATCCATACGGTACCAAACCACCCCAAAACGGGGCAATACCGTACGAGTACTTCGTTACGGTACCAAACCACACCAAAACGGTACAATACCGTACGAGTACATCCATACGGTACCAAACCACACCAAAACGGTGCAATACCGCACGAGTACTTCGTTACGGTACCAAACCACACCAAAACGGTGCAATACCGTACGAGTACTTCGTTACGGTACCAAACCACACCAAAACGGTGCAATACCGTACGAGTACTTCTTTACCGTACCAAACCACACCAAAACGGTGCAATACCGTACGAGTATTTCGTTACGGTACCAAACCACACCAAAACGGTGCAATACCGCACGAGTACATCCATATGGTACCAAACCACACCAAAACGGTACAATACCGTACGAGTACATCCATACGGTTCCAAACCACACCAAACGGTGCAATACCGTACGAGTACTTCGTTACGGTACCAAACCACACCAAAACGGTACAATTCCGTACGAGTACATCCATACGGTACCAAACCACACCAAAACGGTGCAATACCGTACGAGTACTTCGTTACGGTACCAAACACCACCAAAACGGTACAATACCGTACGAGTACTTCGTTACGGTACCAAACCACACCAAAACGGTGCAATACCGTACGAATACTTCGTTACGGTACCAAACCACACCAAAACGGTACAATACCGTACGAGTAAATCCATACGGTACCACACCACACCAAAACGGTGCAATACCGTACGAGTACTTCGTTACGGTACCAAACCACACCAAAACGATACAATACCGTACGTGTACATCCATACGGTACCAAACCACACCAAAACGGTGCAATACGGTACGAGTACTTCGTTACGGTACCAAACCACACCAAAACGGTGCAATACCGTACGAGTACATCCATACGGCACCAAACCACACCAAAACGGTGCAATACCGTACGAGTATTTCGTTACGGTACCAAACCACACCAAAACGGTGCAATACCGCACGAGTACATCCATATGGTACCAAACCACACCAAAACGGTACAATACCGTACGAGTACATCCATACGGTTCCAAACCACACCAAACGGTGCAATACCGTACGAGTACTTCGTTACGGTACCAAACCACACCAAAACGGTACAATTCCGTACGAGTACATCCATACGGTACCAAACCACACCAAAACGGTGCAATACCGTACGAGTACTTCGTTACGGTACCAAACACCACCAAAACGGTACAATACCGTACGAGTACTTCGTTACGGTACCAAACACCACCAAAACGGTAAAATACCGTACGAGTACTTCGTTACGGTACCAAACCACACCAAAACGGTGCAATACCGTACGAATACTTCGTTACGGTACCAAACCACACCAAAACGGTACAATACCGTACGAGTAAATCCATACGGTACCACACCACACCAAAACGGTGCAATACCGTACGAGTACTTCGTTACGGTACCAAACCACACCAAAACGATACAATACCGTACGTGTACATCCATACGGTACCAAACCACACCAAAACGGTGCAATACGGTACGAGTACTTCGTTACGGTACCAAACCACACCAAAACGGTGCAATACCGTACGAGTACTTCGTTACGGTACCAAACCACACCAAAACGGTACAATACCGTACGAGTACATCCATACGGTACCAAACCACACCAAAACGGTGCAATACCGTACGAGTACTTCGTTACGGTACCAAACCACACCAAAACGGTACAATTCCGTACGAGTACATCCATACGGTACCAAACCACACCAAAACGGTGCAATACCGTACGAGTACTTCGTTACGGTACCAAACACCACCAAAACGGTACAATACCGTACGAGTACTTCGTTACGGTACCAAACACCACCAAAACGGTAAAATACCGTACGAGTACTTCGTTACGGTACCAAACCACACCAAAACGGTGCAATACCGTACGAGTACTTCGTTATGGTACCAAACCACACCAAAACGGTGCAATACCGTACGAGTACTTCTTTACCGTACCAAACCACACCAAAACGGTGCAATACCGTACGAGTATTTCGTTACGGTACCAAACCACACCAAAACGGTGCAATACCGCACGAGTACATCCATATGGTACCAAACCACACCAAAACGGTACAATACCGTACGAGTACATCCGTACGGTTCCAAACCACACCAAACGGTGCAATACCGTACGAGTACTTCGTTACGGTACCAAACCACACCAAAACGGTACAATTCCGTACGAGTACATCCATACGGTACCAAACCACACCAAAACGGTGCAATACCGTACGAGTACTTCGTTACGGTACCAAACACCACCAAAACGGTACAATACCGTACGAGTACTTCGTTACGGTACGAAACCACACCAAAACGGTGCAATACCGTACGAGTACTTCGTTACGGTACAAAGCCACACCAAAACGGTACAATACCGTACGAGTACATCCATACGGTACCAAACCACCCCAAAACGGGGCAATACCGTACGAGTACTTCGTTACGGTACCAAACCACACCAAAACGGTACAATACCGTACGAGTACATCCATACGGTACCAAACCACACCAAAACGGTGCAATACCGCACGAGTACTTCGTTACGGTACCAAACCACACCAAAACGGTGCAATACCGTACGAGTACTTCGTTACGGTACCAAACCACACCAAAACGGTGCAATACCGTACGAGTACTTCTTTACCGTACCAAACCACACCAAAACGGTGCAATACCGTACGAGTATTTCGTTACGGTACCAAACCACACCAAAACGGTGCAATACCGCACGAGTACATCCATATGGTACCAAACCACACCAAAACGGTACAATACCGTACGAGTACATCCATACGGTTCCAAACCACACCAAACGGTGCAATACCGTACGAGTACTTCGTTACGGTACCAAACCACACCAAAACGGTACAATTCCGTACGAGTACATCCATACGGTACCAAACCACACCAAAACGGTGCAATACCGTACGAGTACTTCGTTACGGTACCAAACACCACCAAAACGGTACAATACCGTACGAGTACTTCGTTACGGTACCAAACCACACCAAAACGGTGCAATACCGTACGAATACTTCGTTACGGTACCAAACCACACCAAAACGGTACAATACCGTACGAGTAAATCCATACGGTACCACACCACACCAAAACGGTGCAATACCGTACGAGTACTTCGTTACGGTACCAAACCACACCAAAACGATACAATACCGTACGTGTACATCCATACGGTACCAAACCACACCAAAACGGTGCAATACGGTACGAGTACTTCGTTACGGTACCAAACCACACCAAAACGGTGCAATACCGTACGAGTACTTCGTTACGGTACCAAACCACACCAAAACGGTACAATACCGTACGAGTACATCCATACGGTACCAAACCTCACAAAAACGGTGCAATACCGCACGAGTACTTCGTTACGGTACCAAACCACACCAAAACGGTGCAATACCGTACGAGTACTTCGTTACGGAACCAAACCACACCAAAACGGTGCAATACCGTGCGAGTACTTCTTTACCGTACCAAACCACACCAAAACGGTGCAATACCGTACGAGTATTTCGTTACGGTACCAAACCACACCAAAACGGTGCAATACCGCACGAGTACATCCATATGGTACCAAACCACACCAAAACGGTACAATACCGTACGAGTACATCCATACGGTTCCAAACCACACCAAACGGTGCAATACCGTACGAGTACTTCGTTACGGTACCAAACCACACCAAAACGGTACAATTCCGTACGAGTACATCCATACGGTACCAAACCACACCAAAACGGTGCAATACCGTACGAGTACTTCGTTACGGTACCAAACACCACCAAAACGGTACAATACCGTACGAGTACTTCGTTACGGTACCAAACACCACCAAAACGGTAAAATACCGTACGAGTACTTCGTTACGGTACCAAACCACACCAAAACGGTGCAATACCGTACGAATACTTCGTTACGGTACCAAACCACACCAAAACGGTACAATACCGTACGAGTAAATCCATACGGTACCACACCACACCAAAACGGTGCAATACCGTACGAGTACTTCGTTACGGTACCAAACCACACCAAAACGATACAATACCGTACGTGTACATCCATACGGTACCAAACCACACCAAAACGGTGCAATACGGTACGAGTACTTCGTTACGGTACCAAACCACACCAAAACGGTGCAATACCGTACGAGTACTTCGTTACGGTACCAAACCACACCAAAACGGTACAATACCGTACGAGTACATCCATACGGTACCAAACCACACCAAAACGGTGCAATACCGTACGAGTACTTCGTTACGGTACCAAACCACACCAAAACGGTACAATTCCGTACGAGTACATCCATACGGTACCAAACCACACCAAAACGGTGCAATACCGTACGAGTACTTCGTTACGGTACCAAACACCACCAAAACGGTACAATACCGTACGAGTACTTCGTTACGGTACCAAACACCACCAAAACGGTAAAATACCGTACGAGTACTTCGTTACGGTACCAAACCACACCAAAACGGTGCAATACCGTACGAGTACTTCGTTATGGTACCAAACCACACCAAAACGGTGCAATACCGTACGAGTACTTCTTTACCGTACCAAACCACACCAAAACGGTGCAATACCGTACGAGTATTTCGTTACGGTACCAAACCACACCAAAACGGTGCAATACCGCACGAGTACATCCATATGGTACCAAACCACACCAAAACGGTACAATACCGTACGAGTACATCCGTACGGTTCCAAACCACACCAAACGGTGCAATACCGTACGAGTACTTCGTTACGGTACCAAACCACACCAAAACGGTACAATTCCGTACGAGTACATCCATACGGTACCAAACCACACCAAAACGGTGCAATACCGTACGAGTACTTCGTTACGGTACCAAACACCACCAAAACGGTACAATACCGTACGAGTACTTCGTTACGGTACGAAACCACACCAAAACGGTGCAATACCGTACGAGTACTTCGTTACGGTACCAAACCACACCAAAACGGTACAATACCGTACGAGTACTTCGTTACGGTACCAAACCACACCAAAACGATACAATACCGTACGTGTACATCCATACGGTACCAAACCACACCAAAACGGTGCAATACGGTACGAGTACTTCGTTACGGTACCAAACCACACCAAAACGGTGCAATACCGTACGAGTACTTCGTTACGGTACCAAACCACACAAAAACGGTACAATACCGTACGAGTACATCCATACGGTACCAAACCACACCAAAACGGTGCAATACCGCACGAGTACTTCGTTACGGTACCAAACCACACCAAAACGGTGCAATACCGTACGAGTACTTCGTTACGGTACCAAACCACACCAAAACGGTGCAATACCGTGCGAGTACTTCTTTACCGTACCAAACCACACCAAAACGGTGCAATACCGTACGAGTATTTCGTTACGGTACCAAACCACACCCAAACGGTGCAATACCGCACGAGTACATCCATATGGTACCAAACCACACCAAAACGGTACAATACCGTACGAGTACATCCATACGGTTCCAAACCACACCAAACGGTGCAATACCGTACGAGTACTTCGTTACGGTACCAAACCACACCAAAACGGTACAATTCCGTACGAGTACATCCATACGGTACCAAACCACACCAAAACGGTGCAATACCGTACGAGTACTTCGTTACGGTACCAAACACCACCAAAACGGTACAATACCGTACGAGTACTTCGTTACGGTACCAAACACCACCAAAACGGTAAAATACCGTACGAGTACTTCGTTACGGTACCAAACCACACCAAAACGGTGCAATACCGTACGAATACTTCGTTACGGTACCAAACCACACCAAAACGGTACAATACCGTACGAGTAAATCCATACGGTACCACACCACACCAAAACGGTGCAATACCGTACGAGTACTTCGTTACGGTACCAAACCACACCAAAACGATACAATACCGTACGTGTACATCCATACGGTACCAAACCACACCAAAACGGTGCAATACGGTACGAGTACTTCGTTACGGTACCAAACCACACCAAAACGGTGCAATACCGTACGAGTACTTCGTTACGGTACGAAACCACACCAAAACGGTACAATACCGTACGAGTACATCCATACGGTACCAAACCACACCAAAACGGTGCAATACCGTACGAGTACTTCGTTACGGTACCAAACCACACCAAAACGGTACAATTCCGTACGAGTACATCCATACGGTACCAAACCACACCAAAACGGTGCAATACCGTACGAGTACTTCGTTACGGTACCAAACACCACCAAAACGGTACAATACCGTACGAGTACTTCGTTACGGTACCAAACCACACCAAAACGGTGCAATACCGTACGAATACTTCGTTACGGTACCAAACCACACCAAAACGGTACAATACCGTACGAGTAAATCCATACGGTACCACACCACACCAAAACGGTGCAATACCGTACGAGTACTTCGTTACGGTACCAAACCACACCAAAACGATACAATACCGTACGTGTACATCCATACGGTACCAAACCACACCAAAACGGTGCAATACGGTACGAGTACTTCGTTACGGTACCAAACCACACCAAAACGGTGCAATACCGTACGAGTACTTCGTTACGGTACCAAACCACACAAAAACGGTACAATACCGTACGAGTACATCCATACGGTACCAAACCACACCAAAACGGTGCAATACCGCACGAGTACTTCGTTACGGTACCAAACCACACCAAAACGGTGCAATACCGTACGAGTACTTCGTTACGGTACCAAACCACACCAAAACGGTGCAATACCGTACGAGTACTTCGTTACGGTACCAAACCACACCAAAACGGTACAATACCGTACGAGTACATCCATACGGTACCAAACCACACCAAAACGGTGCAATACCGCACGAGTACTTCGTTACGGTACCAAACCACACCAAAACGGTGCAATACCGTACGAGTACTTCGTTACGGTACCAAACCACACCAAAACGGTGCAATACCGTACGAGTACTTCTTTACCGTACCAAACCACACCAAAACGGTGCAATACCGTACGAGTATTTCGTTACGGTACCAAACCACACCAAAACGGTGCAATACCGCACGAGTACATCCATATGGTACCAAACCACACCAAAACGGTACAATACCGTACGAGTACATCCGTACGGTTCCAAACCACACCAAACGGTGCAATACCGTACGAGTACTTCGTTACGGTACCAAACAACACCAAAACGGTACAATTCCGTACGAGTACATCCATACGGTACCAAACCACACCAAAACGGTGCAATACCGTACGAGTACTTCGTTACGGTAGGAAACCACACCAAAACGGTACAATACTGTACGAGTACTTCGTTACGGTAGGAAACCACACCAAAACGGTGCAATACCGTACGAGTACTTCGTTACGGTACAAAGCCACACCAAAACGGTACAATACCGTACGAGTACATCCATACGGTACCAAACCACCCCAAAACGGGGCAATACCGTACGAGTACTTCGTTACGGTACCAAACCACACCAAAACGGTACAATACCGTACGAATACATCCATACGGTACCAAACCACACCAAAACGGTGCAATACCGTACGAGTACATCCATACGGTACCACACCACACCAAAACGGTGCAATACCGTACGAGTACTTCGTTACGGTATAAAACTACACCAAAACGGTACAATACCGTAAGAGTAAATCCATACGGTACCAAACCACACCAAAACGGTGCAATACCGTACGAGTACTTCGTCACGGCCCCAAACCACACTAAAACGGTGCAATACCGTACGAGTACATCCATACGGTACCAAACCACACCAAAACGGGGCAATACCGTCCGAGTACATCCATACGGTACCAAACCACACCAAAACGGTGCAATACCGTACGAGTACTTCGTTACGGCACAAAGCCACACCAAAACGGTACAATACCGTACGAGTACATCCATACGGTACCAAACCACCCCAAAACGGGGCAATACCGTACGAGTACTTCGTTACGGTACCAAACCACACCAAAACGGTACAATACCGTACGAATACATCCATACGGTACCAAACCACACCAAAACGGTGCAATACCGTACGAGTACATCCATACGGTACCACACCACACCAAAACGGTGCAATACCGTACGAGTACTTCGTTACGGTACAAAACTACACCAAAACGGTACAATACCGTAAGAGTACATCCATACGGTACCAAACCACACCAAAACGGTGCAATACCGTACGAGTACTTCGTCACGGCACCAAACCCCACTAAAACGGTGCAATACCGTACGAGTACATCCACACGGTACCAAACCACACCAAAACGGGGCAATACCGTCCGAGTACATCCATACGGTACCAAACCACACCAAAACGGTGCAATACCGTACGAGTACTTCGTTACGGTACCAAACCACACCAAAACGGTGCAATACCGTACGAGTACTTCTTTACCGTACCAAACCACACCAAAACGGTGCAATACCGTACGAGTATTTCGTTACGGTACCAAACCACACCAAAACGGTGCAATACCGCACGAGTACATCCATATGGTACCAAACCACACCAAAACGGTACAATACCGTACGAGTACATCCATACGGTTCCAAACCACACCAAACGGTGCAATACCGTACGAGTACTTCGTTACGGTACCAAACCACACCAAAACGGTGCAATACCGTACGAGTACTTCGTTACGGTACCAAACCACACCAAAACGGTGCAATACCGTACGAGTACTTCGTTACGGTACCAAACCACACCAAAACGGTACAATACCGTACGAGTACTTCGTTACGGTACCAAACCACACCAAAACGGTGCAATACCGTACGAATACTTCGTTACGGTACCAAACCACACCAAAACGGTACAATACCGTACGAGTAAATCCATACGGTACCACACCACACCAAAACGGTGCAATACCGTACGAGTACTTCGTTACGGTACCAAACCACACCAAAACGATACAATACCGTACGTGTACATCCATACGGTACCAAACCACACCAAAACGGTGCAATACGGTACGAGTACTTCGTTACGGTACCAAACCACACCAAAACGGTGCAATACCGTACGAGTACTTCGTTACGGTACCAAACCACACAAAAACGGTACAATACCGTACGAGTACATCCATACGGTACCAAACCACACCAAAACGGTGCAATACCGCACGAGTACTTCGTTACGGTACCAAACCACACCAAAACGGTGCAATACCGTACGAGTACTTCGTTACGGTACCAAACCACACCAAAACGGTGCAATACCGTGCGAGTACTTCTTTACCGTACCAAACCACACCAAAACGGTGCAATACCGTACGAGTATTTCGTTACGGTACCAAACCACACCCAAACGGTGCAATACCGCACGAGTACATCCATATGGTACCAAACCACACCAAAACGGTACAATACCGTACGAGTACATCCATACGGTTCCAAACCACACCAAACGGTGCAATACCGTACGAGTACTTCGTTACGGTACCAAACCACACCAAAACGGTACAATTCCGTACGAGTACATCCATACGGTACCAAACCACACCAAAACGGTGCAATACCGTACGAGTACTTCGTTACGGTACCAAACACCACAAAAACGGTACAATACCGTACGAGTACTTCGTTACGGTACCAAACACCACCAAAACGGTAAAATACCGTACGAGTACTTCGTTACGGTACCAAACCACACCAAAACGGTGCAATACCGTACGAATACTTCGTTACGGTACCAAACCACACCAAAACGGTACAATACCGTACGAGTAAATCCATACGGTACCACACCACACCAAAACGGTGCAATACCGTACGAGTACTTCGTTACGGTACCAAACCACACCAAAACGATACAATACCGTACGTGTACATCCATACGGTACCAAACCACACCAAAACGGTGCAATACGGTACGAGTACTTCGTTACGGTACCAAACCACACCAAAACGGTGCAATACCGTACGAGTACTTCGTTACGGTACCAAACCACACCAAAACGGTACAATACCGTACGAGTACATCCATACGGTACCAAACCACACCAAAACGGTGCAATACCGCACGAGTACTTCGTTACGGTACCAAACCACACCAAAACGGTGCAATACCGTACGAGTACTTCGTTACGGTACCAAACCACACCAAAACGGTGCAATACCGTACGAGTACTTCTTTACCGTACCAAACCACACCAAAACGGTGCAATACCGTACGAGTATTTCGTTACGGTACCAAACCACACCAAAACGGTGCAATACCGCACGAGTACATCCATATGGTACCAAACCACACCAAAACGGTACAATACCGTACGAGTACATCCGTACGGTTCCAAACCACACCAAACGGTGCAATACCGTACGAGTACTTCGTTACGGTACCAAACAACACCAAAACGGTACAATTCCGTACGAGTACATCCATACGGTACCAAACCACACCAAAACGGTGCAATACCGTACGAGTACTTCGTTACGGTAGGAAACCACACCAAAACGGTACAATACTGTACGAGTACTTCGTTACGGTAGGAAACCACACCAAAACGGTGCAATACCGTACGAGTACTTCGTTACGGTACAAAGCCACACCAAAACGGTACAATACCGTACGAGTACATCCATACGGTACCAAACCACCCCAAAACGGGGCAATATCGTACGAGTACTTCGTTACGGTACCAAACCACACCAAAACGGTACAATACCGTACGAATACATCCATACGGTACCAAACCACACCAAAACGGTGCAATACCGTACGAGTACATCCATACGGTACCACACCACACCAAAACGGTGCAATACCGTACGAGTACTTCGTTACGGTATAAAACTACACCAAAACGGTACAATACCGTAAGAGTAAATCCATACGGTACCAAACCACACCAAAACGGTGCAATACCGTACGAGTACTTCGTCACGGCCCCAAACCACACTAAAACGGTGCAATACCGTACGAGTACATCCATACGGTACCAAACCACACCAAAACGGGGCAATACCGTCCGAGTACATCCATACGGTACCAAACCACACCAAAACGGTGCAATACCGTACGAGTACTTCGTTACGGCACAAAGCCACACCAAAACGGTACAATACCGTACGAGTACATCCATACGGTACCAAACCACCCCAAAACGGGGCAATACCGTACGAGTACTTCGTTACGGTACCAAACCACACCAAAACGGTACAATACCGTACGAATACATCCATACGGTACCAAACCACACCAAAACGGTGCAATACCGTACGAGTACATCCATACGGTACCACACCACACCAAAACGGTGCAATACCGTACGAGTACTTCGTTACGGTACAAAACTACACCAAAACGGTACAATACCGTAAGAGTACATCCATACGGTACCAAACCACACCAAAACGGTGCAATACCGTACGAGTACTTCGTCACGGCACCAAACCCCACTAAAACGGTGCAATACCGTACGAGTACATCCACACGGTACCAAACCACACCAAAACGGGGCAATACCGTCCGAGTACATCCATACGGTACCAAACCACACCAAAACGGTGCAATACCGTACGAGTACTTCGTTACGGTACCAAACCACACCAAAACGGTACAATACCGTACGAGTACTTCGTTACGGTACCAAACCACACCAAAACGGTGCATTACCGTACGAGTACATCCATACGGTACCAAACCACATCAAAACGGTGCAATACGGTACGAGTACATTCATACGGTACCAAACCACACCAAAACAGTGCAATACCGTACGAGTACTTCGTTACGGTACCAAACCACACCAAAACGGTGCAATACCGTACGAGTACTTCGTTACGGTACCAAACCACCCCAAAACGGTGCAATACCGTACGAGTACATCCATACGGTACCAAACCACACCAAAACGGTGCAATACCGTACGAGTACATCCATACGGTACCAAACCACACCAAAACGGTACAATACCATACGAGTACATCCATACGGTACCAATCCACCCCATAACGGCGCAATACCATACGAGTACTTCGTTACGGTACCAAACCACACCAAAACGGTACACTATCGTACGAGTACATCCATACGGTACCAAACCACACCAAAACGGTGCAATACCGTACGAGTACTTCGTTACGGTACCAAACACCACCAAAAGGGTGCAATACCGTACGAGTACTTCGTTACGGTACCAAACCACACCAAAACGGTGCAATACCGTACGAGTACTTCGTTACGGTACCAAACACCACCAAAAGGGTGCAATACCGTACGAGTACTTCGTTACGGTACCAAACCACACCAAAACGGTGCAATACCGTACGAGTACTTCGTTACGGTACCAAACCACACCAAAACGGTGCAATACCGTACGAGTACTTCGTTACGGTACCAAACACCACCAAAAGGGTGCAATACCGTACGAGTACTTCGTTACGGTACCAAACCACACCAAAACGGTGCAATACCGTACGAGTACTTCGTTACGGTACCAAACCACACCAAAACGGTGCAATACCGTACGAGTACTTCTTTACCGTACCAAACCACACCAAAACGGTGCAATACCGTACGAGTATTTCGTTACGGTACCAAACAACACCAAAACGGTGCAATACCGTACGAGTACATCCATATGGTACCAAACCACACCAAAACGGTACAATACCGTACGAGTACATCCATACGGTTCCAAACCACACCAAACGGTGCAATACCGTACGAGTACTTCGTTACGGTACCAAACCACACCAAAACGGTACAATTCCGTACGAGTACATCCATACGGTACCAAACCACACCAAAACGGTGCAATACCGTACGAGTACTTCGTTACGGTACCAAACACCACCAAAACGGTACAATACCGTACGAGTACTTCGTTACGGTACCAAACCACACCAAAACGGTGCAATACCGTACGAGTACTTCGTTACGGTACCAAACCACACCAAAACGGTACAATACCGTACGAATAAATCCATACGGTACCACACCACACCAAAACGGTGCAATACCGTACGAGTACTTCGTTACGGTACCAAACCACACCAAAACGATACAATACCGTACGTGTACATCCATACGGTACCAAACCACACCAAAACGGTGCAATACTGTACGAGTACTTCGTTACGGTACCAAACCACACCAAAACGGTGCAATACCGTACGAGTACTTCGTTACGGTACCAAACCACACCAAAACGGTACAATACCGTACGAGTACGTCCATACGGTACCAAACCACACCAAAACGGTGCAATACCGCACGAGTACTTCGTTACGGTACCAAACCACACCAAAACGGTGCAATACCGTACGAGTACTTCGTTACGGTACCAAACCACACCAAAACGGTGCAATACCGTACGAGTACTTCTTTACCGTACCAAACCAAACCAAAACGGTGCAATACCGTACGAGTATTTCGTTACGGTACCAAACCACACCAAAACGGTGCAATACCGTACGAGTACATCCATATGGTACCAAACCACACCAAAACGGTACAATACCGTACGAGTACATCCATACGGTTCCAAACCACACCAAACGGTGCAATACCGTACGAGTACTTCGTTACGGTACCAAACCACACCAAAACGGTACAATTCCGTACGAGTACATCCATACGGTACCAAACCACACCAAAACGGTGCAATACCGTACGAGTACTTCGTTACGGTACCAAACACCACCAAAACGGTACAATACCGTACGAGTACTTCGTTACGGTACCAAACCACACCAAAACGGTGCAATACCGTACGAATACTTCGTTACGGTACCAAACCACACCAAAACGGTACAATACCGTACGAGTAAATCCATACGGTACCACACCACACCAAAACGGTGCAATACCGTACGAGTACTTCGTTACGGTACCAAACCACACCAAAACGATACAATACCGTACGTGTACATCCATACGGTACCAAACCACACCAAAACGGTGCAATACGGTACGAGTACTTCGTTACGGTACCAAACCACACCAAAACGGTGCAATACCGTACGAGTACTTCGTTACGGTACCAAACCACACCAAAACGGTACAATACCGTACGAGTACATCCATACGGTACCAAACCACACCAAAACGGTGCAATACCGCACGAGTACTTCGTTACGGTACCAAACCACACCAAAACGGTGCAATACCGTACGAGTACTTCGTTACGGTACCAAACCACACCAAAACGGTGCAATACCGTACGAGTACTTCTTTACCGTACCAAACCACACCAAAACGGTGCAATACCGTACGAGTATTTCGTTACGGTACCAAACCACACCAAAACGGTGCAATACCGCACGAGTACATCCATATGGTACCAAACCACACCAAAACGGTACAATACCGTACGAGTACATCCATACGGTTCCAAACCACACCAAACGGTGCAATACCGTACGAGTACTTCGTTACGGTACCAAACCACACCAAAACCGTACAATTCCGTACGAGTACATCCATACGGTACCAAACCACACCAAAACGGTGCAATACCGTACGAGTACTTCGTTACGGTACCAAACACCACCAAAACGGTACAATACCGTACGAGTACTTCGTTACGGTACCAAACCACACCAAAACGGTGCAATACCGTACGAATACTTCGTTACGGTACCAAACCACACCAAAACGGTACAATACCGTACGAGTAAATCCATACGGTACCACACCACACCAAAACGGTGCAATACCGTACGAGTACTTCGTTACGGTACCAAACCACACCAAAACGATACAATACCGTACGTGTACATCCATACGGTACCAAACCACACCAAAACGGTGCAATACGGTACGAGTACTTCGTTACGGTACCAAACCACACCAAAACGGTGCAATACCGTACGAGTACTTCGTTACGGTACCAAACCACACCAAAACGGTACAATACCGTACGAGTACATCCATACGGTACCAAACCACACCAAAACGGTGCAATACCGCATGAGTACTTCGTTACGGTACCAAACCACACCAAAACGGTGCAATACCGTACGAGTACTTCGTTACGGTACCAAACCACACCAAAACGGTACAATACCGTACGAGTACATCCATACGGTACCAAACCACACCAAAACGGTGCAATACCGCATGAGTACTTCGTTACGGTACCAAACCACACCAAACGGTGCAATACCGTACGAGTACTTCGTTACGGTACCAAACCACACCAAAACGGTACAATTCCGTACGAGTACATCCATACGGTACCAAACAACACCAAAACGGTGCAATACCGTACGAGTACTTCGTTACGGTACCAAACACCACCAAAACGGTACAATACCGTACGAGTACTTCGTTACGGTACCAAACACCACCAAAACGGTACAATACCGTACGAGTACTTCGTTACGGTACCAAACCACACCAAAACGGTGCAATACCGTACGAATACTTCGTTACGGTACCAAACCACACCAAAACGGTACAATACCGTACGAGTAAATCCATACGGTACCACACCACACCAAAACGGTGCAATACCGTACGAGTACTTCGTTACGGTACCAAACCACACCAAAACGATACAATACCGTACGTGTACATCCATACGGTACCAAACCACACCAAAACGGTGCAATACGGTACGAGTACTTCGTTACGGTACCAAACCACACCAAAACGGTGCAATACCGTACGAGTACTTCGTTACGGTACCAAACCACACCAAAACGGTACAATACCGTACGAGTACATCCATACGGTACCAAACCACACCAAAACGGTGCAATACCGCACGAGTACTTCGTTACGGTACCAAACAACACCAAAACGGTGCAATACCGTACGAGTACTTCGTTACGGTACCAAACCACACCAAAACGGTGCAATACCGTACGAGTACTTCTTTACCATACCAAACCACACCAAAACGATGCAATACCGTACGAGTATTTCGTTACGGTACCAAACCACACCAAAAAGGTGCAATACCGCACGAGTACATCCATATGGTACCAAACCACACCAAAACGGTACAATACCGTACGAGTACATCCATACGGTTCCAAACCACACCAAACGGTGCAATACCGTACGAGTACTTCGTTACGGTACCAAACCACACTAAAACCGTACAATTCCGTACGAGTACATCCATACGGTACCAAACCACACCAAAACGGTGCAATACCGTACGAGTACTTCGTTACTGTACCAAACACCACCAAAATGGTACAATACCGTACGAGTACTTCGTTACGGTACCAAACCACACCAAAACGGTGCAATACCGTACGAGTATTTCGTTACGGTACCAAACCACACCAAAACGGTGCAATACCGTACGAGTACATCCATATGGTACCAAACCACACCAAAACGGTACAATACCGTACGAGTACATCCATACGGTTCCAAACCACACCAAACGGTGCAATACCGTACGAGTACTTCGTTACGGTACCAAACACCACCAAAACGGTACAATACCGTACGAGTAAATCCATACGGTACCACACCACACCAAAACGGTGCAATACCGTACGAGTACTTCATTACGGTACCAAACCACACCAAAACGATACAATACCGTACGTGTACATCCATACGGTACCAAACCACACCAAAACGGTGCAATACGGTACGAGTACTTCGTTACGGTACCAAACCACACCAAAACGGAGCAATACCGTACGAGTACTTCGTTACGGTACCAAACCACACCAAAATGGTACAATACCGTACGAGTACATCCATATGGTACCAAACCACACAAAAACGGTGCAATACCGCACGAGTACTTCGTTACGGTACCAAACCACACCAAAACGGTGCAATACCGTACGAGTACTTCGTTACGGTACCAAACCACACCAAAACAGTGCAATACCGTACGAGTACTTCTTTACCGTACCAAACCACACCAAAACGGTGCAATACCGTACGGGTATTTCGTTACGGTACCAAACCACACCAAAACGGTGCAATACCGCACGAGTACATCCATATGGTACCAAACCACACCAAAACGGTACAATACCGTACGAGTACATCCATACGGTTCCAAACCACACCAAACGGTGCAATACCGTACGAGTACTTCGTTACGGTACCAAACCACACCAAAACGGTACAATTCCGTACGAGTACATCCATACGGTACCAAACCACACCAAAACGGTGCAATACCGTACGAGTACTTCGTTACGGTACCAAACACCACCAAAACGGTACAATACCGTGCGAGTACTTCGTTACGGTACCAAACCACACCAAAACGGTGCAATACCGTACGAGTACTTCGTTACGGTACCAAACCACACCAAAACGGTACAATACCGTACGAGTAAATCCATACGGTACCACACCACACCAAAACGGTGCAATACCGTACGAGTACTTCGTTACGGTACCAAACCACACCAAAACGATACAATACCGTACGTGTACATCCATACGGTACCAAACCACACCAAAACGGTGCAATACGGTACGAGTACTTCGTTACGGTACCAAACCACACCAAAACGGTGCAATACCGTACGAGTACTTCGTTACGGTACCAAACCACACCAAAACGGTACAATACCGTACGAGTACATCCATACGGTACCAAACCACACCAAAACGGTGCAATACCGCACGAGTACTTCGTTACGGTACCAAACAACACCAAAACGGTGCAATACCGTACGAGTACTTCGTTACGGTACCAAACCACACCAAAACGGTGCAATACCGTACGAGTACTTCTTTACCATACCAAACCACACCAAAACGATGCAATACCGTACGAGTATTTCGTTACGGTACCAAACCACACCAAAAAGGTGCAATACCGCACGAGTACATCCATATGGTACCAAACCACACCAAAACGGTACAATACCGTACGAGTACATCCATACGGTTCCAAACCACACCAAACGGTGCAATACCGTACGAGTACTTCGTTACGGTACCAAACCACACTAAAACCGTACAATTCCGTACGAGTACATCCATACGGTACCAAACCACACCAAAACGGTGCAATACCGTACGAGTACTTCGTTACTGTACCAAACACCACCAAAACGGTACAATACCGTACGAGTACTTCGTTACGGTACCAAACCACACCAAAACGGTGCAATACCGTACGAGTATTTCGTTACGGTACCAAACCACACCAAAACGGTGCAATACCGTACGAGTACATCCATATGGTACCAAACCACACCAAAACGGTACAATACCGTACGAGTACATCCATACGGTTCCAAACCACACCAAACGGTGCAATACCGTACGAGTACTTCGTTACGGTACCAAACACCACCAAAACGGTACAATACCGTACGAGTAAATCCATACGGTACCACACCACACCAAAACGGTGCAATACCGTACGAGTACTTCATTACGGTACCAAACCACACCAAAACGATACAATACCGTACGTGTACATCCATACGGTACCAAACCACACCAAAACGGTGCAATACGGTACGAGTACTTCGTTACGGTACCAAACCACACCAAAACGGTGCAATACCGTACGAGTACTTCGTTACGGTACCAAACCACACCAAAATGGTACAATACCGTACGAGTACATCCATACGGTACCAAACCACACAAAAACGGTGCAATACCGCACGAGTACTTCGTTACGGTACCAAACCACACCAAAACGGTGCAATACCGTACGAGTACTTCGTTACGGTACCAAACCACACCAAAACAGTGCAATACCGTACGAGTACTTCTTTACCGTACCAAACCACACCAAAACGGTGCAATACCGTACGGGTATTTCGTTACGGTACCAAACCACACCAAAACGGTGCAATACCGCACGAGTACATCCATATGGTACCAAACCACACCAAAACGGTACAATACCGTACGAGTACATCCATACGGTTCCAAACCACACCAAACGGTGCAATACCGTACGAGTACTTCGTTACGGTACCAAACCACACCAAAACGGTACAATTCCGTACGAGTACATCCATACGGTACCAAACCACACCAAAACGGTGCAATACCGTACGAGTACTTCGTTACGGTACCAAACACCACCAAAACGGTACAATACCGTGCGAGTACTTCGTTACGGTACCAAACCACACCAAAACGGTGCAATACCGTACGAGTACTTCGTTACGGTACCAAACCACACCAAAACGGTACAATACCGTACGAGTAAATCCATACGGTACCACACCACACCAAAACGGTGCAATACCGTACGAGTACTTCGTTACGGTACCAAACCACACCAAAACGATACAATACCGTACGTGTACATCCATACGGTACCAAACCACACCAAAACGGTGCAATACGGTACGAGTACTTCGTTACGGTACCAAACCACACCAAAACGGTGCAATACCGTACGAGTACTTCGTTACGGTACCAAACCACACCAAAACGGTACAATACCGTACGAGTACATCCATACGGTACCAAACCACACCAAAACGGTGCAATACCGCACGAGTACTTCGTTACGGTACCAAACCACACCAAAACGGTGCAATACCGTACGAGTACTTCGTTACGGTATCAAACACCTCCAAAAGGGTACAATACCGTACGAGTACTTCGTTACGGTACCAAACCACACCAAAACGGTGCAATACCGTACGAGTACATCGTTAGGGTACCAAACCACACCAGAACGGTGCAATACTGTACGAGTACTTCGTGACGGTACCAAATACCACCAAAACGGTACGATACCGTACGAGTACTTCGTTACGGTACCAAACAACACCAAAACGGTGCAATACCGTACGAGTACTTCGTTACGGTACCAAACCACAACAAAACGATACAATATCGTACGAGTAAATCTATACGGTACCACACCACACCAAAAAGGTGCAATACCGTACGAGTACTTCGTTACGGTACCAAACCACACCAAAACGGTACAATACCGTACGAGTACATCCATACGGTACCAAACCACACCAAAACGGTGCAATACCGTACGAGTACTTCGTTGCGGTACCAAACCACACCTAAACGGTGCAATACCGTACGAGTACTTCGTTACGGTACCAAACACCTCCAAAAGGGTACAATACCGTACGAGTACTTCGTTACGGTACCAAACCACACCAAAACGGTGCAATACCGTACAAGTACATCGTTACGGTACCAAACCACACCAGAACGGTGCAATACCGTACGAGTACTTCGTGACGGTACCAAATACCACCAAAACGGTACGATACTGTACGAGTACTTCGTTACGGTACCAAACCACACCAAAACGGTGCAATACCGTACGAGTACTTCGTTACGGTACCAAACCACAACAAAACGATACAATATCGTACGAGTAAATCTATACGGTACCACACCACACCAAAACGGTGCAATACCGTACGAGTACTTCGTTACGGTACCAAACCACACCAAAACGGTACAATACCGTACGAGTACATCCATACGGTACCAAACCACACCAAAACGGTGCAATACCGTACGAGTACTTCGTTACGGTACCAAACCACACCTAAACGGTGCAATACCGTACGAGTACTTCGTTACGGTACCAAACCACACCAAAACGGTGCAATACCGTACGAGTACTTCATTACGGTACCAAACCACACCAAAAAGGTACAATACCGTACGAGTACATCCATACGGTACCACACCACACCAAAACGGTGCAATACCATACGAGTACTTCGTTACAGAACCAAACCACACCAAAACGGTGCAATACCGTACGAGTACATCCATACGGTACCAAACCACACCAAAACGGTGCAATACCGTACGAGTACTTCGTTACGGTAGCAAACCACACCAAAACGGTGCAATAACGTATGAGTACTTCGTTACGGTACCAAACCACACCAAAACGGTACAATACCGTACGAGTACATCCATATGGTACCAAACCACACCAAAACGGTGCAATACCGTACGAGTACTTCGTTACGGTACCAAACCACACCAAAACGGTACAATACCGTACGGGTACATCCATACGGTACCAAACCACACCGAAACGGTGCAATACGGTACGAGTACTTCGTTACGGTACCAAACCACACCAAAACGGTGCAATACCGTACGAGTACTTCGTTACGGTACCAAACCACACCAAAACGGTACAATATCGTACGAGTACATCCATACGGTACCAAACCACACCAAAACGGTGCAATACCGTACGAGTACTTCGTTACGGTACCAAACCACACCAAAACGGTGCAATACCGTAGGAGTACTTCGTTACGGTACCAAACACCACCAAAACGGTATAATACCGTACGAGTACTTCGTTACGGTACCAAACCACACAAATACGGTGCAATACCGTACGAGTACTTCGTTACGGTACCAAACCACACCAAAACGGTGCAATACCGTACGAGTATTTCGTTACGGTACCAAACCACACCAAAACGGTGCAATACCGTACGAGTACATCCATATGGTTCCAAACCACACCAAAACGGTACAATACCGTACGAGTACATCCATACGGTACCAAACCCCACCAAAACGGTGCAATACCGTACGAGTACTTCGTTACGGTACCAACCCACACCAAAACGGTGCAATACCGTACGAGTACTTCGTTACGGTACCAAACCACACGAAAACGGTTCAATACCGTACGAGTACTTCGTTACGGTACCAAACCACACCAAAACGGTACAATACCGTACGAGTACATCCATACGGTACCAAACCACACCAAAACGGTGCAATACCGTACGAGTACTTTGTTACGGTACCAAACCACACCAAAACGGTGCAATACCGTACGAGTACTTCGTTACGGTACCAAACCACACCTAAACGGTGCAATACCGTACGAGTACTTCGTTACGGTACCAAACACCTCCAAAAGGGTACAATACCGTACGAGTACTTCGTTACGGTACCAAACCACACCAAAACGGTGCAATACCGTACAAGTACATCGTTACGGTACAAAACCACACCAGAACGGTGCAATACCGTACGAGTACTTCGTGACGGTACCAAATACCACCAAAACGGTACGATACCGTACGAGTACTTCGTTACGGTACCAAACCACACCAAAACGGTGCAATACCGTACGAGTACTTCGTTACGGTACCAAACCACAACAAAACGATACAATATCGTACGAGTAAATCTATACGGTACCACACCACACCAAAACGGTGCAATACCGTACGAGTACTTCGTTACGGTACCAAACCACACCAAAACGGTACAATACCGTACGAGTACATCCATACGGTACCAAACCACACCAAAACGGTGCAATACCGTACGAGTACTTCGTTACGGTACCAAACCACACCTAAACGGTGCAATACCGTACGAGTACTTCGTTACGGTACCAAACCACACCAAAACGGTGCAATACCGTACGAGTACTTCCTTACGGTACCAAACCACACCAAAAAGGTACAATACCGTACGAGTACATCCATACGGTACCACACCACACCAAAACGGTGCAATACCATACGAGTACTTCGTTACGGTACCAAACCACACCAAAACGGTGCAATACCGTACGAGTACATCCATACGGTACCAAACCACACCAAAACGGTGCAATACCGTACGAGTACTTCGTTACGGTAGCAAACCACACCAAAACGGTGCAATAACGTATGAGTACTTCGTTACGGTACCAAACCACACCAAAACGGTACAATACCGTACGAGTACATCCATATGGTACCAAACCACACCAAAACGGTGCAATACCGTACGAGTACTTTGTTACGGTACCAAACCACACCAAAACGGTACAATACCGTACGAGTACATCCATACGGTACCAAACCACACCGAAACGGTGCAATACGGTACGAGTACTTCGTTACGGTACCAAACCACACCAAAACGGTGCAATACCGTACGAGTACTTCGTTACGGTACCAAACCACACCAAAACGGTACAATATCGTACGAGTACATCCATACGGTACCAAACCACACCAAAACGGTGCAATACCGTACGAGTACTTCGTTACGGTACCAAACCACACCAAAACGGTGCAATACCGTAGGAGTACTTCGTTACGGTACCAAACACCACCAAAACGGTACAATACCGTACGAGTACTTCGTTACGGTACCAAACCACACCAAAACGGTACAATACCGTACGAGTACATCCATACGGTACCAAACCACACCAAAACGGTGCAATACCGTAGGAGTACTTCGTTACGGTACCAAACACCACCAAAACGGTGCAATACCGTACGAGTACTTTGTTACGGTACCAAACCACACCAAAACGGTGCAATACCGTACGAGTACTTCGTTACGGTACCAAACCACACCAAAACGGTGCAATACCGTACGAGTATTTCGTTACGGTACCAAACCACACCAAAACGGTGCAATACCGTACGAGTACATCCATATGGTTCCAAACCACACCAAAACGGTACAATACCGTACGAGTACATCCATACGGTACCAAACCCCACCAAAACGGTGCAATACCGTACGAGTACTTCGTTACGGTACGAAACAACACCAAAACGGTGCAATACCGTATGAGTACTTCGTTACGGTACCAAACCACACGAAAACGGTGCAATACCGTACGAGTACTTCGTTACGGTACCAAACCACACCAAAACGGTACAATACCGTACGAGTACATCCATACGGTACCAAACCACACCAAAACGGTGCAATACCGTATGTGTACTTTGTTACGGTACCAAACCACACCAAAACGGTGCAATACCATACGAGTACTTCGTTACGGTACCAAACCACACAAAAACGGTACAATACCGTACGAGTACATCCATACGGTACCAAACCACACCAAAACGTTGCAATACCATACGAGTACTTCGTTACGGTACCAAACACCACCAAAACGGTACAATACCGTACGAGTACATCCATACGGTACCAAACCCCACCAAAACGGTGCAATACCGTACGAGTACTTCGTTACGATACCAAACCACACCAAAATGGTACAATACCGTACGAGTACATCCATACGGTACCAAACCACACCAAAACGGTGCAATACGGTACGAGTACTCCGTTACGGTACCAAACCACACCAAAACGATGCAATACCGTACGAGTACTTCGTTAGGGTACCAAATCACACCAAAACGGTGCAATACCGTACGAGTACTTCGTTACGGTACCAAACCACACCAAAACGGTACAATACCGGACGAGTAAATCCATACGGTACCAAACCACACCAAAACGGTGCAATACCGTACGAGTACGTCCATATGGTACCAAACCACACCAAAACGGTACAATACCGTACGAGTACATCCATATGGTACCAAACCACACCAAAACGGTGCAATACCGTACGAGTACTTCGTTACGGTACCAAACCACACCAAAACGGTACAATACCGTACGAGTACATCCATACGGTACCGAACCACACCAAAACGGTGCAATACGGTACGAGTACTTCGTTACGGTACCAAACCACACCAAAACGGTGCAATACCATATGAGTACTTCGTTACGGTACCAAACCACACCAAAACGGTACAATACCGTACGAGTACATCCATAAGGTACCAAACCACACCAAAACGGTGCAATACCGTACGCGTACTTCGTTACGGTACCAAACCACACCAAAACGGTGCAATACCGTACGCGTACTTCGTTACGGTACCAAACCACACCAAAACGGTGCAATACCGTAGGAGTACTTCGTTACGGTACCAAACACCACCAAAACGGTACAATACCGTACGAGTACTTCGTTACGGTACCAAACCAGACAAATACGGTGCAATACCGTACGAGTACTTCGTTACGGTACCAAACCACACCAAAACGGTGCAATACCGTACGAGTACTTCGTTACGGTACCAAACCACACCAAAAGGTACAATTCCGTACGAGTACATCCATACGGTACCAAACCACACCAAAACGGTGCAATACCGTACGAGTACTTCGCTAGGGTACCAAACCACACCAAAACGGTACAATACGGTACGAGTACATCCATACGATACCAAACCACACCAAAACGGTGCAATACCGTACGAGTACTTCGTTACGGTACCAAACCACACCAAAACGGTACAATACCGTACGAGTACATCCATACGGTACCAAACCACACCAAAACGGTGCAATACCGTACGAGTACTTCGTTACGGTACCAAACCACACCAAAACGGTGCAATACCGTACGAGTACTTCGTTATGGTACCAAACCACACAAAAACGGTACAATACCGTACGAGTACATCCATACGGTACCGAACCACACCAAAACGGTGCAATACCGTACGAGTACTTCGTTACGGTACCAAACACCACCAAAACGGTACAATACCGTACGAGTACATCCATACGGTACCAAACCCCACCAACACGGTGCAATACCATACGAGTACTTCGTTACGGTACCAAACCACACCAAAATGGTACAATACCGTACGAGTACATCCATACGGTACCAAACCACACCAAAACGGTGCAATACGGTACGAGTACTCCGTTACGGTACCAAACCACACCAAAACGGTGCAATACCGTACGAGTACTTCGTTACGGTACCAAATCACACCAAAACGGTGCAATACCGTACGAGTACTTCGTTACGGTACCAAACCACACCAAAACGGTACAATACCGTACGAGTACATCCATACGGTACCAAACAACACCAAAACGGTGCAATACCGTACGAGTACTTCGTTACGGTACCAAACCACACCAAAAGGGTGCAATACCGTAAGAGTACTTCGTTACGGTACCAAACCACACCAAAACGGTACAATACCGTACGAGTACTTCGTTACGGTACCAAACCACACCAAAACGGTGCAATACCGGACGAGTACTTCGTTACGGTACCAAACCACACCAAAACGGTGCAATACCGTACGAGTACTTCGTTACGGTACCAAACCACACGAAAACGGTACAATACCGTACGAGTACATCCATACGGTACCAAACCACACCAAAACGTTGCAATACCATACGAGTACTTCGTTACGGTACCAAACACCACCAAAACGGTACAATACCGTACGAGTACATCCATACGGTACCAAACCCCACCAAAACGGTGCAAAACCGTACGAGTACTTCGTTACGATACCAAACCACACCAAAATGGTACAATACCGTACGAGTACATCCATACGGTACCAAACCACACCAAAACGGTGCAATACGGTACGAGTACTCCGTTACGGTACCAAACCACACCAAAACGATGCAATACCGTACGAGTACTTCGTTACGGTACCAAATCACACCAAAACGGTGCAATACCGTACGAGTACTTCGTTACGGTACCAAACCACACCAAAACGGTACAATACCGGACGAGTACATCCATACGGTACCAAACCACACCAAAACGGTGCAATACCGTACGAGTACGTCCATATGGTACCAAACCACACCAAAACGGTACAATACCGTACGAGTACATCCATATGGTACCAAACCACACCAAAACGGTGCAATACCCTACGAGTACTTCGTTACGGTACCAAACCACACCAAAACGGTACAATACCGTACGAGTACATCCATACGGTACCGAACCACACCAAAACGGTGCAATACGGTACGAGTACTTCGTTACGGTACCAAACCACACCAAAACGGTGCAATACCATATGAGTACTTCGTTACGGTACCAAACCACACCAAAACGGTACAATACCGTACGAGTACATCCATAAGGTACCAAACCACACCAAAACGGTGCAATACCGTACGCGTACTTCGTTACGGTACCAAACCACACCAAAACGGTGCAATACCGTACGCGTACTTCGTTACGGTACCAAACCACACCAAAACGGTGCAATACCGTAGGAGTACTTCGTTACGGTACCAAACACCACCAAAACGGTACAATACCGTACGAGTACTTCGTTACGGTACCAAACCAGACAAATACGGTGCAATACCGTACGAGTACTTCGTTACGGTACCAAACCACACCAAAACGGTGCAATACCGTACGAGTACTTCGTTACGGTACCAAACCACACCAAAAGGTACAATTCCGTACGAGTACATCCATACGGTACCAAACCACACCAAAACGGTGCAATACCGTACGAGTACTTCGCTAGGGTACCAAACCACACCAAAACGGTACAATACGGTACGAGTACATCCATACGATACCAAACCACACCAAAACGGTGCAATACCGTACGAGTACTTCGTTACGGTACCAAACCACACCAAAACGGTACAATACCGTACGAGTACATCCATACGGTACCAAACCACACCAAAACGGTGCAATACCGTACGAGTACTTCGTTACGGTACCAAACCACACCAAAACGGTGCAATACCGTACGAGTACTTCGTTATGGTACCAAACCACACAAAAACGGTACAATACCGTACGAGTACATCCATACGGTACCGAACCACACCAAAACGGTGCAATACCGTACGAGTACTTCGTTACGGTACCAAACACCACCAAAACGGTACAATACCGTACGAGTACATCCATACGGTACCAAACCCCACCAACACGGTGCAATACCATACGAGTACTTCGTTACGGTACCAAACCACACCAAAATGGTACAATACCGTACGAGTACATCCATACGGTACCAAACCACACCAAAACGGTGCAATACGGTACGAGTACTCCGTTACGGTACCAAACCACACCAAAACGGTGCAATACCGTACGAGTACTTCGTTACGGTACCAAATCACACCAAAACGGTGCAATACCGTACGAGTACTTCGTTACGGTACCAAACCACACCAAAACGGTACAATACCGTACGAGTACATCCATACGGTACCAAACAACACCAAAACGGTGCAATACCGTACGAGTACTTCGTTACGGTACCAAACCACACCAAAAGGGTGCAATACCGTAAGAGTACTTCGTTACGGTACCAAACCACACCAAAACGGTACAATACCGTACGAGTACTTCGTTACGGTACCAAACCACACCAAAACGGTGCAATACCGGACGAGTACTTCGTTACGGTACCAAACCACACCAAAACGGTGCAATACCGTACGAGTACTTCGTTACGGTACCAAACCACACGAAAACAGTGCAATACCGTACGAGTACTTCGTTACGGTACCAAACCACACCAAAACAGTGCAATACCGTACGAGTACATCCATACGTTACCAAACCACACCAAAACGGTGCAATAACGTCCGAGTACTTCGTTACGGTACCAAACCACACCAAAACGGTACAATACCGTACGAGTACATCCATACGGTGCCAAACCACACCAAAACGGTGCAATACTGTACGAGTACTTCGTTACGGTACCAAACAACACCAAAACGGTACAATACCGTATGAGTACTTCGTCACGGCACCAAACCACACTAAAACAGTGCAATACCATAGGAGTACATCCACACGGTACCAAACCATACCAAAACGGGGCAATACCGTCCGAGTACATCCATACGGTACCAAACCACACCAAAACGGTGCAATATCGTACGAGTACTTTGTTACGGTACCAAACCACCCCAAAACGGTACAATACCGTACGAGTACTTCGTTACGGTACCAAACCACACCAAAACGGTGCAATACCGTACGAGTACATCCATACGGTACCAAACCACATCAAAACGGTGCATTACGGTACGAGTACATTCATACGGTACCAAACCACACCAAAACGGTGCAATACCGTACGACTACTTCGTTACGGTTCCAAACAACATCAAAACGGTGCAATACCGTACGAGTACTTCGTTAGGGTACCAAACCACCCCAAAACGGTGCAATAACGTACGAGTACTTCGTTACGGTACCAAACTACACAAAAACGGTACAATACCGTACGAGTACATCCATACGGTACCGAACCACACCAAAACGGTGCAATACCGTACGAGTACATCCATACGTTACCAAACCACACCAAAACGGTGCAATAACGTACGAGTACTTCGTTACGGTACCAAACCACACCAAAGCGGTACAATACCGTACGAGTACATCCATACGGTACCAAACCACACCAAAACGGTGCAATACCGTACGAGTACTTCGTTACGGTACCAAACCACACCAAAAGGGTGCAATACCGTAAGAGTACTTCGTTACGGTACCAAACCACACCAAAACGGTACAATACCGTACGAGTACTTCGTTACGGTACCAAACCACACCAAAACGGTGCAATACCGTACGAGTACTTCGTTACGGTACCAAACCACACCAAAACGGTGCAATACCGTACGAGTACTTCGTTACGGTACCAAACCACACCAAAACGGTACAATACCGTACGAGTACATCCATACGGTACCAAACCAAACCAAAACGGTGCAATACCGTACGAGTACGTCCATATGGTACCAAACCACACCAAAACGGTTCAATACCGTACGAGTACATCCATATGGTACCAAACCACACGAAAACGGTGCAATACCGTACGAGTACTTCGTTACGGTACCAAACCACACCAAAACGGTGCAATACCGTACGAGTACTTCGTTACGGTACCAAACCACACCAAAAGGTACAATTCCGTACGAGTACATCCATACGGTACCAAACCACACCAAAACGGTGCAATACCGTACGAGTACTTCGCTAGGGTACCAAACCACACCAAAACGGTACAATACGGTACGAGTACATCCATACGATACCAAACCACACCAAAACGGTGCAATACCGTACGAGTACTTCGTTACGGTACCAAACCACACCAAAACGGTACAATACCGTACGAGTACATCCATACGGTACCAAACCACACCAAAACGGTGCAATACCGTACGAGTACTTCGTTACGGTACCAAACCACACCAAAACGGTGCAATACCGTACGAGTACTTCGTTATGGTACCAAACCACACAAAAACGGTACAATACCGTACGAGTACATCCATACGGTACCGAACCACACCAAAACGGTGCAATACCGTACGAGTACTTCGTTACGGTACCAAACACCACCAAAACGGTACAATACCGTACGAGTACATCCATACGGTACCAAACCCCACCAACACGGTGCAATACCATACGAGTACTTCGTTACGGTACCAAACCACACCAAAATGGTACAATACCGTACGAGTACATCCATACGGTACCAAACCACACCAAAACGGTGCAATACGGTACGAGTACTCCGTTACGGTACCAAACCACACCAAAACGGTGCAATACCGTACGAGTACTTCGTTACGGTACCAAATCACACCAAAACGGTGCAATACCGTACGAGTACTTCGTTACGGTACCAAACCACACCAAAACGGTACAATACCGTACGAGTACATCCATACGGTACCAAACAACACCAAAACGGTGCAATACCGTACGAGTACTTCGTTACGGTACCAAACCACACCAAAAGGGTGCAATACCGTAAGAGTACTTCGTTACGGTACCAAACCACACCAAAACGGTACAATACCGTACGAGTACTTCGTTACGGTACCAAACCACACCAAAACGGTGCAATACCGGACGAGTACTTCGTTACGGTACCAAACCACACCAAAACGGTGCAATACCGTACGAGTACTTCGTTACGGTACCAAACCACACGAAAACAGTGCAATACCGTACGAGTACTTCGTTACGGTACCAAACCACACCAAAACAGTGCAATACCGTACGAGTACATCCATACGTTACCAAACCACACCAAAACGGTGCAATAACGTCCGAGTACTTCGTTACGGTACCAAACCACACCAAAACGGTACAATACCGTACGAGTACATCCATACGGTGCCAAACCACACCAAAACGGTGCAATACTGTACGAGTACTTCGTTACGGTACCAAACAACACCAAAACGGTACAATACCGTATGAGTACTTCGTCACGGCACCAAACCACACTAAAACAGTGCAATACCATAGGAGTACATCCACACGGTACCAAACCATACCAAAACGGGGCAATACCGTCCGAGTACATCCATACGGTACCAAACCACACCAAAACGGTGCAATATCGTACGAGTACTTTGTTACGGTACCAAACCACCCCAAAATGGTACAATACCGTACGAGTACTTCGTTACGGTACCAAACCACACCAAAACGGTGCAATACCGTACGAGTACATCCATACGGTACCAAACCACATCAAAACGGTGCATTACGGTACGAGTACATTCATACGGTACCAAACCACACCAAAACGGTGCAATACCGTACGACTACTTCGTTACGGTTCCAAACAACATCAAAACGGTGCAATACCGTACGAGTACTTCGTTAGGGTACCAAACCACCCCAAAACGGTGCAATAACGTACGAGTACTTCGTTACGGTACCAAACTACACAAAAACGGTACAATACCGTACGAGTACATCCATACGGTACCGAACCACACCAAAACGGTGCAATACCGTACGAGTACATCCATACGTTACCAAACCACACCAAAACGGTGCAATAACGTACGAGTACTTCGTTACGGTACCAAACCACACCAAAGCGGTACAATACCGTACGAGTACATCCATACGGTACCAAACCACACCAAAACGGTGCAATACCGTACGAGTACTTCGTTACGGTACCAAACCACACCAAAAGGGTGCAATACCGTAAGAGTACTTCGTTACGGTACCAAACCACACCAAAACGGTACAATACCGTACGAGTACTTCGTTACGGTACCAAACCACACCAAAACGGTGCAATACCGTACGAGTACTTCGTTACGGTACCAAACCACACCAAAACGGTGCAATACCGTACGAGTACTTCGTTACGGTACCAAACCACACCAAAACGGTACAATACCGTACGAGTACATCCATACGGTACCAAACCAAACCAAAACGGTGCAATACCGTACGAGTACGTCCATATGGTACCAAACCACACCAAAACGGTTCAATACCGTACGAGTACATCCATATGGTACCAAACCACACGAAAACGGTGCAATACCGTACGAGTACTTCGTTACGGTACCAAACCACACCAAAACGGTACAATACCGTACGAGTACATCCATACGGTACCGAACCACACCAAAACGGTGCAATACGGTACGAGTACTTCGTTACGGTACCAAACCACACCAAAACGGTGCAATACCATATGAGTACTTCGTTACGGTACCAAACCACACCAAAACGGTACAATACCGTACGAGTACATCCATAATATACCAAACCACACCAAAACGGTGCAATACGGTACGAGTACTTCGTTAGGGTACCAAACCACCCCAAAACGGTGCAATAACGTACCAGTACTTCGTTACGGTACCAAACCACACAAAAACGGTACAATACCGTACGAGTACATCCATACGGGACCAAACCACACCAAAACGGTGCAATACCGTACGAGTACATCCATACGTTACCAAACCACACCAAAACGGTGCAATAACGTACGAGTACTTCGTTACGGTACCAAACCACACCAAAGCGGTACAATACCGTACGAGTACATCCATACGGTACCAAACCACACCAAAACGGTGCAATACGGTACGAGTACTCCGTTACGGTACCAAACCACACCAAAACGGTGCAATACCGTACGAGTACTTCGTTACGGTACCAAATCACCCCAAAACGGTGCAATACCGTACGAGTACTTCGTTACGGTACCAAACCACACCAAAACGGTACAATACCGTACGAGTACATCCATACGGTACCAAACCACACCAAAACGGTGCAATACCGTACGAGTACTTCGTTACGGTACCAAACCACACCAAAAGGGTGCAATACCGTACGAGTACTTCGTTACGGTACCAAACCACACCAAAACGGTGCAATACCGTACGAGTACTTCGTTACGGTACCAAATCACACCAAAACGGTGCAATACCGTACGAGTACTTCGTTACGGTACCAAACCACACCAAAACGGTGCAATACCGTACGAGTACTTCGTTACGGTACCAAACCACACCAAAACGGTCCAATACCGTACGAGTACATCCATACGGTACCAAACCACACCAAAACGGTGCAATACCGTACGAGTACTTCGTTACGGTACCAAACCACACCAAAACGGTACAATACCGTACGAGTACATCCATACGGTACCAAACCACACCAAAACGGTGCAATACCGTACGAGTACGTCCATATGGTACCAAACCACACCAAAACGGTTCAATACCGTACGAGTACATCCATATGGTACCAAACCACACGAAAACGGTGCAATACCGTACGAGTACTTCGTTACGGTACCAAACCACACCAAAACGGTACAATACCATACGAGTACATCCATACGGTACCGAACCACACCAAAACGGTGCAATACGGTACGAGTACTTCGTTACGGTACCAAACCACACCAAAACGGTGCAATACCATATGAGTACTTCGTTACGGTACCAAACCACACCAAAACGGTACAATACCGTACGAGTACATCCATAAGGTACCAAACCACACCAAAACGGTGCAATACGGTACGAGTACTTCGTTAGGGTACCAAACCACCCAAAAACGGTGCAATAACGTACCAGTACTTCGTTACGGTACCAAACCACACAAAAACGGTACAATACCGTACGAGTACATCCATACGGGACCAAACCACACCAAAACGGTGCAATACCGTACGAGTACATCCAAACGTTACCAAACCACACCAAAACGGTGCAATAACGTACGAGTACTTCGTTACGGTACCAAACCACACCAAAGCGGTACAATACCGTACGAGTACATCCATACGGTACCAAACCACACCAAAACGGTGCAATACGGTACGAGTACTCCGTTACGGTACCAAACCACACCAAAACGGTGCAATACCGTACGAGTACTTCGTTACGGTACCAAATCACCCCAAAACGGTGCAATACCGTACGAGTACTTCGTTACGGTACCAAACCACACCAAAACGGTACAATACCGTACGAGTACATCCATACGGTACCAAACCACACCAAAACGGTGCAATACCGTACGAGTACTTCGTTACGGTACCAAACCACACCAAAAGGGTGCAATACCGTACGAGTACTTCGTTACGGTACCAAACCACACCAAAACGGTGCAATACCGTACGAGTACTTCGTTACGGTACCAAATCACACCAAAACGGTGCAATACCGTACGAGTACTTCGTTACGGTACCAAACCACACCAAAACGGTGCAATACCGTACGAGTACTTCGTTACGGTACCAAACCACACCAAAACGGTCCAATACCGTACGAGCACATCCATACGGTACCAAACCACACCAAAACGGTGCAATACAGTACGAGTACTCCGTTACGGTACCAAACCACACCAAAACGGTGCAATACCGTACGAGTACTTCGTTACGGTACCAAATCACCCCAAAACGGTGCAATACCGTACGAGTACTTCGTTACGGTACCAAACCACACAAAAACGGTACAATACCGTACGAGTACATCCATTCGGTACCAAACCACACCAAAACGGTGCAACACCGTACGAGTACTTCGTTACGGTACCAAACCACACCAAAAGGGTGCAATACCGTACGAGTAATTCGTTACGGTACCAAACCACACCAAAACGGTGCAATACCGGACGAGTACTTCGTTACGGTACCAAACCACACGAAAACGGTGCAATACCGTACGAGTACTTCGTTACGGTACCAAACCACACGAAAACGGTGCAATACCGTACGAGTACTTCGTTACGGTACCAAACCACACCAAAACGGTCCAATACCGTACGAGTACATCCATACGGTACCAAACCACACCAAAACGGTGCAATATCGTACGAGTACTTCGTTACGGTACCAAACCACACCAAAACGGTGCAATACCGTACGAGTACATCCATACGTTACCAAACCACACCAAAACGGTGCAATAACGTACGAGTACTTCGTTACGGTACCAAACCACACCAAAGCGGTACAATACCGTACGAGTACATCCATACGGTACCAAACCACACCAAAACGGGGCAATACCGTACGAGTACTTCGTTACGGTACCAAACCACACCAAAACGGTGCAATACCGTACGAGTACTTCGTTACGGTACCAAACACCACCAAAACGGTACAATACCGCACGAGTACTTCGTTATGGTACCAAACCACACCAAAACGGTGCAATACCGTACGAGTACTTCGTTACGGTACCAAACCACACCAAAACGGTGCAATACCGTACGAGTACATCCATACTGTACCAAACCACACCAAAACGGTGCAATACCGTACGAGAACTTCGTTACGGTACCAAACCACACCAAAACGGTGCAATACCGTACGAGTACTTCGTTACGGTACCAAACCACACCAAAACGGTACAATACCGTACTAGTACATCCATACGGTGCCAAACCACACCAAAACGGTGCAATACTGTACGAGTACTTCGTTACGGTACCAAACAACACCAAAACGGTACAATACCGTACGAGTACTTCGTCACGGCACCAAACCACACTAAAACAGTGCAATACCGTACGAGTACATCCACACGGTACCAAACCACACCAAAACGGGGCAATACCGTCCGAGTACATCCATACGGTACCAAACCACACCAAAACGGTTCAATATCGTACGAGTACTTTGTTACGGTACAAAACCACCCCAAAACGGTACAATACCGTACGAGTAATTCGTTACGGTACCAAACCACACCAAAACGGTGCAATACCGTACGAGTACATCCATACGGTACCAAACCACATCAAAACGGTGCAATACGGTACGAGTACATTCATACGGTACCAAACCACACCAAAACGGTGCAATACCGTACGAGTACTTCGTTACGGTTCCAAACCACATCAAAACGGTGCAATACCGTAAGAGTACTTCGTTAGGGTACCAAACCACCCCAAAACGGTGCAATAACGTACGAGTACTTCGTTACGGTACCAAACCACACCAAAGCGGTACAATACCGTACGAGTACATCCATACGGAACCAAACCACACCAAAACGGTGCAATACGGTACGAGTACTCCGTTACGGTACCAAACCACACCAAAACGGTGCAATACCGTACGAGTAGTTCGTTACGGTACCAAACCACACCAAAACGGTACAATACCGTACGAGTACATCCATACGGTACCAAACCACACCAAAATGGGGCAATACCGTACGAGTACTTCGTTACGGTACCAAACCACACCAAAACGGTGCAATACCGTAGGAGTACTTCGTTACGGTACCAAACCACACCAAAACGGTGCAATATCGTACGAGTACATCCATACGGTACCAAACCACACCAAAACGGTGCAACACCGTACGAGTACTTCGTTACGGTACCAAACCACACCAAAAGGGTGCAATACCGTACGAGTAATTCGTTACGGTACCAAACCACACCAAAACGGTGCAATACCGGACGAGTACTTCGTTACGGTACCAAACCACACGAAAACGGTGCAATACCGTACGAGTACTTCGTTACGGTACCAAACCACACGAAAACGGTGCAATACCGTACGAGTACTTCGTTACGGTACCAAACCACACCAAAACGGTCCAATACCGTACGAGTACATCCATACGGTACCAAACCACACCAAAACGGTGCAATATCGTACGAGTACTTCGTTACGGTACCAAACCACACCAAAACGGTGCAATACCGTACGAGTACATCCATACGTTACCAAACCACACCAAAACGGTGCAATAACGTACGAGTACTTCGTTACGGTACCAAACCACACCAAAGCGGTACAATACCGTACGAGTACATCCATACGGTACCAAACCACACCAAAACGGGGCAATACCGTACGAGTACTTCGTTACGGTACCAAACCACACCAAAACGGTGCAATACCGTACGAGTACTTCGTTACGGTACCAAACACCACCAAAACGGTACAATACCGCACGAGTACTTCGTTATGGTACCAAACCACACCAAAACGGTGCAATACCGTACGAGTACTTCGTTACGGTACCAAACCACACCAAAACGGTGCAATACCGTACGAGTACATCCATACTGTACCAAACCACACCAAAACGGTGCAATACCGTACGAGAACTTCGTTACGGTACCAAACCACACCAAAACGGTGCAATACCGTACGAGTACTTCGTTACGGTACCAAACCACACCAAAACGGTACAATACCGTACTAGTACATCCATACGGTGCCAAACCACACCAAAACGGTGCAATACTGTACGAGTACTTCGTTACGGTACCAAACAACACCAAAACGGTACAATACCGTACGAGTACTTCGTCACGGCACCAAACCACACTAAAACAGTGCAATACCGTACGAGTACATCCACACGGTACCAAACCACACCAAAACGGGGCAATACCGTCCGAGTACATCCATACGGTACCAAACCACACCAAAACGGTTCAATATCGTACGAGTACTTTGTTACGGTACAAAACCACCCCAAAACGGTACAATACCGTACGAGTAATTCGTTACGGTACCAAACCACACCAAAACGGTGCAATACCGTACGAGTACATCCATAGGGTACCAAACCACATCAAAACGGTGCAATACGGTACGAGTACATTCATACGGTACCAAACCACACCAAAACGGTGCAATACCGTACGAGTACTTCGTTACGGTTCCAAACCACATCAAAACGGTGCAATACCGTAAGAGTACTTCGTTAGGGTACCAAACCACCCCAAAACGGTGCAATAACGTACGAGTACTTCGTTACGGTACCAAACCACACCAAAGCGGTACAATACCGTACGAGTACATCCATACGGAACCAAACCACACCAAAACGGTGCAATACGGTACGAGTACTCCGTTACGGTACCAAACCACACCAAAACGGTGCAATACCGTACGAGTAGTTCGTTACGGTACCAAACCACACCAAAACGGTACAATACCGTACGAGTACATCCATACGGTACCAAACCACACCAAAATGGGGCAATACCGTACGAGTACTTCGTTACGGTACCAAACCACACCAAAACGGTGCAATACCGTAGGAGTACTTCGTTACGGTACCAAACCACACCAAAACGGTGCAATATCGTACGAGTACATCCATACGGTACCAAACCACACCAAAACGGTGCAATACCGTACGAGTACTTCGTTACGGTACCAAACCACACCAAAACGGCGCAATACCGTAGGAGTACTTCGTTACGGTACCAAACACCACCAAAACGGTACAATACCGTACGAGTACTACGTTACGGTACCAAAGCACACCAAAACGGTGCAATACCGTAGGAGTACTTCGTTACGGTACCAAACACCACCAAAACGGTACAATACCGTACGAGTACTTCGTTATGGTACCAAACCACACCAAAACGGTGCAATACCGTACGAGTACTTCGTTACGGTACCAAACCACACCAAAACGGTGCAATACCGTACGAGTACATCCATACTGTACCAAACCACACCAAAACGGTGCAATACCGTACGAGAACTTCGTTACGGTACCAAACCACACCAAAACGGTGCAATACCGTACGAGTACTTCGTTACGGTACCAAACCACACCAAAACGGTACAATACCGTACGAGTACATCCATACGGTACCAAACCACACCAAAACGGTGCAATACCGTACGAGTACTTCGCTACGGTACCAAACCACACCAAAAAGGTGCAATACGTACGAGTAAATCCATACGGTACCACAACACACCAAAACGGTGCAATACCGTACGAGTACTTCGTTAGGGTACCAAACCACCCCAAAACGGTGCAATAACGTACCAGTACTTCGTTACGGTACCAAACCACACCAAAACGGTACAATACCGTACGAGCACATCCATACGGTACCAAACCACACCAAAACGGTGCAATACCGTACGAGTACATCCATACGTTACCAAACCACACCAAAACGGTGCAATAACGTACGAGTACTTCGTTACGGTACCAAACCACACCAAAGCGGTACAATACCGTACGAGTACATCCATGCGGTACCAAACCACACCAAAACGGTGCAATACCGTACGAGTACTTCGTTACGGTACCAAACCACACCAAAATGGTACAATACCGTACGAGTACATCCATACGGTACCAAACCACACCAAAACGGTGCAATACGGTACGAGTACTCCGTTACGGTACCAAACCACACCAAAACGGTGCAATACCGTACGAGTACTTCGTTACGGTACCAAATCACACCAAAACGGTGCAATACCGTACGAGTACTTCGTTACGGTACCAAAACACACCAAAACGGTACAATACCGTACGAGTACATCCATACGGTACCAAACCACACCAAAACGGTGCAATACCGTACGAGTACTTCGTTACGGTACCAAACCACACCAAAAGGGTGCAATACCGTACGAGTACTTCGTTACGGTACCAAACCACACCAAAACGGTGCAATACCGGACGAGTACTTCGTTACGGCACCAAACCACACCAAAACGGTGCAATACCGTACGAGTACTTCGTTACGGTACCAAACCACACGAAAACGGTGCAATACCGTACGAGTACTTCGTTACGGTACCAAACCACACCAAAACGGTCCAATACCGTACGAGTACATCCATACGGTACCAAACCACACCAAAACGGTGCAATATCGTACGAGTACTTCGTTACGGTACCAAACCACACCAAAACGGTACAATACCGTACGAGTACATCCATACGGTACCAAACCACACCAAAACGGTGCAATACCGTACGAGAACTTCGTTACGGTACCAAACAACACCAAAACGGTGCAATACCGTACGAGTACATCGTTACGGTACCAAACACCACCAAAACGGTGCAATAACGTACGAGTACTTCGTTACGGTACCAAACCACACCAAAGCGGTACAATACCGTACGAGTACATCCATACGGTACCAAACCACACCAAAACGGTGCAATACGGTACGAGTACTCCGTTACGGTACCAAACCACACCAAAACGGTGCAATACCGTACGAGTACTTCGTTACGGTACCAAATCACCCCAAAACGGTGCAATACCGTACGAGTACTTCGTTACGGTACCAAACCACACCAAAACGGTACAATACCGTACGAGTACATCCATACGGTACCAAACCACACCAAAACGGTGCAATACCGTACGAGTACTTCGTTACGGTACCAAACCACACCAAAAGGGTGCAATACCGTACGAGTACTTCGTTACGGTACCAAACCACACCAAAACGGTGCAATACCGTACGAGTACTTCGTTACGGTACCAAATCACACCAAAACGGTGCAATACCGTACGAGTACTTCGTTACGGTACCAAACCACACCAAAACGGTGCAATACCGTACGAGTACTTCGTTACGGTACCAAACCACACCAAAACGGTCCAATACCGTACGAGCACATCCATACGGTACCAAACCACACCAAAACGGTGCAATACAGTACGAGTACTCCGTTACGGTACCAAACCACACCAAAACGGTGCAATACCGTACGAGTACTTCGTTACGGTACCAAATCACCCCAAAACGGTGCAATACCGTACGAGTACTTCGTTACGGTACCAAACCACACAAAAACGGTACAATACCGTACGAGTACATCCATTCGGTACCAAACCACACCAAAACGGTGCAACACCGTACGAGTACTTCGTTACGGTACCAAACCACACCAAAAGGGTGCAATACCGTACGAGTAATTCGTTACGGTACCAAACCACACCAAAACGGTGCAATACCGGACGAGTACTTCGTTACGGTACCAAACCACACGAAAACGGTGCAATACCGTACGAGTACTTCGTTACGGTACCAAACCACACGAAAACGGTGCAATACCGTACGAGTACTTCGTTACGGTACCAAACCACACCAAAACGGTCCAATACCGTACGAGTACATCCATACGGTACCAAACCACACCAAAACGGTGCAATATCGTACGAGTACTTCGTTACGGTACCAAACCACACCAAAACGGTGCAATACCGTACGAGTACATCCATACGTTACCAAACCACACCAAAACGGTGCAATAACGTACGAGTACTTCGTTACGGTACCAAACCACACCAAAGCGGTACAATACCGTACGAGTACATCCATACGGTACCAAACCACACCAAAACGGGGCAATACCGTACGAGTACTTCGTTACGGTACCAAACCACACCAAAACGGTGCAATACCGTACGAGTACTTCGTTACGGTACCAAACACCACCAAAACGGTACAATACCGCACGAGTACTTCGTTATGGTACCAAACCACACCAAAACGGTGCAATACCGTACGAGTACTTCGTTACGGTACCAAACCACACCAAAACGGTGCAATACCGTACGAGTACATCCATACTGTACCAAACCACACCAAAACGGTGCAATACCGTACGAGAACTTCGTTACGGTACCAAACCACACCAAAACGGTGCAATACCGTACGAGTACTTCGTTACGGTACCAAACCACACCAAAACGGTACAATACCGTACTAGTACATCCATACGGTGCCAAACCACACCAAAACGGTGCAATACTGTACGAGTACTTCGTTACGGTACCAAACAACACCAAAAAGGTACAATACCGTACGAGTACTTCGTCACGGCACCAAACCACACTAAAACAGTGCAATACCGTACGAGTACATCCACACGGTACCAAACCACACCAAAACGGGGCAATACCGTCCGAGTACATCCATACGGTACCAAACCACACCAAAACGGTTCAATATCGTACGAGTACTTTGTTACGGTACAAAACCACCCCAAAACGGTACAATACCGTACGAGTAATTCGTTACGGTACCAAACCACACCAAAACGGTGCAATACCGTACGAGTACATCCATACGGTACCAAACCACATCAAAACGGTGCAATACGGTACGAGTACATTCATACGGTACCAAACCACACCAAAACGGTGCAATACCGTACGAGTACTTCGTTACGGTTCCAAACCACATCAAAACGGTGCAATACCGTAAGAGTACTTCGTTAGGGTACCAAACCACCCCAAAACGGTGCAATAACGTACGAGTACTTCGTTACGGTACCAAACCACACCAAAGCGGTACAATACCGTACGAGTACATCCATACGGAACCAAACCACACCAAAACAGTGCAATACGGTACGAGTACTCCGTTACGGTACCAAACCACACCAAAACGGTGCAATACCGTACGAGTACTTCGTTACGGTACCAAATCACCCCAAAACGGTGCAATACCGTACAAGTACTTCGTTACGGTACCAAACCACACCAAAACGGTACAATACCGTACGAGTACTTCGTTACGGTACCAAACCACACCAAAAGGGTGCAATACCGTACGAGTACTTCGTTACGGTACCAAACCACACCAAAACGGTGCAATACCGTACGAGTACTTCGTTACGGTACCAAACCACACCAAAACGGTGCAATACCGTACGAGTAGTTCGTTACGGTACCAAACCACACCAAAACGGTACAATACCGTACGAGTACATCCATACGGTACCAAACCACACCAAAATGGGGCAATACCGTACGAGTACTTCGTTACGGTACCAAACCACACCAAAACGGTGCAATACCGTAGGAGTACTTCGTTACGGTACCAAACCACACCAAAACGGTGCAATATCGTACGAGTACATCCATACGGTACCAAACCACACCAAAACGGTGCAATACCGTACGAGTACTTCGTTACGGTACCAAACCACACCAAAACGGCGCAATACCGTAGGAGTACTTCGTTACGGTACCAAACACCACCAAAACGGTACAATACCGTACGAGTACTTCGTTACGGTACCAAAGCACACCAAAACGGTGCAATACCGTAGGAGTACTTCGTTACGGTACCAAACACCACCAAAACGGTACAATACCGTACGAGTACTTCGTTATGGTACCAAACCACACCAAAACGGTGCAATACCGTACGAGTACTTCGTTACGGTACCAAACCACACCAAAACGGTGCAATACCGTACGAGTACATCCATACTGTACCAAACCACACCAAAACGGTGCAATACCGTACGAGAACTTCGTTACGGTACCAAACCACACCAAAACGGTGCAATACCGTACGAGTACTTCGTTACGGTACCAAACCACACCAAAACGGTACAATACCGTACGAGTACATCCATACGGTACCAAACCACACCAAAACGGTGCAATACCGTACGAGAACTTCGTTACGGTACCAAACAACACCAAAACGGTGCAATACCGTACGAGTACATCGTTACGGTACCAAACACCACCAAAACGGTACAATACCGTGCGAGTACTTCATTACGGTACCAAACCACACCAAAACGGTGCAATACCGTACGAGTACTTCGTTACGGTACCAAACCACACCAAAACGGTGCAATACTGTACGAGTACTTCGTTACGGTACCAAACACCACCAAAACGGTACAATACCGTACGAGTACTTCGTTACGGTACCAAACCACACCAAAACGGTGCAATACCGTACGAGTACTTCGCTACGGTACCAAACCACACCAAAAAGGTGCAATACGTACGAGTAAATCCATACGGTACCACAACACACCAAAACGGTGCAATACCGTACGAGTACTTCGTTAGGGTACCAAACCACCCCAAAACGGTGCAATAACGTACCAGTACTTCGTTACGGTACCAAACCACACCAAAACGGTACAATACCGTACGAGCACATCCATACGGTACCAAACCACACCAAAACGGTGCAATACCGTACGAGTACATCCATACGTTACCAAACCACACCAAAACGGTGCAATAACGTACGAGTACTTCGTTACGGTACCAAACCACACCAAAGCGGTACAATACCGTACGAGTACATCCATGCGGTACCAAACCACACCAAAACGGTGCAATACCGTACGAGTACTTCGTTACGGTACCAAACCACACCAAAATGGTACAATACCGTACGAGTACATCCATACGGTACCAAACCACACCAAAACGGTGCAATACGGTACGAGTACTCCGTTACGGTACCAAACCACACCAAAACGGTGCAATACCGTACGAGTACTTCGTTACGGTACCAAATCACACCAAAACGGTGCAATACCGTACGAGTACTTCGTTACGGTACCAAAACACACCAAAACGGTACAATACCGTACGAGTACATCCATACGGTACCAAACCACACCAAAACGGTGCAATACCGTACGAGTACTTCGTTACGGTACCAAACCACACCAAAAGGGTGCAATACCGTACGAGTACTTCGTTACGGTACCAAACCACACCAAAACGGTGCAATACCGGACGAGTACTTCGTTACGGCACCAAACCACACCAAAACGGTGCAATACCGTACGAGTACTTCGTTACGGTACCAAACCACACGAAAACGGTGCAATACCGTACGAGTACTTCGTTACGGTACCAAACCACACCAAAACGGTCCAATACCGTACGAGTACATCCATACGGTACCAAACCACACCAAAACGGTGCAATATCGTACGAGTACTTCGTTACGGTACCAAACCACACCAAAACGGTACAATACCGTACGAGTACATCCATACGGTACCAAACCACACCAAAACGGTGCAATACCGTACGAGAACTTCGTTACGGTACCAAACAACACCAAAACGGTGCAATACCGTACGAGTACATCGTTACGGTACCAAACACCACCAAAACGGTACAATACCATGCGAGTACTTCATTACGGTACCAAACCACACCAAAACGGTGCAATACCGTACGAGTACTTCGTTACGGTACCAAACCACACCAAAACGGTGCAATACTGTACGAGTACTTCGTTACGGTACCAAACACCACCAAAACGGTACAATACCGTACGAGTACTTCGTTACGGTACCAAACCACACCAAAACGGTGCAATACCGTACGAGTACTTCGCTACGGTACCAAACCACACCAAAAAGGTGCAATACGTACGAGTAAATCCATACGGTACCACAACACACCAAAACGGTGCAATACCGTACGAGTACTTCGTTAGGGTACCAAACCACCCCAAAACGGTGCAATAACGTACCAGTACTTCGTTACGGTACCAAACCACACCAAAACGGTACAATACCGTACGAGCACATCCATACGGTACCAAACCACACCAAAACGGTGCAATACCGTACGAGTACATCCATACGTTACCAAACCACACCAAAACGGTGCAATAACGTACGAGTACTTCGTTACGGTACCAAACCACACCAAAGCGGTACAATACCGTACGAGTACATCCATGCGGTACCAAACCACACCAAAACGGTGCAATACCGTACGAGTACTTCGTTACGGTACCAAACCACACCAAAATGGTACAATACCGTACGAGTACATCCATACGGTACCAAACCACACCAAAACGGTGCAATACGGTACGAGTACTCCGTTACGGTACCAAACCACACCAAAATGGTGCAATACCGTACGAGTACTTCGTTACGGTACCAAATCACACCAAAACGGTGCAATACCGTACGAGTACTTCGTTACGGTACCAAAACACACCAAAACGGTACAATACCGTACGAGTACATCCATACGGTACCAAACCACACCAAAACGGTGCAATACCGTACGAGTACTTCGTTACGGTACCAAACCACACCAAAAGGGTGCAATACCGTACGAGTACTTCGTTACGGTACCAAACCACACCAAAACGGTGCTATACCGGACGAGTACTTCGTTACGGCACCAAACCACACCAAAACGGTGCAATACCGTACGAGTACTTCGTTACGGTACCAAACCACACGAAAACGGTGCAATACCGTACGAGTACTTCGTTACGGTACCAAACCACACCAAAACGGTCCAATACCGTACGAGTACATCCATACGGTACCAAACCACACCAAAACGGTGCAATATCGTACGAGTACTTCGTTACGGTACCAAACCACACCAAAACGGTACAATACCGTACGAGTACATCCCTACGGTACCAAACCACACCAAAACGGTGCAATACCGTACGAGAACTTCGTTACGGTACCAAACAACACCAAAACGGTGTAATACCGTACGAGTACATCGTTACGGTACCAAACACCACCAAAACGGTACAATACCGTGCGAGTACTTCATTACGGTACCAAACCACACCAAAACGGTGCAATACCGTACGAGTACTTCGTTACGGTACCAAACCACACCAAAACGGTGCAATACTGTACGAGTACTTCGTTACGGTACCAAACACCACCAAAACGGTACAATACCGTACGAGTACTTCGTTACGGTACCAAACCACACCAAAACGGTGCAATACCGTACGAGTACTTCGCTACGGTACCAAACCACACCAAAAAGGTGCAATACGTACGAGTAAATCCATACGGTACCACAACACACCAAAACGGTGCAATACCGTACGAGTACTTCGTTAGGGTACCAAACCACCCCAAAACGGTGCAATAACGTACCAGTACTTCGTTACGGTACCAAACCACACCAAAACGGTACAATACCGTACGAGCACATCCATACGGTACCAAACCACACCAAAACGGTGCAATACCGTACGAGTACATCCATACGTTACCAAACCACACCAAAACGGTGCAATAACGTACGAGTACTTCGTTACGGTACCAAACCACACCAAAGCGGTACAATACCGTACGAGTACATCCATGCGGTACCAAACCACACCAAAACGGTGCAATACCGTACGAGTACTTCGTTACGGTACCAAACCACACCAAAATGGTACAATACCGTACGAGTACATCCATTCGGTACCAAACCACACCAAAACGGTGCAATACGGTACGAGTACTCCGTTACGGTACCAAACCACACCAAAACGGTGCAATACCGTACGAGTACTTCGTTACGGTACCAAATCACACCAAAACGGTGCAATACCGTACGAGTACTTCGTTACGGTACCAAAACACACCAAAACGGTACAATACCGTACGAGTACATCCATACGGTACCAAACCACACCAAAACGGTGCAATACCGTACGAGTATTTCGCTACGGTACCAAACCACACCAAAAGGGTGCAATACCGTACGAGTACTTCGTTACGGTACCAAACCACACCAAAACGGTGCAATACCGGACGAGTACTTCGTTACGGCACCAAACCACACCAAAACGGTGCAATACCGTACGAGTACTTCGTTACGGTACCAAACCACACGAAAACGGTGCAATACCGTACGAGTACTTCGTTACGGTACCAAACCACACCAAAACGGTCCAATACCGTACGAGTACATCCATACGGTACCAAACACCACCAAAACGGTACAATACCGTACGAGTACTTCGTTACGGTACCAAACCACACCAAAACGGTGCAATACCGTACGAGTACATCCGTACTGTACCAAACCACACCAAAACGGTGCAATACCGTACGAGAACTTCGTTACGGTACCAAACCACACCAAAACGGTGCAATACCGTACGAGTACTTCGTTACGGTACCAAACCACACCAAAACGGTACAACACCGTACGAGTACATCCATACGGTACCAAACCACACCAAAACGGTGCAATACCATACGAGAACTTCGTTACGGTACCAAACAACACCAAAACGGTGCAATACCGTACGAGAACTTCGTTACGGTACCAAACCACACCAAAACGGTGCAATACCGTACGAGTACTTTGTTACGGTACCAAACCACACCAAAACGGTGCAATACCGTACGAGTACTTCGCTACGGTACCAAACACCACCAAAACGGTACAATACCGTACGAGTACTTCGTTACGGTACCAAATCACACCAAAACGGTGCAATACCGTACGAGTACTTCGCTACGGTACCAAACCACACCAAAAAGGTGCAATACGTACGAGTAAATCCATACGGTACCACAACACACCAAAACGGTGCAATACCGTACGAGTACTTCGTTAGGGTACCAAACCACCCCAAAACGGTGCAATAACGTACGAGTACTTCGTTACGGTACCAAACCACACCAAAACGGTACAATACCGTACGAGCACATCCATACGGTACCAAACCACACCAAAACGGTGCAATACCGTACGAGTACATCCATACGTTACCAAACCACACCAAAACGGTGCAATAACGTACGAGTACTTCGTTACGGTACCAAACCACACCAAAGCGGTACAATACCGTACGAGTACATCCATGCGGTACCAAACCACACCAAAACGGTGCAATACCGTACGAGTACTTCGTTACGGTACCAAACCACACCAAAACGGTACAATACCGTACGAGTACATCCATACGGTACCAAACCACACCAAAACGGTGCAATACCGTACGAGTACTTCGTTACGGTACCAAACCACACCAAAACGGTGCAATACCGTAGGAGTACTTCGTTACGGTACCAAACCACACCAAAACGGTGCAATATCGTACGAGTACATCCATACGGTACCAAACCACACCAAAACGGTGCAATACCGTACGAGTACTTCGTTACGGTACCAAACCTCACCAAAACGGCGCAATACCGTAGGAGTACTTCGTTACGGTACCAAACACCACCAAAACGGTACAATACCGTACGAGTACTTCGTTACGGTACCAAACCACACGAAAACGGTGCAATACCGTACGAGTACTTCGTTACGGTACCAAACCACACCAAAACGGTCCAATACCGTACGAGTACATCCATACGGTACCAAACCACACCAAAACGGTGCAATATCGTACGAGTACTTCGTTACGGTACCAAACCACACCAAAACGGTACAATACCGTACGAGTACATCCATACGGTACCAAACCACACCAAAACGGTGCAATACCGTACGAGTACTTCGTTACGGTACCAAACCACACCAAAACGGTGCAATACCGTAGGAGTACTTCGTTACGGTACCAAACAACACCAAAACGGTGCAATATCGTACGAGTACATCCATACGGTACCAAACCACACCAAAACGGTGCAATACCGTACGAGTACTTCGTTACGGTACCAAACCTCACCAAAACGGCGCAATACCGTAGGAGTACTTCGTTACGGTACCAAACACCACCAAAACGGTACAATACCGTACGAGTACTTCGTTACGGTACCAAACCACACCAAAACGGTGCAATACCGTACGAGTACATCCGTACTGTACCAAACCACACCAAAACGGTGCAATACCGTACGAGAACTTCGTTACGGTACCAAACCACACCAAAACGGTGCAATACCGTACGAGTACTTCGTTACGGTACCAAACCACACCAAAACGGTACAACACCGTACGAGTACATCCATACGGTACCAAACCACACCAAAACGGTGCAATACCATACGAGAACTTCGTTACGGTACCAAACAACACCAAAACGGTGCAATACCGTACGAGAACTTCGTTACGGTACCAAACCACACCAAAACGGTGCAATACCGTACGAGTACTTTGTTACGGTACCAAACCACACCAAAACGGTGCAATACCGTACGAGTACTTCGCTACGGTACCAAACACCACCAAAACGGTACAATACCGTACGAGTACTTCGTTACGGTACCAAATCACACCAAAACGGTGCAATACCGTACGAGTACTTCGCTACGGTACCAAACCACACCAAAAAGGTGCAATACGTACGAGTAAATCCATACGGTACCACAACACACCAAAACGGTGCAATACCGTACGAGTACTTCGTTAGGGTACCAAACCACCCCAAAACGGTGCAATAACGTACGAGTACTTCGTTACGGTACCAAACCACACCAAAACGGTACAATACCGTACGAGCACATCCATACGGTACCAAACCACACCAAAACGGTGCAATACCGTACGAGTACATCCATACGTTACCAAACCACACCAAAACGGTGCAATAACGTACGAGTACTTCGTTACGGTACCAAACCACACCAAAGCGGTACAATACCGTACGAGTACATCCATGCGGTACCAAACCACACCAAAACGGTGCAATACCGTACGAGTACTTCGTTACGGTACCAAACCACACCAAAATGGTACAATACCGTACGAGTACATCCATACGGTACCAAACCACACCAAAACGGTGCAATACGGTACGAGTACTCCGTTACGGTACCAAACCACACCAAAACGGTGCAATACCGTACGAGTACTTCGTTACGGTACCAAATCACACCAAAACGGTGCAATACCGTACGAGTACTTCGTTACGGTACCAAACCACACCAAAACGGTACAATACCGTACGAGTACATCCATACGGTACCAAACCACACCGAAACGGTGCAATACCGTACGAGTACTTGGTTACGGTACCAAACCACACCAAAAGGGTGCAATACCGTACGAGTACTTCGTTACGGTACCAAACCACACCAAAACGGTGCAATACCGGACGAGTACTTCGTTACGGCACCAAACCACACCAAAACGGTGCAATACCGTACGAGTACTTCGTTACGGTACCAAACCACACGAAAACGGTGCAATACCGTACGAGTACTTCGTTACGGTACCAAACCACACCAAAACGGTGCAATACCGTACGAAACCACACGAAAACGGTGCAATACCGTACGAGTACTTCGTTAGGTACCAAACCACACCAAAACGGTGCAATACCGTACGAGTACATCCATACGGTACCAAACAACACTAAAACGGTGCAATACCGTACGAGTATATCCATACGGCACCAAATCACACCAAAATTGTGCAATACCGTACGAGTACGTGCATACGATACCAAACCACTCCAAAACGGTGCAATACCGTACGAGGACATCCATACGGTACCAAACCACACCAAAACGGTGCAATACCGTACGAGTACTTCGTTACGGTACCAAACCACACAAAAACCTTACAATACCGTACGAGTACATCCATACGGTACCAAACCTCACCAAAACGGTGCAATACCGTGCGAGTACTTCGTTACGGTACCAAACTACACCAAAACGGTACAATACCGTACGAGTACATCCATACGGTACCAAACCACACCAAAACGGTGCAATACCGTACGAGTACTTCGTTACGGTACCAAACCACACCAAAACGGTGCAATACCGTACGAGTACATCCATACGGTACAAAACCACACCAAAACAGTTCAATACCGTACGAAAACATCCATACGGCACCAAACCACACCAAAACGGTGAAATACCGTACGAGTACTTCGTTACGGTACCGAACCACACCAAAACGGTGCAATACCGTACGAGTACTTCGTTACGGTACCAAACCACCCCAAAACGGTGCAATACCGTACGAGTACATCCATACGGTACCAAACCACACCAAAATGGTGCAATACCGTACGAGGACATCCATACGGAACCAAACCACACCAAAACGGTGCAATACCGTACGAGTACTTCGTTACGGTACAAAGCCACACCAAAATAATATAATACCGTACGAGTACATCCATACGGTACCAAACCACCCCAAAACGGTGCAATACCGTACGAGTACTTCGTTACGGTACCAAACCACACCAAAACGGTACAATACCGTACGAGTACATCCATACGGTTCCAAACCACACCAAAATGGTGCAATACCGTACGAGTACTTCGTTACGGTACCAAACCACACCAAAACGGTGCAATAACGTATGAGTACTTCGTTACGGTACCAAACCACACCAAAACGGTGCAATACCGTACGAGTACATCCATACGGTACCAAACCACATTAAAATGGTACAATACCGTACGAGTACAGCCATACGGTACCAAACCACACCAAAACGGTGCAATACCGTACGAATACTTCGTTACGGTACCAAACCACACAAAAACGGTACAATACCGTACGAGTACATCCATACGGTACCAAACCACACCAAAACGGTGCAATACCGTACGAGTACTTCGTTACGGTACCAAACCACAGCAAAACGGTGCAATACCGTAAGAGTACATCCATACGGTACCAAATCACACCAAAACGGTGCAATACCGTACGAGTACTTCGTTACGGTACCAAACCACACCAAAACGGTGCAATACCGTACGAGTACTTCGTTACGGTACGAAACCACACAAAAAACGGTACAATACCGTACGAGTACATCCATACGGTACCAAACCACACCAAAACGGTGCAATACCGTAGAGTACTTCGTTACCGTACCAAACCATACCAAAACGTTACAATACCATACGAGTACATCCATACGGTACCAAACCACACCAAAACGGTGCAATACCGTACGAGTACTTCGTTACGGTACCAAACCACACCAAAACGGTGCAATACCGTACGAGTACATCCATACAGTACCAAACCACACCAAAACGGAGCAATACCGTACGAGTACTTCGTTACGATACCAAACCACACCAAAACGGTACAATACCGTACGAGTACTTCGTTACGGTACCAAACCACACCAAAACGGTGCAATACCGTACGAGTACATCCATATGGTACCAAACCACACAAAAACAGTGCAATACCGTACGAGTACTTCGTTACGGTACCAAACCACACCGAAACGGTGCAATACCGTACGAGTACTTCGTTACGGTACCAAACCACACCAAAACGATGCAATACCGTACGAGTACTTCGTTACGGTACCAAACCACCCCAAAACAGTGCAATACCGTACGAGTACATCCATACGGTACCAAACCACACCAAAACGGTGCAATAACGTACGAGTACTTCGTTACGGTACCAAACCACACCAAAACGGTACAATACCGTACGAGTACATCTATACGGTACCAAACCACACCAAAACGGTGCAATACGGTACGAGTACTCCGTTACGGTACCAAACCACACCAAAACGGTGCAATACCGTACAAGTACTTCGTTACGGTACCAAACACCACCAAAACGGTTCAATACCGTGCGAGTACTTCGTTACGGTACCAAACCACACCAAAACGGTGCAATACCGTACGAGTACTTCGTTACGGTACCAAACCACACCAAAACGGTGCAATACCGTACGAGAACTTCGTTACGGTACCAAACCACACCAAAACGGTGCAATACCGTACGAGTACTTCGTTACGGTACCAAACCACACCAAAACGGGACAATACCGTACGAGTACATCCATACGGTACCAAACCACACCAAAACGGTGCAATACCGTATGAGTACTTCGTCATGGCACCAAACCACACTAAAACGGTGCAATACCGTACGAGTACATCCATACGGCACCAAACCACACCAAAACGGAGCAATACCGTACGAGTACTTCGTTACGGTACCAAACCACACCAAAATGGTGCAATACCGTATGAGTACTTCGTTACGGTACCAAACCACCCCAAAACGGTGCAATACCGTACGAGTATATCCATACGGTACCAAACCACACCAAAACGGTGCAATACCGTACGAGTACTTCGTTACGGTACCAAACCACACCAAAACGGTGCAATAACGTACGAGTACTTCGTTACGGTACCAAACCACACCAAAACGGTACAATACTGTACGAGTACATCCATACGGTACCAAACCAAACCAAAACGGTGCAATACCGTACGAATACTTCGTTACGGTACCAAACCACACCAAAACGGTACAATACCGTACGAGTACATCCATACGGTACCAAACCACACCAAAACGGTGCAATACCGTACGAGTACTTCGTTACGGTACCTAACCACACCAAAACGTTGCAATACCGTACGAGTACTTCGTTACGGTACCAAACCACACCAAAACGGTACAATACCGTACGAGTACATCCATACGGTACCAAACCACACCAAAACGGGGCAATACCGTCCGAGAACATCCATACGGTACCAAACCACACCAAAACGGTGCAACACCGTACGAGTACTTCGTTACGGTACCAAACCACACCAAAACGGTACAATACCGTGCGAGTACTTCGTTACGGTACCAAACCACACCAAAACGGTGCAATACCGTACGAGTACATCCATACGTTACCAAACCACATCAAAACGGTGCAATACGGTACGAGTACATTCATTCGGTACCAAACCAAACCAAAATGGTGCAATCATGTGCGAGTACATCTATACGGTACCAAACCACACCAAAACGGTGCAATACCGTACGAGTACTTCGTTACGGTACCAAACCACACGAAAACGGTGCAATACCGTAGGAAACCACACGAAAACGGTGCAATACCGTACGAGTACTTCGTTAGGTACCAAACCACACCAAAACGGTGCAATACCGTACGAGTACATCCATACGGTACCAAACAACACTAAAACGGTGCAATACCGTACGAGTATATCCATACGGCACCAAATCACACCAAAATTGTGCAATACCGTACGAGTACGTGCATACGATACCAAACCACTCCAAAACGGTGCAATACCGTACGAGGACATCCATACGGTACCAAACCACACCAAAACGGTGCAATACCGTACGAGTACTTCGTTACGGTACCAAACCACACCAAAACCGTACAATACCGTACGAGTACATCCATACGGTACCAAACCTCACCAAAACGGTGCAATACCGTGCGAGTACTTCGTTACGGTACCAAACTACACCAAAACGGTACAATACCGTACGAGTACATCCATACGGTACCAAACCACACCAAAACGGTGCAATACCGTACGAGTACTTCGTTACGGTACCAAACCACACCAAAACGGTGCAATACCGTACGAGTACATCCATACGGTACAAAACCACACCAAAACAGTTCAATACCGTACGAGTACATCCATACGGCACCAAACCACACCAAAACGGTGAAATACCGTACGAGTACTTCGTTACGGTACCGAACCACACCAAAACGGTGCAATACCGTACGAGTACTTCGTTACGGTACCAAACCACCCCAAAACGGTGCAATACCGTACGAGTACATCCATACGGTACCAAACCACACCAAAACGGTGCAATACCGTACGAGGACATCCATACGGAACCAAACCACACCAAAACGGTGCAATACCGTACGAGTACTTCGTTACGGTACAAAGCCACACCAAAATAATATAATACCGTACGAGTACATCCATACGGTACCAAACCACCCCAAAACGGTGCAATACCGTACGAGTACTTCGTTACGGTACCAAACCACACCAAAACGGTACAATACCGTACGAGTACATCCATACGGTTCCAAACCACACCAAAATGGTGCAATACCGTACGAGTACTTCGTTACGGTACCAAACCACACCAAAACGGTGCAATAACGTATGAGTACTTCGTTACGGTACCAAACCACACCAAAACGGTGCAATACCGTACGAGTACATACATACGGTACCAAACCACACCAAAATGGTACAATACCGTACGAGTACAGCCATACGGTACCAAACCACACCAAAACGGTGCAATACCGTACGAATACTTCGTTACGGTACCAAACCACACAAAAACGGTACAATACCGTACGAGTACATCCATACGGTACCAAACCACACCAAAACGGTGCAATACCGTACGAGTACTTCGTTACGGTACCAAACCACAGCAAAACGGTGCAATACCGTAAGAGTACATCCATACGGTACCAAACCACACCAAAACGGTGCAATACCGTACGAGTACTTCGTTACGGTACCAAACCACACCAAAACGGTGCAATACCGTACGAGTACTTCGTTACGGTACCAAACCACACCAAAACGGTACAATACCGTACGAGTACATCCATACGGTACCAAACCACACCAAAACGGTGCAATACCGTAGAGTACTTCGTTACCGTACCAAACCATACCAAAACGTTACAATACCATACGAGTACATCCATACGGTACCAAACCACACCAAAACGGTGCAATACCGTACGAGTACTTCGTTACGGTACCAAACCACACCAAAACGGTGCAATACCGTACGAGTACATCCATACAGTACCAAACCACACCAAAACGGAGCAATACCGTACGAGTACTTCGTTACGATACCAAACCACACCAAAACGGTACAATACCGTACGAGTACTTCGTTACGGTACCAAACCACACCAAAACGGTGCAATACCGTACGAGTACATCCATATGGTACCAAACCACACAAAAACAGTGCAATACCGTACGAGTACTTCGTTACGGTACCAAACCACACCAAAACGGTGCAATACCGTACGAGTACATCCATACGGTACCAAACCACACCAAAACGGTGCAATACCGTACGAGTACATCCATACGGCACCAAATCACACCAAAATTGTGCAATACCGTACGTGTACGTGCATACGATACCAAACCACACCAAAACGGTGCAATACCATACGAGGACATCCATACGGTACCAAACCACACCAAAACGGTGCAATACCGTACGAGAACTTTGTTACGGTACCAAACCACACCAAAACCGTACAATACCGTACGAGTGCATCCATACGGTACCAAACCTCACCAAAACGGTGCAATACCGTGCGAGTACTTCGTTACGGTACCAAACTACACCAAAACGGTACAATACCGTACGAGTACATCCATATGGTACCAAACCACACCAAAACGGTGCAATACCGTACGAGTACTTCGTTACGGTACCAAACCACACCAAAACGGTGCAATACCGTAGGAGTACATCCATACGGTACCAAACCACACCAAAACGGTTCAATACCGTACGAGTACATCCATACGGCACCAAACCACACGAAAACGGTGCAATACCGTACGAGTACTTCGTTACGGTACCGAACCACACCAAAACGGTGCAATACCGTACGAGTACTTCGTTACGGTACCAAACCACCCCAAAACGGTGCAATACCTTACGAGTACATCCATACGGTACCAAAGCACACCAAAACGGTGCAATACCGTACGAGGACATCCATACGGAACAAAACCACACCAAAACGGTGCAATACCGTACGAGTACTTCGTTACGGTACAAAGCCTCACCAAAATGGTACAATACCGTACGAGTACATCCATACGGTACCAAACCACCCCAAAACGGTGCAATAACGTACGAGTACTTCGTTACGGTACCAAACCACACCAAAACGGTACAATACTGTACGAGTACATCCATACGGTACCAAACCAAACCAAAACGGTGCAATACCGTACGAATACTTCGTTACGGTACCAAACCACACCAAAACGGTGCAATACCGTACGAGTACTTCGTTACGGTACCTAACCACACCAAAACGTTGCAATACCGTACGAGTACTTCGTTACGGTACCAAACCACACCAAAACGGTACAATACCGTACGAGTACATCCATACGGTACCAAACCACACCAAAACGGGGCAATACCGTCCGAGTACATCCATACGGTACCAAACCACACCAAAACGGTGCAACACCGTACGAGTACTTCGTTACGGTACCAAACCACACCAAAACGGTACAATACCGTGCGAGTACTTCGTTACGGTACCAAACCACACCAAAACGGTGCAATACCGTACGAGTACATCCATACGTTACCAAACCACATCAAAACGGTGCAATACGGTACGAGTACATTCATTCGGTACCAAACCAAACCAAAATGGTGCAATCCCGTGCGAGTACATCTATACGGTACCAAACCACACCAAAACGGTGCAATACCGTAGGAGTACTTCGTTACGGTACCAAACCACACGAAAACGGTGCAATACCGTACGAAACCACACGAAAACGGTGCAATACCGTACGAGTACTTCGTTAGGTACCAAACCACACCAAAACGGTGCAATACCGTACGAGTACATCCATACGGTACCAAACAACACTAAAACGGTGCAATACCGTACGAGTATATCCATACGGCACTAAATCACACCAAAATTGTGCAATACCGTACGAGTACGTGCATACGATACCAAACCACTCCAAAACGGTGCAATACCGTACGAGGACATCCATACGGTACCAAACCACACCAAAACGGTGCAATACCGTACGAGTACTTCGTTACGGTACCAAACAACACCAAAACCGTACAATACCGTACGAGTACATCCATACGGTACCAAACCTCACCAAAACGGTGCAATACCGTGCGAGTACTTCGTTACGGTACCAAACTACACCAAAACGGTACAATACCGTACGAGTACATCCATACGGTACCAAACCACACTAAAACGGTGCAATACCGTACGAGTACTTCGTTACGATGCAAAACCACACCAAAACGGTGCAATACCGTACGAGTACATCCATACGGTACAAAACCACACCAAAACAGTTCAATACCGTACGAGTACATCCATACGGCACCAAACCACACCAAAACGGTGAAATACCGTACGAGTACTTCGTTACGGTACCGAACCACACCAAAACGGTGCAATACCGTACGAGTACTTCGTTACGGTACCAAACCACCCCAAAACGGTGCAATACCGTACGAGTACATCCATACGGTACCAAACCACACCAAAACGGTGCAATACCGTACGAGGACATCCATACGGAACCAAACCACACCAAAACGGTGCAATACCGTAGGAGTACTTCGTTACGGTACAAAGCCACACCAAAATAATATAATACCGTACGAGTACATCCATACGGTACCAAACCACCCCAAAACGGTGCAATACCGTACGAGTACTTCGTTACGGTACCAAACCACACCAAAACGGTACAATACCGTACGAGTACATCCATACGGTACCAAACCACACCAAAATGGTGCAATACCGTACGAGTACTTCGTTACGGTACCAAACCACACCAAAACGGTGCAATAACGTATGAGTACTTCGTTACGGTACCAAACCACACCAAAACGGTGCAATACCGTACGAGTACATCCATACGGTACCAAACCACACCAAAATGGTACAATACCGTACGAGTACAGCCATACGGTACCAAACCACACCAAAACGGTGCAATACCGTACGAGTACTTCGTTACGGTACCAAACCACACCAAAACCGTACAATACCGTACGAGTACATCCATACGGTACCAAACCTCACCAAAACGGTGCAATACCGTGCGAGTACTTCGTTACGGTACCAAACCACACCAAAACGGTACAATACCGTACGAGTACATCCATACGGTACCAAACCACACCAAAATGGTGCAATACCGTACGAGTACTTCGTTACGGTACCAAACCACACCAAAACGGTGCAATAACGTATGAGTACTTCGTTACGGTACCAAACCACACCAAAACGGTGCAATACCGTACGAGTACATCCATACGGTACCAAACCACACCAAAATGGTACAATACCGTACGAGTACAGCCATACGGTACCAAACCAAACCAAAACGGTGCAATACCGTACGAATACTTCGTTACGGTACCAAACCACACAAAAACGGTACAATACCGTACGAGTACATCCATACGGTACCAAACCACACCAAAACGGTGCAATACCGTACGAGTACTTCGTTACGGTACCAAACCACAGCAAAACGGTGCAATACCGTAAGAGTACATCCATACGGTACCAAACCACACCAAAACGGTGCAATACCGTACGAGTACTTCGTTACGGTACCAAACCACACCAAAACGGTGCAATACCGTACGAGTACTTCGTTACGGTACCAAACCACACCAAAACGGTACAATACCGTACGAGTACATCAATACGGTACCAAACCACACCAAAACGGTGCAATACCGTAGAGTACTTCGTTACCGTACCAAACCATACCAAAACGTTACAATACCATACGAGTACATACATACGGTACCAAACCACAACAAAACGGTGCAATACCGTACGAGTACTTCGTTACGGTACCAAACCACACCAAAACGGTGCAATACCGTACGAGTACATCCATACAGTACCAAACCACACCAAAACGGAGCAATACCGTACGAGTACTTCGTTACGATACCAAACCACACCAAAACGGTACAATACCGTACGAGTACTTCGTTACGGTACCAAACAACACCAAAACGGTGCAATACCGTACGAGTACATCCATATGGTACCAAACCACACAAAAACAGTGCAATACCGTACGAGTACTTCGTTACGGTACCAAACCACACCAAAACGGTGCAATACCGTACGAGTACATCCATACGGTACCAAACCACACCAAAACGGTGCAATACCGTACGAGTACATCCATACGGCACCAAATCACACCAAAATTGTGCAATACCGTACGTGTACGTGCATACGATACCAAACCACACCAAAACGGTGCAATACCATACGAGGACATCCATACGATACCAAACCACACCAAAACGGTGCAATACCGTACGAGTACTTTGTTACGGTACCAAACCACACCAAAACCGTACAATACCGTACGAGTACATCCATACGGTACCAAACCTCACCAAAACGGTGCAATACCGTGCGAGTACTTCGTTACGGTACCAAACTACACCAAAACGGTACAATACCGTACGAGTACATCCATATGGTACCAAACCACACCAAAACGGTGCAATACCGTACGAGTACTTCGTTACGGTACCTAACCACACCAAAACGGTGCAATACCGTAGGAGTACATCCATACGGTACCAAACCACACCAAAACGGTTCAATACCGTACGAGTACATCCATACGGCACCAAACCACACGAAAACGGTGCAATACCGTACGAGTACTTCGTTACGGTACCGAACCACACCAAAACGGTGCAATATCGTACGAGTACTTCGTTACGGTACCAAACCACCCCAAAACGGTGCAATACCTTACGAGTACATCCATACGGTACCAAAGCACACCAAAACGGTGCAATACCGTACGAGGACATCCATACGGAACCAAACCACACCAAAACGGTGCAATACCGTACGAGTACTTCGTTACGGTACAAAGCCACACCAAAATGGTACAATACCGTACGAGTACATCCATACGGTACCAAACCACCCCAAAACGGTGCAATACCGTACGAGTACTTCGTTTCGGTACCAAACCACACCAAAACGGTACAATAACGTACGAGTACATCCATACGGTACCAAACCACACCAAAACGGTGCAATACCGTACGAGTACTTCGTTACGGTACCAAACCACACCAAAACGGTGCAATACCGTACGAGTACATCCATACGGTACCAAACCACACTAAAACGGTGCAATACCGTACGAGTACATCCATACGGCACCAAATCACATCAAAATTGTGCAATACCGTACGAGTACGTGCATACGATACCAAACCACACCAAAACGGTGCAATACCGTACGAGGACATCCATACGGTACCAAACCACACCAAAACGGTGCAATACCGTACGAGTACTTCGTTACGGTACCAAACCACACCAAAACCGTACAATACCGTACGAGTACATCCATACGGTACCAAACCACACCAAAACGGTGCAATACCGTCCGAGTACTTAGTTACGATACCAAACCACACCAAAACGGTGCAATACCGTACGAGTACATCCATACGGTACAAAACCACACCAAAACGGTTCAATACCGTACGAGTGCATCCATACGGCACCAAACCACACCAAAACGGTGCAATACCGTACGAGTACTTCGTTACGGTACCAAACCACCCCAAAACGGTGCAATACTGTACGAGTACATCCATACGGTACCAAACCACACCAAAACGGTACAATACCGTACGAGGACATCCATACGGAACCAAACCACACCAAAACGGTGCAATACCGTACGAGTACTTCGTTACGGTACAAAGCCACACCAAAATGGTACAATACCGTACGAGTACATCCATACGGTACCAAACCACCCCAAAACGGTGCAATACCGTACGAGTACTTCGTTACGGTACCAAACCACACCAAAACCGTACAATACCGTACGAGTACATCCATACGGTACCAAACCACACCAAAACGGTGCAATACCGTACGAGTACTTCGTTACGGTACCAAACCACACCAAAACGGTGCAATACCGTACGAGTACTTCGTTACGGTACCAAACCACACCAAAATGGTACAATACCATACGGGAACATCCATACGGTACCAAACCACACCAAAACGGTGCAATACCGTACGAGTACTTCGTTACGGTACCAAACCACACCAAAACGGTGCAACACCGTACGAGTACTTCGTTACGGTACCAAACCACACCAAAACGGTACAATACCGTACGAGTACATCCATACGGTAGCAAACCACACGAAAACGGTGCAATACCGTACGAGTACAGCCATACGGTACCAAACCACACCAAAACGGTGCAATACCGTACGAGTACTTCGTTACGGTACCAAACCACACCAAAACGGTGCAATACCGTACGAGTACATCCATACGGTACAAAACCACACCAAAACAGTTCAATACCGTACGAGTACATCCATACGGCACCAAACCACACCAAAACGGTGAAATACCGTACGAGTACTTCGTTACGGTACCGAACCACACCAAAACGGTGCAATACCGTACGAGTACTTCGTTACGGTACCAAACCACCCCAAAACGGTGCAATACCGTACGAGTACATCCATACGGTACCAAACCACACCAAAACGGTGCAATACCGTACGAGGACATCCATACGGAACCAAACCACACCAAAACGGTGCAATACCGTACGAGTACTTCGTTACGGTACAAAGCCACACCAAAATAATATAATACCGTACGAGTACATCCATACGGTACCAAACCACCCCAAAACGGTGCAATACCGTACGAGTACTTCGTTACGGTACCAAACCACACCAAAACGGTACAATACCGTACGAGTACATCCATACGGTACCAAACCACACCAAAATGGTGCAATACCGTACGAGTACTTCGTTACGGTACCAAACCACACCAAAACGGTGCAATAACGTATGAGTACTTCGTTACGGTACCAAACCACACCAAAACGGTGCAATACCGTACGAGTACATCCATACGGTACCAAACCACACCAAAATGGTACAATACCGTACGAGTACAGCCATACGGTACCAAACCACACCAAAACGGTGCAATACCGTACGAGTACTTCGTTACGGTACCAAACCACACCAAAACCGTACAATACCGTACGAGTACATCCATACGGTACCAAACCTCACCAAAACGGTGCAATACCGTGCGAGTACTTCGTTACGGTACCAAACCACACCAAAACGGTACAATACCGTACGAGTACATCCATACGGTACCAAACCACACCAAAATGGTGCAATACCGTACGAGTACTTCGTTACGGTACCAAACCACACCAAAACGGTGCAATAACGTATGAGTACTTCGTTACGGTACCAAACCACACCAAAACGGTGCAATACCGTACGAGTACATCCATACGGTACCAAACCACACCAAAATGGTGCAATACCGTACGAGTACTTCGTTACGGTACCAAACCAATCCAAAACGGTGCAATAACGTATGAGTACTTCGTTACGGTACCAAACCACACCAAAACGGTGCAATAACGTATGAGTACTTCGTTACGGTACCAAACCACACCAAAACGGTGCAATAACGTATGAGTACTTCGTTACGGTACCAAACCACACCAAAACGGTGCAATACCGTACGAGTACATCCATACGGTACCAAACCACACCAAAATGGTACAATACCGTACGAGTACAGCCATACGGTACCAAACCACACCAAAACGGTGCAATACCGTACGAATACTTCGTTACGGTACCAAACCACACAAAAACGGTACAATACCGTACGAGTACATCCATACGGTACCAAACCACACCAAAACGGTGCAATACCGTACGAGTACTTCGTTACGGTACCAAACCACAGCAAAACGGTGGAATACCGTAAGAGTACATCCATACGGTACCAAACCACACCAAAACGGTGCAATACCGTACGAGTACTTCGTTACGGTACCAAACCACACCAAAACGGTGCAATAACGTATGAGTACTTCGTTACGGTACCAAACCACACCAAAACGGTGCAATAACGTATGAGTACTTCGTTACGGTACCAAACCACACCAAAACGGTGCAATACCGTACGAGTACATCCATACGGTACCAAACCACACCAAAATGGTACAATACCGTACGAGTACAGCCATACGGTACCAAACCACACCAAAACGGTGCAATACCGTACGAATACTTCGTTACGGTACCAAACCACACAAAAACGGTACAATACCGTACGAGTACATCCATACGGTACCAAACCACACCAAAACGGTGCAATACCGTACGAGTACTTCGTTACGGTACCAAACCACAGCAAAACGGTGCAATACCGTAAGAGTACATCCATACGGTACCAAACCACACCAAAACGGTGCAATACCGTACGAGTACTTCGTTACGGTACCAAACCACACCAAAACGGTGCAATAACGTATGAGTACTTCGTTACGGTACCAAACCACACCAAAACGGTGCAATACCGTACGAGTACATCCATACGGTACCAAACCACACCAAAATGGTGCAATACCGTACGAGTACTTCGTTACGGTACCAAACCAATCCAAAACGGTGCAATAACGTATGAGTACTTCGTTACGGTACCAAACCACACCAAAACGGTGCAATAACGTATGAGTACTTCGTTACGGTACCAAACCAATCCAAAACGGTGCAATAACGTATGAGTACTTCGTTACGGTACCAAACCACACCAAAACGGTGCAATAACGTATGAGTACTTCGTTACGGTACCAAACCACACCAAAACGGTGCAATAACGTATGAGTACTTCGTTACGGTACCAAACCACACCAAAACGGTGCAATACCGTACGAGTACATCCATACGGTACCAAACCACACCAAAATGGTACAATACCGTACGAGTACAGCCATACGGTACCAAACCACACCAAAACGGTGCAATACCGTACGAATACTTCGTTACGGTACCAAACCACACAAAAACGGTACAATACCGTACGAGTACATCCATACGGTACCAAACCACACCAAAACGGTGCAATACCGTACGAGTACTTCGTTACGGTACCAAACCACAGCAAAACGGTGCAATACCGTAAGAGTACATCCATACGGTACCAAACCACACCAAAACGGTGCAATACCGTACGAGTACTTCGTTACGGTACCAAACCACACCAAAACGGTGCAATAACGTATGAGTACTTCGTTACGGTACCAAACCACACCAAAACGGTGCAATAACGTATGAGTACTTCGTTACGGTACCAAACCACACCAAAACGGTGCAATACCGTACGAGTACATCCATGCGGTACCAAACCACACCAAAATGGTACAATACCGTACGAGTACAGCCATACGGTACCAAACCACACCAAAACGGTGCAATACCGTACGAATACTTCGTTACGGTACCAAACCACACAAAAACAGTACAATACCGTACGAGTACATCCATACGGTACCAAACCACACCAAAACGGTGCAATACCGTACGAGTACTTCGTTACGGTACCAAACCACAGCAAAACGGTGCAATACCGTAAGAGTACATCCATACGGTACCAAACCACACCAAAACGGTGCAATACCGTACGAGTACTTCGTTACGGTACCAAACCACACCAAAACGGTACAATACCGTACGAGTACATCCATACGGTACCAAACCACACCAAAACGGTGCAATACCGTAGAGTACTTCGTTACCGTACCAAACCATACCAAAACGTTACAATACCATACGAGTACATACATACGGTACCAAACCACAACAAAACGGTGCAATACCGTACGAGTACTTCGTTACGGTACCAAACCACACCAAAACGGTGCAATACCGTACGAGTACATCCATACAGTACCAAACCACACCAAAACGGAGCAATACCGTACGAGTACTTCGTTACGATACCAAACCACACCAAAACGGTACAATACCGTACGAGTACTTCGTTACGGTACCAAACAACACCAAAACGGTGCAATACCGTACGAGTACATCCATATGGTACCAAACCACACAAAAACAGTGCAATACCGTACGAGTACTTCGTTACGGTACCAAACCACACCAAAACGGTGCAATACCGTACGAGTACATCCATACGGTACCAAACCACACCAAAACGGTGCAATACCGTACGAGTACATCCATACGGCACCAAATCACACCAAAATTGTGCAATACCGTACGTGTACGTGCATACGATACCAAACCACACCAAAACGGTGCAATACCATACGAGGACATCCATACGGTACCAAACCACACCAAAACGGTGCAATACCGTACGAGTACTTTGTTACGGTACCAAACCACACCAAAACCGTACAATACCGTACGAGTACATCCATACGGTACAAAACCTCACCAAAACGGTGCAATACCGTGCGAGTACTTCGTTACGGTACCAAACTACACCAAAACGGTACAATACCGTACGAGTACATCCATATGGTACCAAACCACACCAAAACGGTGCAATACCGTACGAGTACTTCGTTACGGTACCTAACCACACCAAAACGGTGCAATACCGTAGGAGTACATCCATACGGTACCAAACCACACCAAAACGGTTCAATACCGTACGAGTACATCCATACGGCACCAAACCACACGAAAACGGTGCAATACCGTACGAGTACTTCGTTACGGTACCGAACCACACCAAAACGGTGCAATATCGTACGAGTACTTCGTTACGGTACCAAACCACCCCAAAACGGTGCAATACCTTACGAGTACATCCATACGGTACCAAAGCACACCAAAACGGTGCAATACCGTACGAGGACATCCATACGGAACCAAACCACACCAAAACGGTGCAATACCGTACGAGTACTTCGTTACGGTACAAAGCCACACCAAAATGGTACAATACCGTACGAGTACATCCATACGGTACCAAACCACCCCAAAACGGTGCAATACCGTACGAGTACTTCGTTTCGGTACCAAACCACACCAAAACGGTACAATACCGTACGAGTACATCCATACGGTACCAAACCACACCAAAACGGTGCAATACCGTACGAGAACTTCGTTACGGTACCAAACCACACCAAAACGGTGCAATACCGTACGAGTACATCCATACGGTACCAAACCACACTAAAACGGTGCAATACCGTACGAATACATCCATACGGCACCAAATCACATCAAAATTGTGCAATACCGTACGAGTACGTGCATACGATACCAAACCACACAAAAACGGTGCAATACCGTACGAGGACATCCATACGGTACCAAACCACACCAAAACGGTGCAATACCGTACGAGTACTTCGTTACGGTACCAAACCACACCAAAACCGTACAATACCGTACGAGTACATCCATACGGTACCAAACCACACCAAAACGGTGCAATACCGTCCGAGTACTTCGTTACGATACCAAACCACACCAAAACGGTGCAATACCGTACGAGTACATCCATACGGTACAAAACCACACCAAAACGGTTCAATACCGTACGAGTGCATCCATACGGCACCAAACCACACCAAAACGGTGCAATACCGTACGAGTACTTCGTTACGGTACCGAACCACACCAAAACGGTGCAATACCGTACGAGTACTTCGTTACGGTACCAAACCACCCCAAAACGGTGCAATACTGTACGAGTACATCCATACGGTACCAAACCACACCAAAACGGTACAATACCGTACGAGGACATCCATACGGAACCAAACCACACCAAAACGGTGCAATACCGTACGAGTACTTCGTTACGGTACAAAGCCACACCAAAATGGTACAATACCGTACGAGTACATCCATACGGTACCAAACAACCCCAAAACGGTGCAATACCGTACGAGTACTTCGTTACGGTACCAAACCACACCAAAACGGTACAATACCGTACGAGTACATCCATACGGTACCAAACCACACCAAAACGGTGCAATACCGTACGAGTACCGTAACAAACCACACCAAAACGGTGCAATAACGTACGAGTACTTCGTTACGGTACCAAACCACACCAAAACGGTGCAATACCGTACGAGTACATCCATACGGTACCAAACCACACAAAAACGGTACAATACCGTACGAGTACATCCATACGGTACCAACCCACACCAAAACGGTGCAATACCGTACGAGTACTTCGTTACGGTACCAAACCACACCAAAACGGTGCAATACCGTACGAGTACTTTGTTACGGTACCAAACCACACCAAAACGGTACAATACCATACGGGAACATCCATACGGTACCAAACCACACCAAAACGGTGCAATACCGTACGAGTACTTCGTTACGGTACCAAACCACACCAAAACGGTGCAACACCGTACGAGTACTTCGTTACGGTACCAAACCACACCAAAACGGTACAATACCGTACGAGTACATCCATACGGTAGCAAACCACACGAAAACGGTGCAATACCGTACGAGTACTTCGTTACGGTACCAAACCACACCAAAACAGTACAATACCGTACGAGTACATCCATACGGTACCAAACCACACCAAAACGGTGCAATACCGTACGAGTACTTCGTTAGGGTTCCAAACCACACCAAAACGGTGCAATACCGTACGAGTACTTCGTTACGGTACCAAACCACCCCAAAACGGTGCAATACCGTACGAGTACATCCATACGGTACCAAACCACACCAAAACGGTGCAATACCGTACGAGTACTTCGTTACGGCACCAAACCACACCAAAACGGTGCAATACCATACGAGTACTTCGTTACGGTACCAAACCACACCAAAACGGTACAATACCGTACGAGTACATCCATATGGTACCGAACCACACCAAAACGGTGCAATACCGTACGAGTACTTCGTTACGGTACCAAACCAAACCAAAACGGTACAATACCGTACGAGTACATCCATACGGTACCAAACCACACAAAAACGGTGCAATACCGTACGAGTACTTCGTTACGGTACAAACCATACCAAAACGGTACAATACCGTACGAGTACATCCATACGGTACCAAACCACACCAAAACGATGCAATACCGTACGAGTACTTCGTTACGGTACCAAACCACACCAAAACGGTGCAATACCGTACGAGTACATCCATACGGCACCAAACCACACCAAAACGGTGCAATACCGTACGAGTACTTCGTTACGGTACCAAACCACACCAAACCGGTACAATACCGTACGAGTACTTCGTTACGGTACCAAACCACACCAAAACGGTGCAATACCGTACGAGTACTTCGTTACGGTACCAAACCACACCAAAACCGTACAATACCGTACGAGTACATCCATACGGTACCAAACCACACCAAAACGGTGCAATACCGTCCGAGTACTTCGTTACGATACCAAACCACACCAAAACGGTGCAATACCGTACGAGTACATCCATACGGTACAAAACCACACCAAAACGGTTCAATACCGTACGAGTGCATCCATACGGCACCAAACCACACCAAAACGGTGCAATACCGTACGAGTACTTCGTTACGGTACCGAACCACACCAAAACGGTGCAATACCGTACGAGTACTTCGTTACGGTACCAAACCACCCCAAAACGGTGCAATACTGTACGAGTACATCCATACGGTACCAAACCACACCAAAACGGTACAATACCGTACGAGGACATCCATACGGAACCAAACCACACCAAAACGGTGCAATACCGTACGAGTACTTCGTTACGGTACAAAGCCACACCAAAATGGTACAATACCGTACGAGTACATCCATACGGTACCAAACCACCCCAAAACGGTGCAATACCGTACGAGTACTTCGTTACGGTACCAAACCACACCAAAACGGTAAAATACCGTACGAGTACATCCATACGGTACCAAACCACACCAAAACGGTGCAATACCGTACGAGTACCGTAACAAACCACACCAAAACGGTGCAATAACGTACGAGTACTTCGTTACGGTACCAAACCACACCAAAACGGTGCAATACCGTACGAGTACATCCATACGGTACCAAACCACACCAAAACGGTACAATACCGTACGAGTACATCCATACGGTTCCAAACCACACCAAAACGGTGCAATACCGTACGAGTACTTCGTTACGGTACCAAACCACACCAAAACGGTGCAATACCGTACGAGTACTTCGTTACGGTACCAAACCACACCAAAACGGTACAATACCATACGGGAACATCCATACGGAACCAAACCACACCAAAACGGTGCAATACCGTACGAGTACTTCGTTACGATACCAAACCACACCAAAACGGTGCAACACCGTACGAGTACTTCGTTACGGTACCAAACCACACCAAAACGGTACAATACCGTACGAGTACATCCATACGGTAGCAAACCACACCAAAACGGTGCAATACCGTACGAGTACTTCGTTACGGTACCAAACCACACCAAAACAGTACAATACCGTACGAGTACATCCATACGGTACCAAACCACACCAAAACGGTGCAATACCGTACGAGTACTTCGTTAGGGTTCCAAACCACACCAAAACGGTGCAATACCGTACGAGTACTTCGTTACGGTACCAAACCACCCCAAAACGGTGCAATACCGTACGAGTACATCCATACGGTACCAAACCACACCAAAACGGTGCAATACCGTACGAGTACTTCGTTACGGCACCAAACCACACCAAAACGGTGCAATACCATACGAGTACTTCGTTACGGTACCAAACCACACCAAAACGGTACAATACCGTACGAGTACATCCATATGGTACCGAACCACACCAAAACGGTGCAATACCGTACGAGTACTTCGTTACGGTACCAAACCAAACCAAAACGGTACAATACCGTACGAGTACATCCATACGGTACCAAACCACACAAAAACGGTGCAATACCGTATGAGTACTTCGTTACGGTACAAACCATACCAAAACGGTACAATACCGTACGAGTACATCCATATGGTACCAAACCACACCAAAACGATGCAATACCGTACGAGTACTTCGTTACGGTACCAAACCACACCAAAACGGTGCAATACCGTACGAGTACATCCATACGGTACCAAACCACACCAAAACGGTGCAATACCGTACGAGTACTTCGTTACGGTACCAAACCACACCAAACCGGTACAATACCGTACGAGTACTTCGTTACGGTACCAAACCACACCAAAACGGTGCAATACCGTACGAGTACATCCATACGGTACCAAACCACACCAAAACGGTGCAATACGGTACGAGTACTTCGTTACGGTACCAAACCACACCAAAACGGTACAATACCGTACGAGTACATCCATATGGTACCGAACCACACCAAAACGGTGCAATACCGTACGAGTACTTCGTTACGGTACCAAACCAAACCAAAACGGTACAATACCGTACGAGTACATCCATACGGTACCAAACCACACAAAAACGGTGCAATACCGTACGAGTACTTCGTTACGGTACCAAACCACACCAAAACGGTACAATACCGTACGGGTACATCCATACGGTACCAAACCACACCAAAACGGTGCAATACCGTATGAGTACTTCGTTACGGTAGCAAGCCACACCAAAACAGTACAATACCGTACGAGTACATCCATACGGTACAAAACCACACCAAAACGGTGCAATACCGTACGAGTACTTCGTTACGGTACCAAACCACACCAAAACGGTGCAATACCGTACGAGTACTTCGTTACGGTACCAAACCACACCAAAACGGTACAATACCGTACGAGTACATCCATACGGTACCAAACCACACCAAAACGGTGCAATACCGTACGAGTACTTCGTTACGGTACCAAACCACACCAAAACAGTACAATACCGTACGAGTACATCCATACCGTACCAAACCACACCAAAACGGTGCAATACCGTACGAGTACTTCGTTATGGTACCAAACAACACCAAAACGGTGCAATACCGTACGAGTACTTCGTTACGGTACCAACCACCCCAAAACGGTGCAATACCGTACGAGTACATCCATACGGTACCAAACCACACCAAAACGGTGCAATACCGTACGAGGACATCGATACGGAACCAAACCACACCAAAACGGTGCAATACCGTACGAGTACTTCGTTACGGTACCAAACCACACCAAAACGGTGCAATACCGTACGAGTACTTCGTTAGGGTACCAAACCACACCAAAACGGTACAATACCGTACGAGTACATCAATACGGTACCAAACCACACCAAAACGGTGCAATACCGTACGAGTACTTCGTTACGGTACCAAACCACACCAAAACGGTACAATACTGTACGAGTACTTCGTTACGGTACCAAACCACACCAAAACGGTGCAATACCGTACGAGTACATCCATACGGTACCAAACCACACCAAAACGGTGCAATACCGTACGAGTACTTCGTTACGGTACCAAACCACACCAAAACGGTGCAATACCGTACGAGTACTTCGTTACGGTACCAAACCACACCAAAACGGTACAATACTGTACGGGAACATCCATACGGTACCAAACCACACCAAAACGGTGCAATACCATACGAGTACTTCGTTACGGTACCAAACCACACCAAAACGGTGCAATACCGTACGAGTACTTCGTTACGGTACCAAACCACACCAAAACGGTACAATACCGTACGAGTACATCCATACGGTACCAAACCACACCAAAACTGTGCAATACCGTACGAGGACATCCATACGGAACCAAACCACACCAAAACGGTGCAATACCGTACAAGTACTTCGTTACGGTACCAAACCACACCAAAACGGTGCAATACCGTATGAGTACTTCGTTACGGTACCAAACCACACCAAAACGGTACAATACCGTACGAGTACATACATACGGTACCAAACCACACCAAAACGGTGCAATACCGTACGAGTACTTCGTTACGGTAACAAACCATACCAAAACGGTACAATACCGTACGAGTACATCCATACGGTACCAAACCACACCAAAACGGTGCAATACCGTACGAGTACTTCGTTACGGTACCAAACCACACCAAAACGGTGCAATACCATACGAGTACATCCATACGGTACCAAACAACACCAAAACGGTGCAATACCGTATGAGTACTTCGTTACGGTACCGAACCACACCAAAACGGTGCAATACCGTACGAGTACTTCGTTACGGTACCAAACCACACCAAAACGGTACAATACCGTACGAGTACATCCATACGGTACCAAACCACACCAATACGGTGCAATACCGTACGAATACTTCGTTACGGTACCAAACCACACCAAAACGGTACAATACCGTACGAGTACATCCATACGGTACCAAACCACACCAAAACGGTGCAATACCGTACGAGTACTTCGTTACGGTACCAAACCACACCAAAACGGTGCAATACCGTACGAGTACTTCGTTACGGTACCAAACCACACCAAAACCGTGCAATACCGTACGAGTACATCCATACGGTACCAAACCTCACCAAAACGGTGCAATACCGTGCGAGTACTTCGTTACGGTACCAAACTACACCAAAACGGTACAATACCGTACGAGTACATCCATACGGTACCAAACCACCCCAAAACGGTGCAATACCGTACGAGTACTTCATTACGGTACCAAACCACACCAAAACGGTTCAATACCGTACGAGTACATCCATATGGCACCAAACCACACCAAAACGGTGCAATACCGTACGAGTACTTCGTTACGGTACCAAACCACACCAAAATGGTACAATACCGTACGAGTACTTCGTAACGGTACCAAACCACAACAAAACGGTGCAATACCGTACGAGTACATCCATACGGTACCAAACCACACCAAAACGGTGCAATACCGTACGAGTACTTCGTTACGGTACCAAACCACACCAAAACGGTGCAATACCGTACGAGTACATCCATACGGTACAAAACCACACCAAAACGGTTCAATACCGTACGAGTACATCCATACGGCACCAAACCACACCAAAACGGTGAAATACCGTACGAGTACTTCGTTACGGTACCGAACCACACCAAAACGGTGCAATACCGTACGAGTACTTCGTTACGGTACCAAACCACCCCAAAACGGTGCAATACCGTACGAGTACATCCATACGGTACCAAACCACACCAAAACGGTGCAATACCGTACGAGGACATCCATACGGAACCAAACCACACCAAAACGGTGCAATACCGTACGAGTACTTCGTTACGGTACAAAGCCACACCAAAATAATATAATACCGTACGAGTACATCCATACGGTACCAAACCACCCCAAAACGGTGCAATACCGTACGAGTACTTCGTTACGGTACCAAACCACACCAAAACGGTACAATACCGTACGAGTACATCCATACGGTACCAAACCACACCAAAATGGTGCAATACCGTACGAGTACTTCGTTACGGTACCAAACCACACCAAAACGGTGCAATAACGTATGAGTACTTCGTTACGGTACCAAACCACACCAAAACGGTGCAATACCGTACGAGTACATCCATACGGTACAAAACCACACCAAAATGGTACAATACCGTACGAGTACAGCCATACGGTACCAAACCACACCAAAACGGTGCAATACCGTACGAATACTTCGTTACGGTACCAAACCACACCAAAACGGTACAATACCGTACGAGTACATCCATACGGTACCAAACCACACCAAAACGGTGCAATACCGTACGAGTACTTCGTTACGGTACCAAACCACAGCAAAACGGTGCAATACCGTAAGAGTACATCCATACGGTACCAAACCACACCAAAACGGTGCAATACCGTACGAGTACTTCGTTACGGTACCAAACCACACCAAAACGGTACAATACCGTACGAGTACATCCATACGGTACCAAACCACACCAAAACGGTGCAATACCGTACGAGTACTTCGTTACCGTACCAAACCATACCAAAACGGTACAATACCATACGAGTACATCCATACGGTACCAAACCACACCAAAACGGTGCAATACCGTACGAGTACTTCGTTACGGTACCAAACCACACCAAAACGGTACAATACCGTACGAGTACTTCGTTACGGTACCAAACCACACCAAAACGGTGCAATACCGTACGAGTACATCCATACGGTACCAAACCACACCAAAACGGTGCAATACCGTACGAGTACTTCGTTACGGTACCAAACCACAACAAAACGGTACAATACCGTACGAGTACTTCGTTACGGTACCAAACCACACCAAAACGGTGCAATACCGTACGAGTACATCCATACGGTACCAAACCACACCAAAACGGTGCAATACCGTACGAGTACTTCGTTACGGTACCAAACCACACCAAAACGGTGCAATACCGTACGAGTACTTCGTTACGGTACCAAACCACACCAAAACGGTACAATACTGTACGGGAACATCCATACGGTACCAAACCACACCAAAACGGTGCAATACCATACGAGTACTTCGTTACGGTACCAAACCACACCAAAACGGTGCAATACCGTACGAGTACTTCGTTACGGTACCAAACCACACCAAAACGGTACAATACCGTACGAGTACATCCATACGGTACCAAACCACACCAAAACTGTGCAATACCGTATGAGGACATCCATACGGAACCAAACCACACCAAAACGGTGCAATACCGTACAAGTACTTCGTTACGGTACCAAACCACACCAAAACGGTGCAATACCGTATGAGTACTTCGTTACGGTACCAAACCACACCAAAACGGTACAATACCGTACGAGTACATACATACGGTACCAAACCACACCAAAACGGTGCAATACCGTACGAGTACTTCGTTACGGTAACAAACCATACCAAAACGGTACAATACCGTACGAGTACATCCATACGGTACCAAACCACACCAAAACGGTGCAATACCGTACGAGTACTTCGTTACGGTACCAAACCACACCAAAACGGTGCAATACCATACGAGTACATCCATACGGTACCAAACAACACCAAAACGGTGCAATACCGTATGAGTACTTCGTTACGGTACCGAACCACACCAAAACGGTGCAATACCGTACGAGTACTTCGTTACGGTACCAAACCACACCAAAACGGTACAATACCGTACGAGTACATCCATACGGTACCAAACCACACCAATACGGTGCAATACCGTACGAATACTTCGTTACGGTACCAAACCACACCAAAACGGTACAATACCGTACGAGTACATCCATACGGTACCAAACCACACCAAAACGGTGCAATACCGTACGAGTACTTCGTTACGGTACCAAACCACACCAAAACGGTGCAATACCGTACGAGTACTTCGTTACGGTACCAAACCACACCAAAACCGTGCAATACCGTACGAGTACATCCATACGGTACCAAACCTCACCAAAACGGTGCAATACCGTGCGAGTACTTCGTTACGGTACCAAACTACACCAAAACGGTACAATACCGTACGAGTACATCCATACGGTACCAAACCACCCCAAAACGGTGCAATACCGTCCGAGTACTTCGTTACGGTACCAAACCACACCAAAACGGTTCAATACCGTACGAGTACATCCATATGGCACCAAACCACACCAAAACGGTGCAATACCGTACGAGTACTTCGTTACGGTACCAAACCACACCAAAATGGTACAATACCGTACGAGTACTTCGTAACGGTACCAAACCACAACAAAACGGTGCAATACCGTACGAGTACATCCATACGGTACCAAACCACACCAAAACGGTGCAATACCGTACGAGTACTTCGTTACGGTACCAAACCACACCAAAACGGTGCAATACCGTACGAGTACATCCATACGGTACAAAACCACACCAAAACGGTTCAATACCGTACGAGTACATCCATACGGCACCAAACCACACCAAAACGGTGAAATACCGTACGAGTACTTCGTTACGGTACCGAACCACACCAAAACGGTGCAATACCGTACGAGTACTTCGTTACGGTACCAAACCACCCCAAAACGGTGCAATACCGTACGAGTACATCCATACGGTACCAAACCACACCAAAACGGTGCAATACCGTACGAGGACATCCATACGGAACCAAACCACACCAAAACGGTGCAATACCGTACGAGTACTTCGTTACGGTATAAAGCCACACCAAAATAATATAATACCGTACGAGTACATCCATACGGTACCAAACCACCCCAAAACGGTGCAATACCGTACGAGTACTTCGTTACGGTACCAAACCACACCAAAACGGTACAATACCGTACGAGTACATCCATACGGTACCAAACCACACCAAAATGGTGCAATACCGTACGAGTACTTCGTTACGGTACCAAACCACACCAAAACGGTGCAATAACGTATGAGTACTTCGTTACGGTACCAAACCACACCAAAACGGTGCAATACCGTACGAGTACATCCATACGGTACAAAACCACACCAAAATGGTACAATACCGTACGAGTACAGCCATACGGTACCAAACCACACCAAAACGGTGCAATACCGTACGAATACTTCGTTACGGTACCAAACCACACCAAAACGGTACAATACCGTACGAGTACATCCATACGGTACCAAACCACACCAAAACGGTGCAATACCGTACGAGTACTTCGTTACGGTACCAAACCACAGCAAAACGGTGCAATACCGTAAGAGTACATCCATACGGTACCAAACCACACCAAAACGGTGCAATACCGTACGAGTACTTCGTTACGGTACCAAACCACACCAAAACGGTACAATACCGTACGAGTACATCCATACGGTACCAAACCACACCAAAACGGTGCAATACCGTACGAGTACTTCGTTACCGTACCAAACCATACCAAAACGGTACAATACCATACGAGTACATCCATACGGTACCAAACCACACCAAAACGGTGCAATACCGTACGAGTACTTCGTTACGGTACCAAACCACACCAAAACGGTGCAATACCGTACGAGTACATTCATACCGTACCAAACCACACCAAAACGGTGCAATACCGTACGAGTACTTCGTTACGGTACCAAACCACACCAAAACGGTGCAATACCGTACGAGTACATCCATACGGTACCAAACCACACAAAAACAGTGCAATACCGTACGAGTACTTCGTTACGGTACCAAACCACACCAAAACGGTGCAATACCGTACGAGTACATCCATACGGTACCAAACCACACCAAAACGGTGCAATACCGTACGAGTACATCCATACGGCACCAAATCACACCAAAATTGTGCAATACCGTACGTGTACGTGCATACGATACCAAACCACACCAAAACGGTGCAATACCATACGAGGACATCCATACGGTACCAAACCACACCAAAACGGTGCAATACCGTACGAGTACTTTGTTACGGTACCAAACCACACCAAAACCGTACAATACCGTATGAGTACATCCATACGGTACCAAACCTCACCAAAACGGTGCAATACCGTGCGAGTACTTCGTTACGGTACCAAACTACACCAAAACGGTACAATACCGTACGAGTACATCCATATGGTACCAAACCACACCAAAACGGTGCAATACCGTACGAGTACTTCGTTACGGTACCAAACCACACCAAAACGGTGCAATACCGTAGGAGTACATCCATACGGTACCAAACCACACCAAAACGGTTCAATACCGTACGAGTACATCCATACGGCACCAAACCACACGAAAACGGTGCAATACCGTACGAGTACTTCGTTACGGTACCGAACCACACCAAAACGGTGCAATACCGTACGAGTACTTCGTTACGGTACCAAACCACCCCAAAACGGTGCAATACCTTACGAGTACATCCATACGGTACCAAACCACACCAAAACGGTGCAATACCGTACGAGGACATCCATACGGAACCAAACCACACCAAAACGGTGCAATACCGTACGAGTACTTCGTTACGGTACAAAGCCTCACCAAAATGGTACAATACGGTACGAGTACATCCATACGGTACCAAACCACCCCAAAACGGTGCAATACCGTACGAGTACTTCGTTACGGTACCAAACCACACCAAAACGGTACAATACCGTACGAGTACATCCATACGGTACCAAACCACACCAAAACGGTGCAATACCGTACGAGTACTTCGTTACGGTACCAAACCACACCAAAACGGTGCAATACCGTACGAGTACTTCGTTACGGTACCAAACAACACCAAAACGGTGCAATACCGTACGAGTACATCCATACGGTACCAAACCACACTAAAACGGTGCAATACCGTACGAGTACATCCATACGGCACCAAATCACATCAAAATTGTGCAATACCGTACGAGTACGTGCATACGATACCAAACCACACCAAAACGGTGCAATACCGTACGAGGACATCCATACGGTACCAAACCACACCAAAACGGTGCAATACCGTACGAGTACTTCGTTACGGTACCAAACCACACCAAAACCGTACAATACCGTACGAGTACATCCATACGGTACCAAACCACACCAAAACGGTGCAATACCGTCCGAGTACTTCGTTACGATACCAAACCACACCAAAACGGTGCAATACCGTACGAGTACATCCATACGGTACAAAACCACACCAAAACGGTTCAATACCGTACGAGTGCATCCATACGGCACCAAACCACACCAAAACGGTGCAATACCGTACGAGTACTTCGTTACGGTACCGAACCACACCAAAACGGTGCAATACCGTACGAGTACTTCGTTACGGTACCAAACCACCCCAAAACGGTGCAATACTGTACGAGTACATCCATACGGTACCAAACCACACCAAAACGGTACAATACCGTACGAGGACATCCATACGGTACCAAACCACACCAAAACGGTGCAATACCGTACGAGTACTTCGTTACGGTACAAAGCCACACCAAAACATTACAATACCGTACGAGTACATCCATACGGTACCAAACCACCCCAAAACGGTGCAATACCGTACGAGTACTTCATTACGGTACCAAACCACACCAAAACGGTACAATACCGTACGAGTACATCCATACGGTACCAAACCACACCAAAACGGTGCAATACCGTACGAGTACCGTAACAAACCACACCAAAACGGTGCAATAACGTACGAATACTTCGTTACGGTACCAAACCACACCAAAACGGTGCAATACCGTACGAGTACATCCATACGGTACCAAACCACACCAAAACGGTACAATACCGTACGAGTACATCCATATGGTACCAAACCACACCAAAACGGTGCAATACCGTACGAGTACTTCGTTACGGTACCAAACCACACCAAAACGGTGCAATACCGTACGAGTACTTCGTTACGGTACCAAACCACACCAAAACGGTACAATACCGTACGGGAACATCCATACGGTACCAAACCACACCAAAACGGTGCAATACCGTACGAGTACTTCGTTACGGTACCAAACCACACCAAAACGGTGCAACACCGTACGAGTACTTCGTTACGGTACCAAACCACACCAAAACGGTACAATACCGTACGAGTACATCCATACGGTACCAAACCACACCAAAACGGTGCAATACCGTACGAGTACTTCGTTACGGTACCAAACCACACCAAAACAGTACAATACCGTACGAGTACATCCATACGGTACCAAACCACACCAAAACGGTGCAATACCGTACGAGTACTTCGTTAGGGTTCCAAACCACACCAAAACGGTGCAATACCGTACGAGTACTTCGTTACGGTACCAAACCACCCCAAAACGGTGCAATACCGTACGAGTACATCCATACGGTACCAAACCACACCAAAACGGTGCATTACCGTACGAGTACTTCATTACGGCACAAAACCACACCAAAACGGTGCAATACCGTACGAGTACTTCGTTACGGTACCAAACCACACCAAAACGGTACAATACCGTACGAGTACATCCATATGGTACCGAACCACACCAAAACGGTGCAATACCGTACGAGTACTTCGTTACGGTACCAAACCAAACCAAAACGGTACAATACCGTACGAGTACATCCATACGGTACCAAACCACACAAAAACGGTGCAATACCGTACGAGTACTTCGTTACGGTACAAACCATACCAAAACGGTACAATACCGTACGAGTACATCCATACGGTACCAAACCACACCAAAACGGTGCAATACCGTACGAGTACTTAGTTACGGTACCAAACCACACCAAAACGGTGCAATACCGTACGAGTACATCCATACGGTACCAAACCACACCAAAACGGTGCAATACCGTACGAGTACTTCGTTACGGTACCAAACCACACCAAATCGGTACAATACCGTACGAGTACTTCGTTACAGTACCAAACCACACCAAAACGGTGCAATACCGTACGAGTACATCCATACGGTACCAAACCACACCAAAACGGTGCAATACGGTACGAGTACTTCGTTACGGTACCAAACCACACCAAAATGGTACAATACCGTACGAGTACTTCGTTACGGTACCAAACCACACCAAAACGGTGCAATACCGTACGAGTACATCCATACGGTACCAAACCACACCAAAACGGTGCAATACCGTACGAGTACTTCGTTACGGTACCAAACCACACCAAAACGGTGCAATACCGTACGAGTACTTCGTTACGGTACCAAACCACACCAAAACGGTACAATACCGTACGGGTACATCCATACGGTACCAAACCACACCAAAACGGTGCAATACCGTATGAGTACTTCGTTACGGTAGCAAGCCACACCAAAACAGTACAATACCGTACGAGTACATCCATACGGTACCAAACCACACCAAAACGGTGCAATACCGTACGAGTACTTCGTTACGGTACCAAACCACACCAAAACGGTGCAATACCGTACGAGTACTTCGTTACGGTACCAAACCACACCAAAACGGTACAATACCGTACGAGTACATCCATACGGTACCAAACCACACCAAAACGGTGCAATACCGTACGAGTACTTCGTTACGGTACCAAACCACACCAAAACAGTACAATACCGTACGAGTACATCCATACCGTACCAAACCACACCAAAACGGTGCAATACCGTACGAGTACTTCGTTATGGTACCAAACCACACCAAAACGGTGCAATACCGTACGAGTACTTCGTTACGGTACCAAACCACCCCAAAACGGTGCAATACCGTACGAGTACATCCATACGGTACCAAACCACACCAAAACGGTGCAATACCGTACGAGGACATCCATACGGAACCAAACCACACCAAAACGGTGCAATACCGTACGAGTACTTCGTTACGGTACCAAACCACACCAAAACGGTGCAATACCGTACGAGTACTTCGTTAGGGTACCAAACCACACCAAAACGGTACAATACCGTACGAGTACATCCATACGGTACCAAACCACACCAAAACGGTGCAATACCGTACGAGTACTTCGTTACGGTACCAAACCACACTAAAACGGTACAATACCGTACGAGTACTTCGTTACGGTACCAAACCACACCAAAACGGTGCAATACCGTACGAGTACATCCATACGGTACCAAACCACACCAAAACGGTGCAATACCGTACGAGTACTTCGTTACGGTACCAAACCACACAAAAACCGTACAATACCGTACGAATACATCCATACGGTACCAAACCACACCAAAACGGTGCAATACCGTCCGAGTACTTCGTTACGATACCAAACCACACCAAAACGGTGCAATACCGTACGAGTACATCCATACGGTACAAAACCACACCAAAACGGTTCAATACCGTACGAGTGCATCCATACGGCACCAAACCACACCAAAACGGTGCAATACCGTACGAGTACTTCGTTACGGTACCGAACCACACCAAAACGGTGCAATACCGTACGAGTACTTCGTTACGGTACCAAACCACCCCAAAACGGTGCAATACTGTACGAGTACATCCATACGGTACCAAACCACACCAAAACGGTACAATACCGTACGAGGACATCCATACGGTACCAAACCACTCCAAAACGGTGCAATACCGTACGAGTACTTCGTTACGGTACAAAGCCACACCAAAACGGTACAATACCGTACGAGTACATCCATACGGTACCAAACCACCCCAAAACGGTGCAATACCGTACGAGTACTTCATTACGGTACCAAACCACACCAAAACGGTACAATACCGTACGAGTACATCCATACGGTACCAAACCACACCAAAACGGTGCAATACCGTACGAGTACCGTAACAAACCACACCAAAACGGTGCAATAACGTACGAATACTTCGTTACGGTACCAAACCACACCAAAACGGTGCAATACCGTACGAGTACATCCATACGGTACCAAACCACACCAAAACGGTACAATACCGTACGAGTACATCCATATGGTACCAAACCACACCAAAACGGTGCAATACCGTACGAGTACTTCGTTACGGTACCAAACCACACCAAAACGGTGCAATACCGTACGAGTACTTCGTTACGGTACCAAACCACACCAAAACGGTACAATACCGTACGGGAACATCCATACGGTACCAAACCACACCAAAACGGTGCAATACCGTACGAGTACTTCGTTACGGTACCAAACCACACCAAAACGGTGAAACACCGTACGAGTACTTCGTTACGGTACCAAACCACACCAAAACGGTACAATACCGTACGAGTACATCCATACGGTACCAAACCACACCAAAACGGTGCAATACCGTACGAGTACTTCGTTACGGTACCAAACCACACCAAAACAGTACAATACCGTACGAGTACATCCATACGGTACCAAACCACACCAAAACGGTGCAATACCGTACGAGTACTTCGTTAGGGTTCCAAACCACACCAAAACGGTGCAATACCGTACGAGTACTTCGTTACGGTACCAAACCACACCAAAATGGTACAATACCGTACGAGTACTTCGTTACGGTACCAAACCACACCAAAACGGTGCAATACCGTACGAGTACATCCATACGGTACCAAACCACACCAAAACGGTGCAATACGGTACGAGTACTTCGTTACGGTACCAAACCACACCAAAATGGTACAATACCGTACGAGTACTTCGTTACGGTACCAAACCACACCAAAATGGTGCAATACCGTACGAGTACTTCGTTACGGTACCAAACCACACCAAAACAGTACAATACCGTACGAGTACATCCATACCGTACCAAACCACACCAAAACGGTGCAATACCGTACGAGTACTTCGTTATGGTACCAAACCACACCAAAACGGTGCAATACCGTACGAGTACTTCGTTACGGTACCAAACCACCCCAAAACGGTGCAATACCGTACGAGTACATCCATACGGTACCAAACCACACCAAAACGGTGCAATACCGTACGAGGACATCCATACGGAACCAAACCACACCAAAACGGTGCAATACCGTACGAGTACTTCGTTACGGTACCAAACCACACCAAAACGGTGCAATACCGTACGAGTACTTCGTTAGGGTACCAAACCACACCAAAACGGTACAATACCGTACGAGTACATCCATACGGTACCAAACCACACCAAAACGGTGCAATACCGTACGAGTACTTCGTTACGGTACCAAACCACACCAAAACGGTACAATACCGTACGAGTACTTCGTTACGGTACCAAACCACACCAAAACGGTGCAATACCGTACGAGTACATCCATACGGTACCAAACCACACCAAAACGGTGCAATACCGTACGAGTACTTCGTTACGGTACCAAACCACACCAAAACAGTACAATACCGTACGAGTACATCCATACCGTACCAAACCACACCAAAACGGTGCAATACCGTACGAGTACTTCGTTATGGTACCAAACCACACCAAAACGGTGCAATACCGTACGAGTACTTCGTTAAGGTACAAAACCACCCCAAAACGGTGCAATACCGTACGAGTACATCCATACGGTACCAAACCACACCAAAACGGTGCAATACCGTACGAGGACATCCATACGGAACCAAACCACACCAAAACGGTGCAATACCGTACGAGTACTTCGTTACGGTACCAAACCACACCAAAACGGTGCAATACCGTACGAGTACTTCGTTAGGGTACCAAACCACACCAAAACGGTACAATACCGTACGAGTACATCCATACGGTACCAAACCACACCAAAACGGTGTAATACCGTACGAGTACTTCGTTACGGTACCAAACCACACCAAAACGGTGCAATACCGTACGAGTACTTCGTTACGGTACCAAACCACACCAAAACGGTACAATACCGTACGGGAACATCCATACGGTACCAAACCACACCAAAACGGTGCAATACCGTACGAGTACTTCGTTACGGTACCAAACCACACCAAAACGGTGCAATACCGTACGAGTACTTCGTTACGGTACCAAACCACACCAAAACGGTACAATAACGTACGAGTACATCCATACGGTACCAAACCACACCAAAACGGTGCAATACCGTACGAGTACTTCGTTACGGTTCCAAACCACACCAAAACAGTACAATACCGTACGAGTACATCCATACGGTACCAAACCACACCAAAACGGTGCAATACCGTACGAGTACTTCGTTAGGGTTCCAAACCACACCAAAACGGTGCAATACCGTACGAGTACTTCGTTACGGTACCAAACCACCCCAAAACGGTGCAATACCGTACGAGTACATCCATACGGTACCAAACCACACCAAAACGGTGCAATACCGTACGAGGACATCCATACGGAACAAAACCACACCAAAACGGTGCAATACCGTACGAGTACTTCGTTACGGTACCAAACCACACCAAAACGGTACAATACCGTACGAGTACATACATACGGTACCAAACCACACCAAAACGGTGCAATACCGTACGAGTACTTCGTTACGGTAACAAACCATACCAAAACGGTACAATACCGTACGAGTACATCCATACGGTACCAAACCACACCAAAACGGTGCAATACCGTACGAGTACTTCGTTACGGTACCAAACCACACCAAAACGGTGCAATACCGTACGAGTACATTCATACGGTACCAAACAACACCAAAACGGTGCAATACCGTACGAGTACTTCGTTACGGTACCAAACCACACCAAAACGGTGCAATACCGTACGAGTACTTCGTTACGGTACCAAACCACACCAAAACGGTACAATACCGTACGAGTACATCCATACGGTACCAAACCACACCAAAACGGTGCAATACCGTACGAATACTTCGTTACGGTACCAAACCACACCAAAACGGTACAATACCGTACGAGTACATCCATACGGTACCAAACCACACCAAAACGGTGTAATACCGTACGAGTACTTCGTTACGGTACCAAACCACACCAAAACGGTGCAATACCGTACGAGTACTTCGTTACGGTACCAAACCACACCAAAACCGTGCAATACCGTACGAGTACATCCATACGGTACCAAACCTCACCAAAACAGTACAATACCGTACGAGTACATCCATACGGTACCAAACAACACCAAAACGGTGCAATACCGTACGAGTACTTCGTTACGGTACCAAACCACACCAAAACGGTGCAATACCGTACGAGTACTTCGTTACGGTACCAAACCACACCAAAACGGTGCAATACCGTACGAGTACATTCATACGGTACCAAACAACACCAAAACGGTGCAATACCGTACGAGTACTTCGTTACGGTACCAAACCACACCAAAACGGTGCAATACCGTACGAGTACTTCGTTACGGTACCAAACCACACCAAAACGGTACAATACCGTACGAGTACATCCATACGGTACCAAACCACACCAAAACGGTGCAATACCGTACGAATACTTCGTTACGGTACCAAACCACACCAAAACGGTACAATACCGTACGAGTACATCCATACGGTACCAAACCACACCAAAACGGTGTAATACCGTACGAGTACTTCGTTACGGTACCAAACCACACCAAAACGGTGCAATACCGTACGAGTACTTCGTTACGGTACCAAACCACACCAAAACCGTGCAATACCGTACGAGTACATCCATACGGTACCAAACCTCACCAAAACGGTGCAATACCGTGCGAGTACTTCGTTACGGTACCAAACTACACCAAAACGGTACAATACCGTACGAGTACATCCATACGGTACCAAACCACCCCAAATTGGTGCAATACCGTACGAGTACATCCATACGGTACAAAACCACACCAAAACGGTTCAATACCGTACGAGTACATCCATATGGCACCAAACCACACCAAAACGGTGCAATACCGTACGAGTACTTCGTTACGGTACCAAACCACACCAAAATGGTACAATACCGTACGAGTACTTCGTTACGGTACCAAACCACACCAAAACGGTGCAATACCGTACGAGTACATCCATACGGTACCAAACCACACCAAAACGGTGCAATACCGTACGAGTACTTCGTTACGGTACCAAACCACACCAAAACGGTGCAATACCGTACGAGTACTTCGTTACGGTACCAAACCACACCAAAACGGGGCAATACCGTACGAGTACATCCATACGGTACCAAACCACACTAAAACGGTGCAATACCGTACAAGTACATCCATACGGCACCAAATCACACAAAAATTGTGCAATACCATACGAGTACGTGCATACGATACCAAACCACACCAAAACGGTGCAATACCGTACGAGGACATCCATACGGTACCAAACAACACCAAAACGGTGCAATACCGTACGAGTACTTCGTTACGGTACCAAACCACACCAAAACCGTACAATACCGTACGAGTACATCCATACGGTACAAAACCTCACCAAAACGGTGCAATACCGTGCGAGTACTTCGTTACGGTACCAAACTACACCAAAACGGTACAATACCGTACGAGTACATCCATACGGTACCAAACCACACCAAAACGGTGCAATACCGTCCGAGTACTTCGTTACGGTACAAAACCACACCAAAATGGTGCAATACCGTACGAGTACATCCATACGGTACAAAACCACACAAAAACGGTTCAATACCGTACGAGTACATCCATACGGCACCAAACCACACCAAAACGGTGCAATACCGTACGAGTACTTCGTTACGGTACCAAACCACACCAAAACGGTGCAATACCGTATGAGTACTTCGTAACGGTACCAAACCACCCCAAAACGGTTCAATACCGTACGAGTACATCCATACGGTACCAAACCACCCCAAAACGGTGCATCACCGTACGAGTACTTCGTTACGGTACCAAACCACACCAAAACGGTGCAATAACGTACGAGTACTTCGTTACGGTACCAAAGCACACCTAAACGGTACAATACCGTACGAGTACATCCATACGGTACCAAACCTCACCAAAACGGTGCAATACCGTACGAATACTTCGTTACGGTACCAAACCACACCAAAACGGTACAATACCGTACGAGTACATCCATACGGTACCAAACCACACCAAAACGGTGCAATACCGTACGAGTACTTCGTTACGGTACCAAACCACACCAAAACGGTGCAATACCGTACGAGTACTTCGTTACGGTACCAAACCACACCAAAACGGTACAATACCGTACGAGAACTTCGTCACGGCACCAAACCACACTAAAACAGTGCAATACCATACGAGTACATCCATACGGTACCAAACCACACCAAAACGGTGCAACACCGTACGAGTACTTCGTTACGGTACCAAACCACACCAAAACGGTACAATACCGTACGAGTACTTCGTTACGGTACCAAACCACACCAAAACGGTGCAATACCGTACGAGTACATCAATACGGTACCAAACCACACCAAAACGGTGCAATACCGTACGATTGCTTCGTTACGGTACCAAACCACACCAAAACGGTGCAATACCGTACGAGTACTTCGTTACGGTACCAAACCACACCAAAACGGTGCAATACCGTACGAGTACTTCGTTACGGTACCAAACCACACCAAAACCGTACAATACCGTACGAGTACATCCATACGGTACCAAACCTCACCAAAACGGTGCAATACCGTGCGAGTACTTCGTTACGGTACCAAACTACACCAAAACGGTACAATACCGTACGAGTACATCCATACGGTACCAAACCACCCCAAAACGGTGCAATACCGTACGAGTACTTCGTTACGGTACCAAACCACACCAAAACGGTGCAATACCGTACGAGTACTTCGTTACGGTACCAAACCACACCAAAACGGTACAATACCGTACGAGTTCATCCATACGGTACCAAACCACACCAAAACGGTGCAATACCGTACGAGTACTTCGTTACGGTAACAAACCATACCAAAACGGTACAATACCGTACGAGTACATCCATACGGTACCAAACCACATCAAAACGGTGCAATACCGTACGAGTACTTCGTTACGGTACCAAACCACACCAAAACGGTGCAATACCGTACGAGTACATTCATACGGTACCAAACAACACCAAAACGGTGCAATACCGTACGAGTACTTCGTTACGGTACCAAACCACCCCAAAACGGTGCAATACCGTACGAGTACATCCATACGGTACCAAACCACACCAAAACGGTGCAATACCGTACGAGGACATCCATACGGAACCAAACCACACCAAAACGGTGCAATACCGTACGAGTACTTCGTTACGGTACCAAACCACACCAAAACGGTACAATACCGTACGAGTACATACATACGGTACCAAACCACACCAAAACGGTGCAATACCGTACGAGTACTTCGTTACGGTAACAAACCATACCAAAACGGTACAATACCGTACGAGTACATCCATACGGTACCAAACCACACCAAAACGGTGCAATACCGTACGAGTACTTCGTTACGGTACCAAACCACACCAAAACGGTGCAATACCGTACGAGTACATTCATACGGTACCAAACAACACCAAAACGGTGCAATACCGTACGAGTACTTCGTTTCGGTACCAAACCACACCAAAACGGTGCAATACCGTACGAGTACTTCGTTACGGTACCAAACCACACCAAAACGGTACAATACCGTACGAGTACATCCATACGGTACCAAACCACACCAAAACGGTGCAATACCGTACGAATACTTCGTTACGGTACCAAACCACACCAAAACGGTACAATACCGTACGAGTACATCCATACGGTACCAAACCACACCAAAACGGTGTAATACCGTACGAGTACTTCGTTACGGTACCAAACCACACCAAAACGGTGCAATACCGTACGAGTACTTCGTTACGGTACCAAACCACACCAAAACCGTGCAATACCGTACGAGTACATCCATACGGTACCAAACCTCACCAAAACGGTGCAATACCGTGCGAGTACTTCGTTACGGTACCAAACTACACCAAAACGGTACAATACCGTACGAGTACATCCATACGGTACCAAACCACCCCAAATTGGTGCAATACCGTACGAGTACATCCATACGGTACAAAACCACACCAAAACGGTTCAATACCGTACGAGTACATCCATATGGCACCAAACCACACCAAAACGGTGCAATACCGTACGAGTACTTCGTTACGGTACCAAACCACACCAAAATGGTACAATACCGTACGAGTACTTCGTTACGGTACCAAACCACACCAAAACGGTGCAATACCGTACGAGTACATCCATACGGTACCAAACCACACCAAAACGGTGCAATACCGTACGAGTACTTCGTTACGGTACCAAACCACACCAAAACGGTGCAATACCGTACGAGTACTTCGTTACGGTACCAAACCACACCAAAACGGGGCAATACCGTACGAGTACATCCATACGGTACCAAACCACACTAAAACGGTGCAATACCGTACAAGTACATCCATACGGCACCAAATCACACAAAAATTGTGCAATACCATACGAGTACGTGCATACGATACCAAACCACACCAAAACGGTGCAATACCGTACGAGGACATCCATACGGTACCAAACAACACCAAAACGGTGCAATACCGTACGAGTACTTCGTTACGGTACCAAACCACACCAAAACCGTACAATACCGTACGAGTACATCCATACGGTACAAAACCTCACCAAAACGGTGCAATACCGTGCGAGTACTTCGTTACGGTACCAAACTACACCAAAACGGTACAATACCGTACGAGTACATCCATACGGTACCAAACCACACCAAAACGGTGCAATACCGTACGAGTACTTCGTTAGGGTTCCAAACCACACCAAAACGGTGCAATACCGTACGAGTACTTCGTTACGGTACCAAACCACCCCAAAACGGTGCAATACCGTACGAGTACATCCATACGGTACCAAACCACACCAAAACGGTGCAATACCGTACGAGGACATCCATACGGAACAAAACCACACCAAAACGGTGCAATACCGTACGAGTACTTCGTTACGGTACCAAACCACACCAAAACGGTACAATACCGTACGAGTACATACATACGGTACCAAACCACACCAAAACGGTGCAATACCGTACGAGTACTTCGTTACGGTAACAAACCATACCAAAACGGTACAATACCGTACGAGTACATCCATACGGTACCAAACCACACCAAAACGGTGCAATACCGTACGAGTACTTCGTTACGGTACCAAACCACACCAAAACGGTGCAATACCGTACGAGTACATTCATACGGTACCAAACAACACCAAAACGGTGCAATACCGTACGAGTACTTCGTTACGGTACCAAACCACACCAAAACGGTGCAATACCGTACGAGTACTTCGTTACGGTACCAAACCACACCAAAACGGTACAATACCGTACGAGTACATCCATACGGTACCAAACCACACCAAAACGGTGCAATACCGTACGAATACTTCGTTACGGTACCAAACCACACCAAAACGGTACAATACCGTACGAGTACATCCATACGGTACCAAACCACACCAAAACGGTGTAATACCGTACGAGTACTTCGTTACGGTACCAAACCACACCAAAACGGTGCAATACCGTACGAGTACTTCGTTACGGTACCAAACCACACCAAAACCGTGCAATACCGTACGAGTACATCCATACGGTACCAAACCTCACCAAAACGGTGCAATACCGTGCGAGTACTTCGTTACGGTACCAAACTACACCAAAACGGTACAATACCGTACGAGTACATCCATACGGTACCAAACCACCCCAAATTGGTGCAATACCGTACGAGTACATCCATACGGTACAAAACCACACCAAAACGGTTCAATACCGTACGAGTACATCCATATGGCACCAAACCACACCAAAACGGTGCAATACCGTACGAGTACTTCGTTACGGTACCAAACCACACCAAAATGGTACAATACCGTACGAGTACTTCGTTACGGTACCAAACCACACCAAAACGGTGCAATACCGTACGAGTACATCCATACGGTACCAAACCACACCAAAACGGTGCAATACCGTACGAGTACTTCGTTACGGTACCAAACCACACCAAAACGGTGCAATACCGTACGAGTACTTCGTTACGGTACCAAACCACACCAAAACGGGGCAATACCGTACGAGTACATCCATACGGTACCAAACCACACTAAAACGGTGCAATACCGTACAAGTACATCCATACGGCACCAAATCACACAAAAATTGTGCAATACCATACGAGTACGTGCATACGATACCAAACCACACCAAAACGGTGCAATACCGTACGAGGACATCCATACGGTACCAAACAACACCAAAACGGTGCAATACCGTACGAGTACTTCGTTACGGTACCAAACCACACCAAAACCGTACAATACCGTACGAGTACATCCATACGGTACAAAACCTCACCAAAACGGTGCAATACCGTGCGAGTACTTCGTTACGGTACCAAACTACACCAAAACGGTACAATACCGTACGAGTACATCCATACGGTACCAAACCACACCAAAACGGTGCAATACCGTCCGAGTACTTCGTTACGGTACAAAACCACACCAAAATGGTGCAATACCGTACGAGTACATCCATACGGTACAAAACCACACAAAAACGGTTCAATACCGTACGAGTACATCCATACGGCACCAAACCACACCAAAACGGTGCAATACCGTACGAGTACTTCGTTACGGTACCAAACCACACCAAAACGGTGCAATACCGTATGAGTACTTCGTAACGGTACCAAACCACCCCAAAACGGTTCAATACCGTACGAGTACATCCATACGGTACCAAACCACCCCAAAACGGTGCATCACCGTACGAGTACTTCGTTACGGTACCAAACCACACCAAAACGGTGCAATAACGTACGAGTACTTCGTTACGGTACCAAAGCACACCTAAACGGTACAATACCGTACGAGTACATCCATACGGTACCAAACCTCACCAAAACGGTGCAATACCGTACGAATACTTCGTTACGGTACCAAACCACACCAAAACGGTACAATACCGTACGAGTACATCCATACGGTACCAAACCACACCAAAACGGTGCAATACCGTACGAGTACTTCGTTACGGTACCAAACCACACCAAAACGGTGCAATACCGTACGAGTACTTCGTTACGGTACCAAACCACACCAAAACGGTACAATACCGTACGAGAACTTCGTCACGGCACCAAACCACACTAAAACAGTGCAATACCATACGAGTACATCCATACGGTACCAAACCACACCAAAACGGTGCAACACCGTACGAGTACTTCGTTACGGTACCAAACCACACCAAAACGGTACAATACCGTACGAGTACTTCGTTACGGTACCAAACCACACCAAAACGGTGCAATACCGTACGAGTACATCAATACGGTACCAAACCACACCAAAACGGTGCAATACCGTACGATTGCTTCGTTACGGTACCAAACCACACCAAAACGGTGCAATACCGTACGAGTACTTCGTTACGGTACCAAACCACACCAAAACGGTGCAATACCGTACGAGTACTTCGTTACGGTACCAAACCACACCAAAACCGTACAATACCGTACGAGTACATCCATACGGTACCAAACCTCACCAAAACGGTGCAATACCGTGCGAGTACTTCGTTACGGTACCAAACTACACCAAAACGGTACAATACCGTACGAGTACATCCATACGGTACCAAACCACCCCAAAACGGTGCAATACCGTACGAGTACTTCGTTACGGTACCAAACCACACCAAAACGGTGCAATACCGTACGAGTACTTCGTTACGGTACCAAACCACACCAAAACGGTACAATACCGTACGAGTTCATCCATACGGTACCAAACCACACCAAAACGGTGCAATACCGTACGAGTACTTCGTTACGGTAACAAACCATACCAAAACGGTACAATACCGTACGAGTACATCCATACGGTACCAAACCACATCAAAACGGTGCAATACCGTACGAGTACTTCGTTACGGTACCAAACCACACCAAAACGGTGCAATACCGTACGAGTACATTCATACGGTACCAAACAACACCAAAACGGTGCAATACCGTACGAGTACTTCGTTACGGTACCAAACCACCCCAAAACGGTGCAATACCGTACGAGTACATCCATACGGTACCAAACCACACCAAAACGGTGCAATACCGTACGAGGACATCCATACGGAACCAAACCACACCAAAACGGTGCAATACCGTACGAGTACTTCGTTACGGTACCAAACCACACCAAAACGGTACAATACCGTACGAGTACATACATACGGTACCAAACCACACCAAAACGGTGCAATACCGTACGAGTACTTCGTTACGGTAACAAACCATACCAAAACGGTACAATACCGTACGAGTACATCCATACGGTACCAAACCACACCAAAACGGTGCAATACCGTACGAGTACTTCGTTACGGTACCAAACCACACCAAAACGGTGCAATACCGTACGAGTACATTCATACGGTACCAAACAACACCAAAACGGTGCAATACCGTACGAGTACTTCGTTACGGTACCAAACCACACCAAAACGGTGCAATACCGTACGAGTACTTCGTTACGGTACCAAACCACACCAAAACGGTACAATACCGTACGAGTACATCCATACGGTACCAAACCACACCAAAACGGTGCAATACCGTACGAATACTTCGTTACGGTACCAAACCACACCAAAACGGTACAATACCGTACGAGTACATCCATACGGTACCAAACCACACCAAAACGGTGTAATACCGTACGAGTACTTCGTTACGGTACCAAACCACACCAAAACGGTGCAATACCGTACGAGTACTTCGTTACGGTACCAAACCACACCAAAACCGTGCAATACCGTACGAGTACATCCATACGGTACCAAACCTCACCAAAACGGTGCAATACCGTGCGAGTACTTCGTTACGGTACCAAACTACACCAAAACGGTACAATACCGTACGAGTACATCCATACGGTACCAAACCACCCCAAATTGGTGCAATACCGTACGAGTACATCCATACGGTACAAAACCACACCAAAACGGTTCAATACCGTACGAGTACATCCATATGGCACCAAACCACACCAAAACGGTGCAATACCGTACGAGTACTTCGTTACGGTACCAAACCACACCAAAATGGTACAATACCGTACGAGTACTTCGTTACGGTACCAAACCACACCAAAACGGTGCAATACCGTACGAGTACATCCATACGGTACCAAACCACACCAAAACGGTGCAATACCGTACGAGTACTTCGTTACGGTACCAAACCACACCAAAACGGTGCAATACCGTACGAGTACTTCGTTACGGTACCAAACCACACCAAAACGGGGCAATACCGTACGAGTACATCCATACGGTACCAAACCACACTAAAACGGTGCAATACCGTACAAGTACATCCATACGGCACCAAATCACACAAAAATTGTGCAATACCATACGAGTACGTGCATACGATACCAAACCACACCAAAACGGTGCAATACCGTACGAGGACATCCATACGGTACCAAACAACACCAAAACGGTGCAATACCGTACGAGTACTTCGTTACGGTACCAAACCACACCAAAACCGTACAATACCGTACGAGTACATCCATACGGTACAAAACCTCACCAAAACGGTGCAATACCGTGCGAGTACTTCGTTACGGTACCAAACTACACCAAAACGGTACAATACCGTACGAGTACATCCATACGGTACCAAACCACACCAAAACGGTGCAATACCGTCCGAGTACTTCGTTACGGTACCAAACCACACCAAAATGGTGCAATACCGTACGAGTACATCCATACGGTACAAAACCACACAAAAACGGTTCAATACCGTACGAGTACATCCATACGGCACCAAACCACACCAAAACGGTGCAATACTGTACGAGTACTTCGTTACGGTACCAAACCACACCAAAACGGTGCAATACCGTATGAGTACTTCGTTACGGTACCAAACCACCCCAAAACGGTTCAATACCGTACGAGTACATCCATACGGTACCAAACCACCCCAAAACGGTGCATCACCGTACGAGTACTTCGTTACGGTACCAAACCACACCAAAACGGTGCAATAACGTACGAGTACTTCGTTACGGTACCAAAGCACACCTAAACGGTACAATACCGTACGAGTACATCCATACGGTACCAAACCTCACCAAAGCGGTGCAATACCGTACGAATACTTCGTTACGGTACCAAACCACACCAAAACGGTACAATACCGTACGAGTACATCCATACGGTACCAAACCACACCAAAACGGTGCAATACCGTACGAGTACTTCGTTACGGTACCAAACCACACCAAAACGGTGCAATACCGTACGAGTACTTCGTTACGGTACCAAACCACACCAAAACGGTACAATACCGTACGAGAACTTCGTCACGGCACCAAACCACACTAAAACAGTGCAATACCATACGAGTACATCCATACGGTACCAAACCACACCAAAACGGTGCAACACCGTACGAGTACTTCGTTACGGTACCAAACCACACCAAAACGGTACAATACCGTACGAGTACTTCGTTACGGTACCAAACCACACCAAAACGGTGCAATACCGTACGAGTACATCAATACGGTACCAAACCACACCAAAACGGTGCAATACCGTACGATTGCTTCGTTACGGTACCAAACCACACCAAAACGGTGCAATACCGTACGAGTACTTCGTTACGGTACCAAACCACACCAAAACGGTGCAATACCGTACGAGTACTTCGTTACGGTACCAAACCACACCAAAACCGTACAATACCGTACGAGTACATCCATACGGTACCAAACCTCACCAAAACGGTGCAATACCGTGCGAGTACTTCGTTACGGTACCAAACTACACCAAAACGGTACAATACCGTACGAGTACATCCATACGGTACCAAACCACCCCAAAACGGTGCAATACCGTACGAGTACTTCGTTACGGTACCAAACCACACCAAAACGGTGCAATACCGTACGAGTACTTCGTTACGGTACCAAACCACACCAAAACGGTACAATACCGTACGAGTTCATCCATACGGTACCAAACCACACCAAAACGGTGCAATACCGTACGAGTACTTCGTTACGGTAACAAACCATACCAAAACGGTACAATACCGTACGAGTACATCCATACGGTACCAAACCACATCAAAACGGTGCAATACCGTACGAGTACTTCGTTACGGTACCAAACCACACCAAAACGGTGCAATACCGTACGAGTACATTCATACGGTACCAAACAACACCAAAACGGTGCAATACCGTACGAGTACTTCGTTACGGTACCAAACCACACCAAAACGGTGCAATATCGTACGAGTACTTCGTTACGGTACCAAACCACACCAAAACGGTACAATACCGTACGAGAACTTCGTCACGGCACCAAACCACACTAAAACAGTGCAATACCATACGAGTACATCCATACGGTACCAAACCACACCAAAACGGTGCAACACCGTACGAGTACTTCGTTACGGTACCAAACCACACCAAAACGGTACAATACCGTACGAGTACTTCGTTACGGTACCAAACCACACAAAAACGGTGCAATACCGTACGAGTACATCAATACGGTACCAAACCACACCAAAACGGTGCAATACCGTACGAGTGCTTCGTTACGGTACCAAACCACACCAAAACGGTGCAATAACGTACGAGTACTTCGTTACGGTACCAAACCACACCAAAACGGTACAATACCGTACGAGTACATACATACGGTACCAAACCACACCAAAACGGTGCAATACCGTACGAGTACTTCGTTACGGTAACAAACCATACCAAAACGGTACAATACCGTACGAGTACATCCATACGGTACCAAACCACACCAAAACTGTGCAATACCGTACAAGTACTTCGTTACGGTACCAAACCACACCAAAAAGGTACAATACCGTACGAGTCCATCCATATGGTACCAAACCACACCAAAACTGTTCACTACCGTACAAGTACTTCGTTACGGTACCAAACCACACCAAAACGGTGCAATAACGTACGAGTACTTCGTTACGGTACCAAACCTCACCAAAACGGTACAATACCGTACGAGTACATCCATACGGTACCAAACCACACCAAAACGGGCCAATACCGTACGAGTACTTCGTTACGGTACCAAACCACACCAAAACAGTACAATACCATACGAGTACATCCATACGGTACCAAACCACACCAAAACGGTGCAACACCGTACGAGTACTTCGTTACGGTACCAAACCACACCAAAACAGTACAATACCGTACGAGTACATCCATACGGTACCAAACCACACCAAAACGGTGCAATACCGTACGAGTACTTCGTTACGGTACAAAACCACACTAAAACGGTGCAATACCGTACGAGTACCAAACCACACCAAAACGGTGCAATACCGCACGAGAACATCCATACGGTACCAACCCACACCAAAACGGTGCAATACCGTGCGAGTACATCCATACGGTACCAAACCACACCAAAACGGTGCAATACCGTACGAGTACTTCGTTACGGTACCAAACCACACCAAAACGGTGCAATACCGTACGAGTACATCCTTACGGTACCAAACCACACCAAAACGGTGCAATACCGTACGAGTACTTCGTTACGGTACCAAACCACACCAAAACGGTGCAATACCGTACGAGGACATCCTTACGGTACCAAACCACACCAAAACGGTGCAATACCGTACGAGTACTTCGTTACGGTACCAAACCACACCAAAACGGTACAATACCGTACGAGTACTTCGTTACGGTACCAAACCACACCAAAAGGGTGCAATACCGTACGAGTACATCCATACGGTACCAAACCACACCAAAACGGTGCAATACCGTACGAGTACTTCGTTACGGTACTAAACCACACCAAAACGGTCCAATACCGTACGAGTACTTCGTTACGGTACCAAACCACACCAAAACGGTGCAATACCGTACGAGGACTTCGTTACGGTACCAAACCACACCAAAACGGTACAATACCGTACGGGTAAATCCATACGGTACCAAACCACACCAAAACGGGGCAGTACCGTCCGAGTACATCCATACGGTACCAAACCACACCAAAACGGTGCAATACCGTACGAGTACTTCGTTACGGTACCAAACCACACCAAAACGGTACAATACCGTACGAGTACTTCGTTACGGTACCAAACCACACCAAAAGGGTGCAATACCGTACGAGTACATCCATACGGTACCAAACCACACCAAAACGGTGCAATACCGTACGAGTACTTCGTTACGGTACTAAACCACACCAAAACGGTGCAATACCGTACGAGTACTTCGTTACGGTACCAAACCACACCAAAACGGTGCAACACCGTACGAGTACTTCGTTACGGTACCAAACCACACCAAAACAGTACAATACCGTACGAGTACATCCATACGGTACCAAACCACACCAAAACGGTGCAATACCGTACGAGTACTTCGTTACGGTACAAAACCACACTAAAACGGTGCAATACCGTACGAGTACCAAACCACACCAAAACGGTGCAATACCGCACGAGAACATCCATACGGTACCAACCCACACCAAAACGGTGCAATACCGTGCGAGTACATCCATACGGTACCAAACCACACCAAAACGGTGCAATACCGTACGAGTACTTCGTTATGGTACCAAACCACACTAAAACGGTACAATACCGTACGAGTAAATCCATACGGTACCAAACCACACCAAAACGGTGCAATACCGTACGAGTACTCCGTTACGGTACCAAACCACACCAAAACGGTGCAATACCGTACGAGGACATCCTTACGGTACCAAACCACACCAAAACGGTGCAATACCGTACGAGTACTTCGTTACGGTACCAAACCACACCAAAACGGTACAATACCGTACGAGTACTTCGTTACGGTACCAAACCACACCAAAAGGGTGCAATACCGTACGAGTACATCCATACGGTACCAAACCACACCAAAACGGTGCAATACCGTACGAGTACTTCGTTACGGTACTAAACCACACCAAAACGGTCCAATACCGTACGAGTACTTCGTTACGGTACCAAACCACACCAAAACGGTGCAATACCGTACGAGGACTTCGTTACGGTACCAAACCACACCAAAACGGTACAATACCGTACGGGTAAATCCATACGGTACCAAACCACACCAAAACGGGGCAGTACCGTCCGAGTACATCCATACGGTACCAAACCACACCAAAACGGTGCAATACCGTACGAGTACTTCGTTACGGTACCAAACCACACCAAAACGGTACAATACCGTACGAGTACTTCGTTACGGTACCAAACCACACCAAAAGGGTGCAATACCGTACGAGTACATCCATACGGTACCAAACCACACCGAAACGGTGCAATACCGTACGAGTACTTCGTTACGGTACTAAACCACACGAAAACGGTCCAATACCGTACGAGTACTTCGTTACGGTACCAAACCACACCAAAACGGTGCACTACCGCACGAGAACATCCATACGGTACCAACCCACACCAAAACGGTGCAATACCGTGCGAGTACTTCGTTACGGTACCAAACCACACCAAAACGGGGCAGTACCGTCCGAGTACATCCATACGGTACAAAACCACACCAAAACGGTGCAATACCGTACGAGTACTTCGTTACGGTACCAAACCACACCAAAACGGTACAATACCGTACGAGTACTTCGTTACGGTACCAAACCACACCGAAACGGTGCAATACCGCACGAGAACATCCATACGGTACCAACCCACACCAAAACGGTGCAATACCGTGCGAGTACATCCATACGGTACCAAACCACACCAAAACGGTGCAATACCGTACGAGTACTTCGTTATGGTACCAAACCACACTAAAACGGTACAATACCGTACGAGTAAATCCATACGGTACCAATCCACACCAAAACGGTGCAATACCGTACGAGTACTCCGTTACGGTACCAAACCACACCAAAACGGTGCAATACCGTACGAGTACATCCTTACGGTACCAAACCACACCAAAACGGTGCAATACTGTACGAGTACTTCGTTACGGTACCAAACCACACCAAAACGGTACAATACCGTACGAGTACATCCATACGGTACCAAACCACACCAAAACGGTGCAATACCGTACGAGTACTTCGTTACGGTACTAAACCACACCAAAACGGTCCAATACCGTACGAGTACTTCGTTACGGTACCAAACCACACCAAAACGGTGCAATACCGTACGAGGACTTCGTTACGGTACCAAACCACACCAAAACGGTACAATACCGTACGGGTAAATCCATACGGTACCAAACCACACCAAAACGGGGCACTACCGTCCGAGTACATCCATACGGTACCAAACCACACCAAAACGGTGCAATACCGTACGAGTACTTCGTTACGGTACCAAACCACACCAAAACGGTACAATACCGTACGAGTACTTCGTTACGGTACCAAACCACACCAAAAGGGTGCAATACCGTACGAGTACTGCTTCTCGTCGCAACCTAACCTCTTAGAAAGGTTCACACCCCAAGCGTAGGGCTAGGTCGTTGATAGCATATAAACCGGAAGACCGGATCGTTCCCACAGAGAAATCTTCTTTAGCGAATTTGGAATAGAAGTTGCTTAAAGATTGCGGCGTTCAAGCAGCCAACTTTAGAGTTTTGATTCGATTGATGAAATTAAACTTGGAAATAAACTAGGTTAAGATGGTCGAGTCAAAGGGATTGATTTACCCACGACTTAGCCATCAAACGGTTCCTTCATCTAACTCATGAGTGAACCGAAACCGTCCGGATTCCACTAGAAGAATTAAAAGCTGAAGACTACTTATAACTTAATTCAAAGCTCTAATTCAAATTGAACTCATTTAACGCAAGTGAGAGACGAAAAAAGATCGTTCGCACGCGTAGGATTATCAAGCACGTAGCACAAGGCGATAGACTTCATTGATCAAAGAAGCCACCAATCCCCATGATCAAAGCTAGAAATCATGGGTTTAATTCATTCAAAACCTTGAGATTAAGCTAAAGTTAAGAGAAACCATTTAATGGACTAATCCATAGGGTGAACCTCACCCCATGACCGAACCGATTAACTACTCACTCATAATAAAAAGACTAGAAAGCATGCTAAGAAAGGTAAACGTAATTAACCGATAAAAACGAAAATAAACTTGATTTATAAGAAGATCCATACAATAGCTACAACATTAATAAACGAGAATTTAACATAAGACAATTACCTTAAGGAGTTCTTGAAGGAAACACAAACAAAAGCTTGAAAGACTAACAATGGAGTCCTAGGAAGAAAGAAAAGACTTAGGCCTAAAAAAACTAACTAATGGCCTTTTCTCTTCCATAAATGGCATACAAGACTATTTATAGGCCTTACAAAATCAGCCTTACAATGGACAAAAAGGCCCCCAAAATATCCCAAAAACATACTAGAAGTAGAAACTTTCTATTTATGGAAGGTTGAAATATTCAGCAAAAAAGGTGCTGGCCGAAGGGCATTGGTACCAATACCTAAAAAATAAGGTATTGGTACCAATCCAACTGTCTTCTAATTCGGCATGATGGTACCAATACCTAAAAAATGAGGTATTGGTACCTCTGTGTGAAAACAGCAGAACAGGGTCAGCTTGGGCCATCATGCCTTGTCGTGCCCCGACGGCCTTCCGATGCTTCATTACATGATCAACGGGACTTGGCGGAGGTATGCCTTATGGCCTTGTACTCTTGGATGCCCTCGAGGACTATCTTCGATGCATTAGGCTCGCTTGAAACACTTTGGCACGTTCCTTGCCAGCCTTGACCTCCGGCCAATCTCCGAGGCTTCTTGTGACACCGTTAGGCTTTAGTGACAATGAGATGAGTACCGGCGGGCATTTGGACACTTGGTTCATCCCGGAACGTTTATTGGCATCAAAACTGCCTTATTAGCACGTTTTACCTGAAATACACAAAAACGTACCTTACGTGCAATATCGCATAAAAACGACAATATATATGTACAAACACAACATACTAGAGGACTTAAGCACCAAGAATATGCATTATTGGGTGCTTATCACACCCCCCAACTTGAACTTTGCTAGTCCCTAGCAAACTAAAACAAAATGTATTTAACTAAACTATGCAATCTTCCCAAAACGAAGATACGAAAGCTATGCTCAATAACTACAACTAGGCAAGAGTCCAAAACACCCCTTCAAATCTGACCATATGCAATCCACGCACAATCATGCCATGAACTAGGACAAACAAGCTATGCCATATTAGAATAGTCAAGCATGCATGCACCACAATGAGTTTCAACTCCAAAACTCACAAGGATAACGCTCTTATTCGACTTTTCACACAGTGAGATACAAGATACATCCCATGTCAAGCGCTAGCAAGTAAATGCCATAGCCAGAGACAAAAAGCTACGCATGCTATCGAAGGAGCGCTAAGAATGAAAGGAAAGCTAATTATTGACAAGTATGGAAAGACTAGGAATATCATAACTTAAGTAATAATAGATATCGACCATGCATCAAACGGAGTTAATTAGCGTACAAAAGATCAACGGAGGACTTTATTAGCTTATAACGACCTTGGATACAAAGGGAAAGGGACTACAAAAATGTAGTGGCCATATAGTTGCACGGTTCATCTACCCTTGGCCACTACCAACCCTAAACTACCCAAGGCATGGCCACATATCGGCCAAACACCAAACAAAGTTACGAAAAAGAAATAAAGAAAAACTACTACCACCACCGACTCCACAACACATAGTCGTCATCCTTATCCGACTCCTCATGGTATTGAGCCTCGAGCTCCCCCTTTCCATTGGACTCTTCCTCATCCAGAATGTAAGCTAACCCGGAGGTCACACCAATCCTCTCATCATAGTATTCAACCCTCTTTCGAATATGATTTTACTCTTTAATAGCATTTCTTTGATTTTTCTTTGAGGAATAGGGTCATTTGAAATGAAATTTGTAGTGAGAGAGATTGAGGAGCCAATTTTGAGGGCTTTGGAGAAGGAGATGAAAATTTGGGATTTTACCTTTTGTAATGGGAAAGGAGAGAAAAGGAATCACGTACAACTTCTCCGCCTTTTTGTACCCCAACCACTTCTATCATATTCACACCACTCCAAACCTCCTTGAATCATTGAAAACTATAAACACAAAATCCTCCAAACATCCGGTTACCTAGGTTTGAACAATGGAAGAGACTCGGACTGTGGTTCAAAACAAGGACGATGAGACTCTTATGTGGTTTAATCAAACAAAAATGCCTTGAATCATTTCCTAAGTACGCTAGCAACTCCAATAAGATGCATGAAAGATATAAACACTACTTAAGCATGAACAAATGGTATTATTTACGCAAGTGCGGAAAATGAAAGCAAAAAGCATGGGATGCTTAATAAACGAATCTCTACTCTAGTGATGCATAACACTTGACTTGACTTTTAGGCTCAACTTGTTCATCAACGTTCATGTATATGCATGTGACATGAATTCAAACATATAACCAAATTCTACGGGATACACGACTCTTGCCATATTGACACAATTGAGCATATTTAAAGTATCTAACATACGAAATCACTACTAACAAGGGAAGATTGCACAAAAAATTTGAAAATTTTACCAAAAATAGAAAAATGAGACAAGTCTCATGAACATATATATAACATATATATATCTCCCCCCAACTTAAACGATGCTATGTCCTCATAGCATGGAGAACAACAGTATTGAGAGAGAAAGAACAAAAGATTGTACCTCCGGAGGGAATGTCAACCCCCATATACCTCGACCAAGTTGGAGGCTTTCTTGTCATAGCTTCCCTTCATCATTGGAACTGCTTCCAAGGCTCACTCTTTCGGCTCCTCCATCGGAACCATAGCTAGTCACACAAGGTCATCGCTGGGGCTTTCTTGGTCTTACAACCGCGACACGTAATCGCACCCATGCTTAGGGCTCCTGAATGCCTCACTCACCATAGCTTTTAGACCTAAACCACCAAGGCTGGTGTGGTAGCATGCTTACCCTGCAAAAGACTTAAGAACCAACTACCTAATAAGAAGCAAATGACATTAGAACTACCCGGCTCATGGTATCCGGGCTCAAAAACTGACAAGTAAAATTAAATCCACCAAATCGTCACGTGATTGAACGGGTACTACTTTTCTCCCCATTTCTCACTCAAAGCATCGTAGAGTAAGTCATGCAACAACTTTAAGCTAGAGATGGGTGGCTATACCGGACCATCAAAAGAGCAAAAGAAAAGAGATAAAGAGAGGGAGAGAAAGAAAGAGTGTTCAGCCACACGTGGGCTTCGAACATATATCACATCATCAAAAGTTATCACAATGAACATACCACCCAACTCTAAACTCTTTGTCAAGAATTGAATTCGACCATGCCACAAAAATAAATACTTTGAGTACCGCAATTGCCGAATTTGCTTAAGACATTTAAGTTCAACCAAGTGCGCATTCCAAACTAGATTGATTTTCAACGAGTTGACAAAATCCACAATATAAGGATGGTAAACGAAATCAAATTCATCAACACCAACAAAATCAATCAATTCGACTTTTAAAAACTCTTGCACTTGGGGAGACTCGATAGGAGAGGTGGCATCGTCTAGACCTGAGAGTATTGGATGGTTCAAAATTTCTATGGAAGGTATCTCCTCAAAGGAAGGAGACAAACTCTCAGGTCTATACACATTCTTCCCATCCTGCTCATTCAGCAGAGCATTCAAGAAGTCTACCTCCGCATTCGTTTCCTCAAAAATGAGAAATTTCTCCCCCGAATTGTCATACAAAGGGGGATCAACAGGGGGAGAACACTGGATATCAGGCTCATCAGCAGGCACATCACTCCATGCTGACTCTGCAGAGCTTTCATAAGCTAAACTAACATTTTCAACAAAGCTATGTGGCTCAATTTCCTCTTCCATGACATTTGAATTGGACTCTTGACAATGTTTAACAAAAACCCTAGATTGCACAGTTTGAGCCAAATGATCAAAGAAATCCAAGGCTTGAGCAGGTTCTTTTTCAAAAAGTTTGCCATCGCATATCATGTCTAAGAATCGTTGACTCTTTTGAGAAAGTCCATTATAAAAATAGTTAGCAATTTCAAAATTTTCAAAGCCATGATTCGGAACCGCAATGAGCAAGTCCTTGTATCTTCCCCAACATGCATAAAATGACTCATTCACTCTTTCAACAAAAGTTTGAATTTGATTCTTGAGATCAAACCAATTAGTGATGGTCATACGACTTTTAAAAACATTGGTGTCATGAGTGGCTATGCAAGGGGGTGGGAAAGTTTGATTGGGACAAAGGTACTCCCGCAAAGTCTTGTGGGGTGTTTCCCAATTTGCTGCCACCATTCTATTAGATAGATAAGACATAAAGTAAACAGACTAGAGGGGCTATGCCGCCACCTCTTTCTCAAAACAGTTCCGTGGGGTTATGCCACCGCCACATATATACACAACAAAAGAAAAGGCAATTGATGCTCAATCTAGCTTCGTTACACCTCAAGTCGAATTGGTGGCTCGGTTAGAGGTATCCGCTAAGTCGAGTTCAAATTACACAAAGGAAAAATAAACGGAGTACTTACAGTGGTTTGTCGAACCTCCAAATAAGCTATATTAAGAATTTCCCCGGCAACGGCGCCAAAAATGCTTCTCGTCGCAACCTAACCTCTTAGAAAGGTTCACACCCCAAGCGTAGGGCTAGGTCGTTGATAGCATATAAACCGGAAGACCGGATCGTTCCCACAGAGAAATCTTCTTTAGCGAATTTGGAATAGAAGTTGCTTAAAGATTGCGGCGTTCAAGCAGCCAACTTTAGAGTTTTGATTCGATTGATGAAATTAAACTTGGAAATAAACTAGGTTAAGATGGTCGAGTCAAAGGGATTGATTTACCCACGACTTAGCCATCAAACGGTTCCTTCATCTAACTCATGAGTGAACCGAAACCGTCCGGATTCCACTAGAAGAATTAAAAGCTGAAGACTACTTATAACTTAATTCAAAGCTCTAATTCAAATTGAACTCATTTAACGCAAGTGAGAGACGAAAAAAGATCGTTCGCACGCGTAGGATTATCAAGCACGTAGCACAAGGCGATAGACTTCATTGATCAAAGAAGCCACCAATCCCCATGATCAAAGCTAGAAATCATGGGTTTAATTCATTCAAAACCTTGAGATTAAGCTAAAGTTAAGAGAAACCATTTAATGGACTAATCCATAGGGTGAACCTCACCCCATGACCGAACCGATTAACTACTCACTCATAATAAAAAGACTAGAAAGCATGCTAAGAAAGGTAAACGTAATTAACCGATAAAAACGAAAATAAACTTGATTTATAAGAAGATCCATACAATAGCTACAACATTAATAAACGAGAATTTAACATAAGACAATTACCTTAAGGAGTTCTTGAAGGAAACACAAACAAAAGCTTGAAAGACTAACAATGGAGTCCTAGGAAGAAAGAAAAGACTTAGGCCTAAAAAAACTAACTAATGGCCTTTTCTCTTCCATAAATGGCATACAAGACTATTTATAGGCCTTACAAAATCAGCCTTACAATGGACAAAAAGGCCCCCAAAATATCCCAAAAACATACTAGAAGTAGAAACTTTCTATTTATGGAAGGTTGAAATATTCAGCAAAAAAGGTGCTGGCCGAAGGGCATTGGTACCAATACCTAAAAAATAAGGTATTGGTACCAATCCAACTGTCTTCTAATTCGGCATGATGGTACCAATACCTAAAAAATGAGGTATTGGTACCTCTGTGTGAAAACAGCAGAACAGGGTCAGCTTGGGCCATCATGCCTTGTCGTGCCCCGACGGCCTTCCGATGCTTCATTACATGATCAACGGGACTTGGCGGAGGTATGCCTTATGGCCTTGTACTCTTGGATGCCCTCGAGGACTATCTTCGATGCATTAGGCTCGCTTGAAACACTTTGGCACGTTCCTTGCCAGCCTTGACCTCCGGCCAATCTCCGAGGCTTCTTGTGACACCGTTAGGCTTTAGTGACAATGAGATGAGTACCGGCGGGCATTTGGACACTTGGTTCATCCCGGAACGTTTATTGGCATCAAAACTGCCTTATTAGCACGTTTTACCTGAAATACACAAAAACGTACCTTACGTGCAATATCGCATAAAAACGACAATATATATGTACAAACACAACATACTAGAGGACTTAAGCACCAAGAATATGCATTATTGGGTGCTTATCAAGTACATCCATACGGTACCAAACCACACCAAAACGGTGCAATACCGTACGAGTACTTCGTTACGGTACTAAACCACACCAAAACGGTACAATACCGTACGAGTACATCCATACGGTACCACACCACACCAAAACGGTGCAATACCGTACGAGTACTTCGTTACGGTACCAAACCACACCAAAACGGGGCAGTACCGTCCGAGTACATCCATACGGTACCAAACCACACCAAAACGGTGCAATACCGTACGAGTACTTCGTTACGGTACCAAACCACACCAAAACGGTACAATACCGTACGAGTACTTCGTTACTGTACCAAACCACACCGAAACGGTGCAATACCGCACGAGAACATCCATACGGTACCAACCCACACCAAAACGGTGCAATACCGTGCGAGTACATCCATACGGTACCAAACCACACCAAAACGGTGCAATACCGTACGAGTACTTCGTTATGGTACCAAACCACACTAAAACGGTACAATACCGTACGAGTAAATCCATACGGTACCAAACCACACCAAAATGGTGCAATACCGTACGAGTACTCCGTTACGGTACCAAACCACACCAAAACGGTGCAATACCGTACGAGTACATCCTTACGGTACCAAACCACACCAAAACGGTGCAATACCGTACGAGTACTTCGTTACGGTACCAAACCACACCAAAACGGTACAATACCGTACGAGTACTTCGTTACGGTACCAAACCACACCAAAAGGGTGCAATACCGTACGAGTACATCCATACGGTACCAAACAACACCAAAACGGTGCAATACCGTACGAGTACTTCGTTACGGTACTAAACCACACCAAAACGGTCCAATACCGTACGAGTACTTCGTTACGGTACCAAACCACACCAAAACGGTGCAATACCGTACGAGGACTTCGTTACGGTACCAAACCACACCAAAACGGTACAATACCGTACGGGTAAATCCATACGGTACCAAACCACACCAAAACGGGGCAGTACCGTCCGAGTACATCCATACGGTACCAAACCACACCAAAACGGTGCAATACCGTACGAGTACTTCGTTACGGTACCAAACCACACCAAAACGGTACAATACCGTACGAGTACTTCGTTACGGTACCAAACCACACCAAAAGGGTGCAATACCGTACGAGTACATCCATACGGTACCAAACCACACCAAAACGGTGCAATACCGTACGAGTACTTCGTTACGGTACTAAACCACACCAAAACGGTCCAATACCGTACGAGTACTTCGTTACGGTACCAAACCACACCAAAACGGTGCAATACCGTACGAGGACTTCGTTACGGTACCAAACCACACCAAAACGGTACAATACCGTACTGGTAAATCCATACGGTACCAAACCACACCAAAACGGTGCAATACCGTACGAGTACTTCGTTACGGTACCAAACCACACCAAAACGGTGCAATACCGTACGAGTACATCCTTACGGTACCAAACCACACCAAAACGGTGCAATACCGTACGAGTACTTCGTTACGGTACCAAACCACACCAAAACGGTGCAATACCGTACGAGTACATCCTTACGGTACCAAACCACACCAAAACGGTGCAATACCGTACGAGTACTTCGTTACGGTACCAAACCACACCAAAACGGTACAATACCGTACGAGTACTTCGTTACGGTACCAAACCACACCAAAAGGGTGCAATACCGTACGAGTACATCCATACGGTACCAAACCACACCAAAACGGTGCAATACCGTACGAGTACTTCGTTACGGTACTAAACCACACCAAAACGGTCCAATACCGTACGAGTACTTCGTTACGGTACCAAACCACACCAAAACGGTGCAATACCGTACGAGGACTTCGTTACGGTACCAAACCACACCAAAACGGTACAATACCGTACGGGTAAATCCATACGGTACCAAACCATACCAAAACGGGGCAGTACCGTCCGAGTACATCCATACGGTACCAAACCACACCAAAACGGTGCAATACCGTACGAGTACTTCGTTACGGTACCAAACCACACCAAAACGGTACAATACCGTACGAGTACTTCGTTACGGTACCAAACCACACCAAAAGGGTGCAATACGGTACGAGTACATCCATACGGTACCAAACCACACCAAAACGGTGCAATACCGTACGAGTACTTCGTTACGGTACTAAACCACACCAAAACGGTACAATACCGTACGAGTACATCCATACGGTACCACACCACACCAAAACGGTGCAATACCGTACGAGTACTTCGTTACGGTACCAAACCACACCAAAACGGGGCAGTACCGTCCGAGTACATCCATACGGTACCAAACCACACCAAAACGGTGCAATACCGTACGAGTACTTCGTTACGGTACCAAACCACACCAAAACGGTACAATACCGTACGAGTACTTCGTTACTGTACCAAACCACACCGAAACGGTGCAATACCGCACGAGAACATCCATACGGTACCAACCCACACCAAAACGGTGCAATACCGTGCGAGTACATCCATACGGTACCAAACCACACCAAAACGGTGCAATACCGTACGAGTACTTCGTTATGGTACCAAACCACACTAAAACGGTACAATACCGTACGAGTAAATCCATACGGTACCAAACCACACCAAAATGGTGCAATACCGTACGAGTACTCCGTTACGGTACCAAACCACACCAAAACGGTGCAATACCGTACGAGTACATCCTTACGGTACCAAACCACACCAAAACGGTGCAATACCGTACGAGTACTTCGTTACGGTACCAAACCACACCAAAACGGTACAATACCGTACGAGTACTTCGTTACGGTACCAAACCACACCAAAAGGGTGCAATACCGTACGAGTACATCCATACGGTACCAAACAACACCAAAACGGTGCAATACCGTACGAGTACTTCGTTACGGTACTAAACCACACCAAAACGGTCCAATACCGTACGAGTACTTCGTTACGGTACCAAACCACACCAAAACGGTGCAATACCGTACGAGGACTTCGTTACGGTACCAAACCACACCAAAACGGTACAATACCGTACGGGTAAATCCATACGGTACCAAACCACACCAAAACGGGGCAGTACCGTCCGAGTACATCCATACGGTACCAAACCACACCAAAACGGTGCAATACCGTACGAGTACTTCGTTACGGTACCAAACCACACCAAAACGGTACAATACCGTACGAGTACTTCGTTACGGTACCAAACCACACCAAAAGGGTGCAATACCGTACGAGTACATCCATACGGTACCAAACCACACCAAAACGGTGCAATACCGTACGAGTACTTCGTTACGGTACTAAACCACACCAAAACGGTCCAATACCGTACGAGTACTTCGTTACGGTACCAAACCACACCAAAACGGTGCAATACCGTACGAGGACTTCGTTACGGTACCAAACCACACCAAAACGGTACAATACCGTACTGGTAAATCCATACGGTACCAAACCACACCAAAACGGTGCAATACCGTACGAGTACATCCTTACGGTACCAAACCACACCAAAACGGTGCAATACCGTACGAGTACTTCGTTACGGTACCAAACCACACCAAAACGGTGCAATACCGTACGAGTACATCCTTACGGTACCAAACCACACCAAAACGGTGCAATACCGTACGAGTACTTCGTTACGGTACCAAACCACACCAAAACGGTACAATACCGTACGAGTACTTCGTTACGGTACCAAACCACACCAAAAGGGTGCAATACCGTACGAGTACATCCATACGGTACCAAACCACACCAAAACGGTGCAATACCGTACGAGTACTTCGTTACGGTACTAAACCACACCAAAACGGTCCAATACCGTACGAGTACTTCGTTACGGTACCAAACCACACCAAAACGGTGCAATACCGTACGAGGACTTCGTTACGGTACCAAACCACACCAAAACGGTACAATACCGTACGGGTAAATCCATACGGTACCAAACCACACCAAAACGGGGCAGTACCGTCCGAGTACATCCATACGGTACCAAACCACACCAAAACGGTGCAATACCGTACGAGTACTTCGTTACGGTACCAAACCACACCAAAACGGTACAATACCGTACGAGTACTTCGTTACGGTACCAAACCACACCAAAACGGTACAATACCGTACGAGTACTTCGTTACGGTACCAAACCACACCAAAAGGGTGCAATACCGTACGAGTACATCCATACGGTACCAAACCACACCAAAACGGTGCAATACCGTACGAGTACTTCGTTACGGTACTAAACCACACGAAAACGGTCCAATACCGTACGAGTACTTCGTTACGGTACCAAACCACACCAAAACGGTGCACTACCGCACGAGAACATCCATACGGTACCAACCCACACCAAAACGGTGCAATACCGTGCGAGTACTTCGTTACGGTACCAAACCACACCAAAACGGGGCAGTACCGTCCGAGTACATCCATACGGTACCAAACCACACCAAAACGGTGCAATACCGTACGAGTACTTCGTTACGGTACCAAACCACACCAAAACGGTACAATACCGTACGAGTACTTCGTTACGGTACCAAACCACACCGAAACGGTGCAATACCGCACGAGAACATCCATACGGTACCAACCAACACCAAAACGGTGCAATACCGTGCGAGTACATCCATACGGTACCAAACCACACCAAAACGGTGCAATACCGTACGAGTACTTCGTTATGGTACCAAACCACACTAAAACGGTACAATACCGTACTAGTATATCCATACGGTACCAAACAACACCAAAACGGTGCAATACCATACGAGTACATCCATACGGTACCAAACCACACCAAAACGGTGCAATACCGTACGAGTACTTCGTTACGGTACCAAACCACACCAAAACGGTGCAATACCGTACAAGTACTTCGTGACGGTACCAAACCACACCAAAACGGTACAATACCGTACGAGTACATCCATACGGTACCAAATCACACCAAAACGGCGCAATACCGTATGAGTACTTCATTAGGGTACCAAACCACACCAAAACAGTACAAAACCCTACGAGTACATCCATACGGTACCAAACAACACCAAAACGGTGCAATACCGTACGAGTACTTCGTTACGGTACCAAACCACACCAAAACGGTGCAATACCGTATGAGTACCAAACAACACCAAAACGGTGCAATACCGTACGAGTACATCCATACGGTACCAAACCACACCAAAACGGTGCAATACCGTACGAGCACATCCATACGGCACCAAACCACACCAAAACGGTGCAATACCGTACGAGTACTTCGTTACGGTACAAAGCCACACCAAAACGGTACAATACCGTACGAGTACATCCATACGGTACCAAACCACCACAAAACGGTGCAATACCGTACGAGTACTTCGTTACGGTACCAAACCACACCAAAACGGTACAATACCGTACCAAAACGGTACAATACCGTACGAGTACATCCATACGGTACCACACCACACCAAAACGGTGCAATACCGTACGAATACTTCGTTACGGTACCAAACCACACCAAAACGGGGCAGTACCGTCCGAATACATCCATACGGTACCAAACCACACCAAAACTGTGCAATACTGTACGAGTACTTCGTTACGGTACCAAACCACACCAAAACGGTACAATACCGTACGAGTACTTCGTTACGGTACCAAACCACACCGAAACGATGCAATACCGTACGAGAACATCCATACGGTACCAACCCACACCAAAACGGGGCAATACCGTGCGAGTACTTCCATACGGTACCAAACCACACCAAAACGGTGCAATACCGTACGAGTACTTCGTTACGGTACAAAGCCACACCAAAACGGTACAATACCGTACGAGTACATCCATACGGTACCAAACCACCACAAAACGGTGCAATACCGTACGAGTACTTCGTTACGGTACCAAACCACACCAAAACGGTACAATACCGTACGAGTACATCCATACGGTACCAAACCACACAAAACGGTGCAATACCGTACGAGTACTTCGTTACGGTACCAAACCACACCAAAACGGTGCAATACCGTACGAGTACTTCGTTACGGTACCAAACCACACCAAAACGGTACAATACCGTACGAGTACATCCATACGGTACCAAACCACACCAAAACGGTGCAATACCGTACGAGTACTTCGTTACGGTACCAAACCACACCAAAACGGTACAATACCGTACGAGTACATCCATACGGTACCACACCACACCAAAACGGTGCAATACCGTACGAGTACTTCGTTACGGTACCAAACCACACCAAAACGGGGCAGTACCGTCCGAGTACATCCATACGGTACCAAACCACACAAAAACGGTGCACTACCGTACGAGTACTTCGTTACGGTACCAAACCACACCAAAACGGTACAATACCGTACGAGTACTTCGTTACGGTACCAAACCACACCGAAACGGTGCAATACCGTACGAGAACATCCATACGGTACCAACCCACACCAAAATGGTGCAATACCGTGCGAGTACATCCATACGGTACCAAACCACACCAAAACGGTGCAATACCGTACGAGTACTTCGTTATGGTACCAAACCACACTAAAACGGTACAATACCGTACGAGTAAATCCATACGGTACCAAACCACACCAAAACGGTGCAATACCGTACGAGTACTCCATTACGGTACCAAACCACACCAAAACGGTGTAATACCGTACGACTACATCCATACGGTACCAAACCACACCAAAACGGTGCAATACCGTACGAGTACTTCGTTACTGTACCAAACCACACCAAAATGGTACAATACCGTACGAGTACTTCGTTACGGTACCAAACCACACCAAAATGGTGCAATACCGTACGAGTACATCCATACGGTACCAAACCACACCAAAACGGTGCAATACCGTACGAGTACTTCGTTACGGTACTAAACCACACCAAAACGGTCCAATACCGTACGAGTACTTCGTTACGGTACCAAACCACACCAAAACGGTGCAATACCGTACGAGTACTTCGTTACGGTACCAAACCACACAAAAACGGTAAAATACCGTACGAGTAAATCCATACGGTACCAAACCACACCAAAACGGTGCAATACCGTACGAGTACTTCGTTACGGTACCAAACCACACCAAAACGATGCAATACCGTACGAGTACATCCATACGGTACCAAACCACACCAAAACGGTGCAATACCGTACGAGTACTTCGTTACGGTACCAAACCACACCAAAACGGTACAATACCGTACGAGTAAATCCATACGGTACCAAACCACACCAAAACGGTGCAATACCGTACGAGTACTTCGTTACGGTACCAAACCACACCAAAACGGTACAATACCGTACGAGTACATCCATACGGTACCAACCCACACCAAAACGGTGCAATACCGTGCGAGTACTTCCATACGGTACCAAACCACACCAAAACGGTGCAATACCGTACGAGTACTTCGTTACGGTACAAAGCCACACCAAAACGGTACAATACCGTACGAGTACATCCATACGGTACCAAACCACCACAAAACGGTGCAATACCGTACGAGTACTTCGTTACGGTACCAAACCACACCAAAACGGTACAATACCGTACGAGTACATCCATACGGTACCAAACCACACAAAACGGTGCAATACCGTACGAGTACTTCGTTACGGTACCAAACCACACCAAAACGGTGCAATACCGTACGAGTACTTCGTTACGGTACCAAACCACACCAAAACGGTGCAATACCGTACGAGTACTTCGTTACGGTACTAAACCACACCAAAACGGTCCAATACCGTACGAGTACTTCGTTACGGTACCAAACCACACCAAAACGGTGCAATACCGTACGAGTACTTCGTTACGGTACCAAACCACACAAAAACGGTAAAATACCGTACGAGTAAATCCATACGGTACCAAACAACACCAAAACGGTGCAATACCGTACGAGTACTTCGTTACGGTACCAAACCACACCAAAACGATGCAATACCGTACGAGTACATCCATACGGTACCAAACCACACCAAAACGGTGCAATACCGTACGAGTACTTCGTTACGGTACCAAACCACACCGAAACGGTGCAATACCGTACGAGAACATCCATACGGTACCAACCCACACCAAAATGGTGCAATACCGTGCGAGTACATCCATACGGTACCAAACCACACCAAAACGGTGCAATACCGTACGAGTACTTCGTTACTGTACCAAACCACACCAAAATGGTACAATACCGTACGAGTACTTCGTTACGGTACCAAACCACACCAAAATGGTGCAATACCGTACGAGTACATCCATACGGTACCAAACCACACCAAAACGGTGCAATACCGTACGAGTACTTCGTTACGGTACTAAACCACACCAAAACGGTCCAATACCGTACGAGTACTTCGTTACGGTACCAAACCACACCAAAACGGTGCAATACCGTACGAGTACTTCGTTACGGTACCAAACCACACAAAAACGGTAAAATACCGTACGAGTAAATCCATACGGTACCAAACCACACCAAAACGGTGCAATACCGTACGAGTACTTCGTTACGGTACCAAACCACACCAAAACGATGCAATACCGTACGAGTACATCCATACGGTACCAAACCACACCAAAACGGTGCAATACCGTACGAGTACTTCGTTACGGTACCAAACCACACCGAAACGGTGCAATACCGTACGAGAACATCCATACGGTACCAACCCACACCAAAATGGTGCAATACCGTCCGAGTACATCCATACGGTACCAAACCACACAAAAACGGTGCAATACCGTACGAGTACTTCGTTACGGTACCAAACCACACCAAAACGGTACAATACCGTACGAGTACTTCGTTACGGTACCAAACCACACCGAAACGGTGCAATACCGTACGAGAACATCCATACGGTACCAACCCACACCAAAATGGTGCAATACCGTGCGAGTACATCCATACGGTACCAAACCACACCAAAACGGTGCAATACCGTACGAGTACTTCGTTATGGTACCAAACCACACTAAAACGGTACAATACCGTACGAGTAAATCCATACGGTACCAAACCACACCAAAACGGTGCAATACCGTACGAGTACTCCATTACGGTACCAAACCACACCAAAACGGTGTAATACCGTACGACTACATCCATACGGTACCAAACCACACCAAAACGGTGCAATACCGTACGAGTACTTCGTTACTGTACCAAACCACACCAAAATGGTACAATACCGTACGAGTACTTCGTTACGGTACCAAACCACACCAAAATGGTGCAATACCGTACGAGTACATCCATACGGTACCAAACCACACCAAAACGGTGCAATACCGTACGAGTACTTCGTTACGGTACTAAACCACACCAAAACGGTCCAATACCGTACGAGTACTTCGTTACGGTACCAAACCACACCAAAACGGTGCAATACCGTACGAGTACTTCGTTACGGTACCAAACCACACAAAAACGGTAAAATACCGTACGAGTAAATCCATACGGTACCAAACCACACCAAAACGGTGCAATACCGTACGAGTACTTCGTTACGGTACCAAACCACACCAAAACGATGCAATACCGTACGAGTACATCCATACGGTACCAAACCACACCAAAACGGTGCAATACCGTACGAGTACTTCGTTACGGTACCAAACCACACCAAAACGGTACAATACCGTACGAGTAAATCCATACGGTACCAAACCACACCAAAACGGTGCAATACCGTACGAGTACTTCGTTACGGTACCAAACCACACCAAAACGGTACAATACCGTACGAGTACATCCATACGGTACCAACCCACACCAAAACGGTGCAATACCGTGCGAGTACTTCCATACGGTACCAAACCACACCAAAACGGTGCAATACCGTACGAGTACTTCGTTACGGTACAAAGCCACACCAAAACGGTACAATACCGTACGAGTACATCCATACGGTACCAAACCACCACAAAACGGTGCAATACCGTACGAGTACTTCGTTACGGTACCAAACCACACCAAAACGGTACAATACCGTACGAGTACATCCATACGGTACCAAACCACACAAAACGGTGCAATACCGTACGAGTACTTCGTTACGGTACCAAACCACACCAAAACGGTGCAATACCGTACGAGTACTTCGTTGCGGTACCAAACCACACCAAAACGGTACAATACCGTACGAGTACATCCATACGGTACCAAACCACACCAAAACGGTGCAATACCGTACGAGTACTTCGTTACGGTACCAAACCACACCAAAACGGTACAATACCGTACGAGTACATCCATACGGTACCACACCACACCAAAACGGTGCAATACCGTACGAGTACTTCGTTACGGTACCAAACCACACCAAAACGGGGCAGTACCGTCCGAGTACATCCATACGGTACCAAACCACACAAAAACGGTGCAATACCGTACGAGTACTTCGTTACGGTACCAAACCACACCAAAACGGTACAATACCGTACGAGTACTTCGTTACGGTACCAAACCACACCGAAACGGTGCAATACCGTACGAGAACATCCATACGGTACCAACCCACACCAAAATGGTGCAATACCGTGCGAGTACATCCATACGGTACCAAACCACACCAAAACGGTGCAATACCGTACGAGTACTTCGTTATGGTACCAAACCACACTAAAACGGTACAATACCGTACGAGTAAATCCATACGGTACCAAACCACACCAAAACGGTGCAATACCGTACGAGTACTCCATTACGGTACCAAACCACACCAAAACGGTGTAATACCGTACGACTACATCCATACGGTACCAAACCACACCAAAACGGTGCAATACCGTACGAGTACTTCGTTACTGTACCAAACCACACCAAAATGGTACAATACCGTACGAGTACTTCGTTACGGTACCAAACCACACCAAAATGGTGCAATACCGTACGAGTACATCCATACGGTACCAAACCACACCAAAACGGTGCAATACCGTACGAGTACTTCGTTACGGTACTAAACCACACCAAAACGGTCCAATACCGTACGAGTACTTCGTTACGGTACCAAACCACACCAAAACGGTGCAATACCGTACGAGTACTTCGTTACGGTACCAAACCACACAAAAACGGTAAAATACCGTACGAGTAAATCCATACGGTACCAAACCACACCAAAACGGTGCAATACCGTACGAGTACTTCGTTACGGTACCAAACCACACCAAAACGATGCAATACCGTACGAGTACATCCATACGGTACCAAACCACACCAAAACGGTGCAATACCGTACGAGTACTTCGTTACGGTACCAAACCACACCAAAACGGTACAGTACCGTACGAGTAAATCCATACGGTACCAAACCACACCAAAACGGTGCAATACCGTACGAGTACTTCGTTACGGTACCAAACCACACCAAAACGGTGCAATACCGTACGAGTACATCCATACGGTACCAAACCACACCAAAACGGTGCAATACCGTACGAGTACTTCGTTACGGTACCAAACCACACCAAAACGGTGCAATACCGTACGAGTACTTCGTTACGGTACCAAACAACCCCAAAACGGTACAATACCGTACGAGTACATCCATACGGTACCAAACCACCCCAAAACGGTGCAATACCGTACGAGTACTTCGTTACGGTACCAAACCACACCAAAACGGTACAATACCGTACGAGTACATCCATACGGTACCAAAACACCCCAAAACGGTGCAATACCGTACGAGTACTTAGTTAAGGTACAAAGCCACACCAAAACGGTACAATACCATACGAGTACATCCATACGGTACCAAACCACCCCAAAACGGTGCAATACCGTACGAGTACTTCGTTACGGTACCAAACCACACCAAAACGGTACAATACCGTACGAGTACATCCATACGGTACAAAACCACACCAAAACTGTGCAATACCGTACGAGTACTTCGTTACGGTACCAAACCACTGCAAAACGGTGCAATAACGTACGAGTACTTCGTTACGGTACCAAACCAAACCAAAACGGTACAATACCGTACGAGTACATCCATACGGTACCAAACCACACCAAAACGGTGCAATACCGTGCGTGTACTTCGTTACGGTACCAAACCACACCAAAACGGTACAATACCGTACGAGAACTTCGTCACGCACCAAACCACACCAAAACGGTGCAATACCGTACGAGTACATCCATATGGTACCAAACCACACCAAAACAGTGCAATACCAAACCACACCAAAACGGTGCAATACCGTACGAGTACATCCATATGGTACCAAACCACACCAAAACAGTGCAATACCGTACGAGTACTTCGTTACGGTACCAAACCACACCAAAACGGTACAATACCGTACGACTACATCCATACGGTACCAAACCACACCAAAACGGTGCAATACCGTACGAGTACTTCGTTACGGTACCAAACCACACCAAAACGGTGCAATACCGTACGAGTACTTCGTTACGGTACCAAACCATACCAAAACGGTGCAATACCGTACGAGTATTTCGTTACGGTACCAAACCACACCAAAACGGTACAATACCGTACGAGTACATCCATACGGTACGAAACCACACCAAAACGGTGCAATACCGTAGGAGTACTTCGTTACGGTACCAAACCACACCAAAACCGTACAATACCGTACGAGTACATCCATACGGTACCGAACCACACAAAAATGGTGCAATACCGTACGAGTACTTCGTTACGGTACCAAACCACACCAAAACGGTGCAATACCGTACGAGTACATCCATATGGTACCAAACCACACCAAAACGGTGCAATACCGTACGAGTACATCCATACGGCACCAAACCACACCAAAACGGTGCAATACCGAACGAGTACGTGAATACGATACCAAACCACACCAAAACGGTGCAATACCGTACGAGGACATCCATACGGTACCAAACCACACGAAAACGGTGCAATACCGTACGAGTACTTCGTTACGGTACAAAGCCACACCAAAACGGTTCAATACCGTACGAGTACATCCATACGGTACCAAACCACACCAAAACGGTGCTATACCGTACGAGTACTTAGTTACGGTACCAAACCACACCAAAACGGTACAATACCGTACGAGAACTTCGTCACGCACCAAACCACACCAAAACGGTGCAATACCGTACGAGTACATCCATATGGTACCAAACCACACCAAAACAGTGCTATACCAAACCACACCAAAACGGTGCAATACCGTACGAGTACATCCATATGGTACCAAACCACACCAAAACAGTGCAATACCGTACGAGTACTTCGTTACGGTATCAAACCACACCAAAACGGTACAATACCGTACGACTACATCCATACGGTACCAAACCACACCAAAACGGTGCAATACCGTACGAGTACTTCGTTACGGTACCAAACCACACCAAAACGGTGCAATACCGTACGAGTACATCCATACGGTACCAAACCACACAAAAACGGTGCAATACCGTACGAGTACATCCATACGGCACCAAACCACACCAAAACGGTGCAATACCGAACGAGTACGTGAATACGATACCAAACCACACCAAAACGGTGCAATACCGTACGAGGACATCCATACGGTACCAAACCACACCAAAACGGTGCAATACCGTACGAGTACTTCGTTACGGTACAAAGCCACACCAAAACGGTTCAATACCGTACGAGTACATCCATACGGTACCAAACCACCCCAAAATGGTGCAATACCGTACGAGTACTTCGTTACGGTACCAAACAACACCAAAACGGTGCAATACCGTACGAGTACTTCGGTACGGTACCAAACCATACAAAAACGGTACAATACCGTACGAGTAAATCCATACGGTACCAAACCACACCAAAACGGTGCAATATCGTACGAGTACATCCATACGGCACCAAACCACACCAAAACGGTGCAATACCGAACGAGTACGTGAATACGATACCAAACCACACCAAAACGGTGCAATACCGTACGAGGAAATCCATACGGTACCAAACCACACCAAAACGGTGCAATACCGTACGAGTACTTCGTTACGGTACAAAGCCACACCAAAACGGTTCAATACCGTACGAGTACATCCATACGGTACCAAACCACCCCAAAATTGTGCAATACCGTACGAGTACTTCGTTACGGTACCAAACCACACCAAAACGGTACAATACCGTACGAGTACATCCATACGGTACCAAACCACACCAAAACGGTGCAATACCGTACGAGTACTTCGTTACGGTACCAAACCACACCAAAACTGTGCAATACCGTACGAGTACTTCGTTACGGTACCAAACCACACCAAAACGGTACAATACCGTACGAGTACATCCATACGGTACCAAACCACACCAAAACGGTGCAATACCGTACGAGTACTTCGTTACGGTACCAAACCACACCAAAACAGTACAATACCGTACGAGTACATCCATACGGTACCACACCACACCAAAACGGTGCAATACCGTACGAGTACTTCGTTACGGTACCAAACCACACCAAAACGGGGCAATACCGTCCGAGTACATCCATACGGTACCAAACCACACCAAAACGGTGCAATACCGTACGAGTACTTCGTTACGGTACCAAACCACACCAAAACGGTACAATACCGTACGAGTACTTCGTTACAGTACCAAACCACACCAAAACGGTGCAATACCGTACGAGTACATCCATACGGTACCAAACCACACCAAAACGGTGCAATACCGTACGAGTACTTCGTTACGGTACCAAACCATACCAAAACGGTACAATACCGAACGAGTACATCCATACGGTACCAAACCACACCAAAACGGTGCAATACCGTACGAGTACATCCATACGGTACCAAACCACACCAAAACGGTGCAATACCGTACGAGTACTTCGTTACGGTACCAAACCACACCAAAACGGTGCAATACCGTACGAGTACTTCGTTACGGTACCAAACCACACAAAAACGGTACAATACCGTACGAGTAAATCCATACGGTACCAAACCACACCAAAACGGTGCAATACCGTACGAGTACTTCGTTACGGTACCAAACCACACCAAAACAGTGCAATACCGTACGAGTACATCCATACGGTACCAAACCACACCAAAACGGTGCAATACCGTACGAGTACTTCATTACGGTACCAAACCACACCAAAACGGTACAATACCGTACGAGAACTTCGTCACGGCACCAAACCACACTAAAACGGTGCAATACCGTACGAGTACATCCATATGGTACCAAACCACACCAAAACGGTGCAATACCGAACGAGTACGTGAATACGATACCAAACCACACCAAAACGGTGCAATACCGTACGAGGACATCCATACGGTACCAAACCACACGAAAACGGTGCAATACCGTACGAGTACTTCGTTACGGTACAAAGCCACACCAAAACGGTTCAATACCGTACGAGTACATCCATACGGTACCAAACCACACCAAAACGGTGCTATACCGTACGAGTACTTCGTTACGGTACCAAACCACACCAAAACGGTACAATACCGTACGAGAACTTCGTCACGCACCAAACCACACCAAAACGGTGCAATACCGTACGAGTACATCCATATGGTACCAAACCACACCAAAACAGTGCTATACCAAACCACACCAAAACGGTGCAATACCGTACGAGTACATCCATATGGTACCAAACCACACCAAAACAGTGCAATACCGTACGAGTACTTCGTTACGGTACCAAACCACACCAAAACGGTACAATACCGTACGACTACATCAATACGGTACCAAACCACACCAAAACGGTGCAATACCGTACGAGTACTTCGTTACGGTACCAAACCACACCAAAACGGTGCAATACCGTACGAGTACATCCATACGGTACCAAACCACACCAAAACGGTGCAATACCGTACGAGTACATCCATACGGCACCAAACCACACCAAAACGGTGCAATACCGAACGAGTACGTGAATACGATACCAAACCACACCAAAACGGTGCAATACCGTACGAGGACATCCATACGGTACCAAACCACACCAAACGGTGCAATACCGTACGAGTACTTCGTTACGGTACAAAGCCACACCAAAACGGTTCAATACCGTACGAGTACATCCATACGGTACCAAACCACCCAAAAATGGTGCAATACCGTACGAGTACTTCGTTACGGTACCAAACCACACCAAAACGGTGCAATACCGTACGAGTACTTCGGTACGGTACCAAACCATACAAAAACGGTACAATACCGTACGAGTAAATCCATACGGTACCAAACCACACCAAAACGGTGCAATATCGTACGAGTACATCCATACGGCACCAAACCACACCAAAACGGTGCAATACCGAACGAGTACGTGAATACGATACCAAACCACACCAAAACGGTGCAATACCGTACGAGGACATCCATACGGTACCAAACCACACCAAAACGGTGCAATACCGTACGAGTACTTCGTTACGGTACAAAGCCACACCAAAACGGTTCAATACCGTACGAGTGCATCCATACGGTACCAAACCACCCCAAAATCGTGCAATACCGTACGAGTACTTCGTAACGGTACCAAACCACACCAAAACGGTACAATACCGTACGAGTACATCCATACGGTACCAAACCACACCAAAACGGTGCAATACCGTACGAGTACTTCGTTACGGTACCAAACCACACCAAAACTGTGCAATACCGTACGAGTACTTCGTTACGGTACCAAACCACACCAAAACGGTACAATACCGTACGAGTACATCCATACGGTACCAAACCACACCAAAACGGTGCAATACCGTACGAGTACTTCGTTACGGTACCAAACCACACCAAAACAGTACAATACCGTACGAGTACATCCATACGGTACCACACCACACCAAAACGGTGCAATACCGTACGAGTACTTCGTTACGGTACCAAACCACACCAAAACGGGGCAATACCGTCCGAGTACATCCATACGGTACCAAACCACACCAAAACGGTGCAATACCGTACGAGTACTTCGTTACGGTACCAAACCACACCAAAACGGTACAATACCGTACGAGTACTTCGTTACAGTACCAAACCACACCAAAACGGTGCAATACCGTACGAGTACATCCATACGGTACCAAACCACACCAAAACAGTGCAATACCGTACGAGTACATCCATACGGTACCAAACCACACCAAAACGGTGCAATACCGTTCGAGTACTTCGTTACGGTACCAAACCATACCAAAACGGTACAATACCGTACGAGTACATCCATACGGTACCAAACCACACCAAAACGGTGCAATACCGTACGAGTACTTCGTTACGGTACCAAACCACACCAAAACAGTGCAATACCGTACGAGTACATCCATACGGTACCAAACCACACCAAAACGGTGCAATACCGTACGAGTACTTCATTACGGTACCAAACCACACCAAAACGGTACAATACCGTACGACTACATCCATACGGTACCAAACCCCCCCAAAACGGTGCAATACCGTACGAGTACTTCGTTACGGTACCAAACCACACCAAAACTGTGCAATACCGTACGAGTACTTCGTTACGATACCAAACCACACCAAAACGGTACAATACCGTACGAGTACATCCATACGGTACCAAACAACACCAAAACGGTGCAATACCGTACGAGTACTTCGTTACGGTACCAAACCACACCAAAACAGTACAATACCGTACGAGTACATCCATACGGTACCACACCACACCAAAACGGTGCAATACCGTACGAGTACTTCGTTACGGTACCAAACCACACAAAAACGGTACAATACCGTACGAGTAAATCCATACGGTACCAAACCACACCAAAACGGTGCAATACCGTACGAGTACTTCGTTACGGTACCAAACCACACCAAAACGGGGCAATACCGTCCGAGTACATCCATACGGTACCAAACCACACCAAAACGGTGCAATACCGTACGAGTACTTCGTTACGGTACCAAACCATACCAAAACGGTACAATACCGTACGAGTACATCCATACGGTACAAAACCACACCAAAACGGTGCAATACCGTACGAGTACATCCATACGGTACTAAACCACACCAAAACGGTGCAATACCGTACGAGTACATCCATACGGTACCAAACCACACCAAAACGGTGCAATACCGTACGAGTACTTCGTTACGGTACCAAACCACACCAAAACGGTGCAATACCGTACGAGTACTTCGTTACGGTACCAAACCACACAAAAACGGTACAATACCGTACGAGTAAATCCATACGGTACCAAACCACACCAAAACGGTGCAATACCGTACGAGTACTTCGTTACGGTACCAAACCACACCAAAACAGTGCAATACCGTACGAGTACATCCATACGGTACCAAACCACACCAAAACGGTGCAATACCGTACGAGTACTTCATTACGGTACCAAACCACACCAAAACGGTACAATACCGTACGAGAACTTCGTCACGGCACCAAACCACACTAAAACGGTGCAATACCGTACGAGTACATCCATATGGTACCAAACCACACCAAAACGGTGCAATACCGTACGAGTACTTCGTTACGGTACCAAACCACACCAAAACGGTACAATACCGTACGACTACATCCATACGGTACCAAACCCCCCCAAAACGGTGCAATACCGTACGAGTACTTCGTTACGGTACCAAATCACACCAAAACGGTACAATACCGTACGAGTACATCCATACGGTACCAAACCACACCAAAACGGTGCAATACCGTACGAGTACTTCGTTACGGTACCAAACCACACCAAAACGGGGCAATACCGTCCGAGTACATCCATACGGTACCAAACCACACCAAAACGGTGCAATACCGTACGAGTACTTCGTTACGGTACCAAACCATACCAAAACGGTACAATACCGTACGAGTACATCCATACGGTACAAAACCACACCAAAACGGTGCAATACCGTACGAGTACATCCATACGGTACTAAACCACACCAAAACGGTGCAATACCGTACGAGTACTTCGTTACGGTACCAAACCACACCAAAACGGTGCAATACCGTACGAGTACTTCGTTACGGTACCAAACCACACAAAAACGGTACAATACCGTACGAGTAAATCCATACGGTACCAAACCACACCAAAACGGTGCAATACCGTACGAGTACTTTGTTACGGTACCAAACCACACCAAAACAGTGCAATACCGTACGAGTACATCCATACGGTACCAAACCACACCAAAACGGTGCAATACCGTACGAGTACTTCATTACGGTACCAAACCACACCAAAACGGTACAATACCGTACGAGAACTTCGTCACGGCACCAAACCACACTAAAACGGTGCAATACCGTACGAGTACATCCATATGGTACCAAACCACACCAAAACGGTGCAATACCGTACGAGTACTTCGTTACGGTACCAAACCACACCAAAACGGTACAATACCGTACGACTACATCCATACGGTACAAAACCCCCCCAAAACGGTGCAATACCGTACGAGTACTTCGTTACGGTACCAAACCACACCAAAACGGTACAATACCGTACGAGTACATCCATACGGTACCAAACCACACCAAAACGGTGCAATACCGTACGAGTACTTCGTTACGGTACCAAACCACACCAAAACGGTACAATACCGTACGAGTACATCCATACGGTACCACACCACACCAAAACGGTGCAATACCGTACGAGTACATCGTTACGGTACCAAACCACACCAAAACGGGGCAATACCGTCCGAGTACATCCATACGGTACCAAACCACACCAAAACAGTGCAATACTGTATGAGTACTTCGTTACGGTACCAAACCACACCAAAACGGTACAATACCGTACGAGTACTTCGCTACGGTACCAAACCACACCAAAACCGTGCAATACCGTACGAGTACATCCATACGGTACCAAACCACATCAAAATGGTTCAATACGGTACGAGTACATTCATATGGTACCAAACCAAACCAAAACGGTGCAATACCGTGCGAGTACATCCATACGGTACCAAACCACACCAAAACGATGCAATACCGTACGAGTACTTCGTTACGGTACAAAACCACACCAAAACGGTGCAATACCGTACGAGTACATCCATACGGTACCAAACCACACCAAAACGGTTCAACACCGTACGAGTACATCCATATGGCACCAAACCACACCAAAACGGAGCAATACCAGACGAGTACTTCGTTACGGTACCAAACCACACCAAAACGGTGCAATACCGTACGAGTACATCCATACGGTACCAAACCACACCAAAACGGTGCAATACCGTACGAGTACTTCGTTACGGTACCAAACCACACCAAAACGGTACAATACCGTACGACTACATCCATACGGTACCAAACCCCCCCAAAACGGTGCAATACCGTACGAGTACTTCGTTACGGTACCAAACCACACCAAAACGGTACAATACCGTACGAGTACATCCATACGGTACCAAACCACACCAAAACGGTGCAATACCGTACGAGTACTTCGTTACGGTACCAAACCACACCAAAACAGTACAATACCGTACGAGTACATCCATACGGTACCACACCACACCAAAACGGTGCAATACCGTACGAGTACTTCGTTACGGTACCAAACCACACAAAAACGGTACAATACCGTACGAGTAAATCCATACGGTACCAAACCACACCAAAACGGTGCAATACCGTACGAGTACTTCGTTACGGTACCAAACCACACCAAAACGGGGCAATACCGTCCGAGTACATCCATACGGTACCAAACCACACCAAAACGGTGCAATACCGTACGAGTACTTCGTTACGGTACCAAACCATACCAAAACGGTACAATACCGTACGAGTACATCCATACGGTACAAAACCACACCAAAACGGTGCAATACCGTACGAGTACATCCATACGGTACTAAACCACACCAAAACGGTGCAATACCGTACGAGTACATCCATACGGTACCAAACCACACCAAAACGGTGCAATACCGTACGAGTACTTCGTTACGGTACCAAACCACACCAAAACGGTGCAATACCGTACGAGTACTTCGTTACGGTACCAAACCACACAAAAACGGTACAATACCGTACGAGTAAATCCATACGGTACCAAACCACACCAAAACGGTGCAATACCGTACGAGTACTTCGTTACGGTACCAAACCACACCAAAACAGTGCAATACCGTACGAGTACATCCATACGGTACCAAACCACACCAAAACGGTGCAATACCGTACGAGTACTTCATTACGGTACCAAACCACACCAAAACGGTACAATACCGTACGAGAACTTCGTCACGGCACCAAACCACACTAAAACGGTGCAATACCGTACGAGTACATCCATATGGTACCAAACCACACCAAAACGGTGCAATACCGTACGAGTACTTCGTTACGGTACCAAACCACACCAAAACGGTACAATACCGTACGACTACATCCATACGGTACCAAACCCCCCCAAAACGGTGCAATACCGTACGAGTACTTCGTTACGGTACCAAATCACACCAAAACGGTACAATACCGTACGAGTACATCCATACGGTACCAAACCACACCAAAACGGTGCAATACCGTACGAGTACTTCGTTACGGTACCAAACCACACCAAAACGGGGCAATACCGTCCGAGTACATCCATACGGTACCAAACCACACCAAAACGGTGCAATACCGTACGAGTACTTCGTTACGGTACCAAACCATACCAAAACGGTACAATACCGTACGAGTACATCCATACGGTACAAAACCACACCAAAACGGTGCAATACCGTACGAGTACATCCATACGGTACTAAACCACACCAAAACGGTGCAATACCGTACGAGTACTTCGTTACGGTACCAAACCACACCAAAACGGTGCAATACCGTACGAGTACTTCGTTACGGTACCAAACCACACAAAAACGGTACAATACCGTACGAGTAAATCCATACGGTACCAAACCACACCAAAACGGTGCAATACCGTACGAGTACTTTGTTACGGTACCAAACCACACCAAAACAGTGCAATACCGTACGAGTACATCCATACGGTACCAAACCACACCAAAACGGTGCAATACCGTACGAGTACTTCATTACGGTACCAAACCACACCAAAACGGTACAATACCGTACGAGAACTTCGTCACGGCACCAAACCACACTAAAACGGTGCAATACCGTACGAGTACATCCATATGGTACCAAACCACACCAAAACGGTGCAATACCGTACGAGTACTTCGTTACGGTACCAAACCACACCAAAACGGTACAATACCGTACGACTACATCCATACGGTACAAAACCCCCCCAAAACGGTGCAATACCGTACGAGTACTTCGTTACGGTACCAAACCACACCAAAACGGTACAATACCGTACGAGTACATCCATACGGTACCAAACCACACCAAAACGGTGCAATACCGTACGAGTACTTCGTTACGGTACCAAACCACACCAAAACGGTACAATACCGTACGAGTACATCCATACGGTACCACACCACACCAAAACGGTGCAATACCGTACGAGTACATCGTTACGGTACCAAACCACACCAAAACGGGGCAATACCGTCCGAGTACATCCATACGGTACCAAACCACACCAAAACAGTGCAATACTGTATGAGTACTTCGTTACGGTACCAAACCACACCAAAACGGTACAATACCGTACGAGTACTTCGCTACGGTACCAAACCACACCAAAACCGTGCAATACCGTACGAGTACATCCATACGGTACCAAACCACATCAAAATGGTTCAATACGGTACGAGTACATTCATATGGTACCAAACCAAACCAAAACGGTGCAATACCGTGCGAGTACATCCATACGGTACCAAACCACACCAAAACGATGCAATACCGTACGAGTACTTCGTTACGGTACAAAACCACACCAAAACGGTGCAATACCGTACGAGTACATCCATACGGTACCAAACCACACCAAAACGGTTCAACACCGTACGAGTACATCCATATGGCACCAAACCACACCAAAACGGAGCAATACCAGACGAGTACTTCGTTACGGTACCAAACCACACCAAAACGGTGCAATACCGTACGAGTACATCCATACGGTACCAAACCACACCAAAACGGTGCAATACCGTACGAGTACTTCGTTACGGTACCAAACCACACCAAAACGGTACAATACCGTACGACTACATCCATACGGTACCAAACCCCCCCAAAACGGTGCAATACCGTACGAGTACTTCGTTACGGTACCAAACCACACCAAAACGGTACAATACCGTACGAGTACATCCATACGGTACCAAACCACACCAAAACGGTGCAATACCGTACGAGTACTTCGTTACGGTACCAAACCACACCAAAACAGTACAATACCGTACGAGTACATCCATACGGTACCACACCACACCAAAACGGTGCAATACCGTACGAGTACTTCGTTACGGTACCAAACCACACCAAAACGGGGCAATACCGTCCGAGTACATCCATACGGTACCAAACCACACCAAAACGGTGCAATACCGTACGAGTACTTCGTTACGGTACCAAACCATACCAAAACGGTACAATACCGTACGAGTACATCCATACGGTACAAAACCACACCAAAACGGTGCAATACCGTACGAGTACATCCATACGGTACTAAACCACACCAAAACGGTGCAATACCGTACGAGTACTTCGTTACGGTACCAAACCACACCAAAACGGTGCAATACCGTACGAGTACTTCGTTACGGTACCAAACCACACAAAAACGGTACAATACCGTACGAGTAAATCCATACGGTACCAAACCACACCAAAACGGTGCAATACCGTACGAGTACTTCGTTACGGTACCAAACCACACCAAAACAGTGCAATACCGTACGAGTACATCCATACGGTACCAAACCACACCAAAACGGTGCAATACCGTACGAGTACTTCATTACGGTACCAAACCACACCAAACCGGTACAATACCGTACGAGAACTTCGTCACGGCACCAAACCACACTAAAACGGTGCAATACCGTACGAGTACATCCATATGGTACCAAACCACACCAAAACGGTGCAATACCGTACGAGTACTTCGTTACGGTACCAAACCACACCAAAACGGTACAATACCGTACGACTACATCCATACGGTACAAAACCCCCCCAAAACGGTGCAATACCGTACGAGTACTTCGTTACGGTACCAAACCACACCAAAACGGTACAATACCGTACGAGTACATCCATACGGTACCAAACCACACCAAAACGGTGCAATACCGTACGAGTACTTCGTTACGGTACCAAACCACACCAAAACGGTACAATACCGTACGAGTACATCCATACGGTACCACACCACACCAAAACGGTGCAATACCGTACGAGTACATCGTTACGGTACCAAACCACACCAAAACGGGGCAATACCGTCCGAGTACATCCATACGGTACCAAACCACACCAAAACAGTGCAATACTGTATGAGTACTTCGTTACGGTACCAAACCACACCAAAACGGTACAATACCGTACGAGTACTTCGCTACGGTACCAAACCACACCAAAACCGTGCAATACCGTACGAGTACATCCATACGGTACCAAACCACATCAAAATGGTTCAATACGGTACGAGTACATTCATATGGTACCAAACCAAACCAAAATGGTGCAATACCGTGCGAGTACATCCATACGGTACCAAACCACACCAAAACGATGCAATACCGTACGAGTACTTCGTTACGGTACAAAACCACACCAAAACGGTGCAATACCGTACGAGTACATCCATACGGTCCCAAACCACACCAAAACGGTTCAACACCGTACGAGTACATCCATATGGCACCAAACCACACCAAAACGGAGCAATACCAGACGAGTACTTCGTTACGGTACCAAACCACACCAAAACGGTGCAATACCGTACGAGTACATCCATACGGTACCAAACCACACCAAAACGGTGCAATACCGTACGAGTACTTCGTTACGGTACCAAACCACACCAAAACGGTACAATACCGTACGAGAACTTCGTCACGGCACCAAACCACACTAAAACGGTGCAATACCGTACGAGTACATACATACGGTACCAAACCACCCCAAAACGGTGCAATACCTTACGAGTACTTCGTTACGGTACCAAACCACACCAAAACGGTACAATACCGTACGAGTACATCCATACGGTACCAAACCACCCCAAAACGGTGCAATACCGTACGAGTACTTCGTTATGGTACAAAGCCACACCAAAACGGTACAATACCGTACGAGTACATCCATACGGTACCAAACCACCCCAAAACGGTGCAATACCGTACGAGTACTTCGTTACGGTACCAAACCACACCAAAACGGTACAATTCCGTACGAGTACATCCATACGGTACCAAACCACACCAAAACGGTGCAATACCGTACGAGTACATCGTTACGGTACCAAACCACACCAAAACGGTCCAATACCGTACGAGTACTTCGTTACGGTACCAAACCACACCAAAACGGTGCAATACCGTATGAGTACTTCGTTACGGTACCAAACCACACTAAAACGGTACAATACCGTACGAGTACTTCGTTACGGTACCAAACCACACCAAAATGGTGCAATACCGTACGAGTACATCCATACGGTACCAAACCACATCAAAACGGTTCAATACGGTAAGAGTACATTCATACGGTACCAAACCAAACCAAAACGGTGCATTACCGTGCGAGTACATCCATACGGTACCAAACCACACCAAAACGATGCAATACCGTACGAGTACTTCGTTACGGTACAAAACCACACCAAAACGGTGCAATACCGTACGAGTACATCCATACGGTACCAAACCACACCAAAACGGTTCAATACCGTACGAGTACATCCATACGGCACCAAACCACACCAAAATGGAGCAATACCAGACGAGTACATCCATACAGTACCAAACCACACCAAAACGGTGCAATACCGTACGAGTACTTCGTTACGGTACCAAACCACACCAAAACGGTACAATACCGTACGAGAACTTCGTCACGGCACCAAACCACACTAAAACGGTGCAATACCGTACGAGTGCATCCATACGGTACCAAACCACCCCAAAACGGTGCAATACCTTACGAGTACTTCGTTACGGTACCAAACCACACCAAAACGGTACAATACCGTACGAGTACATCCATACGGTACCAAACCACCCCAAAACGGTGCAATACCGTACGAGTACATCCATACGGTACCAAACCACCCCAAAACGGTGCAATACCGTACGAGTACTTCGTTACGGTACCAAACCACACCAAAACGGTACAATTCCGTACGAGTACATCCATACGGTACCAAACCACCCCAAAACGGTGCAATACCGTACGAGTACTTCGTTACGGTACCAAACCACACCAAAACGGTACAATTCCGTACGAGTACATCCATACGGTACCAAACCACACCAAAACGGTGCAATACCGTACGAGTACATCGTTACGGTACCAAACCACACCAAAACGGTACAATACCGTACGAGTACTTCGTTACGGTACCAAACCACACCAAAACGGTGCAATACCGTACGAGTACATCCATACGGTACCAAACCACACCAAAACGGTGCAATAACGTACGAGTACTTCGTTACGGTACCAAACCACACCAAAACGGTACAATACCGTCCGAAAACTTCGTCACGGCACCAAACCAAACTAAAACGGTGCAATACCGTACGAGTACATCCATACGGTACCAAACCACACCAAAACGGTGCAATACCGTACGAGTACTTCGTTACGGTACCAAACCACACCAAAACGGTACAATACCGTACGACTACATCCATACCGTACCAAACCACCCCAAAGCAGTGCAATACCGTACGAGTACTTCGTTACGGTACCAAATCACACCAAAACGGTACAATACCGTACGAGTACATCCATACGGTACCAAACCACACCAAAACGGCGCAATACCGTACGAGTACATCCATACGGTACCAAACCACACCAAAACGGTGCAATACCGTACGAGTACTTCGTTACGGTACCAAACCACACCAAAATGGTGCAATACCGTACGAGTACTTCGTTACGGTACCAAACAACCCCAAAACGGTAAAATACCGTACGAGTACATCCATATGGTACCAAACCACCCCAAAACGGTGCAATACCGTACGAGTACTTCGTTACGGTACAAAACCACACCAAAACGGTACAATACCGTACGAGTACATCCATACGGTACCAAACCACCCCAAAACGGTGCAATACCGAACGAGTACTTCGTTACGGTACCAAACCACACCAAAACGGTACAATACCGTACGACTACATCCATACGGTACCAAACCACCCCAAAACGGTGCAATACCGTACGAGTACTTCGTTACGGTACCAAACCACACCAAAACGGTACAATACCGTACGAGTACATCCATACGGTACCAAACCACACCAAAACGGTGCAATACCGTACGAGTACTTCGTTACGGTACCAAACCACACCAAAACGGTGCAATACCGTACGAGTACTTCGTTACGGTACCAAACCACACCAAAACGGTACAACACCGTCCGAGTACATCCATACGGTACCAAACCACACCCAAACGGTGCAATACCGAACGAGTACTTCGTTACGGTACCAAACCACACCAAAACGGTACAATACCGTACGACTACATCCATACGGTACCAAACCACCCCAAAACGGTGCAATACCCTACGAGTACTTCGTTACGGTACCAAACCACACCAAAACGGTACAATACCGTACGAGTACATCCATACGGTACCAAACCACACCAAAACTGTGCAATACCGTACGAGTACTTCGTTACGGTACCAAACCACACCAAAACGGTGCAATACCGTACGAGTACTTCGTTACGGTACCAAACCACACCAAAACGGTGCAATACCGTACGAGTACTTCGTTACGGTACCAAACCACAACAAAACGGTACAACACCGTCCGAGTACATCCATACGGTACCAAACCACACCAAAACGGTGCAATACCGTAGGAGTAGTTCGTTACGGTACCAAACCACACCAAAACAGTACAATACCGTACGAGTACATCCATACGGTACCAAACCACACCAAAACGGTGCAAAACCGTACGAGTACATCCATACGGCACCAAACCACACCAAAACGGTGCAATACCGAACGAGTACGTGCATACGATACCAAACCACACCAAAACGGTGCAATACCGTACGAGGACATCCATACGGTACCAAACCACACCAAAACGGTGCAATACCGTACGAGTACTTCGTTACGGTACAAAGCCACACCAAAACGGTACAATACCGTACGAGTACATCCATACTGTACCAAACCCCCCCAAAACGGTGCAATACCGTACGAGTACTTCGTTACGGTACCAAACCACACCCACACCAAAACGGTGCAATACCGTACGAGTACTTCGTTACGGTACCAAACGACACCAAAACGGTACAATACCGTACGAGTACATCCATACGGTACCAAACCACACCAAAACTGTGCAATACCGTACGAGTACTTCGTTACGGTACCAAACCACACCAAAATGGTGCAATACCGTACGAGTACTTCGTTACGGTACCAAACAACCCCAAAACGGTAAAATACCGTACGAGTACATCCATACGGTACCAAACCACACCAAAACGGTACAATACCGTACGAGTACATCCATACGGTACCAAACCACCCCAAAACGGTGCAATACCCTACGAGTACTTCGTTACGGTACCAAACCACACCAAAACGGTACAATACCGTACGAGTACATCCATACGGTACCAAACCACACCAAAACTGTGCAATACCGTACGAGTACTTCGTTACGGTACCAAACCACACCAAAACGGTGCAATAACGTACGAGTACTTCGTTACGGTACCAAACCACACCAAAACGGTACAATACCGTACGAGAACTTCGTCACGGCACCAAACAACACTAAAACGGTGCAATACCGTACGAGTACATCCATACGGTACCAAACCACACCAAAACGGTGCAATACCGTACGAGTACTTCGTTACGGTACCAAACCACACCAAAACGGTACAATACCGTACGACTACATCCATACGGTACCAAACCACCCCAAAACGGTGCAATACCGTACGAGTACTTCGTTACGGTACCAAACCACACAAAAACGGTACAATACCGTACGAGTACATCCATACGGTACCAAACCACACCAAAACGGTGCAATACCGTACGAGTACTTCGTTACGGTACCAAACCACACCAAAACGGTGCAATACCGTACGAGTACTTCGTTACGGTACCAAACCACACCAAAACGGTACAACACCGTCCGAGTACATCCATACGGTACCAAACCACACCAAAACGGTGAAATACCGTAGGAGTAGTTCGTTACGGTACCAAACCACACCAAAACAGTACAATACCGTACGAGTACATCCATACGGTACCAAACCACACCAAAACGGTGCAATACCGTACGAGTACATCCATACGGCACCAAACCACACCAAAACGGTGCAATACCGAACGAGTACGTGCATACGATACCAAACCACACCAAAACGGTGCAATACCGTACGAGGACATCCATACGGTACCAAACCACACCAAAACGGTGCAATACCGTACGAGTACTTCGTTACGGTACAAAGCCACACCAAAACGGTACAATACCGTACGAGTACATCCATACTGTACCAAACCACCACAAAACGGTAAAATACCGTACGAGTACATCCATACGGTACCAAACCAACCCAAAATGGTGCAATACCGTACGAGTACTTCGTTACGGTACCAAACCACACCAAAACGGTACAATACCGTACGAGTACATCCATACGGTACCAAACCACCTCAAAACGGTGCAATACCGTACGAGTACTTCGTTACGGTACCAAACCACACCAAAACGGTACAACACCGTCCGAGTACATCCATACGGTACCAAACAACACCAAAACGGTGCAATACCGTAGGAGTAGTTCGTTACGGTACCAAACCACACCAAAACAGTACAATACCGTACGAGTACATCCATACGGTACCAAACCACACCAAAACGGTGCAATACCGTACGAGTACATCCATACGGCACCAAACCACACCAAAACGGTGCAATACCGAACGAGTACGTGCATACGATACCAAACCACACCAAAACGGTGCAATACCGTACGAGGACATCCATACGGTACCAAACCACACCAAAACGGTGCAATACCGTACGAGTACTTCGTTACGGTACAAAGCCACACCAAAACGGTACAATACCGTACGAGTACATCCATACTGTACCAAACCACCCCAAAACGGTGCAATACCGTACGAGTACTTCGTTACGGTACCAAACCACACCAAAACGGTGCAATACCGTACGAGTACTTCATTACGGTACCAAACCACACCAAAACGGTGCAATACCGTACGAGTACTTCGTTACGGTACCAAACCACACCAAAACGGTGCAATACCGTACGAGTACATCCATACGGTACCAAACCACACCAAAACGGTGCAATACCGTACGAGTACTTCGTTACGGTACCAAACCACACCAAAACGGTGCAATAACGTACGAGTACTTCGTTACGGTACCAAACCACACCAAAACGGTACAATACCGTACGAAAACTTCGTCACGGCACCAAACCACACTAAAACGGTGCAATACCGTACGAGTACATCCATACGGTACCAAACTACACCAAAACGGTTCAATACCGTACGAGTACATCCATACGGCACCAAACCACACCAAAACGGTGCAATACCGTACGAGTACTTCGTTACGGTACCAAACCACACCAAAACGGTGCAATACCGTACGAGTACATCCATACGGTACCAAACCACACCAAAACGGTGCAATAACGTACGAGTACTTCGTTACGGTACCAAACCACACCAAAACGGTACAATACCGTACTAAAACTTCGTCACGGCACCAAACCACACTAAAACGGTGCAATACCGTACGAGTACATCCATACGGTACCAATCCACACCAAAACGGTGCAATACCGTACGAGTACTTCGTTACGGTACCAAACCACACCAAAACGGTACAATACCGTACGACTACATCCATACCGTACCAAACCACCCCAAAACGGTGCAATACCGTACGAGTACTTCGTTACGGTACCAAATCACACCAAAACGGTACAATACCGTACGAGTACATCCATACGGTACCAAACCACACCAAAACGGTGCAATACCGTACGAGTACATCCATACGGTACCAAACCACACCAAAACGGTGCAATACCGTACGAGTACTTCGTTACGGTACCAAACCACACCAAAATGGTGCAATACCGTACGAGTACTTCGTTACGGTACCAAACAACCCCAAAACGGTAAAATACCGTACGAGTACATCCATACGGTACCAAACCACCCCAAAACGGTGCAATACCGTACGAGTACTTTGTTACGGTACCAAACCACACCAAAACGGTACAATACCGTACGAGTACATCCATACAGTACCAAACCACCCCAAAACGGTGCAATACCGTACGAAAACTTCGATACGGAACCAAACCACACCAAAACGGTACAATACCGTACGAGTACATCCATACGGTACCAAACCACCCCAAAACGGTGCAATACCCTACGAGTACTTCGTTACGGTACCAAACAACACCAAAACGGTACAATACCGTACGAGTACATCCATACGGTACCAAACCACACCAAAACTGTGCAATACCGTACGAGTACTTCGTTACGGTACCAAACCACACCAAAACGGTGCAATAACGTACGAGTACTTCGTTACGGTACCAAACCACACCAAAACAGTACAATACCGTACGAGAACTTCGTCACGGCACCAAACCACACTAAAACGGTGCAATACCGTACGAGTACATCAATACGGTACCAAACCACTCCCAAACGGTGCAATACCGAACGAGTACTTCGTTACGGTACCAAACCACACCAAAACGGTACAATACCGTACGACTACATCCATACGGTACCAAACCACCCCAAAACGGTGCAATACCGTACGAGTACTTCGTTACGGTACCAAACCACACCAAAACGGTACAATACCGTACGAGTACATCCATACGGTACCAAACCACACCAAAACGGTGCAATACTGTACGAGTACTTCGTTACGGTACCAAACCACACCAAAACGGTGCAATACCGTACGAGTACTTCGCTACGGTACCAAACCACACCAAAACGGTACAACACCGTCCGAGTACATCCATACGGTACCAAACCACACCAAAACGGTGCAATACCGTAGGAGTAGTTCGTTACGGTACCAAACCACACCAAAACAGTACAATACCGTACGAGTACATCCATACGGTACCAAACCACACCAAAACTGTGCAATACCGTACGAGTACATCCATACGGCACCAAACCACACCAAAACGGTGCAATACCGAACGAGTACGTGCATACGATACCAAACCACACCAAAACGGTGCAATACCGTACGAGGACATCCATACGGTACCAAACCACACCAAAACGGTGCAATACCGTACGAGTACTTCGTTACGGTACAAAGCCACACCAAAACGGTACAATACCGTACGAGTACATACATACTGTACCAAACCACCCCAAAACGGTGCAATACCGTACGAGTACTTCGTTACGGTACCAAACCACACCCACACCAAAACGGTGCAATACCGTACGAGTACTTCGTTACGGTACCAAACGACACCAAAACGGTACAATACCGTACGAGTACATCCATACGGTACCAAACCACACCAAAACTGTGCAATACCGTACGAGTACTTCGTTACGGTACCAAACCACACCAAAATGGTGCAATACCGTACGAGTACTTCGTTACGGTACCAAACAACCCCAAAACGGTAAAATACCGTACGAGTACATCTATACGGTACCAAACCACACCAAAACGGTACAATACCGTACGAGTACATCCATACGGTACCAAACCACCCCAAAATGGTGCAATACCGTACGAGTACTTCGATACGGAACCAAACCACACCAAAACGGTACAATACCGTACGAGTACATCCATACGGTACCAAACCACCCCAAAACGGTGCAATACCCTACGAGTACTTCGTTACGGTACCAAACCACACCAAAACGGTACAATACCGTACGAGTACATCCATACGGTACCAAACCACCTCAAAACGGTGCAATACCGTACGAGTACTTCGTTACGGTACCAAACCACACCAAAACGGTACAACACCGTCCGAGTACATCCATACGGTACCAAACAACACCAAAACGGTGCAATACCGTAGGAGTAGTTCGTTACGGTACCAAACCACACCAAAACAGTACAATACCGTACGAGTACATCCATACGGTACCAAACCACACCAAAACGGTGCAATACCGTACGAGTACATCCATACGGCACCAAACCACACCAAAACGGTGCAATACCGAACGAGTACGTGCATACGATACCAAACCACACCAAAACGGTGCAATACCGTACGAGGACATCCATACGGTACCAAACCACACCAAAACGGTGCAATACCGTACGAGTACTTCGTTACGGTACAAAGCCACACCAAAACGGTACAATACCGTACGAGTACATCCATACTGTACCAAACCACCCCAAAACGGTGCAATACCGTACGAGTACTTCGTTACGGTACCAAACCACACCAAAACGGTGCAATACCGTACGAGTACTTCATTACGGTACCAAACCACACCAAAACGGTGCAATACCGTACGAGTACTTCGTTACGGTACCAAACCACACCAAAACGGTGCAATACCGTACGAGTACATCCATACGGTACCAAACCACACCAAAACGGTGCAATACCGTACGAGTACTTCGTTACGGTACCAAACCACACCAAAACGGTGCAATAACGTACGAGTACTTCGTTACGGTACCAAACCACACCAAAACGGTACAATACCGTACGAAAACTTCGTCACGGCACCAAACCACACTAAAACGGTGCAATACCGTACGAGTACATCCATACGGTACCAAACTACACCAAAACGGTTCAATACCGTACGAGTACATCCATACGGCACCAAACCACACCAAAACGGTGCAATACCGTACGAGTACTTCGTTACGGTACCAAACCACACCAAAACGGTGCAATACCGTACGAGTACATCCATACGGTACCAAACCACACCAAAACGGTGCAATAACGTACGAGTACTTCGTTACGGTACCAAACCACACCAAAACGGTACAATACCGTACTAAAACTTCGTCACGGCACCAAACCACACTAAAACGGTGCAATACCGTACGAGTACATCCATACGGTACCAATCCACACCAAAACGGTGCAATACCGTACGAGTACTTCGTTACGGTACCAAACCACACCAAAACGGTACAATACCGTACGACTACATCCATACCGTACCAAACCACCCCAAAACGGTGCAATACCGTACGAGTACTTCGTTACGGTACCAAATCACACCAAAACGGTACAATACCGTACGAGTACATCCATACGGTACCAAACCACACCAAAACGGTGCAATACCGTACGAGTACATCCATACGGTACCAAACCACACCAAAACGGTGCAATACCGTACGAGTACTTCGTTACGGTACCAAACCACACCAAAATGGTGCAATACCGTACGAGTACTTCGTTACGGTACCAAACAACCCCAAAACGGTAAAATACCGTACGAGTACATCCATACGGTACCAAACCACCCCAAAACGGTGCAATACCGTACGAGTACTTTGTTACGGTACCAAACCACACCAAAACGGTACAATACCGTACGAGTACATCCATACAGTACCAAACCACCCCAAAACGGTGCAATACCGTACGAGTACTTCGATACGGAACCAAACCACACCAAAACGGTACAATACCGTACGAGTACATCCATACGGTACCAAACCACCCCAAAACGGTGCAATACCCTACGAGTACTTCGTTACGGTACCAAACCACACCAAAACGGTACAATACCGTACGAGTACATCCATACGGTACCAAACCACACCAAAACTGTGCAATACCGTACGAGTACTTCGTTACGGTACCAAACCACACCAAAACGGTGCAATAACGTACGAGTACTTCGTTACGGTACCAAACCACACCAAAACAGTACAATACCGTACGAGAACTTCGTCACGGCACCAAACCACACTAAAACGGTGCAATACCGTACGAGTACATCAATACGGTACCACACCACTCCCAAACGGTGCAATACCGAACGAGTACTTCGTTACGGTACCAAACCACACCAAAACGGTACAATACCGTACGACTACATCCATACGGTACCAAACCACCCCAAAACGGTGCAATACCGTACGAGTACTTCGTTACGGTACCAAACCACACCAAAACGGTACAATACCGTACGAGTACATCCATACGGTACCAAACCACACCAAAACGGTGCAATACTGTACGAGTACTTCGTTACGGTACCAAACCACACCAAAACGGTGCAATACCGTACGAGTACTTCGCTACGGTACCAAACCACACCAAAACGGTACAACACCGTCCGAGTACATCCATACGGTACCAAACCACACCAAAACGGTGCAATACCGTAGGAGTAGTTCGTTACGGTACCAAACCACACCAAAACAGTACAATACCGTACGAGTACATCCATACGGTACCAAACCACACCAAAACTGTGCAATACCGTACGAGTACATCCATACGGCACCAAACCACACCAAAACGGTGCAATACCGAACGAGTACGTGCATACGATACCAAACCACACCAAAACGGTGCAATACCGTACGAGGACATCCATACGGTACCAAACCACACCAAAACGGTGCAATACCGTACGAGTACTTCGTTACGGTACAAAGCCACACCAAAACGGTACAATACCGTACGAGTACATACATACTGTACCAAACCACCCCAAAACGGTGCAATACCGTACGAGTACTTCGTTACGGTACCAAACCACACCCACACCAAAACGGTGCAATACCGTACGAGTACTTCGTTACGGTACCAAACGACACCAAAACGGTACAATACCGTACGAGTACATCCATACGGTACCAAACCACACCAAAACTGTGCAATACCGTACGAGTACTTCGTTACGGTACCAAACCACACCAAAATGGTGCAATACCGTACGAGTACTTCGTTACGGTACCAAACAACCCCAAAACGGTAAAATACCGTACGAGTACATCCATACGGTACCAAACCACACCAAAACGGTACAATACCGTACGAGTACATCCATACGGTACCAAACCACCCCAAAATGGTGCAATACCGTACGAGTACTTCGATACGGAACCAAACCACACCAAAACGGTACAATACCGTACGAGTACATCCATACGGTACCAAACCACCCCAAAACGGTGCAATACCCTACGAGTACTTCGTTACGGTACCAAACCACACCAAAACGGTACAATACCGTACGAGTACATCCATACGGTACCAAACCACCTCAAAACGGTGCAATACCGTACGAGTACTTCGTTACGGTACCAAACCACACCAAAACGGTACAACACCGTCCGAGTACATCCATACGGTACCAAACAACACCAAAACGGTGCAATACCGTAGGAGTAGTTCGTTACGGTACCAAACCACACCAAAACAGTACAATACCGTACGAGTACATCCATACGGTACCAAACCACACCAAAACGGTGCAATACCGTACGAGTACATCCATACGGCACCAAACCACACCAAAACGGTGCAATACCGAACGAGTACGTGCATACGATACCAAACCACACCAAAACGGTGCAATACCGTACGAGGACATCCATACGGTACCAAACCACACCAAAACGGTGCAATACCGTACGAGTACTTCGTTACGGTACAAAGCCACACCAAAACGGTACAATACCGTACGAGTACATCCATACTGTACCAAACCACCCCAAAACGGTGCAATACCGTACGAGTACTTCGTTACGGTACCAAACCACACCAAAACGGTGCAATACCGTACGAGTACTTCATTACGGTACCAAACCACACCAAAACGGTGCAATACCGTACGAGTACTTCGTTACGGTACCAAACCACACCAAAACGGTGCAATACCGTACGAGTACATCCATACGGTACCAAACCACACCAAAACGGTGCAATACCGTACGAGTACTTCGTTACGGTACCAAACCACACCAAAACGGTGCAATAACGTACGAGTACTTCGTTACGGTACCAAACCACACCAAAACGGTACAATACCGTACGAAAACTTCGTCACGGCACCAAACCACACTAAAACGGTGCAATACCGTACGAGTACATCCATACGGTACCAAACTACACCAAAACGGTTCAATACCGTACGAGTACATCCATACGGCACCAAACCACACCAAAACGGTGTTATACCGTACGAGTACTTCGTTACGGTACCAAACCACACCAAAACGGTGCAATACCGTACGAGTACATCCATACGGTACCAAACCACACCAAAACGGTGCAATAACGTACGAGTACTTCGTTACGGTACCAAACCACACCAAAACGGTACAATACCGTACTAAAACTTCGTCACGGCACCAAACCACACTAAAACGGTGCAATACCGTACGAGTACATCCATACGGTACCAATCCACACCAAAACGGTGCAATACCGTACGAGTACTTCGTTACGGTACCAAACCACACCAAAACGGTACAATACCGTACGACTACATCCATACCGTACCAAACCACCCCAAAACGGTGCAATACCGTACGAGTACTTCGTTACGGTACCAAATCACACCAAAACGGTACAATACCGTACGAGTACATCCATACGGTACCAAACAACACCAAAACGGTGCAATACCGTACGAGTACATCCATACGGTACCAAACCACACCAAAACGGTGCAATACCGTACGAGTACTTCGTTACGGTACCAAACCACACCAAAATGGTGCAATACCGTACGAGTACTTCGTTACGGTACCAAACAACCCCAAAACGGTAAAATACCGTACGAGTACATCCATACGGTACCAAACCACCCCAAAACGGTGCAATACCGTACGAGTACTTTGTTACGGTACCAAACCACACCAAAACGGTACAATACCGTACGAGTACATCCATACAGTACCAAACCACCCCAAAACGGTGCAATACCGTACGAGTACTTCGATACGGAACCAAACCACACCAAAACGGTACAATACCGTACGAGTACATCCATACGGTACCAAACCACCCCAAAACGGTGCAATACCCTACGAGTACTTCGTTACGGTACCAAACCACACCAAAACGGTACAATACCGTACGAGTACATCCATACGGTACCAAACCACACCAAAACTGTGCAATACCGTACGAGTACTTCGTTACGGTACCAAACCACACCAAAACGGTGCAATAACGTACGAGTACTTCGTTACGGTACCAAACCACACCAAAACAGTACAATACCGTACGAGAACTTCGTCACGGCACCAAACCACACTAAAACGGTGCAATACCGTACGAGTACATCAATACGGTACCAAACCACTCCCAAACGGTGCAATACCGAACGAGTACTTCGTTACGGTACCAAACCACACCAAAACGGTACAATACCGTACGACTACATCCATACGGTACCAAACCACCCCAAAACGGTGCAATACCGTACGAGTACTTCGTTACGGTACCAAACCACACCAAAACGGTACAATACCGTACGAGTACATCCATACGGTACCAAACCACACCAAAACGGTGCAATACTGTACGAGTACTTCGTTACGGTACCAAACCACACCAAAACGGTGCAATACCGTACGAGTACTTCGCTACGGTACCAAACCACACCAAAACGGTACAACACCGTCCGAGTACATCCATACGGTACCAAACCACACCAAAACGGTGCAATACCGTAGGAGTAGTTCGTTACGGTACCAAACCACACCAAAACAGTACAATACCGTACGAGTACATCCATACGGTACCAAACCACACCAAAACTGTGCAATACCGTACGAGTACATCCATACGGCACCAAACCACACCAAAACGGTGCAATACCGAACGAGTACGTGCATACGATACCAAACCACACCAAAACGGTGCAATACCGTACGAGGACATCCATACGGTACCAAACCACACCAAAACGGTGCAATACCGTACGAGTACTTCGTTACGGTACAAAGCCACACCAAAACGGTACAATACCGTACGAGTACATACATACTGTACCAAACCACCCCAAAACGGTGCAATACCGTACGAGTACTTCGTTACGGTACCAAACCACACCCACACCAAAACGGTGCAATACCGTACGAGTACTTCGTTACGGTACCAAACGACACCAAAACGGTACAATACCGTACGAGTACATCCATACGGTACCAAACCACACCAAAACTGTGCAATACCGTACGAGTACTTCGTTACGGTACCAAACCACACCAAAATGGTGCAATACCGTACGAGTACTTCGTTACGGTACCAAACAACCCCAAAACGGTAAAATACCGTACGAGTACATCCATACGGTACCAAACCACACCAAAACGGTACAATACCGTACGAGTACATCCATACGGTACCAAACCACCCCAAAATGGTGCAATACCGTACGAGTACTTCGATACGGAACCAAACCACACCAAAACGGTACAATACCGTACGAGTACATCCATACGGTACCAAACCACCCCAAAACGGTGCAATACCCTACGAGTACTTCGTTACGGTACCAAACCAAACCAAAACGGTACAATACCGTACGAGTACATCCATACGGTACCAAACCACACCAAAACTGTGCAATACCGTACGAGTACTTCGTTACGGTACCAAACCACACCAAAACGGTGCAATAACGTACGAGTACTTCGTTACGGTACCAAACCACACCAAAACGGTACAATACCGTACGAGAACTTCGTCACGGCACCAAACCACACTAAAACGGTGCAATACCGTACGAGTACATCCATACGGTACCAAACCACACCAAAACGGTGCAATACCGTACGAGTACTTCGTTACGGTACCAAACCACACCAAAACGGTACAATACCGTACGACTACATCCATACGGTTCCAAACCACCCCAAAACGGTGCAATACCGTACGAGTACTTCGTTACGGTACCAAACCACACCAAAACGGTACAATACCGTATGAGTACATCCATACGGTACCAAACCACACCAAAACGGTGCAATACCGTACGAGTACTTCGTTACGGTACCAAACCACACCAAAACGGTGCAATACCATACGAGTACTTCGTTACGGTACCAAACCACACCAAAACGGTACAACACCGTCCGAGTACATCCATACGGTACCAAACCACACAGAAACGGTGCAATACCGTAGGAGTAGTTCGTTACGGTACCAAACCACACCAAAACAGTACAATACCGTACGAGTACATCCATAAGGTACCAAACCACACCAAAACGGTGCAATACCGTACGAGTACATCCATACGGCACCAAACCACACCAAAACGGTGCAATACCGAACGAGTACGTGCATACGATACCAAACCACACCAAAACGGTGCAATACCGTACGAGGACGTCCATACGGTACCAAACCACACCAAAACGGTGCAATACCGTACGAGTACTTCGTTACGGTACAAAGCCACACCAAAACGGTACAATACCGTACGAGTACATCCATACTGTACCAAACCACCCCAAAACGGTGCAATACCGTACGAGTACTTCGTTACGGTACCAAACCACACCAAAACGGTGCAATACCGTACGAGTACTTCGTTACGGTACCAAACCACACCAAAACGGTACAATACCGTACGAGTACATCCATACGGTACCAAACCACACCAAAACTGTGCAATACCGTACGAGTACTTCGTTACGGTACCAAACCACACCAAAACGGTGCAATAACGTACGAGTACTTCGTTACGGTACCAAACCACACCAAAACGGTACAATACCGTACGAAAACTTCGTCACGGCACCAAACCACACTAAAACGGTGCAATACCGTACGAGTACATCCATACGGTACCAAACCACACCAAAACGGTGCAATACCGTACGAGTACTTCGTTACGGTACCAAACCACACCAAAACGGTACAATACCGTACGACTACATCCATACCGTACCAAACCACCCCAAAACGGTGCAATACCGTACGAGTACTTCGTTATGGTACCAAATCACACCAAAACGGTACAATACCGTACGAGTACATCCATACGGTACCAAACCACACCAAAACGGTGCAATACCGTACGAGTACTTCGTTACGGTACCAAACCACACCAAAACGGTGCAATACCGTACGAGTACTTCGTTACGGTACCAAACCACACCAAAACGGTACAATACCGTCCGAGTACATCCATACGGTGCCAAACCACACCAAAACGGTGCAATACCGTACGAGGACATCCATACGGTACCAAACCACACCAAAACGGTGCAATACCGTACGAGTACTTCATTACGGTACAAAGCCACACCAAAACGGTACAATACCGTACGAGTACATCCATACGGTACCAAACCACACCAAAACGGTGCAATACCGTACGAGTACTTCGATACGGTACCAAACCACACCAAAACGGTACAATACCGTACGAGGACATCCATACGGTACCAAACCACACCAAAACGGTGCAATACCGTACGAGTACTTCATTACGGTACCAAACCACACCAAAACGGTACAATACCGTACGAGTACATCCATACGGTACCAAACCACACCAAAACTGTGCAATACCGTACAAGTACTTCGTTACGGTACCAAACAACACCAAAACGGTGCAATAACGTACGAGTACTTCGTTACGGTACCAAACCACACCAAAACGGTACAATACCGTACGAGAACTTCGTCACGGCACCAAACCACACTAAAACGGTGCAATACCGTACGAGTACATCCATACGGTACCAAACCACACCAAAACGGTGCAATACCGTACGAGTACTTCGTTACGGTACCAAACCACACCAAAACGGTACAATACCGTACGACTAAATCCATAATGTACCAAACCCCCCCAAAACGGTGCAATACCGTACGAGTACTTCGTTACGGTACCAAACCACACCAAAACGGTACAATACCGTACGAGTACATCCATACGGTACCAAACCACACCAAAACGGTGCAATACCGTACGAGTACTTCGTTACGGTACCAAACCACACCAAAACGGTGCAATACCGTACGAGTACTTCGTTACGGTACCAAACCACACCAAAACGGTACAATACTGTCCGAGTACATCAATACGGTACCAAACCACACCAAAACGGTGCAATACCGTAGGAGTACTTCGTTACGGTACCAAACCACAGCAAAACAGTACAATACCGTACGAGTACATCCATACGGTACCAAACCACACCAAAACGGTGCAATACCGTACGAGTACTTCGTTACGGCACCAAACCACACCAAAACGGTGCAATACCGTACGAGTACATCCATACGGTACCAAACCACACCAAAACGGTGCAGTACCGTACGAGTACATCCATACGGCACCAAACCACACCAAAACGGTGCAATACCGAACGAGTACGTGCATACGATACCAAACCACACCAAAACGGTGCAATACCGTACGAGGACATCCATACGGTACCAAACCACCCCAAAACGGTGCAATACCGTACGAGTACTTCGTTACGGTACAAAGGCTCACCAAAACGGTACAATACCGTACGAGTACATCCATACGGTACCAAACCACACCAAAACGGTGCAATACCGTACGAGTACTTCGTTACGGTACCAAACCACACCAAAACGGTCCAATACCGTACGAGTACTTCGTTACGGTACCAAACAACCCCAAAACGGTAAAATACCGTACGAGTACATCCATACGGTACCAAACCACCCCAAAACGGTGCAATACCGTACGGGTACTTCGTTACGGTACCAAACCACACAAAAACGGTACAATACCGTACGAGTACATCCATACGGTACCAAACCACCCCAAAACGGTGCAATACCGTACGAGTACTTCGTTACGGTACAAAGCCTCACCAATACGGTACAATACCGTACGAGTACATCCATACGGTACCAAACCACCCCAAAACGGTGCAATACCGTACGAGTACTTCGTTACGGTACCAAACCACACCAAAATGGTACAATACCGTACGAGTACATCCATACGGTACCAAACCACACCAAAACTGTGCAATACCGTACGAGTACTTCGTTACGGTACCAAACCACACCAAAACGGTGCAATAACGTACGAGTACTTCGTTACGGTACCAAACCACACCAAAACGGTACAATACCGTACGAAAACTTCGTCACGGCACCAAACCACACTAAAACGGTGCAATACCGTACGAGTACATCCATACGGTACCAAACCATACCAAAACGGTGCAATACCGTACGAGTACTTCGTTACGGTACCAAACCACACCAAAACGGTACAATACCGTACGACTACATCCATACGGTACCAAACCACCCCAAAACGGTGCAATACCGTACGAGTACTTCGTTACGGTACCAAACCACACCAAAACGGTACAATACCGTACGAGTACATCCATACGGTACCAAACCACACCAAAACGGTGCAATACCGTACGAGTACTTCGTTACGGTACCAAACCACACCAAAACGGTGCAATACCGTATGAGTACTTCGTTACGGTACCAAACCACACCGAAACGGTACAATACCGTCCGAGTATATCCATACGGTACCAAACCACCCCAAAACGGTGCAATACCTTACGAGGACATCCATACAGTACCAAACCACACCAAAACGGTGCAATACCGTACGAGTACTTCATTACGGTACAAAGCCACACCAAAACGGTACAATACCGTACGAGTATATCCATACGGTACCAAACCACCCCAAAACGGTGCAATACCGTACGAGTACTTCGATACGGTACCAAACCACACCAAAACGGTACAATACCGTACGAGGACATCCATACGGTACCAAACCACACCAAAACGGTGCAATACCGTACGAGTACTTCGTTACGGTACCAAACCACACCAAAACGGTACAATACCGTACGAGTACATCCATACGGTACCAAACCACACCAAAACGGTGCAATACCGTACGAGTACTTCGTTACGGTACCAAACCACACCAAAACGGTGCAATACCGTACGAGTACTTCGTTACGGTACCAAACCACACCAAAACGGTGCAATACCGTACGAGTACTTCGTTACGGTACCAAACCACACCAAAACGGTACAATACTGTCCGAGTACATCCATACGGTACCAAACCACACCAAAACGGTGCAATACCGTAGGAGTACTTCGTTACGGTACCAAACCACAGCAAAACAGTACAATACCGTACGAGTACATCCATACGGTACCAAACCACACCAAAACGGTGCAATACCGTACGAGTACTTCGTTACGGCACCAAACCACACCAAAACGGTGCAATACCGTACGAGTACATCCATACGGTACCAAACACCACCAAAACGGTGCAGTACCGTACGAGTACATCCATACGGCACCAAACCACACCAAAACGGTGCAATACCGAACGAGTACGTGCATACGATACCAAACCACACCAAAACGGTGCAATACCGTACGAGGACATCCATACGGTACCAAACCACCCCAAAACGGTGCAATACCGTACGAGTACTTCGTTACGGTACAAAGGCTCACCAAAACGGTACAATACCGTACGAGTACATCCATACGGTACCAAACCACACCAAAACGGTGCAATACCGTACGAGTACTTCGTTACGGTACCAAACCACACCAAAACGGTGCAATACCGTACGAGTACATCCATACGGTACCAAACCACACCAAAACGGTGCAATACCGTACGAGTACTTCGTTACGGCACCAAACCACACCAAAACGGTGCAATACCGTACGAGTACATCCATACGGTACCAAACACCACCAAAACGGTGCAGTACCGTACGAGTACATCCATACGGCACCAAACCACACCAAAACGGTGCAATACCGAACGAGTACGTGCATACGATACCAAACCACACCAAAACGGTGCAATACCGTACGAGGACATCCATACGGTACCAAACCACCCCAAAACGGTGCAATACCGTACGAGTACTTCGTTACGGTACAAAGGCTCACCAAAACGGTACAATACCGTACGAGTACATCCATACGGTACCAAACCACACCAAAACGGTGCAATACCGTACGAGTACTTCGTTACGGTACCAAACCACACCAAAACGGTGCAATACCGTACGAGTACTTCGTTACGGTACCAAACAACCCCAAAACGGTAAAATACCGTACGAGTACATCCATACGGTACCAAACCACCCCAAAACGGTGCAATACCGTACGGGTACTTCGTTACGGTACCAAACCACACAAAAACGGTACAATACCGTACGAGCACATCCATACGGTACCAAACCACCCCAAAACGGTGCAATACCGTACGAGTACTTCGTTACGGTACAAAGCCTCACCAAAACGGTACAATACCGTACGAGTACATCCATACGGTACCAAACCACCCCAAAACGGTGCAATACCGTACGAGTACTTCGTTACGGTACCAAACCACACCAAAATGGTACAATACCGTACGAGTACATCCATACCGTACCAAACCACACCAAAACTGTGCAATACCGTACGAGTACTTCGTTACGGTACCAAACCACACCAAAACGGTGCAATAACGTACGAGTACTTCGTTACGGTACCAAACCACACCAAAACGGTAAAATACCGTACGAGTACATCCATACGGTACCAAACCACCCCAAAACGGTGCAATACCGTACGGGTACTTCGTTACGGTACCAAACCACACAAAAACGGTACAATACCGTACGAGCACATCCATACGGTACCAAACCACCCCAAAACGGTGCAATACCGTACGAGTACTTCGTTACGGTACAAAGCCTCACCAAAACGGTACAATACCGTACGAGTACATCCATACGGTACCAAACCACCCAAAAACGGTGCAATACCGTACGAGTACTTCGTTACGGTACCAAACCACACCAAAATGGTACAATACCGTACGAGTACATCCATACCGTACCAAACCACACCAAAACTGTGCAATACCGTACGAGTACTTCGTTACGGTACCAAACCACACCAAAACGGTGCAATAACGTACGAGTACTTCGTTACGGTACCAAACCACACCAAAACGGTACAATACCGTACGAGTACATCCATACGGTACCAAACCACACCAAAACTGTGCAATACCGTACAAGTACTTCGTTACGGTACCAAACCACACCAAAACGGTGCAATAACGTACGAGTACTTCGTTACGGTACCAAACCACACCAAAACGGTACAATACCGTACGAGAACTTCGTCACGGCACCAAACCACACTAAAACGGTGCAATACCGTACGAGTACATCCATACGGTACCAAACCACACCAAAATGGTGCAATACCGTACGAGTACTTCGTTACGGTACCAAACCACACCAAAACGGTACAATACCGTACGACTACATCCATACGGTACCAAACCACCCCAAAACGGTGCAATACCGTACGAGTACTTCGTTACGGTACCAAACCACACCAAAACGGTACAATACCGTACGAGTACATCCATACGGTACCAAACCACACCAAAACGGTGCAATACCGTACGAGTACTTCGTTACGGTACCAAACCACACCAAAACGGTGCAATACCGTATGAGTACTTCGTTACGGTACCAAACCACACCGAAACGGTACAATACCGTCCGAGTATATCCATACGGTACCAAACCACCCCAAAACGGTGCAATACCGTACGAGTACGTGCATACGATACCAAACCACACCAAAACGGTGCAATACCGTACGAGGACATCCATACGGTACCAAACCACCCCAAAACGGTGCAATACCGTACGAGTACTTCGTTACGGTACAAAGGCTCACCAAAACGGTACAATACCGTACGAGTACATCCATACGGTACCAAACCACACCAAAACGGTGCAATACCGTACGAGTACTTCGTTACGGTACCAAACCACACCAAAACGGTGCAATACCGTACGAGTACATCCATACGGTACCAAACCACCCCAAAACGGTGCAATACCGTACGGGTACTTCGTTACGGTACCAAACCACACAAAAACGGTACAATACCGTACGAGCACATCCATACGGTACCAAACCACCCCAAAACGGTGCAATACCGTACGAGTACTTCGTTACGGTACAAAGCCTCACCAAAACGGTACAATACCGTACGAGTACATCCATACGGTACCAAACCACCCGAAAACGGTGCAATACCGTACGAGTACTTCGTTACGGTACAAAGCCTCCCCAAAACGGTACAATACCGTACGAGTACATCCATACGGTACCAAACCACACCAAAACGGTGCAATACCGTACGAGTACTTCGTTACGATACCAAACCACACCAAAACGGTGCAATACCGTACGAGTACTTCGTTACGGTACCAAACAACCCCAAAACGGTAAAATACCGTACGAGTACATCCATACGGTACCAAACCACCCCAAAACGGTGCAATACCGTACGGGTACTTCGTTACGGTACCAAACCACACCAAAACGGTACAATACCGTACGAGTACATCCATACGGTACCAAACCACCCCAAAACGGTGCAATACCGTACGAGTACTTCGTTACGGTTCAAAGCCTCACCAAAACGGTACAATACCGTACGAGTATATCCATACGGTACCAAACCACCCCAAAACGGTGCAATACCGTACGAGTACTTCGTTACGGTACCAAACCACACCAAAATGGTACAATACCGTACGAGTACATCCATACGGTACCAAACCACACCAAAACTGTGCAATACCGTACGAGTACTTCGTTACGGTACCAAACCACACCAAAACGGTGCAATAACGTACGAGTACTTCGTTACGGTACCAAACCACACCAAAACGGTACAATACCGTACGAAAACTTCGTCACGGCACCAAACCACACTAAAACGGTGCAATACCGTACGAGTACATCCATACGGTACCAAACCACACCAAAACGGTGCAATACCGTACGAGTACTTCGTTACGGTACCAAACCACACCAAAACGGTACAATACCGTACGACTACATCCATACGGTACCAAACCACCCCAAAACGGTGCAATACCGTACGAGTACTTCGTTACGGTACCAAACCACACCAAAACGGTACAATACCGTACGAGTACATCCATACGGTACCAAACCACACCAAAACGGTGCAATACCGTACGAGTACTTCGTTACGGTACCAAACCACACCAAAACGGTGAAATACCGTATGAGTACTTCGTTACGGTACCAAACCACACCTAAACGGTACAATACCGTCCGAGTATATCCATACGGTACCAAACCACCCCAAAACGGTGCAATACCGTACGAGGACATCCATACAGTACCAAACCACACCAAAACGGTGCAATACCGTACGAGTACTTCATTACGGTACAAAGCCACACCAAAACGGTACAATACCGTACGAGTACATCCATACGGTACCAAACCACCCCAAAACGGTGCAATACCGTACGAGTACTTCGTTACGGTACCAAACCACACCAAAACGGTACAATACCGTACGAGTACATCCATACGGTACCAAACCACACCAAAACGGTGCAATACCGTACGAGTACTTCGTTACGGTACCAAACCACACCAAAACGGTGCAATACCGTACGAGTACTTCGTTACGGTACCAACCACACCAAAACGGTACAATACCGTACGAGTACATCCATACGGTGCCAAACCACCCCAAAACGGTGCAATACCGTACGAGTACTTCGTTACGGTACAAAGCCTCACCAAAACGGTACAATACCGTACGAGTACATCCATACGGTACCAAACCACACCAAAACGGTGCAATACCGTACGAGTACTTCGTTACGGTACCAAACCACACCAAAACGGTGCAATACCGTACGAGTACTTCGTTACGGTACCAAACAACCCCAAAACGGTAAAATACCGTACGAGTACATCCATACGGTACCAAACCACCCCAAAACGATGCAATACCGTACGGGTACTTCGTTACGGTACCAAACCACACAAAAACGGTACAATACCGTACGAGCACATCCATACGGTACCAAACCACCCCAAAACGGTGCAATACCGTACGAGTACTTCGTTACGGTACAAAGCCTCACCAAAACGGTACAATACCGTACGAGTACATCCATACGGTACCAAACCACCCCAAAACGGTGCAATACCGTACGAGTCCTTCGTTACGGTACCAAACCACACCAAAATGGTACAATACCGTACGAGTACATCCATACCGTACCAAACCACACCAAAACTGTGCAATACCGTACGAGTACTTCGTTACGGTACCAAACCACACCAAAACGGTGCAATAACGTACGAGTACTTCGTTACGGTACCAAACCACACCAAAACGGTACAATACCGTACGAAAACTTCGTCACGGCACCAAACCACACTAAAACGGTGCAATACCGTACGAGTACATCCATACGGTACCAAACCACACCAAAATGGTGCAATACCGTACGAGTACTTCGTTACGGTACCAAACCACACCAAAACGGTACAATACCGTACGACTACATCCATACGGTACCAAACCACCCCAAAACGGTGCAATACCGTACGAGTACTTCGTTACGGTACCAAACCACACCAAAACGGTACAATACCGTACGAGTACATCCATACGGTACCAAACCACACCAAAACGGTGCAATACCGTACGAGTACTTCGTTACGGTACCAAACCACACCAAAACGGTGCAATACCGTATGAGTACTTCGTTACGGTACCAAACCACACCGAAACGGTACAATACCGTCCGAGTATATCCATACGGTACCAAACCACCCCAAAACGGTGCAATACCGTACGAGTACGTGCATACGATACCAAACCACACCAAAACGGTGCAATACCGTACGAGGACATCCATACGGTACCAAACCACCCCAAAACGGTGCAATACCGTACGAGTACTTCGTTACGGTACAAAGGCTCACCAAAACGGTACAATACCGTACGAGTACATCCATACGGTACCAAACCACACCAAAACGGTGCAATACCGTACGAGTACTTCGTTACGGTACCAAACCACACCAAAACGGTGCAATACCGTACGAGTACTTCGTTACGGTACCAAACAACCCCAAAACGGTAAAATACCGTACGAGTACATCCATACGGTACCAAACCACCCCAAAACGGTGCAATACCGTACGGGTACTTCGTTACGGTACCAAACCACACAAAAACGGTACAATACCGTACGAGCACATCCATACGGTACCAAACCACCCCAAAACGGTGCAATACCGTACGAGTACTTCGTTACGGTACAAAGCCTCACCAAAACGGTACAATACCGTACGAGTACATCCATACGGTACCAAACCACCCGAAAACGGTGCAATACCGTACGAGTACTTCGTTACGGTACAAAGCCTCACCAAAACGGTACAATACCGTACGAGTACATCCATACGGTACCAAACCACACCAAAACGGTGCAATACCGTACGAGTACTTCGTTACGATACCAAACCACACCAAAACGGTGCAATACCGTACGAGTACTTCGTTACGGTACCAAACAACCCCAAAACGGTAAAATACCGTACGAGTACATCCATACGGTACCAAACCACCCCAAAACGGTGCAATACCGTACGGGTACTTCGTTACGGTACCAAACCACACCAAAACGGTACAATACCGTACGAGTACATCCATACGGTACCAAACCACCCCAAAACGGTGCAATACCGTACAAGTACTTCGTTACGGTTCAAAGCCTCACCAAAACGGTACAATACCGTACGAGTATATCCATACGGTACCAAACCACCCCAAAACGGTGCAATACCGTACGAGTACTTCGTTACGGTACCAAACCACACCAAAATGGTACAATACCGTACGAGTACATCCATACGGTACCAAACCACACCAAAACTGTGCAATACCGTACGAGTACTTCGTTACGGTACCAAACCACACCAAAACGGTGCAATAACGTACGAGTACTTCGTTACGGTACCAAACCACACCAAAACGGTACAATACCGTACGAAAACTTCGTCACGGCACCAAACCACACTAAAACGGTGCAATACCGTACGAGTACATCCATACGGTACCAAACCACACCAAAACGGTGCAATACCGTACGAGTACTTCGTTACGGTACCAAACCACACCAAAACGGTACAATACCGTACGACTACATCCATACGGTACCAAACCACCCCAAAACGGTGCAATACCGTACGAGTACTTCGTTACGGTACCAAACCACACCAAAACGGTACAATACCGTACGAGTACATCCATACGGTACCAAACCACACCAAAACGGTGCAATACCGTACGAGTACTTCGTTACGGTACCAAACCACACCAAAACGGTGAAATACCGTATGAGTACTTCGTTACGGTACCAAACCACACCTAAACGGTACAATACCGTCCGAGTATATCCATACGGTACCAAACCACCCCAAAACGGTGCAATACCGTACGAGGACATCCATACAGTACCAAACCACACCAAAACGGTGCAATACCGTACGAGTACTTCATTACGGTACAAAGCCACACCAAAACGGTACAATACCGTACGAGTACATCCATACGGTACCAAACCACCCCAAAACGGTGCAATACCGTACGAGTACTTCGTTACGGTACCAAACCACACCAAAACGGTACAATACCGTACGAGTACATCCATACGGTACCAAACCACACCAAAACGGTGCAATACCGTACGAGTACTTCGTTACGGTACCAAACCACACCAAAACGGTGCAATACCGTACGAGTACTTCGTTACGGTACCAACAAAACCAAAACGGTACAATACCGTACGAGTATATCCATACGGTGCCAAACCACCCCAAAACGGTGCAATACCGTACGAGTACTTCGTTACGGTACAAAGCCTCACCAAAACGGTACAATACCGTACGAGTACATCCATACGGTACCAAACCACACCAAAACGGTGCAATACCGTACGAGTACTTCGTTACGGTACCAAACCACACCAAAACGGTGCAATACCGTACGAGTACTTCGTTACGGTACCAAACAACCCCAAAACGGTAAAATACCGTACGAGTACATCCATACGGTACCAAACCACCCCAAAACGGTGCAATACCGTACGGGTACTTCGTTACGGTACCAAACCACACCAAAACGGTACAATACCGTACGAGTACATCCATACGGTACCAAACCACCCCAAAACGGTGCAATACCGTACGAGTACTTCGTTACGGTACAAAGCCTCACCAAAACGGTACAATACCGTACGAGTATATCCATACGGTACCAAACCACCCAAAAACGGTGCAATACCGTACGAGTACTTCGTTACGGTACCAAACCACACCAAAATGGTACAATACCGTACGAGTACATCCATACGGTACCAAACCACACCAAAACTGTGCAATACCGTACGAGTACTTCGTTACGGTACCAAACCACTCCAAAACGGTGCAATAACGTACGAGTACTTCGTTACGGTACCAAACCACACCAAAACGGTACAATACCGTACGAAAACTTCGTCACGGCACCAAACCACACTAAAACGGTGCAATACCGTACGAGTACATCCATACGGTACCAAACCACACCAAAACGGTGCAATACCGTACGAGTACTTCGTTACGGTACCAAACCACACCAAAACGGTACAATACCGTACGACTACATCCATACGGTACCAAACCACCCCAAAACGGTGCAATACCGTAGGAGTACTTCGTTACGGTACCAAACCACACCAAAACGGTACAATACCGTACGAGTACATCCATACGGTACCAAACCACACCAAAACGGTGCAATACCGTACGAGTACTTCGTTACGGTACCAAACCACACCAAAACGGTGCAATACCGTATGATTACTTCGTTACGGTACCAAACCACACCAAAACGGTACAATACCGTACGACTACATCCATACGGTACCAAACCACCCCAAAACGGTGCAATACCGTACGAGTACTTCGTCACGGTACCAAACCACACCAAAACGGTACAATACCGTACGAGTACATCCATACGGTACCAAACCACACCAAAACGGTGCAATACCGTACGAGTACTTCGTTACGGTACCAAACCACACCAAAACGGTGCAATACCGTATGAGTACTTCGTTACGGTACCAAACCACACCAAAACGGTACAATACCGTCCGAGTATATCCATACGGTACCAAACCACCCCAAAACGGTGCAATACCGTACGAGGACATCCATACAGTACCAAACCACACCAAAACGGTGCAATACCGTACGAGTACTTCATTACGGTACAAAGCCACACCAAAACGGTACAATACCGTACGAGTACATCCATAAGGTACCAAACCACCCCAAAACGGTGCAATACCGTACGAGTACTTCGTTACGGTACCAAACCACACCAAAACGGTACAATACCGTACGAGTACATCCATACGGTACCAAACCACACCAAAACGGTGCAATACCGTACGAGTACATCCATACGGCACCAAACCACACCAAAACGGTGCAATACCGAACGAGTACGTACATACGATACCAAACCACACCAAAACGGTGCAATACCGTACGAGGACATCCATACGGTACCAAACCACACCAAAACGGTTCAATACCGTACGAGTACATCCATACGGCACCAAACCACACCAAAACGGTGCAATACCGTACGAGTACTTCGTTACGGTACCAAACCACACCAAAACGGTGCAATACCGTACGAGTACATCCATACGGTACCAAACCACACCAAAACGGTGCAATAACGTACGAGTACTTCGTTACGGTACCAAACCACACCAAAACGGTACAATACCGTACGAAAACTTCGTCACGGCACCAAACCACACTAAAACGGTGCAATACCGTACGAGTACATCCATACGGTACCAAACCACACCAAAACGGTGCAATACCGTACGAGTACTTCGTTACGGTACCAAACCACACCAAAACGGTACAATACCGTACGACTACATCCATACCGTACCAAACCACCCCAAAACGGTGCAATACCGTACGAGTACTTCGTTACGGTACCAAATCACACCAAAACGGTACAATACCGTACGAGTACATCCATACGGTACCAAACCACACCAAAACGGTGCAATACCGTACGAGTACATCCATACGGTACCAAACCACACCAAAACGGTGCAATACCGTACGAGTACTTCGTTACGGTACCAAACCACACCAAAATGGTGCAATACCGTACGAGTACTTCGTTACGGTACCAAACAACCCCAAAACGGTAATATACCGTACGAGTACATACATACGGTACCAAACCACCCCAAAACGGTGCAATACCGTACGAGTACTTCGTTACGGTACCAAACCACACCAAAACGGTACAATACCGTACGAGTACATCCATACGGTACAAAACCACCTCAAAACGGTGCAATACCGTACGAGTACTTCGATACGGAACCAAACCACACCAAAACGGTACAATACCGTACGAGTACATCCATACGGTACCAAACCACCCCAAAACGGTGCAATACCCTACGAGTACTTCGTTACGGTACCAAACCACACCAAAACGGTACAATACCGTACGAGTACATCCATACGGTACCAAACCACACCAAAACTGTTCAATACCGTACGAGTACTTCGTTACGGTACCAAACCACACCAAAACGGTGCAATAACGTACGAGTACTTCGTTACGGTACCAAACCACACCAAAACGGTACAATACCGTACGAGAACTTCGTCACGGCACCAAACCACACTAAAACGGTGCAATACCGTACGAGTACATCCATACGGTACCAAACCACACCAAAACGGTGCAATACCGAACGAGTACTTCGTTACGGTAACAAACCACACCAAAACGGTACAATACCGTACGACTACATCCATACGGTACCAAACCACACCAAAACGGTGCAATACCGTACGAGTATTTCGTTACGGTACCAAACCACACCAAAACGGTACAATACCGTCCGAGTACATCCATACGGTACCAAACCACACCAAAACGGTGCAATACCGTAGGAGTACTTCGTTACGGTACCAAACCACAGCAAAACAGTACAATACCGTACGAGTACATCCATACGGTACCAAACCACACCAAAACGGTGCAATACCGTACGAGTACTTCGTTACGGCACCAAACCACACCAAAACGGTGCAATACCGTACGAGTACATCCATACGGTACCAAACCACACCAAAACGGTGCAGTACCGTACGAGTACATCCATACGGCACCAAACCACACCAAAACGGTGCAATACCGAACGAGTACGTGCATACGATACCAAACCACACCAAAACGGTGCAATACCGTACGAGTACTTCGTTACGGTACCAAACCACACCAAACCGGTACAATACCGTACGAGTACATCCGTACGGTACCAAACCACACCAAAACGGTTCAATTCCGTACGAGTACATCCATACGGCACCAAACCACACCAAAACGGTGCAATACCGTACGAGTACTTCGTTACGGTACCAAACCACACCAAAACGGTGCAATACCGTACGAGTACATCCATACGGTACCAAACCACACCAAAACGGTGCAATACCGTACGAGTACTTCGTTACGGTACCAAACCACAACAAAACGGTACAATACCGTACGAGAACTTCGTCACGGCACCAAACCACACTAAAACGGTGCAATACCGTACGAGTACATCCATACGGTACCAAATCACCCAAAACGGTGCAATACCGTACGAGTACTTCGTTACGGTACCAAACCACACCAAAAGGGTACAATACCGTACGAGTACAACCATACGGTACCAAACCACCCCAAAACGGTGCAATACCGTACGAGTACTTCGTTACGGTACAAAGCCACACCAAAACGGTACAATACCGTACGAGTATATCCGTACGGTACCAATCCACCCCAAAACGGTGCAATACCGTACGAGTACTTCATTATGGTACCAAACCACACCAAAACGGTACAATACCGTACAAGTACATCCATACGGTACCAAACCACACCAAAACTGTGCAATACCTTACGAGTACTTCGTTACGGTACCAAACCACACCAAAACGGTGCAATAACGTACGAGTACTTCGTTACGGTACAAAGCCACACCGAAACGGTACAATACCGTACGAGTATATCCATACGGTACCAAACCACCCCAAAACGGTGCAATACCGTACGAGTACTTCGTTACGGTACGAAACCACACCAAAACGGGGCAATACCGTCCGAGTACATCCATACGCTACCAAACCACACCAAAACGGTGCAATACCGTACGAGTACTTCGTTACGGTACCAAACCACACCAAAATGGTACAATACCGTACGAGTACTTCGTTACGGTACCAAACCACACCAAAACGGTGCAATACCGTACGAGTACATCCATACGGTACCAAACCACGACAAAACGGTTCAATACGGTACGAGTACATTCATACGGTACCAAACCAAACAAAAACGGTGCAATACCGTGCGAGTACATCCATACGGTGCCAAACCACACCAAAACGGTGCAATACCGTACGAGTACTTCGTTACGGTACAAAACCACACCAAAACGGTGCAATACCGTACGAGTACATCCATACGGTACCAAACCACACCAAAACAGTTCAATACCGTACGGGTACATCCATACGGCTCCAAACCACACCAAAACGGTGCAATACCGTACGAGTACTTCGTTACGGTACCAAACCACACCAAAACGGTACAATACCGTACGAGTACAACCATACGGTACCAAACCACGCCAAAACGGTGCAATACCGTACGAGTACTTCGTTACGGTACCAAACCACACCAAAACGGTACAATACCGTACGAGTACATCCATACGGTACCAAACCACCCCAAAACGGTGCAATACCGTACGAGTACTTCGTTACGGTACCAAACCGCACCAAAACGGTACAATACCGTACGAGTACATCCATACGGTACCACACCACCCCAAAACGGTGCAATACCGTACGAGTACTTCGTTACGGTACGAAACCACACCAAAACGGGGCAATACCGTCCGAGTACATCCATACGCTACCAAACCACACCAAAACGGTGCAATACCGTACGAGTACTTCGTTACGGTACCAAACCACACCAAAATGGTACAATACCGTACGAGTACTTCGTTACGGTACCAAACCACACCAAAACGGTGCAATACCGTACGAGTACATCCATACGGTACCAAACCACAACAAAACGGTTCAATACGGTACGAGTACATTCATACGGTACCAAACCTAACCAAAACGGTGCAATACCGTGCGAGTACATCCATACGGTGCCAAACCACACCAAAACGGTGCAATACCGTACGAGTACTTCGTTACGGTACAAAACCACACCAAAACGGTGCAATACCGTACGAGTACATCCATACGGTACCAAACCACACCAAAACGGTTCAATACCGTACGGGTACATCCATACGGCACCAAACCACACCAAAACGGTGCAATACCGTACGAGTACTTCGTTACGGTACCAAACCACACCAAAACGGTACAATACCGTACGAAAACTTCGTCACGGCACCAAACCACACTAAAACGGTGCAATACCGTACGAGTACATCCATACGGTACCAAACCACACCAAAACGGTGCAATACCGTACGAGTACTTCGTTACGGTACCAAACCACTCCAAAACGGTACAATACCGTACGACTACATCCATACCGTACCAAACCACCCCAAAACGGTGCAATACCGTACGAGTACTTCGTTACGGTACCAAACCGCACCAAAACGGTACAATACCGTACGAGTACATCCATACGGTACCACACCACCCCAAAACGGTGCAATACCGTAATAGTACTTCGTTACGGTACCAAACCACACCAAAACGGGGCAATACCGTCCGAGTACATCCATACGGTACCAAACCACACCAAAACGGTGCAATACCGTACGAGTACTTCGTTACGGTACCAAACCACACCAAAACGGTACAATACCGTACGGGTACATCCATACGGTACCACACCACCCCAAAACGGTGCAATACCGTACGAGTACTTCGTTACGGTTCCAAACCACACCAAAATGGTGCAATACCGTACGAGTACATCCATACGGTACCAAACCACACCAAAACGGTGCAATACCGTACGAGTACTTCGTTACGGTACCAAACCACACCAAAACGGTACAATACCGTACGAGTACATCCATACGGTACCAAACCACACCAAAACGGTGCAATACCGTACGAGTACTTCGTTACGGTATCAAACCACACCAAAACGGTACAATACCGTACGAGTACATCCATACGGTACCACACCACACCAAAACGGTGCAATACCGTACGAGTACTTCGTGACGGTACCAAACCACACCAAAACGGTGCAATACCGTACGAGTATATCCATACGGTACCAAACCACACCAAAACGGTGCAATACCGTACGAGTACTTCGTTACGGTACCAAACCACACCAAAACGGTGCAATACCGTACGAGTACTTTCGTTACGGTACCAAACAACACCAAAACGGTACAATACCGTACGAGTACATCCATACGGTACAAAACCACACCAAAACGGTGCAATACCGTACGAGTACTTCGTTACGGTACCAAACCACACCAAAACGGTACAATACCGTACGAGTACATCCATACGGTACCACACCCCACCAAAACGGTGCAATACCGTACGAGTACTTCGTTACGGTACCAAACCACACTAAAACGGGGCAATACCGTCCGAGTACATCCATACGGTACCAACCCACACCAAAACGGTGCAATACCGTACGAGTACTTCGTTACGGTACCAAACCACACCAAAACGGTGCAATACCGTACGAGTACTTCGTGACGGTACCAAACCACACCAAAACGGTGCAATACCGTACGAGTATATCCATACGGTACCAAACCACACCAAAACGGTGCAATACCGTACGAGTACTTCGTTACGGTACCAAACCACACCAAAACGGTGCAATACCGTACGAGTACTTTCGTTACGGTACCAAACAACACCAAAACGGTACAATACCGTACGAGTACATCCATACGGTACCAAACCACACCAAAACGGTGCAATACCGTACGAGTACTTCGTTACGGTATCAAACCACACCAAAACGGTACAATACCGTACGAGTACATCCATACGGTACCACACCACACCAAAACGGTGCAATACCGTACGAGTACTTCGTTACGGTACCAAACCACACCAAAACGGGGCAATACCGTCCGAGTACGTCCATACGGTACCAACCCACACCAAAACGGTGCAATACCGTACGAGTACTTCGTTACGGTACCAAACCACACCAAAACGGTACAATACCGTACGAGTACATCCATACGGTACCAAACCACACCAAAACTGTGCAATACCGTACGAGTACTTCGTTACGGTACCAAACCACACCAAAACGGTGCAATAACGTACGAGTACTTCGTTACGGTACCAAACCACACCAAAACGGTACAATACCGTACGAAAACTTCGTCACGGCACCAAACCACACTAAAACGGTGCAATACCGTACGAGTACATCCATACGGTACCAAACCACACCAAAACGGTGCAATACCGTACGAGTACTTCGTTACGGTACCAAACCACACCAAAACGGTACAATACCGTACGACTACATCCATACCGTACCAAACCACCCCAAAACGGTGCAATACCGTACGAGTACTTCGTTATGGTACCAAATCACACCAAAACGGTACAATACCGTACGAGTACATCCATACGGTACCAAACCACACCAAAACGGTGCAATACCGTACGAGTACTTCGTTACGGTACCAAACCACACCAAAACGGTGCAATACCGTACGAGTACTTCGTTACGGTACCAAACCACACCAAAACGGTACAATACCGTCCGAGTACATCCATACGGTGCCAAACCACACCAAAACGGTGCAATACCGTACGAGGACATCCATACGGTACCAAACCACACCAAAACGGTGCAATACCGTACGAGTACTTCATTACGGTACAAAGCCACACCAAAACGGTACAATACCGTACGGGTACATCCATACGGTACCAAACCACACCAAAACGGTGCAATACCGTACGAGTACTTCGATACGGTACCAAACCACACGAAAACGGTACAATACCGTACGAGGACATCCATACGGTACCAAACCACACCAAAACGGTGCAATACCGTACGAGTATTTCGTTACGGTACCAAACCACACCAAAACGGTACAATACCGTACGAGTACATCCATACGGTACCAAACCACACCAAAACTGTGAAAAACCGTACAAGTACTTCGTTACGGTACCAAACCACACCAAAACGGTGCAATAACGTACGAGTACTTCGTTACGGTACCAAACCACACCAAAACGGTACAATACCGTACGAGAACTTCGTCACGGCACCAAACCACACTAAAACGGTGCAATACCGTACGAGTACATCCATACGGTACCAAACCACACCAAAACGGTGCAATACCGTACGAGTACTTCGTTACGGTACCAAACCACACCAAAACGGTACAATACCGTACGACTAAATCCATAATGTACCAAACCCCCCCAAAACGGTGCAATACCGTACGAGTACTTCGTTACGGTACCAAACCACACCAAAACGGTACAATACCGTACGAGTACATCCATACGGTACCAAACCACACCAAAACGGTGCAATACCGTACGAGTACTTCGTTACGGTACCAAACCACACCAAAACGGTGCCATACCGTACGAGTACTTCGTTACGGTACCAAACCACACCAAAACGGTACAATACTGTCCGATTACATCCATACGGTACCAAACCACACCAAAACGGTGCAATACCGTAGGAGTACTTCGTTACGGTACCAAACCACAGCAAAACAGTACAATACCGTACGAGTACATCCATACGGTACAAAACCACACCAAAACGGTGCAATACCGTACGAGTACTTCGTTACGGCACCAAACCACACCAAAACGGTGCAATACCGTACGAGTACATCCATACGGTACCAAACCACACCAAAACGGTGCAGTACCGTACGAGTACATCCATACGGCACCAAACCACACCAAAACGGTGCAATACCGAACGAGTACGTGCATACGATACCAAACCACACCAAAACGGTGCAATACCGTACGAGGACATCCATACGGTACCAAACCACCCCAAAACGGTGCAATACCGTACGAGTACTTCGTTACGGTACAAAGGCTCACCAAAACGGTACAATACCGTACGAATACATCCATACGGTACCAAACCACACCAAAACGGTGCAATACAGTACGAGTACTTCGTTACGGTACCAAACCACACCAAAACGGTGCAATACCGTACGAGTACTTCGTTACGGTACCAAACAACCCCAAAACGGTAAAATACCGTACGAGTACATCCATACGGTACCAAACCACCCCAAAACGGTGCAATACCGTACGGGTACTTCGTTACGGTACCAAACCACACCAAAACGGTACAATACCGTACGAGTACATCCATACGGTACCAAACCACCCCAAAACGGTGCAATACCGTACGAGTACTTCGTTACGGTACAAAGCCCCACCAAAACGGTACAATACCGTACGAGTACATCTATACGGTACCAAACCACCCCAAAACGGTGCAATACCGTACGAGTACTTCGTTACGGTACCAAACCACACCAAAATGGTACAATACCGTACGAGTACATCCATACGGTACCAAACCACACCAAAACTGTGCAATACCGTACGAGTACTTCGTTACGGTACCAAACCACACCAAAACGGTGCAATAACGTACGAGTACTTCGTTACGGTACCAAACCACACCAAAACGGTACAATACCGTACGAAAACTTCGTCACGGCACCAAACCACACTAAAACGGTGCAATACCGTACGAGTACATCCATACGGTACCAAACCACACCAAAACGGTGCAATACCGTACGAGTACTTCGTTACGGTACCAAACCACACCAAAACGGTACAATACCGTACGACTACATCCATACGGTACCAAACCACCCCAGAACGGTGCAATACCGTACGAGTACTTCGTTACGGTACCAAACCACACCAAAACGGTACAATACCGTACGAGTACATCCATACGGTACCAAACCACACCAAAACGGTGCAATACCGTACGAGTACTTCGTTACGGTACCAAACCACACCAAAACGGTGCAATACCGTATGAGTACTTCGTTACGGTACCAAACCACACCAAAACGGTACAATACCGTCCGAGTATATCCATACGGTACCAAACCACCCCAAAACGGTGCAATACCGTACGAGGACATCCATACAGTACCAAACCACACCAAAACGGTGCAATACCGTACGAGTACTTCATTACGGTACAAAGCCACACCAAAACGGTACAATACCGTACGAGTACATCCATACGGTACCAAACCACCCCAAAACGGTGCAATACCGTACGAGTACTTCGTTACGGTACCAAACCACACCAAAACGGTACAATACCGTACGAGTACATCCATACGGTACCAAACCACACCAAAACGGTGCAATACCGTACGAGTACTTCGTTACGGTACCAAACCACACCAAAACGGTGCAATACCGTACGAGTACTTCGTTACGGTACCAACCACACCAAAACGGTACAATACCGTACGAGTACATCCATACGGTACCAAACCACCCCAAAACGGTGCAATACCGTACGAGTACTTCGTTACGGTACAAAGCCTCACCAAAACGGTACAATACCGTACGAGTACATCCATACGGTACCAAACCACACCAAAACGGTGCAATACCGTACGAGTACTTCGTTACGGTACCAAACCACACCAAAACGGTGCAATACCGTACGAGTACTTCGTTACGGTACCAAACAACCCCAAAACGGTAAAATACCGTACGAGTACATCCATACGGTACCAAACCACCCCAAAACGGTGCAATACCGTACGGGTACTTCGTTACGGTACCAAACCACACCAAAACGGTACAATACCGTACGAGTACATCCATACGGTACCAAACCACCCCAAAACGGTGCAATACCGTACGAGTACTTCGTTACGGTACAAAGCCTCACCAAAACGGTACAATACCGTACGAGTATATCCATACGGTACCAAACCACCCCAAAACGGTGCAATACCGTACGAGTACTTCGTTACGGTACCAAACAACACCAAAATGGTACAATACCGTACGAGTACATCCATACGGTACCAAACCACAACAAAACTGTGCAATACCGTACGAGTACTTCGTTACGGTACCAAACCACTCCAAAACGGTGCAATAACGTACGAGTACTTCGTTACGGTACCAAACCACACCAAAACGGTACAATACCGTACTAAAACTTCGTCACGGCACCAAACCACACTAAAACGGTGCAATACCGTACGAGTACATCCATACGGTACCAAACCACACAAAAACGGTGCAATACCGTACGAGTACTTCGTTACGGTACCAAACCACACCAAAACGGTACAATACCGTACGACTACATCCATACGGTACCAAACCACCCCAAAACGGTGCAATACCGTACGAGTACTTCGTTACGGTACCAAACCACACCAAAACGGTACAATACCGTACGACTACATCCATACGGTACCAAACCACCCCAAAACGGTGCAATACCGTACGAGTACTTCGTTACGGTACCAAACCACACCAAAACGGTACAATACCGTACGAGTACATCCATACGGTACCAAACCACACCAAAACGGTGCAATACCGTACGAGTACTTCGTTACGGTACCAAACCACACCAAAACGGTGCAATACCGTATGAGTACTTCGTTACGGTACCAAACCACACCAAAACGGTACAATACCGTACGACTACATCCATACGGTACCAAACCACCCCAAAACGGTGCAATACCGTACGAGTACTTCGTTACGGTACCAAACCACACCAAAACGGTACAATACCGTACGAGTACATCCATACAGTACCAAACCACACCAAAACGGTGCAATACCGTACGAGTACTTCGTTACGGTACCAAACCACACCAAAACGGTGCAATACCGTATGAGTACTTCGTTACGGTACCAAACCACACCAAAACGGTACAATACCGTCCGAGTATATCCATACGGTACCAAACCACCCCAAAACGGTGCAATACCGTACGAGGACATCCATACAGTACCAAACCACACCAAAACGGTGCAATACCGTACGAGTACTTCATTACGGTACAAAGCCACACCAAAACGGTACAATACCGTACGAGTACATCGATACGGTACCAAACCACCCCAAAACGGTGCAATACCGTACGAGTACTTCGTTACGGTACCAAACCACACCAAAACGGTACAATACCGTACGAGTACATCCATACGGTACCAAACCACACCAAAACGGTGCAATACCGTACGAGTACTTCGTTACGGTACCAAACCACACCAAAACGGTGCAATACCGTACGAGTACTTCGTTACGGTACCAACCACACCAAAACGGTACAATACCGTACGAGTACATCCATACGGTACCAAACCACCCCAAAACGGTGCAATACCGTACGAGTACTTCGTTACGGTACAAAGCCTCACCAAAACGGTACAATACCGTACGAGTACATCCATACGGTACCAAACCACACCAAAACGGTGCAATACCGTACGAGTACTTCGTTACGGTACCAAACCACACCAAAACGGTGCAATACCGTACGAGTACTTCGTTACGGTACAAAGGCTCACCAAAACGGTACAATACCGTACGAATACATCCATACGGTACCAAACCACACCAAAACGGTGCAATACCGTACGAGTACTTCGTTACGGTACCAAACCACACCAAAACGGTGCAATACCGTACGAGTACTTCGTTACGGTACCAAACAACCCCAAAACGGTAAAATACCGTACGAGTACATCCATACGGTACCAAACCACCCCAAAACGGTGCAATACCGTACGAGTACATCCATACGGTACCAAACCACACCAAAACGGTGCAGTACCGTACGAGTACATCCATACGGTACCAAACCACACCAAAACTGTGCAATACCGTACGAGTACTTCGTTACGGTACCAAACCACACCAAAACGGTGCAATAACGTACGAGTACTTCGTTACGGTACCAAACCACACCAAAACGGTACAATACCGTACGAAAACTTCGTCACGGCACCAAACCACACTAAAACGGTGCAATACCGTACGAGTACATCCATACGGTACCAAACCACACCAAAACGGTGCAATACCGTACGAGTACTTCGTTACGGTACCAAACCACACCAAAACGGTACAATACCGTACGACTACATCCATACGGTACCAAACCACCCCAGAACGGTGCAATACCGTACGAGTACTTCGTTACGGTACCAAACCACACCAAAACGGTACAATACCGTACGAGTACATCCATACGGTACCAAACCACACCAAAACGGTGCAATACCGTACGAGTACTTCGTTACGGTACCAAACCACACCAAAACGGTGCAATACCGTATGAGTACTTCGTTACGGTACCAAACCACACCAAAACGGTACAATACCGTCCGAGTATATCCATACGGTACCAAACCACCCCAAAACGGTGCAATACCGTACGAGGACATCCATACAGTACCAAACCACACCAAAACGGTGCAATACCGTACGAGTACTTCATTACGGTACAAAGCCACACCAAAACGGTACAATACCGTACGAGTACATCCATACGGTACCAAACCACCCCAAAACGGTGCAATACCGTACGAGTACTTCGTTACGGTACCAAACCACACCAAAACGGTACAATACCGTACGAGTACATCCATACAATACCAAACCACACCAAAACGGTGCAATACCGTACGAGTACTTCGTTACGGTACCAAACCACACCAAAACGGTGCAATACCGTACGAGTACTTCGTTACGGTACCAACCACACCAAAACGGTACAATACCGTACGAGTACATCCATACGGTACCAAACCACCCCAAAACGGTGCAATACCGTACGAGTACTTCGTTACGGTACAAAGCCTCACCAAAACGGTACAATACCGTACGAGTACATCCATACGGTACCAAACCACACCAAAACGGTGCAATACCGTACGAGTACTTCGTTACGGTACCAAACCACACCAAAACGGTGCAATACCGTACGAGTACTTCGTTACGGTACCAAACAACCCCAAAACGGTAAAATACCGTACGAGTACATCCATACGGTACCAAACCACCCCAAAACGGTGCAATACCGTACGGGTACTTCGTTACGGTACCAAACCACACCAAAACGGTACAATACCGTACGAGTACATCCATACGGTACCAAACCACCCCAAAACGGTGCAATACCGTACGAGTACTTCGTTACGGTACAAAGCCTCACCAAAACGGTACAATACCGTACGAGTATATCCATACGGTACCAAACCACCCCAAAACGGTGCAATACCGTACGAGTACTTCGTTACGGTACCAAACAACACCAAAATGGTACAATACCGTACGAGTACATCCATACGGTACCAAACCACAACAAAACTGTGCAATACCGTACGAGTACTTCGTTACGGTACCAAACCACTCCAAAACGGTGCAATAACGTACGAGTACTTCGTTACGGTACCAAACCACACCAAAACGGTACAATACCGTACGAAAACTTCGTCACGGCACCAAACCACACTAAAACGGTGCAATACCGTACGAGTACATCCATACGGTACCAAACCACACAAAAACGGTGCAATACCGTACGAGTACTTCGTTACGGTACCAAACCACACCAAAACGGTACAATACCGTACGACTACATCCATACGGTACCAAACCACCCCAAAACGGTGCAATACCGTACGAGTACTTCGTTACGGTACCAAACCACACCAAAACGGTACAATACCGTACGAGTACATCCATACGGTACCAAACCACACCAAAACGGTGCAATACCGTACGAGTACTTCGTTACGGTACCAAACCACACCAAAACGGTGCAATACCGTATGAGTACTTCGTTACGGTACCAAACCACACCAAAACGGTACAATACCGTACGACTACATCCATACGGTACCAAACCACCCCAAAACGGTGCAATACCGTACGAGTACTTCGTTACGGTACCAAACCACACCAAAACGGTACAATACCGTACGAGTACATCCATACGGTACCAAACCACACCAAAACGGTGCAATACCGTACGAGTACTTCGTTACGGTACCAAACCACACCAAAACGGTGCAATACCGTATGAGTACTTCGTTACGGTACCAAACCACACCAAAACGGTACAATACCGTCCGAGTATATCCATACGGTACCAAACCACCCCAAAACGGTGCAATACCGTACGAGGACATCCATACAGTACCAAACCACACCAAAACGGTGCAATACCGTACGAGTACTTCATTACGGTACAAAGCCACACCAAAACGGTACAATACCGTACGAGTACATCCATACGGTACCAAACCACCCCAAAACGGTGCAATACCGTACGAGTACTTCGTTACGGTACCAAACCACACCAAAACGGTACAATACCGTACGAGTACATCCATACGGTACCAAACCACACCAAAACGGTGCAATACCGTACGAGTACTTCGTTACGGTACCAAACCACACCAAAACGGTGCAATACCGTACGAGTACTTCGTTACGGTACCAACCACACCAAAACGGTACAATACCGTACGAGTACATCCATACGGTACCAAACCACCCCAAAACGGTGCAATACCGTACGAGTACTTCGTTACGGTACAAAGCCTCACCAAAACGGTACAATACCGTACGAGTACATCCATACGGTACCAAACCACACCAAAACGGTGCAATACCGTACGAGTACTTCGTTACGGTACCAAACCACACCAAAACGGTGCAATACCGTACGAGTACTTCGTTACGGTACCAAACAACCCCAAAACGGTAAAATACCGTACGAGTACATCCATACGGTACCAAACCACCCCAAAACGGTGCAATACCGTACGGGTACTTCGTTACGGTACCAAACCACACCAAAACGGTACAATACCGTACGAGTACATCCATACGGTACCAAACCACCCCAAAACGGTGCAATACCGTACGAGTACTTCGTTACGGTACAAAGCCTCACCAAAACGGTACAATACCGTACGAGTATATCCATACGGTACCAAACCACCCCAAAACGGTGCAATACCGTACGAGTACTTCGTTACGGTACCAAACCACACCAAAATGGTACAATACCGTACGAGTACATCCATACGGTACCAAACCACACCAAAACTGTGCAATACCGTACGAGTACTTCGTTACGGTACCAAACCACTCCAAAACGGTGCAATAACGTACGAGTACTTCGTTACGGTACCAAACCACACCAAAACGGTACAATACCGTACGAGTACATCCATACGGTACCAAACCACACCAAAACGGTGCAATACCGTACGAGTACTTCGTTACGGTACCAAAGCACACCAAAACGGTGCCATACCGTACGAGTACTTCGTTACGGTACCAAACCACACCAAAACGGTACAATACTGTCCGAGTACATCCATACGGTACCAAACCACACCAAAACGGTGCAATACCGTAGGAGTACTTCGTTACGGTACCAAACCACAGCAAAACAGTACAATACCGTACGAGTACATCCATACGGTACAAAACCACACCAAAACAGTGCAATACCGTACGAGTACTTCGTTACGGCACCAAACCACACCAAAACGGTGCAATACCGTACGAGTACATCCATACGGTACCAAACCACACCAAAACGGTGCAGTACCGTACGAGTACATCCATACGGCACCAAACCACACCAAAACGGTGCAATACCGAACGAGTACGTGCATACGATACCAAACCACACCAAAACGGTGCAATACCGTACGAGGACATCCATACGGTACCAAACCACCCCAAAACGGTGCAATACCGTACGAGTACTTCGTTACGGTACAAAGGCTCACCAAAACGGTACAATACCGTACGAATACATCCATACGGTACCAAACCACACCAAAACGGTGCAATACCGTACGAGTACTTCGTTACGGTACCAAACCACACCAAAACGGTGCAATACCGTACGAGTACTTCGTTACGGTACCAAACAACCCCAAAACGGTAAAATACCGTACCAGTACATCCATACGGTACCAAACCACCCCAAAACGGTGCAATACCGTACGGGTACTTCGTTACGGTACCAAACCACACCAAAACGGTACAATACCGTACGAGTACATCCATACGGTACCAAACCACCCCAAAACGGTGCAATACCGTACGAGTACTTCGTTACGGTACAAAGCCCCACCAAAACGGTACAATACCGTACGAGTACATCTATACGGTACCAAACCACCCCAAAACGGTGCAATACCGTACGAGTACTTCGTTACGGTACCAAACCACACCAAAATGGTACAATACCGTACGAGTACATCCATACGGTACCAAACCACACCAAAACTGTGCAATACCGTACGAGTACTTCGTTACGGTACCAAACCACACCAAAACGGTGCAATAACGTACGAGTACTTCGTTACGGTACCAAACCACACCAAAACGGTACAATACCGTACGAAAACTTCGTCACGGCACCAAACCACACTAAAACGGTGCAATACCGTACGAGTACATCCATACGGTACCAAACCACACCAAAACGGTGCAATACCGTACGAGTACTTCGTTACGGTACCAAACCACACCAAAACGGTACAATACCGTACGACTACATCCATACGGTACCAAACCACCCCAGAACGGTGCAATACCGTACGAGTACTTCGTTACGGTGCCAAACCACACCAAAACGGTACAATACCGTACGAGTACATCCATACGGTACCAAACCACACCAAAACGGTGCAATACCGTACGAGTACTTCGTTACGGTACCAAACCACACCAAAACGGTGCAATACCGTATGAGTACTTCATTACGGTACCAAACCACACCAAAACGGTACAATACCGTCCGAGTATATCCATACGGTACCAAACCACCCCAAAACGGTGCAATACCGTACGAGGACATCCATACAGTACCAAACCACACCAAAACGGTGCAATACCGTACGAGTACTTCATTACGGTACAAAGCCACACCAAAACGGTACAATACCGTACGAGTACATCCATACGGTACCAAACCACCCCAAAACGGTGCAATACCGTACGAGTACTTCGTTACGGTACCAAACCACACCAAAACGGTACAATACCGTACGAGTACATCCATACGGTACCAAACCACACCAAAACGGTGCAATACCGTACGAGTACTTCGTTACGGTACCAAACCACACCAAAACGGTGCAATACCGTACGAGTACTTCGTTACGGTACCAACCACACCAAAACGGTACAATACCGTACGAGTACATCCATACGGTACCAAACCACCCCAAAACGGTGCAATACCGTACGAGTACTTCGTTACGGTACAAAGCCTCACCAAAACGGTACAATACCGTACGAGTACATCCATACGGTACCAAACCACACCAAAACGGTGCAATACCGTACGAGTACTTCGTTACGGTACCAAACCACACCAAAACGGTGCAATACCGTACGAGTACTTCGTTACGGTACCAAACAACCCCAAAACGGTAAAATACCGTACGAGTACATCCATACGGTACCAAACCACCCCAAAACGGTGCAATACCGTACGGGTACTTCGTTACGGTACCAAACCACACCAAAACGGTACAATACCGTACGAGTACATCCATACGGTACCAAACCACCCCAAAACGGTGCAATACCGTACGAGTACTTCGTTACGGTACAAAGCCTCACCAAAACGGTACAATACCGTACGAGTATATCCATACGGTACCAAACCACCCCAAAACGGTGCAATACCGTACGAGTACTTCGTTACGGTACCAAACCACACCAAAATGGTACAATACCGTACGAGTACATCCATACGGTACCAAACCACAACAAAACTGTGCAATACCGTACGAGTACTTCGTTACGGTACCAAACCACTCCAAAACGGTGCAATAACGTACGAGTACTTCGTTACGGTACCAAACCACACCAAAACGGTACAATACCGTACGAAAACTTCGTCACGGCACCAAACCACACTAAAACGGTGCAATACCGCACGAGTACATCCATACGGTACCAAACCACACAAAAACGGTGCAATACCGTACGAGTACTTCGTTACGGTACCAAACCACACCAAAACGGTACAATACCGTACGACTACATCCATACGGTACCAAACCACCCCAAAACGGTGCAATACCGTACGAGTACTTCGTTACGGTACCAAACCACACCAAAACGGTACAATACCGTACGAGTACATCCATACGGTACCAAACCACACCAAAACGGTGCAATACCGTACGAGTACTTCGTTACGGTACCAAACCACACCAAAACGGTGCAATACCGTATGAGTACTTCGTTACGGTACCAAACCACACCAAAACGGTACAATACCGTACGACTACATCCATACGGTACCAAACCACCCCAAAACGGTGCAATACCGTACGAGTACTTCGTTACGGTACCAAACCACACCAAAACGGTACAATACCGTACGAGTACATCCATACGGTACCAAACCACACCAAAACGGTGCAATACCGTACGAGTACTTTGTTACGGTACCAAACCACACCAAAACGGTGCAATACCGTATGAGTACTTCGTTACGGTACCAAACCACACCAAAACGGTACAATACCGTCCGAGTATATCCATACGGTACCAAACCACCCCAAAACGGTGCAATACCGTACGAGGACATCCATACAGTACCAAACCACACCAAAACGGTGCAATACCGTACGAGTACTTCATTACGGTACAAAGCCACACCAAAACGGTACAATACCGTACGAGTACATCCATACGGTACCAAACCACCCCAAAACGGTGCAATACCGTACGAGTACTTCGTTACGGTACCAAACCACACCAAAACGGTACAATACCGTACGAGTACATCCATACGGTACCAAACCACACCAAAACGGTGCAATACCGTACGAGTACTTCGTTACGGTACCAAACCACACCAAAACGGTGCAATACCGTACGAGTACTTCGTTACGGTACCAACCACACCAAAACGGTACAATACCGTACGAGTACATCCATACGGTACCAAACCACCCCAAAACGGTGCAATACCGTACGAGTACTTCGTTACGGTACAAAGCCTCACCAAAACGGTACAATACCGTACGAGTACATCCATACGGTACCAAACCACACCAAAATGGTGCAATACCGTACGAGTACTTCGTTACGGTACCAAACCACACCAAAACGGTGCAATACCGTACGAGTACTTCGTTACGGTACCAAACAACCCCAAAACGGTAAAATACCGTACGAGTACATCCATACGGTACCAAACCACCCCAAAACGGTGCAATACCGTACGGGTACTTCGTTACGGTACCAAACCACACCAAAACGGTACAATACCGTACGAGTACATCCATACGGTACCAAACCACCCCAAAACGGTGCAATACCGTACGAGTACTTCGTTACGGTACAAAACCTCACCAAAACGGTACAATACCGTACGAGTATATCCATACGGTACCAAACCACCCCAAAACGGTGCAATACCGTACGAGTACTTCGTTACGGTACCAAACCACACCAAAATGGTACAATACCGTACGAGTACATCCATACGGTACCAAACCACACCAAAACTGTGCAATACCGTACGAGTACTTCGTTACGGTACCAAACCACTCCAAAACGGTGCAATAACGTACGAGTACTTCGTTACGGTACCAAACCACACCAAAACGGTACAATACCGTACGAAAACTTCGTCACGGCACCAAACCACACTAAAACGGTGCAATACCGTACGAGTACATCCATACGGTACCAAACCACACAAAAACGGTGCAATACCGTACGAGTACTTCGTTACGGTACAAAACCACACCAAAACGGTACAATACCGTACGACTACATCCATACGGTACCAAACCACCCCAAAACGGTGCAATACCGTACGAGTACTTCGTTACGGTACCAAACCACACCAAAACGGTACAATACCGTACGAGTACATCCATACGGTACCAAACCACACCAAAACGGTGCAATACCGTACGAGTACTTCGTTACGGTACCAAACCACACCAAAACGGTGCAATACCGTATGAGTACTTCGTTACGGTACCAAACCACACCAAAACGGTACAATACCGTACGACTACATCCATACGGTACCAAACCACCCCAAAACGGTGCAATACCGTACGAGTACTTCGTTACGGTACCAAACCACACCAAAACGGTACAATACCGTACGAGTACATCCATACGGTACCAAACCACACCAAAACGGTGCAATACCGTACGAGTACTTCGTTACGGTACCAAACCACACCAAAACGGTGCAATACCGTATGAGTACTTCGTTACGGTACCAAACCACACCAAAACGGTACAATACCGTCCGAGTATATCCATACGGTACCAAACCACCCCAAAACGGTGCAATACCGTACGAGGACATCCATACAGTACCAAACCACACAAAAACGGTGCAATACCGTACGAGTACTTCATTACGGTACAAAGCCACACCAAAACGGTACAATACCGTACGAGTACATCCATAAGGTACCAAACCACCCCAAAACGGTGCAATACCGTACTAGTACTTCGTTACGGTACCAAACCACACCAAAACGGTACAATACCGTACGAGTACATCCATACGGTACCAAACCACACCAAAACGGTGCAATACCGTACGAGTACATCCATACGGCACCACACCACACCAAAACGGTGCAATACCGAACGAGTACGTACATACGATACCAAACCACACCAAAACGGTGCAATACCGTACGAGGACATCCATACGGTACCAAACCACACCAAAACAGTGCAATACCGTACGAGTACTTCGTTACGGTACAAAGCCACACCAAAACGGTACAATACCGTACAAGTACATCCATACTGTACCAAACCACCCCAAAACGGTGCAATACCGTACGAGTACTTCGTTACGGTACCAAACCACACCAAAACGGTGCAATACCGTACGAGTACTTCATTACGGTACCAAACCACACCAAAACGGTGCAATACCGTACGAGTACTTCGTTACGGTACCAAACCACACCAAAACGGTGCAATACCGTACGAGTACATCCATACGGTACCAAACCACACCAAAACGGCGCAATACCGTGCGAGTACTTCGTTACGGTACCAAACCACACGAAAACGGTGCAATAACGTACGAGTACTTCGTTACGGTACCAAACCACACCAAAACGGTACAATACCGTACGAAAACTTCGTCATGGCACCAAACCACACTAAAACGGTGCAATACCGTACGAGTACATCCATACGGTACCAAACCACACCAAAACGGTTCAATACCGTACGAGTACATCCATACGGCACCAAACCACACCAAAACGGTGCAATACCGTACGAGTACTTCGTTACGGTACCAAACCACACCAAAACGGTGCAATACCGTACGAGTACATCCATACGGTACCAAACCACACCAAAACGGTGCAATAACGTACGAGTACTTCGTTACGGTACCAAACCACACCAAAACGGTACAATACCGTACGAAAACTTCGTCACGGCACCAAACAACACTAAAACGGTGCAATACCGTACGAGTACATCCATACGGTACCAAACCAAACCAAAACGGTGCAATACCGTACGAGTACTTCGTTACGGTACCAAACCACACCAAAACGGTACAATACCGTACGACTACATCCATACCGTACCAAACCACCCCAAAACGGTGCAATACCGTACGAGTACTTCGTTACGGTACCAAATCACACCAAAACGGTACAATACCGTACGAGTACATCCATACGGTACCAAACCACACCAAAACGGTGCAATACCGTACGAGTACATCCATACGGTACCAAACCACACCAAAACGGTGCAATACCGTACGAGTACTTCGTTACGGTACCAAACCACACCAAAATGGTGCAATACCGTACGAGTACTTCGTTACGGTACCAAACAACCCCAAAACGGTAATATACCGTACGAGTACATACATACGGTACCAAACCACCCCAAAACGGTGCAATACCGTACGAGTACTTCGTTACGGTACCAAACCACACCAAAACGGTACAATACCGTACGAGTACATCCATACGGTACCAAACCACCTCAAAACGGTGCAATACCGTACGAGTACTTCGATACGGAACCAAACCACACCAAAACGGTACAATACCGTACGAGTACATCCATACGGTACCAAACCACCCCAAAACGGTGCAATACCCTACGAGTACTTCGTTACGGTACCAAACCACACCAAAACGGTACAATACCGTACGAGTACATCCATACGGTACCAAACCACACCAAAACTGTGCAATACCGTACGAGTACTTCGTTACGGTACCAAACCACACCAAAACGGTGCAATAACGTACGAGTACTTCGTTACGGTACCAAACCACACCAAAACGGTACAATACCGTACGAGAACATCGTCACGGCACCAAACCACACTAAAACGGTGCAATACCGTACGAGTACATCCATACGGTACCAAACCACACCAAAACGGTGCAATACCGAACGAGTACTTCGTTACGGTAACAAACCACACCAAAACGGTACAATACCGTACGACTACATCCATACGGTACCAAACCACACCAAAACGGTGCAATACCGTACGAGTACTTCGTTACGGTACCAAACCACACCAAAACGGTACAATACCGTCCGAGTACATCCATACGGTACCAAACCACACCAAAACGGTGCAATACCGTAGGAGTACTTCGTTACGGTACCAAACCACAGCAAAACAGTACAATACCGTACGAGTACATCCATACGGTACCAAACCACACCAAAACGGTGCAATACCGTACGAGTACTTCGTTACGGCACCAAACCACACCAAAACGGTGCAATACCGTACGAGTACATCCATACGGTACCAAACCACACCAAAACGGTGCAGTACCGTACGAGTACATCCATACGGCACCAAACCACACCAAAACGGTGCAATACCGAACGAGTACGTGCATACGATACCAAACCGCACCAAAACGGTGCAATACCGTACGAGGACATCCATACGGTACCAAACCACCCCAAAACGGTGCAATACCGTACGAGTACTTCGTTACGGTACAAAGGCTCACCAAAACGGTACAATACCGTACGAGTACATCCATACGGTACCAAACCACACCAAAACGGTGCAATACCGTACGAGTACTTCGTTACGGTACCAAACCACACCAAAACGGTGCAATACCGTACGAGTACTTCGTTACGGTACCAAACAACCCCAAAACGGTAAAATACCGTACGAGTACATCCATACGGTACCAAACCACCCCAAAACGGTGCAATACCGTACGGGTACTTCGTTACGGTACCAAACCACAGCAAAACGGTACAATACCGTACGAGTACATCCATACGGTACCAAACCACCCCAAAACGGTGCAATACCGTACGAGTACTTCGTTACGGTACAAAGCCTCACCAAAACGGTACAATACCGTACGAGTACATCCATACGGTACCAAACCACCCCAAAACGGTGCAATACCGTACGAGTACTTCGTTACGGTACCAAACCACACCAAAATGGTACAATACCGTACGAGTACATCCATACGGTACCAAACCACACCAAAACTGTGCAATACCGTACGAGTACTTCGTTACGGTACAAAACAACACCAAAACGGTGCAATAACGTACGAGTACTTCGTTACGGTACCAAACCACACCAAAACGGTACAATACCGTACGAAAACTTCGTCACGGCACCAAACCACACTAAAACGGTGCAATACCGTACGAGTACATCCATACGGTACCAAACCACACCAAAACGGTGCAATACCGTACGAGTACTTCGTTACGGTACCAAACCACACCAAAACGGTACAATACCGTACGACTACATCCATACGGTACCAAACCACACCAAAACTGTGCAATACCTTCCGAGTACTTCGTTACGGTACCAAACCACACCAAAAGGGGCAATACCGTCCGAGTACATCCATACGGTACCAACCCACACCAAAACGGTGCAATACCGTACGAGTACTTCGTTACGGTACCAAACCACAGCAAAATGGTGCAATACCGTACGAGTACTTCGTGACGGTACCAAACCACACCAAAACGGTGCAATACCGTACGAGTATATCCATACGGTACCAAACCACACCAAAACGGTTCAATACCGTACGAGTACTTCGTTACGGTACCAACCCACACCAAAACGGTGCAATACCGTACGAGTACTTTCGTTACGGTACCAAACAACACCAAAACGGTACAATACCGTACGAGTACATCCATACGGTACCAAACCACACCAAAACGGTGCAATACCGTACGAGTACTTCGTTACGGTATCAAACCACACCAAAACGGTACAATACCGTACGAGTACATCCATACGGTACCACACCACACCAAAACGGTGCAATACCGTACGAGTACTTCGTTACGGTACCAAACCACACCAAAACGGGGCAATACCGTCCGAGTACATCCATACGGTACCAACCCACACCAAAACGGTGCAATACCGTACGAGTACTTCGTTACGGTACCAAACCACACCAAAACGGTGCAATACCGTACGAGTACTTCGTTACGGTACCAAACCACACCAAAACGGTACAATACCGTACGAGTACATCCATACGGTACCAAACCATGCCAAAACGGTGCAATACCGTACGAGTACTTCTTTACGGTACCAAACCACACCAAAACGGTACAATACCGTACGAGTACATCCATACGGTACCACACCACACCAAAATGGTGCAATACCGTACGAGTACTTTGTTACGGTACCAAACCACACCAAAACGGGGCAATACCGTCCGAGTACATCCATACGGTACCAACCCACACCAAAACGGTGCAATACCGTACGAGTACTTCGTTACGGTACCAAACCACACCAAAACGGTACAATACCGTACGAGTACTTCGTTACGGTACCAAACCACACCAAAACGGTGCAATACCGTACGAGTACTTCGTTACGGTACCAAACCACACCAAAACGGTACAATACCGTACGAGTACATCCATACGGTACCAAACCACGCCAAAACGGTGCAATACCGTACGAGTACTTCGTTACGGTACCAAACCACACCAAAACGGTACAATACCGTACGAGTACATCCATACGGTACCAAACCACACCAAACCGGTGCAATACCGTACGAGTACTTCGTTACGGTACCAAACCACACCAAAACGGTGCAATACCGTACGAGTACATCCATACGGTACCAAACCAATCCAAAACGGTGCAATACCGTACGAGTACTTCGTTACGGTTCCAAACCACACCAAAACGGTACAATACCGTACGAGAACTTCGTCACGGCACCAAACCACACTAAAACGGTGCAATAACGTACGAGTACATCCATACGGTACCAAATCACCCAAAACGGTGCAATACCGTACGAGTACTTCGTTACGGTACCAAACCACACCAAAACGGTACAATACCGTACGAGTACAACCATACGGTACCAAACCACCCCAAAACGGTGCAATACCGTACGAGTACTTCGTTACGGTACAAAGCCACACCAAAACGGTACAATACCGTACGAGTATATCCATACGGTACCAAACCACCCCAAAACGGTTCAATACCGTACGAGTACTTCGTTATGGTACCAAACCACACCAAAACGGTACAATACCGTACAAGTACATCCATACGGTACCAAACCACACCAAAACTGTGCAATACCATACGAGTACTTCGTTACGGTACCAAACCACACCAAAACGGGGCAATACCGTCCTAGTACATCCATACGGTAACAACCCACACCAAAACGGTGCAATACCGTACGAGTACTTCGTTACGGTACCAAACCACACCAAAACGGTGCAATACCGTACGAGTACTTCGTGACGGTACAAAACCACACCAAAACGGTGCAATACCGTACGAGTATATCCATACGGTACCAAACCACACCAAAACGGTGCAATACCGTACAAGTACTTCGTTACGGTACCAAACCACACCAAAACGGTGCAATACCGTACGAGTACTTTCGTTACGGTACCAAACAACACCAAAACGGTACAATACCGTACGAGTACATCCATACGGTACCAAACCACACCAAAACGGTTCAATACCGTACGAGTACTTCGTTACGGTATCAAACCACACCAAAACGGTACAATACCGTACGAGTACATCCATACGGTACCACACCACACCAAAACGGTGCAATACCGTACGAGTACTTCGTTACGGTACCAAACCACACCAAAACGGGGCAATACTGTCCGAGTACATCCATACGGTACCAACCCACACAAAAACGGTGCAATACCGTACGAGTACTTCGTTACGGTACCAAACCACACCAAAACGGTGCAATACCGTACGAGTACTTCGTTACGGTACCAAACCACACCAAAACGGTACAATACCGTACGAGTACATCCATACGGTACCAAACCATGCCAAAACGGTGCAATACCGTACGAGTACTTCGTTACGGTACCAAACCACACCAAAACGGTACAATACCGTACGAGTACATCCATACGGTACCACACCACACCAAAATGGTGCAATACCGTACGAGTACTTTGATACGGTACCAAACCACACCAAAACGGGGCAATACCGTCCGAGTACATCCATACGGTACCAACCCACACCAAAACGGTGCAATACCGTACGAGTACTTCGTTACGGTACCAAACCACACCAAAACGGTACAATACCGTACGAGTACTTCGTTACGGTACCAAACCACACCAAAACGGTGCAATACCGTACGAGTACTTCGTTACGGTACCAAACCACACCAAAACGGTACAATACCGTACGAGTACATCCATACGGTACCAAACCACGCCAAAACGGTGCAATACCGTACGAGTACTTCGTTACGGTACCAAACCACACCAAAACGGTGCAATACCGTACGAGTACATCCATACGGTACCAAACCACACCAAAACGGTGCAATACCGTACGAGTACTTCGTTACGGTACCAAACCACACCAAAACGGTACAATACCGTACGAGAACTTCGTCACGGCATTAAACCACACTAAAACGGTGCAATACCGTACGAGTACATCCATACGGTACCAAATCACCCAAAACGGTGCAATACCGTACGAGTACTTCGTTACGGTACCAAACCACACCAAAACGGTACAATACCGTACGAGTACAACCATACGGTACCAAACCACCCCAAAACGGTGCAATACCGTACGAGTACTTCGTTACGGTACAAAGCCACACCAAAACGGTACAATACCGTACGAGTATATCCATACGGTACCAAACCACCCCAAAACGGTGCAATACCGTACGAGTACTTCGTTATGGTACCAAACCACACCAAAACGGTACAATACCGTACAAGTACATCCATACGGTACCAAACCACACCAAAACTGTGCAATACCTTACGAGTACTTCGTTACGGTACCAAACCACACCAAAACGGTGCAATAACGTACGAGTACTTCGTTACGGTACAAAGCCACACTAAAACGGTACAATACCGTACGAGTATATCCATACGGTACCAAACCACCCCAAAACGGTGCAATACCGTACGAGTACTTCGTTACGGTACGAAACCACACCAAAACGGGGCAATACCGTCCGAGTACATCCATACGCTACCAAACCACACCAAAACGGTGCAATACCGTACGAGTACTTCGTCACGGTACCAAACCACACCAAAATGGTACAATACCGTACGAGTACTTCGTTACGGTACCAAACCACACCAAAACGGTGCAATACCGTACGAGTACATCCATACGGTACCAAACCACAACAAAACGGTTCAATACGGTACGAGTACATTCATACGGTACCAAACCAAACCAAAACGGTGCAATACCGTGCGAGTACATCCATACGGTGCCAAACCACACCAAAACGGTGCAATACCGTACGAGTACATCCATACGGTACCAAACCACACCAAAACGGTTCAATACCGTACGGGTACATCCATACGGCACCAAACCACACCAAAACGGTGCAATACCGTACGAGTACTTCGTTACGGTACCAAACCACACCAAAACGGTACAATACCGTACGAGTACAACCATACGGTACCAAACCACGCCAAAACGGTGCAATACCGTACGAGTACTTCGTTACGGTACCAAACCACACCAAAACGGTACAATACCGTACGAGTACATCCATACGGTACCAAACCACCCCAAAACGGTGCAATACCGTAGGAGTACTTCGTTACGGTACCAAACCACACCAAAACGGTACAATACCGTACGAGTACATCCATACGGTACCACACCACCCCAAAACGGTGCAATACCGTAAGAGTACTTCGTTACGGTACCAAACCACACCAAAACGGGGCAATACCGTCCGAGTACATCCATACGGTACCAAACCACACCAAAACGGTGCAATACCGTACGAGTACTTCGTTACGGTACCAAACCACACCAAAACGGTACAATACCGTACGAGTACATCCATACGGTACCACACCACCCCAAAACGGTGCAATACCGTACGAGTACTTCGTTACGGTTCCAAACCACACCAAAACGGTGCAATACCGTACGAGTACATCCATACGGTACCAAACCACACCAAAACGGTGCAATACCGTACGAGTACTTCGTTACGGTACCAAACCACACAAAAACGGTACAATACCGTACGAGTACATCCATACTGTACCAAACCACACCAAAACGGTGCAATACCGTACGAGTACTTCGTGACGGTACCAAACCACACCAAAACGGTGCAATACCGTACGAGTATATCCATACGGTACCAAACCACACCAAAACGGTGCAATACCGTACGAGTACTTCGTTACGGTACCAAACCACACCAAAACGGTGCAATACCGTACGAGTACTTTCGTTACGGTACCAAACAACACCAAAACGGTACAATACCGTACGAGTACATCCATACGGTACCAACCCACACCAAAACGGTGCAATACCGTACGAGTACTTCGTTACGGTACCAAACCACACCAAAACGGTGCAATACCGTACGAGTACTTCGTGACGGTACCAAACCACACCAAAACGGTTCAATACCGTACGAGTATATCCATACGGTACCAAACCACACCAAAACGGTGCAATACCGTACGAGTACTTCGTTACGGTACCAAACCACACCAAAACGGTGCAATACCGTACGAGTACTTCGTTACGGTACCAAACCACACCAAAACGGTGCAATACTGTACGAGTACATCCATACGGTACCAAACCACAACAAAACGGTTCAATACGGTACGAGTACATTCATACGGTACCAAACATAACCAAAACGGTGCAATACCGTGCGAGTACGTCCATACGGTGCCAAACCACACCAAAACGGTGCAATACCGTAGGAGTACTTCGTTACGGTACAAAACCACACCAAAACGGTGCAATACCGTACGAGTACATCCATACGGTACCAAACCACACCAAAACGGTTCAATACCGTACGAGTACATCCATACGGCACCAAACCACACCAAAACGGTGCAATACCATACGAGTACTTCGTTACGGTACCAAACCACAACAAAACGGTACAATACCGTACGAGTACATCCATACGGTACCAAACCACGCCAAAACGGTGCAATACCGTACGAGTACTTCGTTACGGTACCAAACCACACCAAAACGGTACAATACCGTACGAGTACATCCATACGGTACCAAACCACACCAAAACGGTGCAATACCGTACGAGTACTTCGTTACGGTACCAAACCACACCAAAACGGTACAATACCGTACGAGTAGATCCATACGGTACCACACCACACCAAAACGGTACAATACCGTACGAGTACATCCATACGGCTCCAAACCACACCAAAACGGTGCAATACCGTACGAGTACTTCGTTACGGTACCAAAACCACACCAAAACGGTGCAATACCGTACGAGTGCATCCATACGGTACCAAACCACAACAAAACGGTTCAATACGGTACGAGTACATTCATACGGTACCAAACCAAACCAAAACGGTGCAATACCGTGCGAGTACATCCATACGGTGCCAAACCACACCAAAACGGTGCAATACCGTAGGAGTACTTCGTTACGGTACAAAACCACACCAAAACGGTGCAATACCGTACGAGTACATCCATACGGTACCAAACCACACCAAAACGGTTCAATACCGTACGAGTACATCCATACGGCACCAAACCACACCAAAACGGTGCAATACCGTACGAGTACATCCATACGGTACCAAACCACACCAAAACGGTGCAATACCGTACGAGTACTTCGTTACGGTACCAAACCACACCAAAACGGTACAATACCGTACGAGAACTTCGTCACGGCACCAAACAACACTAAAACGGTGCAATACCGTACGAGTACATCCATACGGTACCAAACCACCCCAAAACGGTGCAATACCGTACGAGTACTTCGTTACGGTACCAAACCACACCAAAACGGTACAATACCGTACGAGTACATCCATACGGTACCAAACCACGCCAAAACGGTGCAATACCGTACGAGTACTTCGTTACGGTACCAAACCACACCAAAACGGTACAATACCGTACGAGTACATCCATACGGTACCAAACCACGCCAAAACGGTGCAATACCGTACGAGTACTTCGTTACGGTACCAAACCACACCAAAACGGTACAATACCGTACGAGTAGATCCATACGGTACCACACCACACCAAAACGGTGCAATACCGTACGAGTACTTTGTTACGGTACCAAACCACACCAAAACGGGGCAATACCGTCCGAGTACATCCATACGGCACCAAACCACACCAAAACGGTGCAATACCGTACGAGTACTTCGTTACGGTACCAAACCACACCAAAACGGTACAATACCGTACGAGTACATCCATACGGTACCAAACCACGCCAAAACGGTGCAATACCGTTCGAGTACTTCGTTACGGTACCAAACCACGCCAAAACGGTACAATACCGTACGAGAACTTCGTCACGGCACCAAACAACACTAAAACGGTGCAATACCGTACGAGTACATCCATACGGTACCAAACCACCCCAAAACGGTGCAATACCGTACGAGTACTTCGTTACGGTACCAAACCACACCAAAACGGTACAATACCGTACGAGTACATCCATACGGTACCAAACCACGCCAAAACGGTGCAATACCGTACGAGTACTTCGTAACGGTACCAAACCACACCAAAACGGTACAATACCGTACGAGTACATCCATACGGTACAAAACCACACCAAAACGGTGCAATACCGTACGAGTACTTCGTTACGGTACCAAACCACACCAAAACGGTACAATACCGTACGAGTAGATCCATACGGTACCACACCACACCAAAACGGTGCAATACCGTACGAGTACTTCGTTACGGTACCAAACCACACCAAAACGGGGCAATACCGTCCGAGTACATCCATACGGCACCAAACCACACCAAAACGGTGCAATACCGTACGAGTACTTCGTTACGGTACCAAACCACACCAAAACGGTACAATACCGTACGAGTACATCCATACGGTACCAAACCACGCCAAAACGGTGCAATACCGTACGAGTACTTCGTTACGGTACCAAACCACGCCAAAACGGTACAATACCGTACGAGTACATCCATATGGTACCAAACCACACCAAAACGGTGCAATACCGTACGAGTACTTCGTTATGGTACCAAACCACACCAAAACGGTACAATACCGTACGAGTACATCAATACGGTACCACACCACCCCAAAACGGTGCAATACCGTACGAGTACTTCGTTACGGTACCAAACCACTCCAAAACGGGGCAATACCGTCCGAGTACATCCATATGGTACCAAACCACACCAAAACGGTGCAATACCGTACGAGTACTTCGTTACGGTACCAAACCACACCAAAACGGTACAATACCGTACGAGTACTTCGTTACGGTACCAAACCACACCAAAACGGTGCAATACCGTACGAGTACATCCATACGGTACCAAACCACAACAAAACGGTTCAATACGGAACGAGTACATTCATACGGTACCAAACCAAACCAAAACGGTGCAATACCGTGCGAGTACATCCATACGGTGCCAAACCACACCAAAACGGTGCAATACCGTACGAGTACTTCGTTACGGTACAAAACCACACCAAAACGGTGCAATACCGTACGAGTACATCCATACGGTACCAAACCAAACCAAAACGGTTCAATACCGTACGAGTACATCCATACGGTACCAAACCACATCAAAACGGTGCAATACCGTACGAGTACTTCGTTACGGTACCAAACCACACCAAAACGGTACAATACCGTACGAGTACATCCATACGGTACCACGCCACCCCAAAACGGTGCAATACCGTACGAGTACTTCGTTACGGTACCAAACCACTCCAAAACGGGGCAATACCGTCCGAGTACATCCATAAGGTACCAAACCACACCAAAACGGTGCAATACCGTACGAGTACTTCGTTACGGTACCAAACCACACCAAAACGGTACAATACCGTACGAGTACTTCGTTACGGTACCAAACCACACCAAAACGGTGCAATACCGTACGAGTACATCCATACGGTACCAAACCACAACAAAACGGTTCAATACGGAACGAGTACATTCATACGGTACCAAACCAAACCAAAACGGTGCAATACCGTGCGAGTACATCCATACGGTGCCAAACCACACCAAAACGGTGCAATACCGTACGAGTACTTCGTTACGGTACAAAACCACACCAAAACGGTGCAATACCGTACGAGTACATCCATACGGTACCAAACCACACCAAAACGGTTCAATACCGTACGAGTACATCCATACGGCGCCAAACCACACCAAAACGGTGCAATACCGTACGAGTACATCCATACGGTACCAAACCACACCAAAACGGTGCAATACCGTACGAGTACTTCGTTACGGTACCAAACCACACCAAAACGGTACAATACCGTACGAGAACTTCGTCACGGCACCAAACCACACTAAAACGGTGCAATACCGTACGAGTACATCCATACGGTACCAAACCACCCCAAAACGGTGCAATACCGTACGAGTACTTCGTTACGGTACCAAACCACACAAAAACGGTACAATACCGTACGAGTACATCCATACGGTACCAAACCACGCCAAAACGGTGCAATACCGTACGAGTACTTCGTTACGGTACCAAACCACACCAAAACGGTACAATACCGTACGAGTACATCCATACGGTACCAAACCACACCAAAACGGTGCAATACCGTACGAGTACTTCGTTACGGTACCAAACCACACCAAAACGGTATAATACCGTACGAGTAGATCCATACGGTACCACACCACACCAAAACGGTGCAATACCGTACGAGTACTTCGTTACGGTACCAAACCACACCAAAACGGGGCAATACCGTCCGAGTACATCCATACGGTACCAAACCACACCAAAACGGTGCAATACCGTACGAGTACTTCGTTACGGTACCAAACCACACCAAAACGGTACAATACCGTACGAGTACTTCGTTACGGTACCAAACCACACCAAAACGGTGCAATACCGTACGAGTACATCCATACGGTACCAAACCACAACAAAACGGTTCAATACGGTACAAGTACATTCATACGGTACCAAACCAAACCAAAACGGTGCAATACCGTGCGAGTACATCCATACGGTGCAAACCACACCAAAACGGTGCAATACCTTACGAGTACTTCGTTACGGTACAAAACCACACCAAAACGGTGCAATACCGTACGAGTACATCCATACGGTACCAAACCACACCAAAACGGTTCAATACCGTACGAGTACATCCATACGGCACCAAACCACACCAAAACGGTGCAATACCGTACGAGTACTTCGTTACGGTACCAAACCACACCAAAACGGTGCAATACCGTACGAGTATATCCATACGGTACCAAACCACACCAAAACGGTGCAATACCGTACGAGTACTTCGTTACGGTACCAAACCACACCAAAACGGTATAATACCGTACGAGAACTTCGTCACGGCACCAAACCACACTAAAACGGTGCAATACCGTACGAGTACATCCATACAGTACCAAACCACCCCAAAACGGTGCAATACCGTACGAGTACTTCGTTACGGTACCAAACCACACCAAAACGGTACAATACCGCACGAGTACATCCATACGGTACCAAACCACCCCAAAACGTTGCAATACCGTACGAGTACTTCGTTACGGTACCAAACCACACCAAAACGGTACAATACCGTACGAGTACATCCATACGGTACCAAACCACACCAAAACTGTGCAATACCGTACGAGTACTTCGTTACAGTACCAAACCACACCAAAACGGTGCAATAACGTACGAGTATTTCGTTACGGTACCAAACCACACCAAAACGGTACAATACCGTACGAGTACATCCATACGGTACCAAACCACACAAAAACGGTGCAATACCGTACGAGTACTTCGTTACGGTACCAAACCACACCAAAACGGTACAATACCGTACGAGTACATCCATACGGTACCAAACCACTCCAAAACGGTGCAATACCGTACGAGTACTTCGTTACGGTACCAAACCACACCAAAACGGTGCAATACCGTACGAGTACATCCATACGGTACCAAACCACACCAAAACGGTGCAATACCGTACGAGTACTTCGTTACGGTACCAAACCACACCAAAACGGTGCAATACCGTACGAGTACTTCGTTACGGTACCAAACAACACCAAAACGGTACAATACCGTACGAGTACATCCATACGGTACCAAACCACACCAAAACGGTGCAATACCGTACGAGTACTTCGTTACGGTACCAAACCACACAAAAACGGTACAATACCGTACGAGTACATCCATACGGTACCACACCACACCAAAACGGTGCAACACCGTACGAGTACTTCGTTACGGTACCAAACCACACCAAAACGGGGCAATACCGTCCGAGTACATCCATACGGTACCAACCCACACCAAAACGGTGCAATATCGTACGAGTACTTCGTTACGGTACCAAACCACACCAAAACGGTAAAATACCGTACGAGTACTTCGTTACGGTACCAAACCACACCAAAACGGTGCAATACCGTACGAGTACATCCATACGGTACCAAACCACATCAAAACGGTGCAATACGGTACGAGTACATTCATACGGTACCAAACCAAACCAAAACGGTGCAATACCGTGCGAGTACATCCATACGGTACCAAACCACACCAAAACGGTGCAATACCGTACGAGTACTTCGTTACGGTACAAAACCACACCAAAACGGTGCAATACCGTACGAGTACATCCATACGGTACCAAACCACACCAAAACGGTTCAATACCGTACGAGTACATCCATACGGCACCAAACCACACCAAAACGGTGCAATACCGTACGAGTACTTCGTTACGGTACCAAACCACGCCAAAACGGTGCAATACCGTACCAAACCACACCAAAACGGTGCAATACCGTACGAGTACATCCATACGGTACCAAACCACACCAAAACGGTGCAATACCGTACGACTACTTCGTTACGGTACCAAACCACACCAAAACGGTACAATACCGTACGAGAACTTCGTCACGGCACCAAACCACACTAAAACGGTGCAATACTGTACGAGTACATCCATACGGTACCAAACCACCCCAAAACGGTGCAATACCGTACGAGTACTTCGTTACGGTACCAAACCACACCAAAACGGTACAATACCGTGCGAGTACGTCCATACGGTACCAAACCACCCCAAAACGGTGCAATACCGTACGAGTACTTCGTTACGGTACAAAGCCACACCAAAACGGTACAATACCGTACGAGTACATCCATACGGTACCAAACCACCCCAAAACGGTGCAATACCGTACGAGTACTTCGTTACGGTACCAAACCACACCAAAACGGTACAATACCGTACGAGTAAATCCATACGGTACCAATCCACACCAAAACTGTGCAATACCGTACGAGTACTTCGTTACGGTACCAAACCACACCAAAACGGTGCAATAACGTCCGAGTACTTCGTTACTGTACCAAACCACACCAAAACGGTACAATACTGTACGAGTACATCCTTACGGTACCAAACCACACCAAAACGGTGCAATACCGTACGAGTACTTCGTTACGGTACCAAACCACACCAAAACGGTACAATACCATACGAGAACTTCGTCACGGCACCAAACCACACTAAAACGGTGCAATACCGTACGAGTACATCCATACGGTACCAAACCACACCAAAATGGTGCAATACCGTACGAGTACTTCGTTACGGTACCGAACCACACCAAAACGGTACAATACCGTACGACTACATCCATACGGTACCAAACCACCCCAAAACAGTTCAATACCGTACGAGTACTTCGTTACGGTACCAAACCACACCAAAACGGTACAATACCGTACGAGTACATCCATACGGTACCAAACCACACCAAAACGGTGCAATACCGTACGAGTACTTCGTTACGGTACCAAACCACACCAAAACGGTGCAATACCGTACGAGTACTTCGTTACGGTACCAAACCACACCAAAACGGTACAATACCGTACGAGTACATCCATACGGTACCCAACCACACCAAAACGGTGCAATATTGTATGAGTACTTCGTTACGGTACCAAACCACACCAAAATGGTACAATACCGCACGACTACATCCGTACGGTACCAAACCACCCCAAAACGGTGCAATACCGTACGAGTACTTCGTTACGGTACCAAACCACACCAAAACGGTACAATACCATACGAGTACATCCATACGGTACCAAACCACACCAAAACGGTGCAATACCGTACGAGTACTTCGTTACGGTACCAAACCACACAAAAACGGTGCAATACCGTACGAGTACTTCGTTACGGTACCAAAAACCACCAAAACGGTACAATACCGTACGAATACTTGCTTACGGTACCAAACCACACGAAAACGGTACAATACTGTACGAGTACTTCGTTACGGTACCAAACCACACCAAAACAGTACAATACCGTACGAGTAAATCCATACGGTACCAAACCACACCAAAATGGTGCAATACCGTACGAGTACTTCGTTACGGTACCAAACCACACCAAAACGGTGCAATACCGTACGAGTACATCCATACGGTACCAAACCACACCAAAACGGTGCAATACTGTACGAGTACTTCGTTACGGTACCAAACCACACGAAAACGGTGCAATACCGTACGAGTTCTTCGTTACGGTACCAAACCACCCCAAAATGGTGCAATACCGTACGAGTACATCCATACGGTACCAAACCACACCAAAACGGTGCAATACCGCACGAGTAATTCGTTACGGTACCAAACCACACCAAAACGGTACAATACCGTGCGAGTAGATCCATACGGTACCACACCACACCAAAACGGTGCAACACCGTACGAGTACTTCGTTACGGTACCAAACCACACCAAAACGGGGCAATACCGTCCGAGTACATCCATACGGTACCAAACCACACCAAAACGGTGCAATACCGTACGAGTACTTCGTTACGGTACCAAACCACACCAAAACGGTACAATACCGTACGAGTACTTCGTTACGGTACCAAACCACACCAAAACGGTGCAATACCGTACGAGTACATCCATACGGTACAAAACCACAACAAAACGGTTCAATACGGTACGAGTACATTCATACGGTACCAAACCAAACCAAAACGGTGCAATACCGTGCGAGTACATCCATACGGTGCCAAACCACACCAAAACGGTGCAATACCTTATGAGTACTTCGTTACGGTACAAAACCACACCAAAACGGTGCAATACCGTACGAGTACATCCATACGGTACCAAACCACACCAAAACGGTTCAATACCGTACGAGTACATCCATACGGTACCAAACCACACCAAAACGGTGCAATACCGTACGAGTACTTCGTTACGGTACCAAACCACACAAAAACGGTACAATACCGTACGAGTACATCCATACGGTACCACACCACACCAAAACGGTGCAACACCGTACGAGTACTTCGTTACGGTACCAAACCACACCAAAACGGGGCAATACCGTCCGAGTACATCCATACGGTACCAACCCACACCAAAACGGTGCAATATCGTACGAGTACTTCGTTACGGTACCAAACCACACCAAAACGGTAAAATACCGTACGAGTACTTCGTTACGGTACCAAACCACACCAAAACGGTGCAATACCGTACGAGTACATCCATACGGTACCAAACCACATCAAAACGGTGCAATACGGTACGAGTACATTCATACGGTACCAAACCAAACCAAAACGGTGCAATACCGTGCGAGTACATCCATACGGTACCAAACCACACCAAAACGGTGCAATACCGTACGAGTACTTCGTTACGGTACAAAACCACACCAAAACGGTGCAATACCGTACGAGTTCATCCATACGGTACCAAACCACACCAAAACGGTTCAATACCGTACGAGTACATCCATACGGCACCAAACCACACCAAAACGGTGCAATACCGTACGAGTACTTCGTTACGGTACCAAACCACGCCAAAACGGTGCAATACCGTACCAAACCACACCAAAACGGTGCAATACCGTACGAGTACATCCATACGGTACCAAACCACACCAAAACGGTGCAATACCGTACGACTACTTCGTTACGGTACCAAACCACACCAAAACGGTACAATACCGTACGAGAACTTCGTCACGGCACCAAACCACACTAAAACGGTGCAATACTGTACGAGTACATCCATACGGTACCAAACCACCCCAAAACGGTGCAATACCGTACGAGAACTTCGTTACGGTACCAAACCACACCAAAACGGTACAATACCGTACGAGTACGTCCATACGGTACCAAACCACCCCAAAACGGTGCAATACCGTACGAGTACTTCGTTACGGTACAAAGCCACACCAAAACGGTACAATACCGTACGAGTACATCCATACGGTACCAAACCACCCCAAAACGGTGCAATACCGTACGAGTACTTCGTTACGGTACCAAACCACACCAAAACGGTACAATACCGTACGAGTACATCCATACGCTACCAAACCACACCAAAACTGTGCAATACCGTACGAGTACTTCGTTACGGTACCAAACCACACCAAAACGGTGCAATAACGTCCGAGTACTTCGTTACTGTACCAAACCACACCAAAACGGTACAATACTGTACGAGTACATCCTTACGGTACCAAACCACACCAAAACGGTGCAATACCGTACGAGTACTTCGTTACGGTACCAAACCACACCAAAACGGTACAATACCATACGAGAACTTCGTCACGGCACCAAACCACACTAAAACGGTGCAATACCGTACGAGTACATCCATACGGTACCAAACCACACCAAAATGGTGCAATACCGTACGAGTACTTCGTTACGGTACCGAACCACACCAAAACGGTACAATACCGTACGACTACATCCATACGGTCCCAAACCACCCCAAAACAGTTCAATACCGTACGAGTACTTCGTTACGGTACCAAACCACACCAAAACGGTACAATACCGTACGAGTACATCCATACGGTACCAAACCACACCAAAACGGTGCCATACCGTACGAGTACTTCGTTACGGTACCAAACCACACCAAAACGGTGCAATACCGTACGAGTACTTCGTTACGGTACCAAACCACACCAAAACGGTACAATACCGTACGAGTACATCCATACGGTACCAAACCACACAAAAACGGTGCAATACCGTACGAGTACTTCGTTACGGTACCAAAAACCACCAAAACGGTACAATACCGTACGAATACTTGCTTACGGTACCAAACCACACGAAAACGGTACAATACTGTACGAGTACTTCGTTACGGTACCAAACCACACCAAAACAGTACAATACCGTACGAGTAAATCCATACGGTACCAAACCACACCAAAATGGTGCAATACCGTACGAGTACTTCGTTACGGTACCAAACCACACCAAAACGGTGCAATACCGTACGAGTACATCCATACGGTACCAAACCACACCAAAACGGTGCAATACTGTACGAGTACTTCGTTACGGTACCAAACCACACGAAAACGGTGCAATACCGTACGAGTTCTTCGTTACGGTACCAAACCACCCCAAAATGGTGCAATACCGTACGAGTACATCCATACGGTACCAAACCACACCAAAACGGTGCAATACCGCACGAGTAATTCGTTACGGTACCAAACCACACCAAAACGGTTCAATACCGTACGAGTACATCCATACGGTACCAAACCACACCAAAACGGTGCAATACCGTACGAGTACTTCGTTACGGTACCAAACCACACAAAAACGGTACAATACCGTACGAGTACATCCATACGGTACCACACCACACCAAAACGGTGCAACACCGTACGAGTACTTCGTTACGGTACCAAACCACACCAAAACGGGGCAATACCGTCCGAGTACATCCATACGGTACCAACCCACACCAAAACGGTGCAATATCGTACGAGTACTTCGTTACGGTACCAAACCACACCAAAACGGTAAAATACCGTACGAGTACTTCGTTACGGTACCAAACCACACCAAAACGGTGCAATACCGTACGAGTACATCCATACGGTACCAAACCACATCAAAACGGTGCAATACGGTACGAGTACATTCATACGGTACCAAACCAAACCAAAACGGTGCAATACCGTGCGAGTACATCCATACGGTACCAAACCACACCAAAACGGTGCAATACCGTACGAGTACTTCGTTACGGTACAAAACCACACCAAAACGGTGCAATACCGTACGAGTTCATCCATACGGTACCAAACCACACCAAAACGGTTCAATACCGTACGAGTACATCCATACGGCACCAAACCACACCAAAACGGTGCAATACCGTACGAGTACTTCGTTACGGTACCAAACCACGCCAAAACGGTGCAATACCGTACCAAACCACACCAAAACGGTGCAATACCGTACGAGTACATCCATACGGTACCAAACCACACCAAAACGGTGCAATACCGTACGACTACTTCGTTACGGTACCAAACCACACCAAAACGGTACAATACCGTACGAGAACTTCGTCACGGCACCAAACCACACTAAAACGGTGCAATACTGTACGAGTACATCCATACGGTACCAAACCACCCCAAAACGGTGCAATACCGTACGAGAACTTCGTTACGGTACCAAACCACACCAAAACGGTACAATACCGTACGAGTACGTCCATACGGTACCAAACCACCCCAAAACGGTGCAATACCGTACGAGTACTTCGTTACGGTACAAAGCCACACCAAAACGGTACAATACCGTACGAGTACATCCATACGGTACCAAACCACCCCAAAACGGTGCAATACCGTACGAGTACTTCGTTACGGTACCAAACCACACCAAAACGGTACAATACCGTACGAGTACATCCATACGCTACCAAACCACACCAAAACTGTGCAATACCGTACGAGTACTTCGTTACGGTACCAAACCACACCAAAACGGTGCAATAACGTCCGAGTACTTCGTTACTGTACCAAACCACACCAAAACGGTACAATACTGTACGAGTACATCCTTACGGTACCAAACCACACCAAAACGGTGCAATACCGTACGAGTACTTCGTTACGGTACCAAACCACACCAAAACGGTACAATACCATACGAGAACTTCGTCACGGCACCAAACCACACTAAAACGGTGCAATACCGTACGAGTACATCCATACGGTACCAAACCACACCAAAATGGTGCAATACCGTACGAGTACTTCGTTACGGTACCGAACCACACCAAAACGGTACAATACCGTACGACTACATCCATACGGTCCCAAACCACCCCAAAACAGTTCAATACCGTACGAGTACTTCGTTACGGTACCAAACCACACCAAAACGGTACAATACCGTACGAGTACATCCATACGGTACCAAACCACACCAAAACGGTGCCATACCGTACGAGTACTTCGTTACGGTACCAAACCACACCAAAACGGTGCAATACCGTACGAGTACTTCGTTACGGTACCAAACCACACCAAAACGGTACAATACCGTACGAGTACATCCATACGGTACCAAACCACACAAAAACGGTGCAATACCGTACGAGTACTTCGTTACGGTACCAAAAACCACCAAAACGGTACAATACCGTACGAATACTTGCTTACGGTACCAAACCACACGAAAACGGTACAATACTGTACGAGTACTTCGTTACGGTACCAAACCACACCAAAACAGTACAATACCGTACGAGTAAATCCATACGGTACCAAACCACACCAAAATGGTGCAATACCGTACGAGTACTTCGTTACGGTACCAAACCACACCAAAACGGTGCAATACCGTACGAGTACATCCATACGGTACCAAACCACACCAAAACGGTGCAATACTGTACGAGTACTTCGTTACGGTACCAAACCACACGAAAACGGTGCAATACCGTACGAGTTCTTCGTTACGGTACCAAACCACCCCAAAATGGTGCAATACCGTACGAGTACATCCATACGGTACCAAACCACACCAAAACGGTGCAATACCGCACGAGTAATTCGTTACGGTACCAAACCACACCAAAACGGTACAATACCGTGCGAGTAGATCCATACGGTACCACACCACACCAAAACGGTGCAACACCGTACGAGTACTTCGTTACGGTACCAAACCACACCAAAACGGGGCAATACCGTCCGAGTACATCCATACGGTACCAAACCACACCAAAACGGTGCAATACCGTACGAGTACTTCGTTACGGTACCAAACCACACCAAAACGGTACAATACCGTACGAGTACTTCGTTACGGTACCAAACCACACCAAAACGGTGCAATACCGTACGAGTACATCCATACGGTACAAAACCACAACAAAACGGTTCAATACGGTACGAGTACATTCATACGGTACCAAACCAAACCAAAACGGTGCAATACCGTGCGAGTACATCCATACGGTGCCAAACCACACCAAAACGGTGCAATACCTTATGAGTACTTCGTTACGGTACAAAACCACACCAAAACGGTGCAATACCGTACGAGTACATCCATACGGTACCAAACCACACAAAAACGGTTCAATACCGTACGAGTACATCCATACGGTACCAAACCACACCAAAACGGTGCAATACCGTACGAGTACTTCGTTACGGTACCAAACCACACAAAAACGGTACAATACCGTACGAGTACATCCATACGGTACCACACCACACCAAAACGGTGCAACACCGTACGAGTACTTCGTTACGGTACCAAACCACACCAAAACGGGGCAATACCGTCCGAGTACATCCATACGGTACCAACCCACACCAAAACGGTGCAATATCGTACGAGTACTTCGTTACGGTACCAAACCACACCAAAACGGTAAAATACCGTACGAGTACTTCGTTACGGTACCAAACCACACCAAAACGGTGCAATACCGTACGAGTACATCCATACGGTACCAAACCACATCAAAACGGTGCAATACGGTACGAGTACATTCATACGGTACCAAACCAAACCAAAACGGTGCAATACCGTGCGAGTACATCCATACGGTACCAAACCACACCAAAACGGTGCAATACCGTACGAGTACTTCGTTACGGTACAAAACCACACCAAAACGGTGCAATACCGTACGAGTTCATCCATACGGTACCAAACCACACCAAAACGGTTCAATACCGTACGAGTACATCCATACGGCACCAAACCACACCAAAACGGTGCAATACCGTACGAGTACTTCGTTACGGTACCAAACCACGCCAAAACGGTGCAATACCGTACCAAACCACACCAAAACGGTGCAATACCGTACGAGTACATCCATACGGTACCAAACCACACCAAAACGGTGCAATACCGTACGACTACTTCGTTACGGTACCAAACCACACCAAAACGGTACAATACCGTACGAGAACTTCGTCACGGCACCAAACCACACTAAAACGGTGCAATACTGTACGAGTACATCCATACGGTACCAAACCACCCCAAAACGGTGCAATACCGTACGAGAACTTCGTTACGGTACCAAACCACACCAAAACGGTACAATACCGTACGAGTACGTCCATACGGTACCAAACCACCCCAAAACGGTGCAATACCGTACGAGTACTTCGTTACGGTACAAAGCCACACCAAAACGGTACAATACCGTACGAGTACATCCATACGGTACCAAACCACCCCAAAACGGTGCAATACCGTACGAGTACTTCGTTACGGTACCAAACCACACCAAAACGGTACAATACCGTACGAGTACATCCATACGCTACCAAACCACACCAAAACTGTGCAATACCGTACGAGTACTTCGTTACGGTACCAAACCACACCAAAACGGTGCAATAACGTCCGAGTACTTCGTTACTGTACCAAACCACACCAAAACGGTACAATACTGTACGAGTACATCCTTACGGTACCAAACCACACCAAAACGGTGCAATACCGTACGAGTACTTCGTTACGGTACCAAACCACACCAAAACGGTACAATACCATACGAGAACTTCGTCACGGCACCAAACCACACTAAAACGGTGCAATACCGTACGAGTACATCCATACGGTACCAAACCACACCAAAATGGTGCAATACCGTACGAGTACTTCGTTACGGTACCGAACCACACCAAAACGGTACAATACCGTACGACTACATCCATACGGTACCAAACCACCCCAAAACAGTTCAATACCGTACGAGTACTTCGTTACGGTACCAAACCACACCAAAACGGTACAATACCGTACGAGTACATCCATACGGTACCAAACCACACCAAAACGGTGCCATACCGTACGAGTACTTCGTTACGGTACCAAACCACACCAAAACGGTGCAATACCGTACGAGTACTTCGTTACGGTACCAAACCACACCAAAACGGTACAATACCGTACGAGTACATCCATACGGTACCCAACCACACCAAAACGGTGCAATACCGTATGAGTACTTCGTTACGGTACCAAACCACACCAAAATGGTACAATACCGCACGACTACATCCGTACGGTACCAAACCACCCCAAAACGGTGCAATACCGTACGAGTACTTCGTTACGGTACCAAACCACACCAAAACGGTACAATACCATACGAGTACATCCATACGGTACCAAACCACACCAAAACGGTGCAATACCGTACGAGTACTTCGTTACGGTACCAAACCACACAAAAACGGTGCAATACCGTACGAGTACTTCGTTACGGTACCAAAAACCACCAAAACGGTACAATACCGTACGAATACTTGCTTACGGTACTAAACCACACGAAAACGGTACAATACTGTACGAGTACTTCGTTACGGTACCAAACCACACCAAAACAGTACAATACCGTACGAGTAAATCCATACGGTACCAAACCACACCAAAATGGTGCAATACCGTACGAGTACTTCGTTACGGTACCAAACCACACCAAAACGGTGCAATACCGTACGAGTACATCCATACGGTACCAAACCACACCAAAACGGTGCAATACTGTACGAGTACTTCGTTACGGTACCAAACCACACGAAAACGGTGCAATACCGTACGAGTTCTTCGTTACGGTACCAAACCACCCCAAAATGGTGCAATACCGTACGAGTACATCCATACGGTACCAAACCACACCAAAACGGTGCAATACCGTACGAGTAATTCGTTACGGTACCAAACCACACCAAAACGGTACAATACCGTGCGAGTAGATCCATACGGTACCACACCACACCAAAACGGTGCAACACCGTACGAGTACTTCGTTACGGTACCAAACCACACCAAAACGGGGCAATACCGTCCGAGTACATCCATACGGTACCAAACCACACCAAAACGGTGCAATACCGTACGAGTACTTCGTTACGGTACCAAACCACACCAAAACGGTACAATACCGTACGAGTACTTCGTTACGGTACCAAACCACACCAAAACGGTGCAATACCGTACGAGTACATCCATACGGTACAAAACCACAACAAAACGGTTCAATACGGTACGAGTACATTCATACGGTACCAAACCAAACCAAAACGGTGCAATACCGTGCGAGTACATCCATACGGTGCCAAACCACACCAAAACGGTGCAATACCTTATGAGTACTTCGTTACGGTACAAAACCACACCAAAACGGTGCAATACCGTACGAGTACATCCATACGGTACCAAACCACACCAAAACGGTTCAATACCGTACGAGTACATCCATACGGCACCAAACCACACCAAAACGGTGCAATACCGTACGAGTACTTCGTTACGGTACCAAACCACACCAAAACGGTGCAATACCGTACGAGTACATCCATACGGTACCAAACCACACCAAAACGGTGCAATACCGTACGAGTACTTCGTTACGGTACCAAACCACACCAAAACGGTGCAATACCGTACGAGTACTTCGTTCGGTACCAAACAACACCAAAACGGTACAATACCGTACGAGTACATCCATACGGTACCAAACCACACCAAAACGGTGCAATACCGTACGAGTACTTCGTTACGGTACCAAACCACACCAAAACGGTACAATACCGTACGAGTAGATCCATACGGTACCACACCACACCAAAACGGTGCAATACCGTACGAGTACTTCGTTACGGTACCAAACCACACCAAAACGGGGCAATACCGTCCGAGTACATCCATACGGTACCAACCCACACCAAAACGGTGCAATACCGTACGAGTACTTCGTTACGGTACCAAACCACACCAAAACGGTACAATACCGTACGAGTACTTCGTTACGGTACCAAACCACACCAAAACGGTGCAATACCGTACGAGTACATCCATACGGTACCAAACCACATCAAAACGGTGCAATACGGTACGAGTACATTCATACGGTACCAAACCAAACCAAAACGGTGCAATACCGTGCGAGTACATCCATACTGTACCAAACCACACCAAAACGGTGCAATACCGTACGAGTACATCCATACGGTACCAAACCACACCAAAACGGTGCAATACCGTACGAGTACTTCGTTACGGTACCAAACCACACCAAAACGGTGCAATACCGTACGAGTACTTCGTTCGGTACCAAACAACACCAAAACGGTACAATACCGTACGAGTACATCCATACGGTACCAAACCACACCAAAACGGTGCAATACCGTACGAGTACTTCGTTACGGTACCAAACCACACCAAAACGGTACAATACCGTACGAGTACATCCATACGGTACCACACCACACCAAAACGGTGCAACACCGTACGAGTACTTCGTTACGGTACCAAACCACACCAAAACGGGGCAATACCGTCCGAGTACATCCATACGGTACCAACCCACACCAAAACGGTGCAATACCGTACGAGTACTTCGTTACGGTACCAAACCACACCAAAACGGTACAATACCGTACGAGTACTTCGTTACGGTACCAAACCACACCAAAACGGTGCAATACCGTACGAGTACATCCATACGGTACCAAACCACATCAAAACGGTGCAATACGGTACGAGTACATTCATACGGTACCAAACCAAACCAAAACGGTGCAATACCGTGCGAGTAATTCCATACTGTACCAAACCACACCAAAACGGTGCAATACCGTACGAGTACTTCGTTACGGTACCAAACCACACGAAAACGGTAAAATACTGTACGAGTACTTCGTTACGGTACCAAACCACACCAAAACGGTACAATACCGTACGAGTAGATCCATACGGTACCACACCACACCAAAACGGTGCAATACCGTACGAGTACTTCGTTACGGTACCAAACCACACCAAAACGGGGCAATACCGTCCGAGTACATCCATACGGTACCAAACCACACCAAAACGGTGCAATACCGTACGAGTACTTCGTTACGGTACCAAACCACACCAAAACGGTGCAATACCGTACGAGTACTTCGTTACGGTACCAAACCAAACCAAAACGGTGCAATACCGTACGAGTAAATCCATACGGTACCAAACCACCCCAAAATGGTGCAATACCGTACGAGTACTTCGTTACGGTACCAAACCACACCAAAACGGTGCAATACCATACGAGTACATCCATACGGTACCAAACCACACCAAAACGGTGCAATACTGTACGAGTACTTCGTTACGGTACCAAACCACACCAAAACGGTGCAATACCATACGAGTACTTCGTTACGGTACCAAACCACCCCAAAACGGTGCAATATCGTACGAGTACATCCATACGGTACCAAACCACACCAAAACGGTGCAATACCGTACGAGTACTTCGTTACGGTAACAAACCACACCAAAACGGTACAATACCGTACGAGTAGATCCATACGGTACCACACCACACCAAAACGGTGCAATACCGTACGAGTACTTCGTTACGGTACCAAACAACACCAAAACGGGGCAATACCGTCCGAGTACATCCATACGGTACCAAACCACACCAAAACGGTGCAATACCGTACGAGTACTTCGTTACGGTACCAAACCACACCAAAACGGTACAATACCGTACGAGTACTTCGTTACGGTACCAAACCACACCAAAACGGTGCAATACCGTACGAGTACATCCATACGGTACCAAACCACAACAAAACGGTTCAATACGGTACGAGTACATTCATACGGGACCAAACCAAACCAAAACGGTGCAATACCGTGCGAGTACATCCATACGGTGCCAAACCACACCAAAACGGTGCAATACCTTACGAGTACTTCGTTACGGTACAAAACCACACCAAAACGGTGCAATACCGTACGAGTACATCCATACGGTACCAAACCACACCAAAACGGTTCAATACCGTACGAGTACATCCATACGGCACCAAACCACACCAAAACGGTGCAATACCGTACGAGTAATTCGTTACGGTACCAAACAACACCAAAACGGTACAATACCGTGCGAGTAGATCCATACGGTACCACACCACACCAAAACGGTGCAACACCGTACGAGTACTTCGTTACGGTACCAAACCACACCAAAACGGGGCAATACCGTCCGAGTACATCCATACGGTACCAAACCACACCAAAACGGTGCAATACCGTACGAGTACTTCGTTACGGTACCAAACCACACCAAAACGGTACAATACCGTACGAGTACTTCGTTACGGTACCAAACCACACCAAAACGGTGCAATACCGTACGAGTACATCCATACGGTACAAAACCACAACAAAACGGTTCAATACGGTACGAGTACATTCATACGGTACCAAACCAAACCAAAACGGTGCAATACCGTGCGAGTACATCCATACGGTGCCAAACCACACCAAAACGGTGCAATACCTTATGAGTACTTCGTTACGGTACAAAACCACACCAAAACGGTGCAATACCGTACGAGTACATCCATACGGTACCAAACCACACCAAAACAGTTCAATACCGTACGAGTACATCCATACGGCACCAAACCACACCAAAACGGTGCAATACCGTACGAGTACTTCGTTACGGTACCAAACCACACCAAAACGGTGCAATACCGTACGAGTACATCCATACGGTACCAAACCACACCAAAACGGTGCAATACCGTACGAGTACTTCGTTACGGTACCAAACCACACCAAAACGGTGCAATACCGTACGAGTACTTCGTTCGGTACCAAACAACACCAAAACGGTACAATACCGTACGAGTACATCCATACGGTACCAAACCACACCAAAACGGTGCAATACCGTACGAGTACTTCGTTACGGTACCAAACCACACCAAAACGGTACAATACCGTACGAGTACATCCATACGGTACCACACCACACAAAAACGGTGCAACACCGTACGAGTACTTCGTTACGGTACCAAACCACACCAAAACGGGGCAATACCGTCCGAGTACATCCATACGGTACCAACCCACACCAAAACGGTGCAATACCGTACGAGTACTTCGTTACGGTACCAAACCACACCAAAACGGTACAATACCGTACGAGTACTTCGTTACGGTACCAAACCACACCAAAACGGTGCAATACCGTACGAGTACATCCATACGGTACCAAACCACATCAAAACGGTGCAATACGGTACGAGTACATTCATACGGTACCAAACCAAACCAAAACGGTGCAATACCGTGCGAGTACATCCATACTGTACCAAACCACACCAAAACGGTGCAATACCGTACGAGTACTTCGTTACGGTACCAAACCACACGAAAACGGTAAAATACTGTACGAGTACTTCGTTACGGTACCAAACCACACCAAAACGGTACAATACCGTACGAGTAGATCCATACGGTACCACACCACACCAAAACGGTGCAATACCGTACGAGTACTTCGTTACGGTACCAAACCACACCAAAACGGGGCAATACCGTCCGAGTACATCCATACGGTACCAAACCACACCAAAACTGTGCAATACCGTACGAGTACTTCGTTACGGTACCAAACCACTCCAAAACGGTGCAATAACGTACGAGTACTTCGTTACGGTACCAAACCACACCAAAACGGTACAATACCGTACGAAAACTTCGTCACGGCACCAAACCACACTAAAACGGTGCAATACCGTACGAGTACATCCATACGGTACCAAACCACACAAAAACGGTGCAATACCGTACGAGTACTTCGTTACGGTACAAAACCACACCAAAACGGTACAATACCGTACGACTACATCCATACGGTACCAAACCACCCCAAAACGGTGCAATACCGTACGAGTACTTCGTTACGGTACCAAACCACACCAAAACGGTACAATACCGTACGAGTACATCCATACGGTACCAAACCACACCAAAACGGTGCAATACCGTACGAGTACTTCGTTACGGTACCAAACCACACCAAAACGGTGCAATACCGTATGAGTACTTCGTTACGGTACCAAACCACACCAAAACGGTACAATACCGTACGACTACATCCATACGGTACCAAACCACCCCAAAACGGTGCAATACCGTACGAGTACTTCGTTACGGTACCAAACCACACCAAAACGGTACAATACCGTACGAGTACATCCATACGGTACCAAACCACACCAAAACGGTGCAATACCGTACGAGTACTTCGTTACGGTACCAAACCACACCAAAACGGTGCAATACCGTATGAGTACTTCGTTACGGTACCAAACCACACCAAAACGGTACAATACCGTCCGAGTATATCCATACGGTACCAAACCACCCCAAAACGGTGCAATACCGTACGAGGACATCCATACAGTACCAAACCACACAAAAACGGTGCAATACCGTACGAGTACTTCATTACGGTACAAAGCCACACCAAAACGGTACAATACCGTACGAGTACATCCATAAGGTACCAAACCACCCCAAAACGGTGCAATACCGTACTAGTACTTCGTTACGGTACCAAACCACACCAAAACGGTACAATACCGTACGAGTACATCCATACGGTACCAAACCACACCAAAACGGTGCAATACCGTACGAGTACATCCATACGGCACCAAACCACACCAAAACGGTGCAATACCGAACGAGTACGTACATACGATACCAAACCACACCAAAACGGTGCAATACCGTACGAGGACATCCATACGGTACCAAACCACACCAAAACAGTGCAATACCGTACGAGTACTTCGTTACGGTACAAAGCCACACCAAAACGGTACAATACCGTACAAGTACATCCATACTGTACCAAACCACCCCAAAACGGTGCAATACCGTACGAGTACTTCGTTACGGTACCAAACCACACCAAAACGGTGCAATACCGTACGAGTACTTCATTACGGTACCAAACCACACCAAAACGGTGCAATACCGTACGAGTACTTCGTTACGGTACCAAACCACACCAAAACGGTGCAATACCGTACGAGTACATCCATACGGTACCAAACCACACCAAAACGGCGCAATACCGTGCGAGTACTTCGTTACGGTACCAAACCACACGAAAACGGTGCAATAACGTACGAGTACTTCGTTACGGTACCAAACCACACCAAAACGGTACAATACCGTACGAAAACTTCGTCATGGCACCAAACCACACTAAAACGGTGCAATACCGTACGAGTACATCCATACGGTACCAAACCACACCAAAACGGTTCAATACCGTACGAGTACATCCATACGGCACCAAACCACACCAAAACGGTGCAATACCGTACGAGTACTTCGTTACGGTACCAAACCACACCAAAACGGTGCAATACCGTACGAGTACATCCATACGGTACCAAACCACACCAAAACGGTGCAATAACGTACGAGTACTTCGTTACGGTACCAAACCACACCAAAACGGTACAATACCGTACGAAAACTTCGTCACGGCACCAAACAACACTAAAACGGTGCAATACCGTACGAGTACATCCATACGGTACCAAACCACACCAAAACGGTGCAATACCATACGAGTACTTCGTTACGGTACCAAACCACACCAAAACGGTACAATACCGTACGACTACATCCATACCGTACCAAACCACCCCAAAACGGTGCAATAGCGTACGAGTACTTCGTTACGGTACCAAATCACACCAAAACGGTACAATACCGTACGAGTACATCCATACGGTACCAAACCACACCAAAACGGTGCAATACCGTACGAGTACATCCATACGGTACCAAACCACACCAAAACGGTGCAATACCGTACGAGTACTTCGTTACGGTACCAAACCACACCAAAATGGTGCAATACCGTACGAGTACTTCGTTACGGTACCAAACAACCCCAAAACGGTAATATACCGTACGAGTACATACATACGGTACCAAACCACCCCAAAACGGTGCAATACCGTACGAGTACTTCGTTACGGTACCAAACCACACCAAAACGGTACAATACCGTACGAGTACATCCATACGGTACCAAACCACCTCAAAACGGTGCAATACCGTACGAGTACTTCGATACGGAACCAAACCACACCAAAACGGTACAATACCGTACGAGTACATCCATACGGTACCAAACCACCCCAAAACGGTGCAATACCCTACGAGTACTTCGTTACGGTACCAAACCACACCAAAACGGTACAATACCGTACGAGTACATCCATACGGTACCAAACCACACCAAAACTGTGCAATACCGTACGAGTACTTCGTTACGGTACCAAACCACACCAAAACGGTGCAATAACGTACGAGTACTTCGTTACGGTACCAAACCACACCAAAACGGTACAATACCGTACGAGAACATCGTCACGGCACCAAACCACACTAAAACGGTGCAATACCGTACGAGTACATCCATACGGTACCAAACCACACCAAAACGGTGCAATACCGAACGAGTACTTCGTTACGGTAACAAACCACACCAAAACGGTACAATACCGTACGACTACATCCATACGGTACCAAACCACACAAAAACGGTGCAATACCGTACGAGTACTTCGTTACGGTACCAAACCACACCAAAACGGTACAATACCGTCCGAGTACATCCATACGGTACCAAACCACACCAAAACGGTGCAATACCGTAGGAGTACTTCGTTACGGTACCAAACCACAGCAAAACAGTACAATACCGTACGAGTACATCCATACGGTACCAAACCACACCAAAACGGTGCAATACCGTACGAGTACTTCGTTACGGCACCAAACCACACCAAAACGGTGCAATACCGTACGAGTACATCCATACGGTACCAAACCACACCAAAACGGTGCAGTACCGTACGAGTACATCCATACGGCACCAAACCACACCAAAACGGTGCAATACCGAACGAGTACGTGCATACGATACCAAACCGCACCAAAACGGTGCAATACCGTACGAGGACATCCATACGGTACCAAACCACCCCAAAACGGTGCAATACCGTACGAGTACTTCGTTACGGTACAAAGGCTCACCAAAACGGTACAATACCGTACGAGTACATCCATACGGTACCAAACCACACCAAAACGGTGCAATACCGTACGAGTACTTCGTTACGGTACCAAACCACACCAAAACGGTGCAATACCGTACGAGTACTTCGTTACGGTACCAAACAACCCCAAAACGGTAAAATACCGTACGAGTACATCCATACGGTACCAAACCACCCCAAAACGGTGCAATACCGTACGGGTACTTCGTTACGGTACCAAACCACACCAAAACGGTACAATACCGTACGAGTACATCCATACGGTACCAAACCACCCCAAAACGGTGCAATACCGTACGAGTACTTCGTTACGGTACAAAGCCTCACCAAAACGGTACAATACCGTACGAGTACATCCATACGGTACCAAACCACCCCAAAACGGTGCAATACCGTACGAGTACTTCGTTACGGTACCAAACCACACCAAAATGGTACAATACCGTACGAGTACATCCATACGGTACCAAACCACACCAAAACTGTGCAATACCGTACGAGTACTTCGTTACGGTACAAAACCACACCAAAACGGTGCAATAACGTACGAGTACTTCGTTACGGTACCAAACCACACCAAAACGGTACAATACCGTACGAAAACTTCGTCACGGCACCAAACCACACTAAAACGGTGCAATACCGTACGAGTACATCCATACGGTACCAAACCACACCAAAACGGTGCAATACCGTACGAGTACTTCGTTACGGTACCAAACCACACCAAAACGGTACAATACCGTACGACTACATCCATACGGTACCAAACCACACCAAAACTGTGCAATACCTTCCGAGTACTTCGTTACGGTACCAAACCACACCAAAACGGGGCAATACCGTCCGAGTACATCCATACGGTACCAACCCACACCAAAACGGTGCAATACCGTACGAGTACTTCGTTACGGTACCAAACCACAGCAAAACGGTGCAATACCGTACGAGTACTTCGTGACGGTACCAAACCACACCAAAACGGTGCAATACCGTACGAGTATATCCATACGGTACCAAACCACACCAAAACGGTTCAATACCGTACGAGTACTTCGTTACGGTACCAACCCACACCAAAACGGTGCAATACCGTACGAGTACTTTCGTTACGGTACCAAACAACACCAAAACGGTACAATACCGTACGAGTACATCCATATGGTACCAAACCACACCAAAACGGTGCAATACCGTACGAGTACTTCGTTACGGTATCAAACCACACCAAAACGGTACAATACCGTACGAGTACATCCATACGGTACCACACCACACCAAAACGGTGCAATACCGTACGAGTACTTCGTTACGGTACCAAACCACACCAAAACGGGGCAATACCGTCCGAGTACATCCATACGGTACCAACCCACACCAAAACGGTGCAATACCGTACGAGTACTTCGTTACGGTACCAAACCACACCAAAACGGTGCAATACCGTACGAGTACTTCGTTACGGTACCAAACCACACCAAAACGGTACAATACCGTACGAGTACATCCATACGGTACCAAACCATGCCAAAACGGTGCAATACCGTACGAGTACTTCTTTACGGTACCAAACCACACCAAAACGGTACAATACCGTACGAGTACATCCATACGGTACCACACCACACCAAAATGGTGCAATACCGTACGAGTACTTTGTTACGGTACCAAACCACACCAAAACGGGGCAATACCGTCCGAGTACATCCATACGGTACCAACCCACACCAAAACGGTGCAATACCGTACGAGTACTTCGTTACGGTACCAAACCACACCAAAACGGTACAATACCGTACGAGTACTTCGTTACGGTACCAAACCACACCAAAACGGTGCAATACCGTACGAGTACTTCGTTACGGTACCAAACCACACCAAAACGGTACAATACCGTACGAGTACATCCATACGGTACCAAACCACGCCAAAACGGTGCAATACCGTACGAGTACTTCGTTACGGTACCAAACCACACCAAAACGGTACAATACCGTACGAGTACATCCATACGGTACCAAACCACACCAAACCGGTGCAATACCGTACGAGTACTTCGTTACGGTACCAAACCACACCAAAACGGTGCAATACCGTACGAGTACATCCATACGGTACCAAACCAATCCAAAACGGTGCAATACCGTACGAGTACTTCGTTACGGTACCAAACCACACCAAAACGGTACAATACCGTACGAGAACTTCGTCACGGCACCAAACCACACTAAAACGGTGCAATAACGTACGAGTACATCCATACGGTACCAAATCACCCAAAACGGTGCAATACCGTACGAGTACTTCGTTACGGTACCAAACCACACCAAAACGGTACAATACCGTACGAGTACAACCATACGGTACCAAACCACCCCAAAACGGTGCAATACCGTACGAGTACTTCGTTACGGTACAAAGCCACACCAAAACGGTACAATACCGTACGAGTATATCCATACGGTACCAAACCACCCCAAAACGGTTCAATACCGTACGAGTACTTCGTTATGGTACCAAACCACACCAAAACGGTACAATACCGTACAAGTACATCCATACGGTACCAAACCACACCAAAACTGTGCAATACCATACGAGTACTTCGTTACGGTACCAAACCACACCAAAACGGGGCAATACCGTCCTAGTACATCCATACGGTAACAACCCACACCAAAACGGTGCAATACCGTACGAGTACTTCGTTACGGTACCAAACCACACCAAAACGGTGCAATACCGTACGAGTACTTCGTGACGGTACAAAACCACACCAAAACGGTGCAATACCGTACGAGTATATCCATACGGTACCAAACCACACCAAAACGGTGCAATACCGTACAAGTACTTCGTTACGGTACCAAACCACACCAAAACGGTGCAATACCGTACGAGTACTTTCGTTACGGTACCAAACAACACCAAAACGGTACAATACCGTACGAGTACATCCATACGGTACCAAACCACACCAAAACGGTGCAATACCGTACGAGTACTTCGTTACGGTATCAAACCACACCAAAACGGTACAATACCGTACGAGTACATCCATACGGTACCACACCACACCAAAACGGTGCAATACCGTACGAGTACTTCGTTACGGTACCAAACCACACCAAAACGGGGCAATACCGTCCGAGTACATCCATACGGTACCAACCCACACAAAAACGGTGCAATACCGTACGAGTACTTCGTTACGGTACCAAACCACACCAAAACGGTGCAATACCGTACGAGTACATCCATACGGTACCAAACCACACCAAAACGGTGCAATACCGTACGAGTACTTCGTTACGGTACCAAACCACACCAAAACGGTGCAATACCGTACGAGTACTTCGTTACGGTACCAAACAACACCAAAACGGTACAATACCGTACGAGTACATCCATACGGTACCAAACCACACCAAAACGGTGCAATACCGTACGAGTACTTCGTTACGGTACCAAACCACACAAAAACGGTACAATACCGTACGAGTACATCCATACGGTACCAACCCACACCAAAACGGTGCAATACCGTACGAGTACTTCGTTACGGTACCAAACCACACCAAAACGGTACAATACCGTACGAGTACTTCGTTACGGTACCAAACCACACCAAAACGGTGCAATACCGTACGAGTACTTCGTTACGGTACCAAACCACACCAAAACGGTACAATACCGTACGAGTACATCCATACGGTACCAAACCACGCCAAAACGGTGCAATACCGTACGAGTACTTCGTTACGGTACCAAACCACACCAAAACGGTGCAATACCGTACGAGTACATCCATACGGTACCAAACCACACCAAAACGGTGCAATACCGTACGAGTACTTCGTTACGGTACCAAACCACACCAAAACGGTACAATACCGTACGAGAACTTCGTCACGGCATTAAACCACACTAAAACGGTGCAATACCGTACGAGTACATCCATACGGTACCAAATCACCCAAAACGGTGCAATACCGTACGAGTACTTCGTTACGGTACCAAACCACACCAAAACGGTACAATACCGTACGAGTACAACCATACGGTACCAAACCACCCCAAAACGGTGCAATACCGTACGAGTACTTCGTTACGGTACAAAGCCACACCAAAACGGTACAATACCGTACGAGTATATCCATACGGTACCAAACCACCCCAAAACGGTGCAATACCGTACGAGTACTTCGTTATGGTACCAAACCACACCAAAACGGTACAATACCGTACAAGTACATCCATACGGTACCAAACCACACCAAAACTGTGCAATACCTTACGAGTACTTCGTTACGGTACCAAACCACACCAAAACGGTGCAATAACGTACGAGTACTTCGTTACGGTACAAAGCCACACTAAAACGGTACAATACCGTACGAGTATATCCATACGGTACCAAACCACCCCAAAACGGTGCAATACCGTACGAGTACTTCGTTACGGTACGAAACCACACCAAAACGGGGCAATACCGTCCGAGTACATCCATACGCTACCAAACCACACCAAAACGGTGCAATACCGTACGAGTACTTCGTCACGGTACCAAACCACACCAAAATGGTACAATACCGTACGAGTACTTCGTTACGGTACCAAACCACACCAAAACGGTGCAATACCGTACGAGTACATCCATACGGTACCAAACCACAACAAAACGGTTCAATACGGTACGAGTACATTCATACGGTACCAAACCAAACCAAAACGGTGCAATACCGTGCGAGTACATCCATACGGTGCCAAACCACACCAAAACGGTGCAATACCGTACGAGTACATCCATACGGTACCAAACCACACCAAAACGGTTCAATACCGTACGGGTACATCCATACGGCACCAAACCACACCAAAACGGTGCAATACCGTACGAGTACTTCGTTACGGTACCAAACCACACCAAAACGGTACAATACCGTACGAGTACAACCATACGGTACCAAACCACGCCAAAACGGTGCAATACCGTACGAGTACTTCGTTACGGTACCAAACCACACCAAAACGGTACAATACCGTACGAGTACATCCATACGGTACCAAACCACCCCAAAACGGTGCAATACCGTAGGAGTACTTCGTTACGGTACCAAACCACACCAAAACGGTACAATACCGTACGAGTACATCCATACGGTACCACACCACCCCAAAACGGTGCAATACCGTAAGAGTACTTCGTTACGGTACCAAACCACACCAAAACGGGGCAATACCGTCCGAGTACATCCATACGGTACCAAACCACACCAAAACGGTGCAATACCGTACGAGTACTTCGTTACGGTACCAAACCACACCAAAACGGTACAATACCGTACGAGTACATCCATACGGTACCACACCACCCCAAAACGGTGCAATACCGTACGAGTACTTCGTTACGGTTCCAAACCACACCAAAACGGTGCAATACCGTACGAGTACATCCATACGGTACCAAACCACACCAAAACGGTGCAATACCGTACGAGTACTTCGTTACGGTACCAAACCACACAAAAACGGTACAATACCGTACGAGTACATCCATACTGTACCAAACCACACCAAAACGGTGCAATACCGTACGAGTACTTCGTGACGGTACCAAACCACACCAAAACGGTGCAATACCGTACGAGTATATCCATACGGTACCAAACCACACCAAAACGGTGCAATACCGTACGAGTACTTCGTTACGGTACCAAACCACACCAAAACGGTGCAATACCGTACGAGTACTTTCGTTACGGTACCAAACAACACCAAAACGGTACAATACCGTACGAGTACATCCATACGGTACCAACCCACACCAAAACGGTGCAATACCGTACGAGTACTTCGTTACGGTACCAAACCACACCAAAACGGTGCAATACCGTACGAGTACTTCGTGACGGTACCAAACCACACCAAAACGGTTCAATACCGTACGAGTATATCCATACGGTACCAAACCACACCAAAACGGTGCAATACCGTACGAGTACTTCGTTACGGTACCAAACCACACCAAAACGGTGCAATACCGTACGAGTACTTCGTTACGGTACCAAACCACACCAAAACGGTGCAATACTGTACGAGTACATCCATACGGTACCAAACCACAACAAAACGGTTCAATACGGTACGAGTACATTCATACGGTACCAAACATAACCAAAACGGTGCAATACCGTGCGAGTACGTCCATACGGTGCCAAACCACACCAAAACGGTGCAATACCGTAGGAGTACTTCGTTACGGTACAAAACCACACCAAAACGGTGCAATACCGTACGAGTACATCCATACGGTACCAAACCACACCAAAACGGTTCAATACCGTACGAGTACATCCATACGGCACCAAACCACACCAAAACGGTGCAATACCGTACGAGTACTTCGTTACGGTACCAAACCACACCAAAACGGTACAATACCGTACGAGTACAACCATACGGTACCAAACCACGCCAAAACGGTGCAATACCGTACGAGTACTTCGTTACGGTACCAAACCACACCAAAACGGTACAATACCGTACGAGTACATCCATACGGTACCAAACCACCCCAAAACGGTGCAATACCGTAGGAGTACTTCGTTACGGTACCAAACCACACCAAAACGGTACAATACCGTACGAGTACATCCATACGGTACCACACCACCCCAAAACGGTGCAATACCGTAAGAGTACTTCGTTACGGTACCAAACCACACCAAAACGGGGCAATACCGTCCGAGTACATCCATACGGTACCAAACCACACCAAAACGGTGCAATACCGTACGAGTACTTCGTTACGGTACCAAACCACACCAAAACGGTACAATACCGTACGAGTACATCCATACGGTACCACACCACCCCAAAACGGTGCAATACCGTACGAGTACTTCGTTACGGTTCCAAACCACACCAAAACGGTGCAATACCGTACGAGTACATCCATACGGTACCAAACCACACCAAAACGGTGCAATACCGTACGAGTACTTCGTTACGGTACCAAACCACACAAAAACGGTACAATACCGTACGAGTACATCCATACTGTACCAAACCACACCAAAACGGTGCAATACCGTACGAGTACTTCGTGACGGTACCAAACCACACCAAAACGGTGCAATACCGTACGAGTATATCCATACGGTACCAAACCACACCAAAACGGTGCAATACCGTACGAGTACTTCGTTACGGTACCAAACCACACCAAAACGGTGCAATACCGTACGAGTACTTTCGTTACGGTACCAAACAACACCAAAACGGTACAATACCGTACGAGTACATCCATACGGTACCAACCCACACCAAAACGGTGCAATACCGTACGAGTACTTCGTTACGGTACCAAACCACACCAAAACGGTGCAATACCGTACGAGTACTTCGTGACGGTACCAAACCACACCAAAACGGTTCAATACCGTACGAGTATATCCATACGGTACCAAACCACACCAAAACGGTGCAATACCGTACGAGTACTTCGTTACGGTACCAAACCACACCAAAACGGTGCAATACCGTACGAGTACTTCGTTACGGTACCAAACCACACCAAAACGGTGCAATACTGTACGAGTACATCCATACGGTACCAAACCACAACAAAACGGTTCAATACGGTACGAGTACATTCATACGGTACCAAACATAACCAAAACGGTGCAATACCGTGCGAGTACGTCCATACGGTGCCAAACCACACCAAAACGGTGCAATACCGTAGGAGTACTTCGTTACGGTACAAAACCACACCAAAACGGTGCAATACCGTACGAGTACATCCATACGGTACCAAACCACACCAAAACGGTTCAATACCGTACGAGTACATCCATACGGCACCAAACCACACCAAAACGGTGCAATACCGTACGAGTACTTCGTTACGGTACCAAACCACAACAAAACGGTACAATACCGTACGAGTACATCCATACGGTACCAAACCACGCCAAAACGGTGCAATACCGTACGAGTACTTCGTTACGGTACCAAACCACACCAAAACGGTACAATACCGTACGAGTACATCCATACGGTACCAAACCACACCAAAACGGTGCAATACCGTACGAGTACTTCGTTACGGTACCAAACCACACCAAAACGGTACAATACCGTACGAGTAGATCCATACGGTACCACACCACACCAAAACGGTACAATACCGTACGAGTACATCCATACGGCTCCAAACCACACCAAAACGGTGCAATACCGTACGAGTACTTCGTTACGGTACCAAAACCACACCAAAACGGTGCAATACCGTACGAGTGCATCCATACGGTACCAAACCACAACAAAACGGTTCAATACGGTACGAGTACATTCATACGGTACCAAACCAAACCAAAACGGTGCAATACCGTGCGAGTACATCCATACGGTGCCAAACCACACCAAAACGGTGCAATACCGTAGGAGTACTTCGTTACGGTACAAAACCACACCAAAACGGTGCAATACCGTACGAGTACATCCATACGGTACCAAACCACACCAAAACGGTTCAATACCGTACGAGTACATCCATACGGCACCAAACCACACCAAAACGGTGCAATACCGTACGAGTACATCCATACGGTACCAAACCACACCAAAACGGTGCAATACCGTACGAGTACTTCGTTACGGTACCAAACCACACCAAAACGGTACAATACCGTACGAGAACTTCGTCACGGCACCAAACAACACTAAAACGGTGCAATACCGTACGAGTACATCCATACGGTACCAAACCACCCCAAAACGGTGCAATACCGTACGAGTACTTCGTTACGGTACCAAACCACACCAAAACGGTACAATACCGTACGAGTACATCCATACGGTACCAAACCACGCCAAAACGGTGCAATACCGTACGAGTACTTCGTTACGGTACCAAACCACACCAAAACGGTACAATACCGTACGAGTACATCCATACGGTACCAAACCACGCCAAAACGGTGCAATACCGTACGAGTACTTCGTTACGGTACCAAACCACACCAAAACGGTACAATACCGTACGAGTAGATCCATACGGTACCACACCACACCAAAACGGTGCAATACCGTACGAGTACTTTGTTACGGTACCAAACCACACCAAAACGGGGCAATACCGTCCGAGTACATCCATACGGCACCAAACCACACCAAAACGGTGCAATACCGTACGAGTACTTCGTTACGGTACCAAACCACACCAAAACGGTACAATACCGTACGAGTACATCCATACGGTACCAAACCACGCCAAAACGGTGCAATACCGTTCGAGTACTTCGTTACGGTACCAAACCACGCCAAAACGGTACAATACCGTACGAGAACTTCGTCACGGCACCAAACAACACTAAAACGGTGCAATACCGTACGAGTACATCCATACGGTACCAAACCACCCCAAAACGGTGCAATACCGTACGAGTACTTCGTTACGGTACCAAACCACACCAAAACGGTACAATACCGTACGAGTACATCCATACGGTACCAAACCACGCCAAAACGGTGCAATACCGTACGAGTACTTCGTTACGGTACCAAACCACACCAAAACGGTACAATACCGTACGAGTACATCCATACGGTACAAAACCACACCAAAACGGTGCAATACCGTACGAGTACTTCGTTACGGTACCAAACCACACCAAAACGGTACAATACCGTACGAGTAGATCCATACGGTACCACACCACACCAAAACGGTGCAATACCGTACGAGTACTTCGTTACGGTACCAAACCACACCAAAACGGGGCAATACCGTCCGAGTACATCCATACGGCACCAAACCACACCAAAACGGTGCAATACCGTACGAGTACTTCGTTACGGTACCAAACCACACCAAAACGGTACAATACCGTACGAGTACATCCATACGGTACCAAACCACGCCAAAACGGTGCAATACCGTAGGAGTACTTCGTTACGGTACCAAACCACGCCAAAACGGTACAATACCGTACGAGTACATCCATATGGTACCAAACCACACCAAAACGGTGCAATACCGTACGAGTACTTCGTTATGGTACCAAACCACACCAAAACGGTACAATACCGTACGAGTACATCAATACGGTACCACACCACCCCAAAACGGTGCAATACCGTACGAGTACTTCGTTACGGTACCAAACCACTCCAAAACGGGGCAATACCGTCCGAGTACATCCATATGGTACCAAACCACACCAAAACGGTGCAATACCGTACGAGTACTTCGTTACGGTACCAAACCACACCAAAACGGTACAATACCGTACGAGTACTTCGTTACGGTACCAAACCACACCAAAACGGTGCAATACCGTACGAGTACATCCATACGGTACCAAACCACAACAAAACGGTTCAATACGGAACGAGTACATTCATACGGTACCAAACCAAACCAAAACGGTGCAATACCGTGCGAGTACATCCATACGGTGCCAAACCACACCAAAACGGTGCAATACCGTACGAGTACTTCGTTACGGTACAAAACCACACCAAAACGGTGCAATACCGTACGAGTACATCCATACGGTACCAAACCAAACCAAAACGGTTCAATACCGTACGAGTACATCCATACGGTACCAAACCACACCAAAACGGTGCAATACCGTACGAGTACTTCGTTACGGTACCAAACCACACCAAAACGGTACAATACCGTACGAGTACATCCATACGGTACCACGCCACCCCAAAACGGTGCAATACCGTACGAGTACTTCGTTACGGTACCAAACCACTCCAAAACGGGGCAATACCGTCCGAGTACATCCATAAGGTACCAAACCACACCAAAACGGTGCAATACCGTACGAGTACTTCGTTACGGTACCAAACCACACCAAAACGGTACAATACCGTACGAGTACTTCGTTACGGTACCAAACCACACCAAAACGGTGCAATACCGTACGAGTACATCCATACGGTACCAAACCACAACAAAACGGTTCAATACGGAACGAGTACATTCATACGGTACCAAACCAAACCAAAACGGTGCAATACCGTGCGAGTACATCCATACGGTGCCAAACCACACCAAAACGGTGCAATACCGTACGAGTACTTCGTTACGGTACAAAACCACACCAAAACGGTGCAATACCGTACGAGTACATCCATACGGTACCAAACCACACCAAAACGGTTCAATACCGTACGAGTACATCCATACGGCGCCAAACCACACCAAAACGGTGCAATACCGTACGAGTACATCCATACGGTACCAAACCACACCAAAACGGTGCAATACCGTACGAGTACTTCGTTACGGTACCAAACCACACCAAAACGGTACAATACCGTACGAGAACTTCGTCACGGCACCAAACCACACTAAAACGGTGCAATACCGTACGAGTACATCCATACGGTACCAAACCACCCCAAAACGGTGCAATACCGTACGAGTACTTCGTTACGGTACCAAACCACACAAAAACGGTACAATACCGTACGAGTACATCCATACGGTACCAAACCACGCCAAAACGGTGCAATACCGTACGAGTACTTCGTTACGGTACCAAACCACACCAAAACGGTACAATACCGTACGAGTACATCCATACGGTACCAAACCACACCAAAACGGTGCAATACCGTACGAGTACTTCGTTACGGTACCAAACCACACCAAAACGGTATAATACCGTACGAGTAGATCCATACGGTACCACACCACACCAAAACGGTGCAATACCGTACGAGTACTTCGTTACGGTACCAAACCACACCAAAACGGGGCAATACCGTCCGAGTACATCCATACGGTACCAAACCACACCAAAACGGTGCAATACCGTACGAGTACTTCGTTACGGTACCAAACCACACCAAAACGGTACAATACCGTACGAGTACTTCGTTACGGTACCAAACCACACCAAAACGGTGCAATACCGTACGAGTACATCCATACGGTACCAAACCACAACAAAACGGTTCAATACGGTACAAGTACATTCATACGGTACCAAACCAAACCAAAACGGTGCAATACCGTGCGAGTACATCCATACGGTGCAAACCACACCAAAACGGTGCAATACCTTACGAGTACTTCGTTACGGTACAAAACCACACCAAAACGGTGCAATACCGTACGAGTACATCCATACGGTACCAAACCACACCAAAACGGTTCAATACCGTACGAGTACATCCATACGGCACCAAACCACACCAAAACGGTGCAATACCGTACGAGTACTTCGTTACGGTACCAAACCACACCAAAACGGTGCAATACCGTACGAGTATATCCATACGGTACCAAACCACACCAAAACGGTGCAATACCGTACGAGTACTTCGTTACGGTACCAAACCACACCAAAACGGTATAATACCGTACGAGAACTTCGTCACGGCACCAAACCACACTAAAACGGTGCAATACCGTACGAGTACATCCATACAGTACCAAACCACCCAAAAACGGTGCAATACCGTACGAGTACTTCGTTACGGTACCAAACCACACCAAAACGGTACAATACCGCACGAGTACATCCATACGGTACCAAACCACCCCAAAACGTTGCAATACCGTACGAGTACTTCGTTACGGTACCAAACCACACCAAAACGGTACAATACCGTACGAGTACATCCATACGGTACCAAACCACACCAAAACTGTGCAATACCGTACGAGTACTTCGTTACAGTACCAAACCACACCAAAACGGTGCAATAACGTACGAGTATTTCGTTACGGTACCAAACCACACCAAAACGGTACAATACCGTACGAGTACATCCATACGGTACCAAACCACACAAAAACGGTGCAATACCGTACGAGTACTTCGTTACGGTACCAAACCACACCAAAACGGTACAATACCGTACGAGTACATCCATACGGTACCAAACCACTCCAAAACGGTGCAATACCGTACGAGTACTTCGTTACGGTACCAAACCACACCAAAACGGTGCAATACCGTACGAGTACATCCATACGGTACCAAACCACACCAAAACGGTGCAATACCGTACGAGTACTTCGTTACGGTACCAAACCACACCAAAACGGTGCAATACCGTACGAGTACTTCGTTACGGTACCAAACAACACCAAAACGGTACAATACCGTACGAGTACATCCATACGGTACCAAACCACACCAAAACGGTGCAATACCGTACGAGTACTTCGTTACGGTACCAAACCACACAAAAACGGTACAATACCGTACGAGTACATCCATACGGTACCACACCACACCAAAACGGTGCAACACCGTACGAGTACTTCGTTACGGTACCAAACCACACCAAAACGGGGCAATACCGTCCGAGTACATCCATACGGTACCAACCCACACCAAAACGGTGCAATATCGTACGAGTACTTCGTTACGGTACCAAACCACACCAAAACGGTAAAATACCGTACGAGTACTTCGTTACGGTACCAAACCACACCAAAACGGTGCAATACCGTACGAGTACATCCATACGGTACCAAACCACATCAAAACGGTGCAATACGGTACGAGTACATTCATACGGTACCAAACCAAACCAAAACGGTGCAATACCGTGCGAGTACATCCATACGGTACCAAACCACACCAAAACGGTGCAATACCGTACGAGTACTTCGTTACGGTACAAAACCACACCAAAACGGTGCAATACCGTACGAGTACATCCATACGGTACCAAACCACACCAAAACGGTTCAATACCGTACGAGTACATCCATACGGCACCAAACCACACCAAAACGGTGCAATACCGTACGAGTACTTCGTTACGGTACCAAACCACGCCAAAACGGTGCAATACCGTACCAAACCACACCAAAACGGTGCAATACCGTACGAGTACATCCATACGGTACCAAACCACACCAAAACGGTGCAATACCGTACGACTACTTCGTTACGGTACCAAACCACACCAAAACGGTACAATACCGTACGAGAACTTCGTCACGGCACCAAACCACACTAAAACGGTGCAATACTGTACGAGTACATCCATACGGTACCAAACCACCCCAAAACGGTGCAATACCGTACGAGTACTTCGTTACGGTACCAAACCACACCAAAACGGTACAATACCGTGCGAGTACGTCCATACGGTACCAAACCACCCCAAAACGGTGCAATACCGTACGAGTACTTCGTTACGGTACAAAGCCACACCAAAACGGTACAATACCGTACGAGTACATCCATACGGTACCAAACCACCCCAAAACGGTGCAATACCGTACGAGTACTTCGTTACGGTACCAAACCACACCAAAACGGTACAATACCGTACGAGTACATCCATACGGTACCAATCCACACCAAAACTGTGCAATACCGTACGAGTACTTCGTTACGGTACCAAACCACACCAAAACGGTGCAATAACGTCCGAGTACTTCGTTACTGTACCAAACCACACCAAAACTGTACAATACTGTACGAGTACATCCTTACGGTACCAAACCACACCAAAACGGTGCAATACCGTACGAGTACTTCGTTACGGTACCAAACCACACCAAAACGGTACAATACCATACGAGAACTTCGTCACGGCACCAAACCACACTAAAACGGTGCAATACCGTACGAGTACATCCATACGGTACCAAACCACACCAAAATGGTGCAATACCGTACGAGTACTTCGTTACGGTACCGAACCACACCAAAACGGTACAATACCGTACGACTACATCCATACGGTACCAAACCACCCCAAAACAGTTCAATACCGTACGAGTACTTCGTTACGGTACCAAACCACACCAAAACGGTACAATACCGTACGAGTACATCCATACGGTACCAAACCACACCAAAACGGTGCAATACCGTACGAGTACTTCGTTACGGTACCAAACCACACCAAAACGGTGCAATACCGTACGAGTACTTCGTTACGGTACCAAACCACACCAAAACGGTACAATACCGTACGAGTACATCCATACGGTACCCAACCACACCAAAACGGTGCAATATTGTATGAGTACTTCGTTACGGTACCAAACCACACCAAAATGGTACAATACCGCACGACTACATCCGTACGGTACCAAACCACCCCAAAACGGTGCAATACCGTACGAGTACTTCGTTACGGTACCAAACCACACCAAAACGGTACAATACCATACGAGTACATCCATACGGTACCAAACCACACCAAAACGGTGCAATACCGTACGAGTACTTCGTTACGGTACCAAACCACACAAAAACGGTGCAATACCGTACGAGTACTTCGTTACGGTACCAAAAACCACCAAAACGGTACAATACCGTACGAATACTTGCTTACGGTACCAAACCACACGAAAACGGTACAATACTGTACGAGTACTTCGTTACGGTACCAAACCACACCAAAACAGTACAATACCGTACGAGTAAATCCATACGGTACCAAACCACACCAAAATGGTGCAATACCGTACGAGTACTTCGTTACGGTACCAAACCACACCAAAACGGTGCAATACCGTACGAGTACATCCATACGGTACCAAACCACACCAAAACGGTGCAATACTGTACGAGTACTTCGTTACGGTACCAAACCACACGAAAACGGTGCAATACCGTACGAGTTCTTCGTTACGGTACCAAACCACCCCAAAATGGTGCAATACCGTACGAGTACATCCATACGGTACCAAACCACACCAAAACGGTGCAATACCGCACGAGTAATTCGTTACGGTACCAAACCACACCAAAACGGTACAATACCGTGCGAGTAGATCCATACGGTACCACACCACACCAAAACGGTGCAACACCGTACGAGTACTTCGTTACGGTACCAAACCACACCAAAACGGGGCAATACCGTCCGAGTACATCCATACGGTACCAAACCACACCAAAACGGTGCAATACCGTACGAGTACTTCGTTACGGTACCAAACCACACCAAAACGGTACAATACCGTACGAGTACTTCGTTACGGTACCAAACCACACCAAAACGGTGCAATACCGTACGAGTACATCCATACGGTACAAAACCACAACAAAACGGTTCAATACGGTACGAGTACATTCATACGGTACCAAACCAAACCAAAACGGTGCAATACCGTGCGAGTACATCCATACGGTGCCAAACCACACCAAAACGGTGCAATACCTTATGAGTACTTCGTTACGGTACAAAACCACACCAAAACGGTGCAATACCGTACGAGTACATCCATACGGTACCAAACCACACCAAAACGGTTCAATACCGTACGAGTACATCCATACGGTACCAAACCACACCAAAACGGTGCAATACCGTACGAGTACTTCGTTACGGTACCAAACCACACAAAAACGGTACAATACCGTACGAGTACATCCATACGGTACCACACCACACCAAAACGGTGCAACACCGTACGAGTACTTCGTTACGGTACCAAACCACACCAAAACGGGGCAATACCGTCCGAGTACATCCATACGGTACCAACCCACACCAAAACGGTGCAATATCGTACGAGTACTTCGTTACGGTACCAAACCACACCAAAACGGTAAAATACCGTACGAGTACTTCGTTACGGTACCAAACCACACCAAAACGGTGCAATACCGTACGAGTACATCCATACGGTACCAAACCACATCAAAACGGTGCAATACGGTACGAGTACATTCATACGGTACCAAACCAAACCAAAACGGTGCAATACCGTGCGAGTACATCCATACGGTACCAAACCACACCAAAACGGTGCAATACCGTACGAGTACTTCGTTACGGTACAAAACCACACCAAAACGGTGCAATACCGTACGAGTTCATCCATACGGTACCAAACCACACCAAAACGGTTCAATACCGTACGAGTACATCCATACGGCACCAAACCACACCAAAACGGTGCAATACCGTACGAGTACTTCGTTACGGTACCAAACCACGCCAAAACGGTGCAATACCGTACCAAACCACACCAAAACGGTGCAATACCGTACGAGTACATCCATACGGTACCAAACCACACCAAAACGGTGCAATACCGTACGACTACTTCGTTACGGTACCAAACCACACCAAAACGGTACAATACCGTACGAGAACTTCGTCACGGCACCAAACCACACTAAAACGGTGCAATACTGTAAGAGTACATCCATACGGTACCAAACCACCCCAAAACGGTGCAATACCGTACGAGAACTTCGTTACGGTACCAAACCACACCAAAACGGTACAATACCGTACGAGTACGTCCATACGGTACCAAACCACCCCAAAACGGTGCAATACCGTACGAGTACTTCGTTACGGTACAAAGCCACACCAAAACGGTACAATACCGTACGAGTACATCCATACGGTACCAAACCACCCCAAAACGGTGCAATACCGTACGAGTACTTCGTTACGGTACCAAACCACACCAAAACGGTACAATACCGTACGAGTACATCCATACGCTACCAAACCACACCAAAACTGTGCAATACCGTACGAGTACTTCGTTACGGTACCAAACCACACCAAAACGGTGCAATAACGTCCGAGTACTTCGTTACTGTACCAAACCACACCAAAACGGTACAATACTGTACGAGTACATCCTTACGGTACCAAACCACACCAAAACGGTGCAATACCGTACGAGTACTTCGTTACGGTACCAAACCACACCAAAACGGTACAATACCATACGAGAACTTCGTCACGGCACCAAACCACACTAAAACGGTGCAATACCGTACGAGTACATCCATACGGTACCAAACCACACCAAAATGGTGCAATACCGTACGAGTACTTCGTTACGGTACCGAACCACACCAAAACGGTACAATACCGTACGACTACATCCATACGGTCCCAAACCACCCCAAAACAGTTCAATACCGTACGAGTACTTCGTTACGGTACCAAACCACACCAAAACGGTACAATACCGTACGAGTACATCCATACGGTACCAAACCACACCAAAACGGTGCCATACCGTACGAGTACTTCGTTACGGTACCAAACCACACCAAAACGGTGCAATACCGTACGAGTACTTCGTTACGGTACCAAACCACACCAAAACGGTACAATACCGTACGAGTACATCCATACGGTACCAAACCACACAAAAACGGTGCAATACCGTACGAGTACTTCGTTACGGTACCAAAAACCACCAAAACGGTACAATACCGTACGAATACTTGCTTACGGTACCAAACCACACGAAAACGGTACAATACTGTACGAGTACTTCGTTACGGTACCAAACCACACCAAAACAGTACAATACCGTACGAGTAAATCCATACGGTACCAAACCACACCAAAATGGTGCAATACCGTACGAGTACTTCGTTACGGTACCAAACCACACCAAAACGGTGCAATACCGTACGAGTACATCCATACGGTACCAAACCACACCAAAACGGTGCAATACTGTACGAGTACTTCGTTACGGTACCAAACCACACGAAAACGGTGCAATACCGTACGAGTTCTTCGTTACGGTACCAAACCACCCCAAAATGGTGCAATACCGTACGAGTACATCCATACGGTACCAAACCACACCAAAACGGTGCAATACCGCACGAGTAATTCGTTACGGTACCAAACCACACCAAAACGGTACAATACCGTGCGAGTAGATCCATACGGTACCACACCACACCAAAACGGTGCAACACCGTACGAGTACTTCGTTACGGTACCAAACCACACCAAAACGGGGCAATACCGTCCGAGTACATCCATACGGTACCAAACCACACCAAAACGGTGCAATACCGTACGAGTACTTCGTTACGGTACCAAACCACACCAAAACGGTACAATACCGTACGAGTACTTCGTTACGGTACCAAACCACACCAAAACGGTGCAATACCGTACGAGTACATCCATACGGTACAAAACCACAACAAAACGGTTCAATACGGTACGAGTACATTCATACGGTACCAAACCAAACCAAAACGGTGCAATACCGTGCGAGTACATCCATACGGTGCCAAACCACACCAAAACGGTGCAATACCTTATGAGTACTTCGTTACGGTACAAAACCACACCAAAACGGTGCAATACCGTACGAGTACATCCATACGGTACCAAACCACACAAAAACGGTTCAATACCGTACGAGTACATCCATACGGTACCAAACCACACCAAAACGGTGCAATACCGTACGAGTACTTCGTTACGGTACCAAACCACACAAAAACGGTACAATACCGTACGAGTACATCCATACGGTACCACACCACACCAAAACGGTGCAACACCGTACGAGTACTTCGTTACGGTACCAAACCACACCAAAACGGGGCAATACCGTCCGAGTACATCCATACGGTACCAACCCACACCAAAACGGTGCAATATCGTACGAGTACTTCGTTACGGTACCAAACCACACCAAAACGGTAAAATACCGTACGAGTACTTCGTTACGGTACCAAACCACACCAAAACGGTGCAATACCGTACGAGTACATCCATACGGTACCAAACCACATCAAAACGGTGCAATACGGTACGAGTACATTCATACGGTACCAAACCAAACCAAAACGGTGCAATACCGTGCGAGTACATCCATACGGTACCAAACCACACCAAAACGGTGCAATACCGTACGAGTACTTCGTTACGGTACAAAACCACACCAAAACGGTGCAATACCGTACGAGTTCATCCATACGGTACCAAACCACACCAAAACGGTTCAATACCGTACGAGTACATCCATACGGCACCAAACCACACCAAAACGGTGCAATACCGTACGAGTACTTCGTTACGGTACCAAACCACGCCAAAACGGTGCAATACCGTACCAAACCACACCAAAACGGTGCAATACCGTACGAGTACATCCATACGGTACCAAACCACACCAAAACGGTGCAATACCGTACGACTACTTCGTTACGGTACCAAACCACACCAAAACGGTACAATACCGTACGAGAACTTCGTCACGGCACCAAACCACACTAAAACGGTGCAATACTGTACGAGTACATCCATACGGTACCAAACCACCCCAAAACGGTGCAATACCGTACGAGAACTTCGTTACGGTACCAAACCACACCAAAACGGTACAATACCGTACGAGTACGTCCATACGGTACCAAACCACCCCAAAACGGTGCAATACCGTACGAGTACTTCGTTACGGTACAAAGCCACACCAAAACGGTACAATACCGTACGAGTACATCCATACGGTACCAAACCACCCCAAAACGGTGCAATACCGTACGAGTACTTCGTTACGGTACCAAACCACACCAAAACGGTACAATACCGTACGAGTACATCCATACGCTACCAAACCACACCAAAACTGTGCAATACCGTACGAGTACTTCGTTACGGTACCAAACCACACCAAAACGGTGCAATAACGTCCGAGTACTTCGTTACTGTACCAAACCACACCAAAACGGTACAATACTGTACGAGTACATCCTTACGGTACCAAACCACACCAAAACGGTGCAATACCGTACGAGTACTTCGTTACGGTACCAAACCACACCAAAACGGTACAATACCATACGAGAACTTCGTCACGGCACCAAACCACACTAAAACGGTGCAATACCGTACGAGTACATCCATACGGTACCAAACCACACCAAAATGGTGCAATACCGTACGAGTACTTCGTTACGGTACCGAACCACACCAAAACGGTACAATACCGTACGACTACATCCATACGGTACCAAACCACCCTAAAACAGTTCAATACCGTACGAGTACTTCGTTACGGTACCAAACCACACCAAAACGGTACAATACCGTACGAGTACATCCATACGGTACCAAACCACACCAAAACGGTGCCATACCGTACGAGTACTTCGTTACGGTACCAAACCACACCAAAACGGTGCAATACCGTACGAGTACTTCGTTACGGTACCAAACCACACCAAAACGGTACAATACCGTACGAGTACATCCATACGGTACCCAACCACACCAAAACGGTGCAATACCGTATGAGTACTTCGTTACGGTACCAAACCACACCAAAATGGTACAATACCGCACGACTACATCCGTACGGTACCAAACCACCCCAAAACGGTGCAATACCGTACGAGTACTTCGTTACGGTACCAAACCACACCAAAACGGTACAATACCATACGAGTACATCCATACGGTACCAAACCACACCAAAACGGTGCAATACCGTACGAGTACTTCGTTACGGTACCAAACCACACAAAAACGGTGCAATACCGTACGAGTACTTCGTTACGGTACCAAAAACCACCAAAACGGTACAATACCGTACGAATACTTGCTTACGGTACCAAACCACACGAAAACGGTACAATACTGTACGAGTACTTCGTTACGGTACCAAACCACACCAAAACAGTACAATACCGTACGAGTAAATCCATACGGTACCAAACCACACCAAAATGGTGCAATACCGTACGAGTACTTCGTTACGGTACCAAACCACACCAAAACGGTGCAATACCGTACGAGTACATCCATACGGTACCAAACCACACCAAAACGGTGCAATACTGTACGAGTACTTCGTTACGGTACCAAACCACACGAAAACGGTGCAATACCGTACGAGTTCTTCGTTACGGTACCAAACCACCCCAAAATGGTGCAATACCGTACGAGTACATCCATACGGTACCAAACCACACCAAAACGGTGCAATACCGTACGAGTAATTCGTTACGGTACCAAACCACACCAAAACGGTACAATACCGTGCGAGTAGATCCATACGGTACCACACCACACCAAAACGGTGCAACACCGTACGAGTACTTCGTTACGGTACCAAACAACACCAAAACGGGGCAATACCGTCCGAGTACATCCATACGGTACCAAACCACACCAAAACGGTGCAATACCGTACGAGTACTTCGTTACGGTACCAAACCACACCAAAACGGTACAATACCGTACGAGTACTTCGTTACGGTACCAAACCACACCAAAACGGTGCAATACCGTACGAGTACATCCATACGGTACAAAACCACAACAAAACGGTTCAATACGGTACGAGTACATTCATACGGTACCAAACCAAACCAAAACGGTGCAATACCGTGCGAGTACATCCATACGGTGCCAAACCACACCAAAACGGTGCAATACCTTATGAGTACTTCGTTACGGTACAAAACCACACCAAAACGGTGCAATACCGTACGAGTACATCCATACGGTACCAAACCACACCAAAACGGTTCAATACCGTACGAGTACATCCATACGGCACCAAACCACACCAAAACGGTGCAATACCGTACGAGTACTTCGTTACGGTACCAAACCACACCAAAACGGTGCAATACCGTACGAGTACATCCATACGGTACCAAACCACACCAAAACGGTGCAATACCGTACGAGTACTTCGTTACGGTACCAAACCACACCAAAACGGTGCAATACCGTACGAGTACTTCGTTCGGTACCAAACAACACCAAAACGGTACAATACCGTACGAGTACATCCATACGGTACCAAACCACACCAAAACGGTGCAATACCGTACGAGTACTTCGTTACGGTACCAAACCACACCAAAACGGTACAATACCGTACGAGTACATCCATACGGTACCACACCACACCAAAACGGTGCAACACCGTACGAGTACTTCGTTACGGTACCAAACCACACCAAAACGGGGCAATACCGTCCGAGTACATCCATACGGTACCAACCCACACCAAAACGGTGCAATACCGTACGAGTACTTCGTTACGGTACCAAACCACACCAAAACGGTACAATACCGTACGAGTACTTCGTTACGGTACCAAACCACACCAAAACGGTGCAATACCGTACGAGTACATCCATACGGTACCAAACCACATCAAAACGGTGCAATACGGTACGAGTACATTCATACGGTACCAAACCAAACCAAAACGGTGCAATACCGTGCGAGTACATCCATACTGTACCAAACCACACCAAAACGGTGCAATACCGTACGAGTACATCCATACGGTACCAAACCACACCAAAACGGTGCAATACCGTACGAGTACTTCGTTACGGTACCAAACCACACCAAAACGGTGCAATACCGTACGAGTACTTCGTTCGGTACCAAACAACACCAAAACGGTACAATACCGTACGAGTACATCCATACGGTACCAAACCACACCAAAACGGTGCAATACCGTACGAGTACTTCGTTACGGTACCAAACCACACCAAAACGGTACAATACCGTACGAGTACATCCATACGGTACCACACCACACCAAAACGGTGCAACACCGTACGAGTACTTCGTTACGGTACCAAACCACACCAAAACGGGGCAATACCGTCCGAGTACATCCATACGGTACCAACCCACACCAAAACGGTGCAATACCGTACGAGTACTTCGTTACGGTACCAAACCACACCAAAACGGTACAATACCGTACGAGTACTTCGTTACGGTACCAAACCACACCAAAACGGTGCAATACCGTACGAGTACATCCATACGGTACCAAACCACATCAAAACGGTGCAATACGGTACGAGTACATTCATACGGTACCAAACCAAACCAAAACGGTGCAATACCGTGCGAGTAATTCCATACTGTACCAAACCACACCAAAACGGTGCAATACCGTACGAGTACTTCGTTACGGTACCAAACCACACGAAAACGGTAAAATACTGTACGAGTACTTCGTTACGGTACCAAACCACACCAAAACGGTACAATACCGTACGAGTAGATCCATACGGTACCACACCACACCAAAACGGTGCAATACCGTACGAGTACTTCGTTACGGTACCAAACCACACCAAAACGGGGCAATACCGTCCGAGTACATCCATACGGTACCAAACCACACCAAAACGGTGCAATACCGTACGAGTACTTCGTTACGGTACCAAACCACACCAAAACGGTGCAATACCGTACGAGTACTTCGTTACGGTACCAAACCAAACCAAAACGGTGCAATACCGTACGAGTAAATCCATACGGTACCAAACCACCCCAAAATGGTGCAATACCGTACGAGTACTTCGTTACGGTACCAAACCACACCAAAACGGTGCAATACCATACGAGTACATCCATACGGTACCAAACCACACCAAAACGGTGCAATACTGTACGAGTACTTCGTTACGGTACCAAACCACACCAAAACGGTGCAATACCATACGAGTACTTCGTTACGGTACCAAACCACCCCAAAACGGTGCAATATCGTACGAGTACATCCATACGGTACCAAACCACACCAAAACGGTGCAATACCGTACGAGTACTTCGTTAGGGTAACAAACCACACCAAAACGGTACAATACCGTACGAGTAGATCCATACGGTACCACACCACACCAAAACGGTGCAATACCGTACGAGTACTTCGTTACGGTACCAAACAACACCAAAACGGGGCAATACCGTCCGAGTACATCCATACGGTACCAAACCACACCAAAACGGTGCAATACCGTACGAGTACTTCGTTACGGTACCAAACCACACCAAAACGGTACAATACCGTACGAGTACTTCGTTACGGTACCAAACCACACCAAAACGGTGCAATACCGTACGAGTACATCCATACGGTACCAAACCACAACAAAACGGTTCAATACGGTACGAGTACATTCATACGGGACCAAACCAAACCAAAACGGTGCAATACCGTGCGAGTACATCCATACGGTGCCAAACCACACCAAAACGGTGCAATACCTTACGAGTACTTCGTTACGGTACAAAACCACACCAAAACGGTGCAATACCGTACGAGTACATCCATACGGTACCAAACCACACCAAAACGGTTCAATACCGTACGAGTACATCCATACGGCACCAAACCACACCAAAACGGTGCAATACCGTACGAGTAATTCGTTACGGTACCAAACAACACCAAAACGGTACAATACCGTGCGAGTAGATCCATACGGTACCACACCACACCAAAACGGTGCAACACCGTACGAGTACTTCGTTACGGTACCAAACCACACCAAAACGGGGCAATACCGTCCGAGTACATCCATACGGTACCAAACCACACCAAAACGGTGCAATACCGTACGAGTACTTCGTTACGGTACCAAACCACACCAAAACGGTACAATACCGTACGAGTACTTCGTTACGGTACCAAACCACACCAAAACGGTGCAATACCGTACGAGTACATCCATACGGTACAAAACCACAACAAAACGGTTCAATACGGTACGAGTACATTCATACGGTACCAAACCAAACCAAAACGGTGCAATACCGTGCGAGTACATCCATACGGTGCCAAACCACACCAAAACGGTGCAATACCTTATGAGTACTTCGTTACGGTACAAAACCACACCAAAACGGTGCAATACCGTACGAGTACATCCATACGGTACCAAACCACACCAAAACAGTTCAATACCGTACGAGTACATCCATACGGCACCAAACCACACCAAAACGGTGCAATACCGTACGAGTACTTCGTTACGGTACCAAACCACACCAAAACGGTGCAATACCGTACGAGTACATCCATACGGTACCAAACCACACCAAAACGGTGCAATACCGTACGAGTACTTCGTTACGGTACCAAACCACACCAAAACGGTGCAATACCGTACGAGTACTTCGTTCGGTACCAAACAACACCAAAACGGTACAATACCGTACGAGTACATCCATACGGTACCAAACCACACCAAAACGGTGCAATACCGTACGAGTACTTCGTTACGGTACCAAACCACACCAAAACGGTACAATACCGTACGAGTACATCCATACGGTACCACACCACACCAAAACGGTGCAACACCGTACGAGTACTTCGTTACGGTACCAAACCACACCAAAACGGGGCAATACCGTCCGAGTACATCCATACGGTACCAACCCACACCAAAACGGTGCAATACCGTACGAGTACTTCGTTACGGTACCAAACCACACCAAAACGGTACAATACCGTACGAGTACTTCGTTACGGTACCAAACCACACCAAAACGGTGCAATACCGTACGAGTACATCCATACGGTACCAAACCACATCAAAACGGTGCAATACGGTACGAGTACATTCATACGGTACCAAACCAAACCAAAACGGTGCAATACCGTGCGAGTACATCCATACTGTACCAAACCACACCAAAACGGTGCAATACCGTACGAGTACTTCGTTACGGTACCAAACCACACGAAAACGGTAAAATACTGTACGAGTACTTCGTTACGGTACCAAACCACACCAAAACGGTACAATACCGTACGAGTAGATCCATACGGTACCACACCACACCAAAACGGTGCAATACCGTACGAGTACTTCGTTACGGTACCAAACCACACCAAAACGGGGCAATACCGTCCGAGTACATCCATACGGTACCAAACCACACCAAAACGGTGCAATACCGTACGAGTACTTCGTTACGGTACCAAACCACACCAAAACGGTGCAATACCGTACGAGTACTTCGTTACGGTACCAAACCAAACCAAAACGGTGCAATACCGTACGAGTAAATCCATACGGTACCAAACCACCCCAAAATGGTGCAATACCGTACGAGTACTTCGTTACGGTACCAAACCACACCAAAACGGTGCAATACCATACGAGTACATCCATACGGTACCAAACCACACCAAAACGGTGCAATACTGTACGAGTACTTCGTTACGGTACCAAACCACACCAAAACGGTGCAATACCGTACGAGTACTTCGTTACGGTACCAAACCACCCTAAAACGGTGCAATATCGTACGAGTACATCCATACGGTACCAAACCACACCAAAACGGTGCAATACCGTACGAGTACTTCGTTACGGTAACAAACCACACCAAAACGGTACAATACCGTACGAGTAGATCCATACGGTACCACACCACACCAAAACGGTGCAATACCGTACGAGTACTTCGTTACGGTACCAAACCACACCAAAACGGGGCAATACCGTCCGAGTACATCCATACGGTACCAAACCACACCAAAACGGTGCAATACCGTACGAGTACTTCGTTACGGTACCAAACCACACCAAAACGGTACAATACCGTACGAGTACTTCGTTACGGTACCAAACCACACCAAAACGGTGCAATACCGTACGAGTACATCCATACGGTACCAAACCACAACAAAACGGTTCAATACGGTACGAGTACATTCATACGGTACCAAACCAAACCAAAACGGTGCAATACCGTGCGAGTACATCCATACGGTGCCAAACCACACCAAAACGGTGCAATACCTTACGAGTACTTCGTTACGGTACAAAACCACACCAAAACGGTGCAATACCGTACGAGTACATCCATACGGTACCAAACCACACCAAAACGGTTCAATACCGTACGAGTACATCCATACGGCACCAAACCACACCAAAACGGTGCAATACCGTACGAGTAATTCGTTACGGTACCAAACCACACCAAAACGGTACAATACCGTGCGAGTAGATCCATACGGTACCACACCACACCAAAACGGTGCAACACCGTACGAGTACTTCGTTACGGTACCAAACCACACCAAAACGGGGCAATACCGTCCGAGTACATCCATACGGTACCAAACCACACCAAAACGGTGCAATACCGTACGAGTACTTCGTTACGGTACCAAACCACACCAAAACGGTACAATACCGTACGAGTACTTCGTTACGGTACCAAACCACACCAAAACGGTGCAATACCGTACGAGTACATCCATACGGTACAAAACCACAACAAAACGGTTCAATACGGTACGAGTACATTCATACGGTACCAAACCAAACCAAAACGGTGCAATACCGTGCGAGTACATCCATACGGTGCCAAACCACACCAAAACGGTGCAATACCTTATGAGTACTTCGTTACGGTACAAAACCACACCAAAACGGTGCAATACCGTACGAGTACATCCATACGGTACCAAACCACACCAAAACGGTTCAATACCGTACGAGTACATCCATACGGCACCAAACCACACCAAAACGGTGCAATACCGTACGAGTACTTCGTTACGGTACCAAACCACACCAAAACGGTGCAATACCGTACGAGTACATCCATACGGTACCAAACCACACCAAAACGGTGCAATACCGTACGAGTACTTCGTTACGGTACCAAACCACACCAAAACGGTGCAATACCGTACGAGTACTTCGTTCGGTACCAAACAACACCAAAACGGTACAATACCGTACGAGTACATCCATACGGTACCAAACCACACCAAAACGGTGCAATACCGTACGAGTACTTCGTTACGGTACCAAACCACACCAAAACGGTACAATACCGTACGAGTACATCCATACGGTACCACACCACACCAAAACGGTGCAACACCGTACGAGTACTTCGTTACGGTACCAAACCACACCAAAACGGGGCAATACCGTCCGAGTACATCCATACGGTACCAACCCACACCAAAACGGTGCAATACCGTACGAGTACTTCGTTACGGTACCAAACCACACCAAAACGGTACAATACCGTACGAGTACTTCGTTACGGTACCAAACCACACCAAAACGGTGCAATACCGTACGAGTACATCCATACGGTACCAAACCACATCAAAACGGTGCAATACGGTACGAGTACATTCATACGGTACCAAACCAAACCAAAACGGTGCAATACCGTGCGAGTACATCCATACTGTACCAAACCACACCAAAACGGTGCAATACCGTACGAGTACTTCGTTACGGTACCAAACCACACGAAAACGGTAAAATACTGTACGAGTACTTCGTTACGGTACCAAACCACACCAAAACGGTACAATACCGTACGAGTAGATCCATACGGTACCACACCACACCAAAACGGTGCAATACCGTACGAGTACTTCGTTACGGTACCAAACCACACCAAAACGGGGCAATACCGTCCGAGTACATCCATACGGTACCAAACCACACCAAAACGGTGCAATACCGTACGAGTACTTCGTTACGGTACCAAACCACACCAAAACGGTGCAATACCGTACGAGTACTTCGTTACGGTACCAAACCAAACCAAAACGGTGCAATACCGTACGAGTAAATCCATACGGTACCAAACCACCCCAAAATGGTGCAATACCGTACGAGTACTTCGTTACGGTACCAAACCACACCAAAACGGTGCAATACCATACGAGTACATCCATACGGTACCAAACCACACCAAAACGGTGCAATACTGTACGAGTACTTCGTTACGGTACCAAACCACACCAAAACGGTGCAATACCGTACGAGTACTTCGTTACGGTACCAAACCACCCCAAAACGGTGCAATATCGTACGAGTACATCTATACGGTACCAAACCACACCAAAACGGTGCAATACCGTACGAGTACTTCGTTACGGTAACAAACCACACCAAAACGGTACAATACCGTACGAGTAGATCCATACGGTACCACACCACACCAAAACGGTGCAATACCGTACGAGTACTTCGTTACGGTACCAAACCACACCAAAACGGGGCAATACCGTCCGAGTACATCCATACGGTACCAAACCACACCAAAACGGTGCAATACCGTACGAGTACTTCGTTACGGTACCAAACCACACCAAAACGGTACAATACCGTACGAGTACTTCGTTACGGTACCAAACCACACCAAAACGGTGCAATACCGTACGAGTACATCCATACGGTACCAAACCACAACAAAACGGTTCAATACGGTACGAGTACATTCATACGGTACCAAACCAAACCAAAACGGTGCAATACCGTGCGAGTACATCCATACGGTGCCAAACCACACCAAAACGGTGCAATACCTTACGAGTACTTCGTTACGGTACAAAACCACACCAAAACGGTGCAATACCGTACGAGTACATCCATACGGTACCAAACCACACCAAAACGGTTCAATACCGTACGAGTACATCCATACGGCACCAAACCACCCCAAAACGGTGCAATACCGTACGAGTAATTCGTTACGGTACCAAACCACACCAAAACGGTACAATACCGTGCGAGTAGATCCATACGGTACCACACCACACCAAAACGGTGCAACACCGTACGAGTACTTCGTTACGGTACCAAACCACACCAAAACGGGGCAATACCGTCCGAGTACATCCATACGGTACCAAACCACACCAAAACGGTGCAATACCGTACGAGTACTTCGTTACGGTACCAAACCACACCAAAACGGTACAATACCGTACGAGTACTTCGTTACGGTACCAAACCACACCAAAACGGTGCAATACCGTACGAGTACATCCATACGGTACAAAACCACAACAAAACGGTTCAATACGGTACGAGTACATTCATACGGTGCCAAACCAAACCAAAACGGTGCAATACCGTGCGAGTACATCCATACGGTGCCAAACCACACCAAAACGGTGCAATACCTTATGAGTACTTCGTTACGGTACAAAACCACACCAAAACGGTGCAATACCGTACGAGTACATCCATACGGTACCAAACCACACCAAAACGGTTCAATACCGTACGAGTACATCCATACGGCACCAAACCACACCAAAACGGTGCAATACCGTACGAGTACTTCGTTACGGTACCAAACCACACCAAAACGGTGCAATACCGTACGAGTACATCCATACGGTACCAAACCACACCAAAACGGTGCAATACCGTACGAGTACTTCGTTACGGTACCAAACCACACCAAAACGGTGCAATACCGTACGAGTACTTCGTTCGGTACCAAACAACACCAAAACGGTACAATACCGTACGAGTACATCCATACGGTACCAAACCACACCAAAACGGTGCAATACCGTACGAGTACTTCGTTACGGTACCAAACCACACCAAAACGGTACAATACCGTACGAGTACATCCATACGGTACCACACCACACCAAAACGGTGCAACACCGTACGAGTACTTCGTTACGGTACCAAACCACACCAAAACGGGGCAATACCGTCCGAGTACATCCATACGGTACCAACCCACACCAAAACGGTGCAATACCGTACGAGTACTTCGTTACGGTACCAAACCACACCAAAACGGTACAATACCGTACGAGTACTTCGTTACGGTACCAAACCACACCAAAACGGTGCAATACCGTACGAGTACATCCATACGGTACCAAACCACATCAAAACGGTGCAATACGGTACGAGTACATTCATACGGTACCAAACCAAACCAAAACGGTGCAATACCGTGCGAGTACATCCATACTGTACCAAACCACACCAAAACGGTGCAATACCGTACGAGTACTTCGTTACGGTACCAAACCACACGAAAACGGTAAAATACTGTACGAGTACTTCGTTACGGTACCAAACCACACCAAAACGGTACAATACCGTACGAGTAGATCCATACGGTACCACACCACACCAAAACGGTGCAATACCGTACGAGTACTTCGTTACGGTACCAAACCACACCAAAACGGGGCAATACCGTCCGAGTACATCCATACGGTACCAAACCACACCAAAACGGTGCAATACCGTACGAGTACTTCGTTACGGTACCAAACCACACCAAAACGGTGCAATACCGTACGAGTACTTCGTTACGGTACCAAACCAAACCAAAACGGTGCAATACCGTACGAGTAAATCCATACGGTACCAAACCACCCCAAAATGGTGCAATACCGTACGAGTACTTCGTTACGGTACCAAACCACACCAAAACGGTGCAATACCATACGAGTACATCCATACGGTACCAAACCACACCAAAACGGTGCAATACTGTACGAGTACTTCGTTACGGTACCAAACCACACCAAAACGGTGCAATACCGTACGAGTACTTCGTTACGGTACCAAACCACCCCAAAACGGTGCAATATCGTACGAGTACATCCATACGGTACCAAACCACACCAAAACGGTGCAATACCGTACGAGTACTTCGTTACGGTAACAAACCACACCAAAACGGTACAATACCGTACGAGTAGATCCATACGGTACCACACCACACCAAAACGGTGCAATACCGTACGAGTACTTCGTTACGGTACCAAACCACACCAAAACGGGGCAATACCGTCCGAGTACATCCATACGGTACCAAACCACACCAAAACGGTGCAATACCGTACGAGTACTTCGTTACGGTACCAAACCACACCAAAACGGTACAATACCGTACGAGTACTTCGTTACGGTACCAAACCACACCAAAACGGTGCAATACCGTACGAGTACATCCATACGGTACCAAACCACAACAAAACGGTTCAATACGGTACGAGTACATTCATACGGTACCAAACCAAACCAAAACGGTGCAATACCGTGCGAGTACATCCATACGGTGCCAAACCACACCAAAACGGTGCAATACCTTACGAGTACTTCGTTACGGTACAAAACCACACCAAAACGGTGCAATACCGTACGAGTACATCCATACGGTACCAAACCACACCAAAACGGTTCAATACCGTACGAGTACATCCATACGGCACCAAACCACACCAAAACGGTGCAATACCGTACGAGTACTTCGTTACGGTACCAAACCACACCAAAACGGTGCAATACCGAACGAGTATATCAATACGGTACCAAACCACACCAAAACGGTGCAATACCGTACGAGTACTTCGTTACGGTACCAAACCACACCAAAACGGTATAATACCGTACGAGAACTTCGTCACGGCACCAAACCACACTAAAACGGTGCAATACCGTACGAGTACATCCATACGGTACCAAACCACCCCAAAACTGTGCAATACCGTACGAGTACTTCGTTACGGTACCAAACCACACCAAAACGGTACAATACCGTACGAGTACATCCATACGGTACCAAACCACCCCAAAACGGTGCAATACCGTACGAGTACTTCGTTACGATACAAAGCCACACGAAAACGGTAAAATACCGTACGAGTACATCCATACGGTACCAAACCACCCTAAAACGGTGCAATACCGTACGAGTACTTCGTTACGGTACCAAACCACACCAAAACGGTACAATACCGTACGAGTACATCCATACGGTACCAAACCACACCAAAACTGTGCAATACCGTACGAGTACTTCGTTACGGTACCAAACCACACCAAAACGGTGCAATAACGTACGAGTACTTCGTTACGGTACCAAACCACACCAAAACGGTACAATACCGTACGAGTACATCCATACGGTACCAAACCACACCAAAACGGTACAATACCGTACGAGTACATCCATACGGTACCAAACCACACCAAAACTGTGCAATACCGTACGAGTACTTCGTTACGGTACCAAACCACACCAAAACGGTGCAATAACGTCCGAGTACTTCGTTACTGTACCAAACCACACCAAAACGGTACAATACCGCACGAGTACATCCTTACGGTACCAAACCACACCAAAACGGTGCAATACCGTACGAGTACTTCGTTACGGTACCAAACCACACCAAAACGGTACAATACCGTACGAGAACTTCGTCACGGCACCAAACCACACTAAAACGGTGCAATACCGTACGAGTACATCCATACGGTACCAAACCACCCCAAAACGGTGCAATACCGTACGAGTACTTCGTTACGGTACCAAACCACACCAAAACGGTACAATACCGTACGAGTACATCCATACGGTACCAAACCACGCCAAAACGGTGCAATACCGTACGAGTACTTCGTTACGGTACCAAACCACACGAAAACGGTACAATACCGTACGAGTACATCCATACGGTACCAAACCACACCAAAACGGTGCAATACCGTACGAGTACTTCGTTACGGTACCAAACCACACCAAAACGGTACAATACCGTACGAGTAGATCCATACGGTACCACACCACACCAAAACGGTGCAATACCGTACGAGTACTTCGTTACGGTACCAAACCACACCAAAACGGGGCAATACCGTCCGAGTACATCCATACGGCACCAAACCACACCAAAACGGTGCAATACCGTACGAGTACTTCGTTACGGTACCAAACCACACCAAAACGGTACAATACCGTACGAGTACATCCATACGGTACCAAACCACGCCAAAACGGTGCAATACCGTACGAGTACTTCGTTACAGTACCAAACCACGCCAAAACGGTACAATACCGTACGAGTACATCCATACGGTACCAAACCACACCAAAACGGTGCAATACCGTACGAGTACTTCGTTATGGTACCAAACCACACCAAAACGGTACAATACCGTCCGAGTACATCAATACGGTACCACACCACCCCAAAACGGTGCAATACCGTACGAGTACTTCGTTACGGTACCAAACCACTCCAAAACGGGGCAATACCGTCCGAGTACATCCATACGGTACCAAACCACACCAAAACGGTGCAATACCGTACGAGTACTTCGTTACGGTATCAAACCACACCAAAACGGTACAATACCGTACGAGTACTTCGTTACGGTACCAAACCACACCAAAACGGTGCAATACCGTACGAGTACATCCATACTGTACCAAACCACAACAAAACGGTTCAATACGGAACGAGTACATTCATACGGTACCAAACCAAACCAAAACGGTGCAATACCGTGCGAGTACATCCATACGGTGCCAAACCACACCAAAACGGTGCAATACCGTACGAGTACTTCGTTACGGTACAAAACCACACCAAAACGGTGCAATACCGTACGAGTACATCCATACGGTACCAAACCACACCAAAACGGTTCAATACCGTACGAGTACATCCATACGGTACCAAACCACACCAAAACGGTGCAATACCGTACGAGTACTTCGTTACGGTACCAAACCACACGAAAACGGTACAATACCGTACGAGTACATCCATACGGTACCACACCACCCCAAAACGGTGCAATACCGTACGAGTACTTCGTTACGGTACCAAACCACTCCAAAACGGGGCAATACCGTCCGAGTACATCCATAAGGTACCAAACCACACCAAAACGGTGCAATACCGTATGAGTACTTCGTTACGGTACCAAACCACACCAAAACGGTACAATACCGTACGAGTACTTCGTTACGGTACAAAACCACACCAAAACGGTGCAATACCGTACGAGTACATCCATACGGTACCAAACCACAACAAAACGGTTCAATACGGAACGAGTACATTCATACGGTACCAAACCAAACCAAAACGGTGCAATACCGTGCGAGTACATCCATACGGTGCCAAACCACACCAAAACGGTGCAATACCGTACGAGTACTTCGTTTCGGTACAAAACCACACCAAAACGGTGCAATACCGTACGAGTACATCCATACGGTACCAAACCACACCAAAACGGTTCAATACCGTCCGAGTACATCCATACGGCACCAAACCACACCAAAACGGTGCAATACCGTACGAGTACAGCCATACGGTACCAAACCACACCAAAACGGTGCAATACCGTACGAGTACTTCGTTACGGTACCAAACCACACCAAAACGGTACGATACCGTACGAGAACTTCGTCACGGCACCAAACCACACTAAAACGGTGCAATACCGTACGAGTACATCCATACGGTACCAAACCACCCCAAAACGGTGCAATACCGTACGAGTACTTCGTTACGATACAAAGCCACACGAAAACGGTAAAATACCGTACGAGTACATCCATACGGTACCAAACCACCCTAAAACGGTTCAATACCGTACGAGTACTTCGTTACGGTACCAAACCACACCAAAACGGTACAATACCGTACGAGTACATCCATACGGTACCAAACCACACCAAAACTGTGCAATACCGTACGAGTACTTCGTTACGGTACCAAACCACACCAAAACGGTACAATAACGTACGAGTACATCCATACGGTACCAAACAACACCAAAACGGTACAATACCGTACGAGTACATCCATACGGTACCAAACCACACCAAAACTGTGCAATACCGTACGAGTACTTCGTTACGGTACCAAACCACACCAAAACGGTGCAATAACGTCCGAGTACTTCGTTACTGTACCAAACCACACCAAAACGGTACAATACCGCACGAGTACATCCTTACGGTACCAAACCACACCAAAACGGTGCAATACCGTACGAGTACTTCGTTACGGTACCAAACCACACCAAAACGGTACAATACCGTACGAGAACTTCGTCACGGCACCAAACCACACTAAAACGGTGCAATACCGTACGAGTACATCCATACGGTACCAAACCACCCCAAAACGGTGCAATACCATACGAGTACTTCGTTACGGTACCAAACCACACCAAAACGGTACAATACCGTACGAGTACATCCATACGGTACCAAACCACGCCAAAACGGTGCAATACCGTACGAGTACTTCGTTACGGTACCAAACCACACCAAAACGGAACAATACCGTACGAGTACATCCATACGGTACCAAACCACACCAAAACGGTGCAATACCGTACGAGTACTTCGTTACGGTACCAAACCACACCAAAACGGTACAATACCGTACGAGTAGATCCATACGGTACCACACCACACCAAAACGGTGCAATACCGTACGAGTACTTCGTTACGGTACCAAACCACACCAAAACGGGGCAATACCGTCCGAGTACATCCATACGGTACCAAACCACACCAAAACGGTGCAATACCGTATGAGTACATCCATACGGTACCAAACCAACACAACACGGTTCAATACGGTACGAGTACATTCATACGGTACCAAACCAAACCAAAACGGTGCAATACCGTGCGAGTACATCCATACGGTGCCAAACCACACCAAAACGGTGCAATACCTTACGAGTACTTCGTTACGGTACAAAACCACACCAAAACGGTGCAATACCGTACGAGTACATCCATACGGTACCAAACCACACCAAAACGGTTCAATACCGTACGAGTACATCCATACGGCACCAAACCACACCAAAACGGTGCAATACCGTACGAGTACTTCGTTACGGTACCAAACCACACCAAAACGGTGCAATACCGTACGAGTATATCCATACGGTACCAAACCACACCAAAACGGTGCAATACCGTACGAGTACTTCGTTACGGTACCAAAGCACACGAAAACGGTATAATACCGTACGAGAACTTCGTCACGGCACCAAACCACACTAAAACGGTGCAATACCGTACGAGTACATCCATACAGTACCAAACCACCCCAAAACGGTGCAATACCGTACGAGTACTTCGTTACGGTACCAAACCACACCAAAACGGTACAATACCGCACGAGTACATCCATACGGTACCAAACCACCCCAAAACGGTGCAATACCGTACGAGTACTTCGTTACGGTACAAAGCCACACGAAAACGGTACAATACCGTACGAGTACATCCATACGGTACCAAACCACCCCAAAACGGTGCAATACCGTACGAGTACTTCGTTACGGTACCAAACCACACCAAAACGGTACAATACCATACGAGAACTTCGTCACGGCACCAAACCACACTAAAACGGTGCAATACCGTACGAGTACATCCATACGGTACCAAACCACACCAAAATGGTGCAATACCGTACGAGTACTTCGTTACGGTACCGAACACCACCAAAACGGTACAATACCGTACGACCACATCCATACGGTACCAAACCACCCCAAAACAGTTCAATACCGTACGAGTACTTCGTTACGGTACCAAACCACACCAAAACGGTACAATACCGTACGAGTACATCCATACGGTACCAAACCACACCAAAACGGTGCAATACCGTACGAGTACTTCGTTACGGTACCAAACCACACCAAAACGGTGCAATACCGTACGAGTACTTCGTTACGGTACCAAACCACACCAAAACGGTACAATACCGTACGAGTACATCCATACGGTACCCAACCACACCAAAACGGTGCAATACCGTATGAGTACTTCGTTACGGTACCAAACCACACCAAAATGGTACAATACCGTACGACTACATCCGTACGGTACCAAACCACCCCAAAACGGTGCAATACCGTACGAGTACTTCGTTACGGTACCAAACCACACCAAAACGGTACAATACCATACGAGTACATCCATACGGTACCAAACCACACCAAAACGGTGCAATACCGTACGAGTACTTCGTTACGGTACCAAACCACACAAAAACGGTGCAATACCGTACGAGTACTTCGTTACGGTACCAAAAACCACCAAAACGGTACAATACCGTACGAGTACTTGGTTACGGTACCAAACCACACGAAAACGGTACAATACTGTACGAGTACTTCGTTACGGTACCAAACCACACCAAAACGGTACAATACCGTACGAGTAAATCCATACGGTACCAAACCACATCAAAATGGTGCAATACCGTACGAGTACTTCGTTACGGTACCAAACCACACCAAAACGGTGCAATACCGTACGAGTACATCCATACGGTACCAAACCACACCAAAACGGTGCAATACTGTACGAGTACTTCGTTACGGTACCAAACCACACCAAAACGGTGCAATACCGTACGAGTTCTTCGTTACGGTACCAAACCACCCCAAAATGGTGCAATACCATACGAGTACATCCATACGGTACCAAACCACACCAAAACGGTGCAATACCGTACGAGTAATTCGTTACGGTACCAAACCACACCAAAACGGTACAATACCATACGAGTAGATCCATACGGTACCACACCACACCAAAACGGTGCAATACCGTACGAGTACTTCGTTACGGTACCAAACCACACCAAAACGGTACAATACCGTACGAGTACTTCGTTACGGTACCAAACCACACCAAAACGGTGCAATACCGTACGAGTACATCCATACGGTACCAAACCACACCAAAACGGTTCAATACCTTACGAGTACATCCATACGGCACCAAACCACACCAAAACGGTGCAATACCGTACGAGTACTTCGTTACGGTACCAAACCACACCAAAACGGTGCAATACCGTACGAGTACTTCGTTACGGTACCAAACCACACCAAAACGGTGCAATACCGTACGAGTACATCCATACGGTACCAAACCACACCAAAACGGTGCAATACCGTACGAGTACTTCGTTACGGTACCAAACAACACAAAAACAGTACAATACCGTACGAGTACATCCATACGGTACCAAACCACACCAAAACGGTGCAATACCGTACGAGTACTTCGTTACGGTACCAAACCACACCAAAACGGTACAATACCGTACGAGTAGATCCATACGGTACCACACCACACCAAAACGGTGCAATACCGTACGAGTACTTCGTTACGGTACCAAACCACACCAAAACGGGGCAATACCGTCCGAGTACATCCATACGGTACCAAACCACACCAAAACGGTGCAATACCGTACGAGTACTTCGTTACGGTACCAAACCACACCAAAACGGTACAATACCGTACGAGTACTTCGTTACGGTACCAAACCACACCAAAACGGTGCAATACCGTACGAGTACATCCATACGGTACCAAACCACAAAAAAACGGTTCAATACGGTACGAGTACATTCATACGGTACCAAACCAAACCAAAACGGTGCAATACCGTGCGAGTACATCCATACGGTGCCAAACCACACCAAAACGGTGCAATACCTTACGAGTACTTCGTTACGGTACAAAACCACACCAAAACGGTGCAATACCGTACGAGTACATCCATACGGTACCAAACCACACCAAAACGGTTCAATACCGTACGAGTACATCCATACGGCACCAAACCACACCAAAACGGTGCAATACCGTACGAGTACTTCGTTACGGTACCAAACCACACCAAAACGGTGCAATACCGTACGAGTATATCCATACGGTACCAAACCACACCAAAACGGTGCAATACCGTACGAGTACTTGGTTACGGTACCAAACCACACCAAAACGGTATAATACCGTACGAGAACTTCGTCACGGCACCAAACCACACTAAAACGGTGCAATACCGTACGAGTACATCCATACAGTACCAAACCACCCCAAAACGGTGCAATACCGTACGAGTACTTCGTTACGGTACCAAACCACACCAAAACGGTACAATACCGCACGAGTACATCCATACGGTACCAAACCACCCCAAAACGGTGCAATACCGTACGAGTACTTCGTTACGGTACAAAGCCACACGAAAACGGTACAATACCGTACGAGTACATCCATACGGTACCAAACCACCCCAAAACGGTGCAATACCGTACGAGTACTTCGTTACGGTACCAAACCACACCAAAACGGTACAATACCGTACGAGTACATCCATACGGTACCAAACCACACCAAAACTGTGCAATACCGTAGGAGTACTTCGTTACGGTACCAAACCACACCAAAACGGTGCAATAACGTACGAGTATTTCGTTACGGTACCAAACCACACCAAAACGGTACAATACCGTACGAGTACATCCATACGGTACCAAACCACACAAAAACGGTGCAATACCGTACGAGTACTTCGTTACGGTACCAAACCACACCAAAACGGTACAATACCGTACGAGTACATCCATACGGTACCAAACCACACCAAAACGGTGCAATACCGTACGAGTACTTCGTTACGGTACCAAACCACACCAAAACGGTGCAATACCGTACGAGTACAAAACCACACCAAAACGGTGCAATACCGTACGAGTACATCCATACGGTACCAAACCACACCAAAACGGTGCAATACCGTACGAGTACTTCGTTACGGTACCAAACCACACCAAAACGGTGCAATACCGTACGAGTACTTCGTTACGGTACCAAACAACACCAAAACGGTACAATACCGTACGAGTACATCCATACGGTACCAAACCACACCAAAACTGTGCAATACCGTAGGAGTACTTCGTTACGGTACCAAACCACACCAAAACGGTGCAATAACGTACGAGTATTTCGTTACGGTACCAAACCACACCAAAACGGTACAATACCGTACGAGTACATCCATACGGTACCAAACCACACAAAAACGGTGCAATACCGTACGAGTACTTCGTTACGGTACCAAACCACACCAAAACGGTACAATACCGTACGAGTACATCCATACGGTACCAAACCACACCAAAACGGTGCAATACCGTACGAGTACTTCGTTACGGTACCAAACCACACCAAAACGGTGCAATACCGTACGAGTACAAAACCACACCAAAACGGTGCAATACCGTACGAGTACATCCATACGGTACCAAACCACACCAAAACGGTGCAATACCGTACGAGTACTTCGTTACGGTACCAAACCACACCAAAACGGGGCAATACCGTCCGAGTACATCCATACGGTACCAAACCACACCAAAACGGTGCAATACCGTACGAGTACTTCGTTACGGTACCAAACCACACCAAAACGGTACAATACCGTACGAGTACTTCGTTACGGTACCAAACCACACCAAAACGGTGCAATACCGTACGAGTACATCCATACGGTACCAAACCACAAAAAAACGGTTCAATACGGTACGAGTACATTCATACGGTACCAAACCAAACCAAAACGGTGCAATACCGTGCGAGTACATCCATACGGTGCCAAACCACACCAAAACGGTGCAATACCTTACGAGTACTTCGTTACGGTACAAAACCACACCAAAACGGTGCAATACCGTACGAGTACATCCATACGGTACCAAACCACACCAAAACGGTTCAATACCGTACGAGTACATCCATACGGCACCAAACCACACCAAAACGGTGCAATACCGTACGAGTACTTCGTTACGGTACCAAACCACACCAAAACGGTGCAATACCGTACGAGTATATCCATACGGTACCAAACCACACCAAAACGGTGCAATACCGTACGAGTACTTGGTTACGGTACCAAACCACACCAAAACGGTATAATACCGTACGAGAACTTCGTCACGGCACCAAACCACACTAAAACGGTGCAATACCGTACGAGTACATCCATACAGTACCAAACCACCCCAAAACGGTGCAATACCGTACGAGTACTTCGTTACGGTACCAAACCACACCAAAAAGGTACAATACCGCACGAGTACATCCATACGGTACCAAACCACCCCAAAACGGTGCAATACCGTACGAGTACTTCGTTACGGTACAAAGCCACACGAAAACGGTACAATACCGTACGAGTACATCCATACGGTACCAAACCACCCCAAAACGGTGCAATACCGTACGAGTACTTCGTTACGGTACCAAACCACACCAAAACGGTACAATACCGTACGAGTACATCCATACGGTACCAAACCACACCAAAACTGTGCAATACCGTAGGAGTACTTCGTTACGGTACCAAACCACACCAAAACGGTGCAATAACGTACGAGTATTTCGTTACGGTACCAAACCACACCAAAACGGTACAATACCGTACGAGTACATCCATACGGTACCAAACCACACAAAAACGGTGCAATACCGTACGAGTACTTCGTTACGGTACCAAACCACACCAAAACGGTACAATACCGTACGAGTACATCCATACGGTACCAAACCACACCAAAACGGTGCAATACCGTACGAGTACTTCGTTACGGTACCAAACCACACCAAAACGGTGCAATACCGTACGAGTACAAAACCACACCAAAACGGTGCAATACCGTACGAGTACATCCATACGGTACCAAACCACACCAAAACGGTGCAATACCGTACGAGTACTTCGTTACGGTACCAAACCACACCAAAACGGTGCAATACCGTACGAGTACTTCGTTACGGTACCAAACAACACCAAAACGGTACAATACCGTACGAGTACATCCATACGGTACCAAACCACACCAAAACGGTGCAATACCGTACGAGTACTTCGTTACGGTACCAAACCACACAAAAACGGTACAATACCGTACGAGTACATCCATACGGTACCACACCACACCAAAACGGTGCAACACCGTACGAGTACTTCGTTACGGTACCAAACCACACCAAAACGGGGCAATACCGTCCGAGTACATCCATACGGTACCAACCCACACCAAAACGGTGCAATACCGTACGAGTACTTCGTTACGGTACCAAACCACACCAAAACGGTAAAATACCGTACGAGTACTTCGTTACGGTACCAAACCACACCAAAACGGAGCAATACCGTACGAGTACATCCATACGGTACCAAACCACATCAAAACGGTGCAATACGGTACGAGTACATTCATACGGTACCAAACCAAACCAAAACGGTGCAATACCGTGCGAGTACATCCATACGGTACCAAACCACACCAAAACGGTGCAATACCGTACGAGTACTTCGTTACGGTACAAAACCACACCAAAACGGTGCAATACCGTACGAGTACATCCATACGGTACCAAACCACACCAAAACGGTTCAATACCGTACCAGTACATCCATACGGCACCAAACCACACCAAAACGGTGCAATACCGTACGAGTACTTCGTTACGGTACCAAACCACGCCAAAACGGTGCAATACCGTACCAAACCACACCAAAACGGTGCAATACCGTACGAGTACATCCATACGGTACCAAACCACACCAAAACGGTACAATACCGTACGACTACTTCGTTACGGTACCAAACCACACCAAAACGGTACAATACCGTACGAGAACTTCGTCACGGCACCAAACCACACTAAAACGGTGCAATACCGTACGAGTACATCCATACGGTACCAAACCACCCCAAAACGGTGCAATACCGTACGAGTACTTCGTTACGGTACCAAACCACACCAAAACGGTACAATACCGTACGAGTACGTCCATACGGTACCAAACCACCCCAAAACGGTGCAATACCGTACGAGTACTTCGTTACGGTACAAAGCCACACCAAAATGGTACAATACCGTACGAGTACATCCAAACGGTACCAAACCACCCCAAAACGGTGCAATACCGTACGAGTACTTCGTTACGGTACCAAACCACACCAAAACGGTACAATACCGTACGAGTACATCCATACGGTACCAAACCACACCAAAACTGTGCAATACCGTACGAGTACTTCGTTACGGTACCAAACCACACCAAAACGGTGCAATAACGTCCAAGTACTTCGTTACTGTACCAAACCACACCAAAACGGTACAATACTGTACGAGTACATCCTTACGGTACCAAACCACACCAAAACGGTGCAATACCTTACGAGTACTTCGTTACGGTACAAAACCGCACCAAAACGGTGCAATACCGTACGAGTACATCCATACGGTACCAAACCACACCAAAACGGTTCAATACCGTACGAGTACATCCATACGGCACCAAACCACACCAAAACGGTGCAATACCGTACGAGTACTTCGTTACGGTACCAAACCACACCAAAACGGTGCAATACCGTACGAGTACATCCATACGGTACCAAACCACACCAAAACGGTGCAATACCGTACGAGTACTTCGTTACGGTACCAAACCACACCAAAACGGTGCAATACCGTACGAGTACTTCGTTACGGTACCAAACAACACCAAAACGGTACAATACCGTACGAGTACATCCATACGGTACCAAACCACACCAAAACGGTGCAATACCGTACGAGTACTTCGTTACGGTACCGAACCACACCAAAACGGTACAATACCGTACGACTACATCCATACGGTACCAAACCACCCCAAAACAGTTCAATACCGTACGAGTACTTCGTTACGGTACCAAACCACACCAAAACGGTGCAATACCGTACGAGTACATCCATACGGTACCAAACCACACCAAAACGGTGCAATACCGTACGAGTACTTCGTTACGGTACCAAACCACACCAAAACGGTGCAATACCATACGAGTACTTCGTTACGGTACCAAACAACACCAAAACGGTACAATACCGTACGAGTACATCCATACGGTACCAAACCACACCAAAACGGTGCAATACCGTACGAGTACTTCGTTACGGTACCAAACCACACCAAAACGGTACAATACCGTACGAGTACATCCATACGGTACCACACCACACCAAAACGGTGCAACACCGTACGAGTACTTCGTTACGGTACCAAACCACACCAAAACGGGGCAATACCGTCCGAGTACATCCATACGGTACCAACCCACACCAAAACGGTGCAATACCGTACGAGTACTTCGTTACGGTACCAAACCACACCAAAACGGTACAATACCGTACGAGTACTTCGTTACGGTACCAAACCACACCAAAACTGTGCAATACCGTACGAGTACATCCATACGGTACCAAACCACATCAAAACGGTGCAATACGGTACGAGTACATTCATACGGTACCAAACAAAACCAAAACGGTGCAATACCGTGCGAGTACATCCATACTGTACCAAACCACACCAAAACGGTGCAATACCGTACGAGTACTTCGTTACGGTACCAAACCACACGAAAACGGTACAATACTGTACGAGTACTTCGTTACGGTACCAAACCACACCAAAACGGTACAATACCGTACGAGTAGATCCATACGGTACCACACCACACCAAAACGGTGCAATACCGTACGAGTACTTCGTTACGGTACCAAACCACACAAAAACGGTACAATACCGTATGAGTACTTCGTTACGGTACAAAACCACACCAAAACGGTGCAATACCGTACGAGTACATCCATACGGTACCAAACCACAACAAAACGGTTCAATACGGTACGAGTACATTCATACGGTACCAAACCAAACCAAAACGGTGCAATACCGTGCGAGTACATCCATACGGTGCCAAACCACACCAAAACGGTGCAATACCTTACGAGTACTTCGTTACGGTACAAAACCACACCAAAACGGTGCAATACCGTACGAGTACATCCATACGGTACCAAACCACACCAAAACGGTTCAATACCGTACGAGTACATCCATACGGCACCAAACCACACCAAAACGGTGCAATACCGTACGAGTACTTCGTTACGGTACCAAACCACACCAAAACGGTGCAATACCGTACGAGTATATCCATACGGTACCAAACCACACCAAAACGGTGCAATACCGTACGAGTACTTCGTTACGGTACCAAACCACACCAAAACGGTATAATACCGTACGAGAACTTCGTCACGGCACCAAACCACACTAAAACGGTGCAATACTGTACGAGTACATCCATACAGTACCAAACCACCCCAAAACGGTGCAATACCGTACGAGTACTTCGTTACGGTACAAAACCACACCAAAACGGTACAATACCGCACGAGTACATCCATACGGTACCAAACCACCCCAAAACGGTGCAATACCGTACGAGTACTTCGTTACGGTACCAAACCACACCAAAACGGTACAATACCGTACGAGTACATCCATACGGTACCAAACCACACCAAAACTGTGCAATACCGTACGAGTACTTCGTTACCGTACCAAACCACACCAAAACGGTGCAATAACGTACGAGTATTTCGTTACGGTACCAAACCACACCAAAACGGTACAATACCGTACGAGTACATCCATACGGTACCAAACCACACAAAAACGGTGCAATACCGTACGAGTACTTCGTTACGGTACCAAACCACACCAAAACGGTACAATACCGTACGAGTACATCCATACGGTACCAAACCATTCCAAAATGGTGCAATACCGTACGAGTACTTCGTTACGGTACCAAACCACACCAAAACGGTGCAATACCGTACGAGTACATCCATACGGTACCAAACCACACCAAAACGGTGCAATACCGTACGAGTACTTCGTTACGGTACCAAACCACACCAAAACGGTGCAATACCGTACGAGTACTTCGTTACGGTACCAAACAACACCAAAACGGTACAATACCGTACGAGTACATCCATACGGTACCAAACCACACCAAAACGGTGCAATACCGTACGAGTACTTCGTTACGGTACCAAACCACACAAAAACGGTACAATACCGTACGAGTACATCCATACGGTACCACACCATACCAAAACGGTGCAACACCGTACGAGTACTTCGTTACGGTACCAAACCACACCAAAACGGGGCAATACCGTCCGAGTACATCCATACGGTACCAACCCACACCAAAACGGTGCAATATCGTACGAGTACTTCGTTACGGTACCAAACCACACCAAAACGGTAAAATACCGTACGAGTACTTCGTTACGGTACCAAACCACACCAAAACGGTGCAATACCGTACGAGTACATCCATACGGTACCAAACCACATCAAAACGGTGCAATACGGTACGAGTACATTCATACGGTACCAAACCAAACCAAAACGGTGCAATACCGTGCGAGTACATCCATACGGTACCAAACCACACCAAAACGGTGCAATACCGTACGAGTACTTCGTTACGGTAGAAAACCACACCAAAACGGTGCAATACCGTACGAGTACATCCATACGGTACCAAACCACACCAAAACGGTTCAATACCGTACGAGTACATCCATACGGCACCAAACCACACCCAAACGGTGCAATACCGTACGAGTACTTCGTTACGGTACCAAACCACGCCAAAACGGTGCAATACCGTACCAAACCACACCAAAACGGTGCAATACCGTACGAGTACATCCATACGGTACCAAACCACACCAAAACGGTGCAATACCGTACGACTACTTCGTTACGGTACCAAACCACACCAAAACGGTACAATACCGTACGAGAACTTCGTCACGGCACCAAACCACACTAAAACGGTGCAATACTGTACGAGTACATCCATACGGTACCAAACCACCCCAAAACGGTGCAATACCGTACGAGTACTTCGTTACGGTACCAAACCACACCAAAACGGAACAATACCGTACGAGTACGTCCATAAGGTACCAAACCACCCCAAAACGGTGCAATACCGTACGAGTACTTCGTTACGGTACAAAGCCACACCAAAACGGTACAATACCGTACGAGTACATCCATACGGTACCAAACCACCCAAAAACGGTGCAATACCGTACGAGTACTTCGTTACGGTACCAAACCACACCAAAACGGTACAATACCGTACGAGTACATCCATACGGTACCAAACCACACCAAAACTGTGCAATACCGTACGAGTACTTCGTTACGGTACCAAACCACACCAAAACGGTGCAATAACGTCCGAGTACTTCGTTACTGTACCAAACCACACCAAAACGGTACAATACTGTACGAGTACATCCTTACGGTACCAAACCACACCAAAACGGTGCAATACCGTACGAGTACTTCGTTACGGTACCAAACCACACCAAAACGGTACAATACCATACGAGAACTTCGTCACGGCACCAAACCACACTAAAACGGTGCAATACCGTACGAGTACATCCATACGGTACCAAACCACACCAAAATGGTGCAATACCGTACGAGTACTTCGTTACGGTACCGAACCACACCAAAACGGTACAATACCGTACGACTACATCCATACGGTACCAAACCACCCCAAAACAGTTCAATACCGTACGAGTCCTTCGTTTCGGTACCAAACCACACCAAAACGGTACAATACCGTACGAGTACATCCATACGGTACCAAACCACACCAAAACGGTGCAATACCGTACGAGTACTTCGTTACGGTACCAAACCACACCAAAACAGTGCAATACCGTACGAGTACTTCGTTACGGTACCAAACCACACCAAAACGGTACAATACCGTACGAGTACATCCATACGGTACCCAACCACACCAAAACGGTGCAATACCGTATGAGTACTTCGTTACGGTACCAAACCACACCAAAATGGTACAATACCGCACGACTACATCCGTACGGTACCAAACCACCCCAAAACGGTGCAATACCGTACGAGTACTTCGTTACGGTACCAAACCACACCAAAACGGTACAATACCATACGAGTACATCCATACGGTACCAAACCACACCAAAACGGTGCAATACCGTACGAGTACTTCGTTACGGTACCAAACCACACAAAAACGGTGCAATACCGTACGAGTACTTCGTTACGGTACCAAAAACCACCAAAACGGTACAATACCGTACGAATACTTGCTTACGGTACCAAACCACACGAAAATGGTACAATACTGTACGAGTACTTCGTTACGGTACCAAACCACACCAAAACAGTACAATACCGTACGAGTAAATCCATACGGTACCAAACCACACCAAAATGGTGCAATACCGTACGAGTACTTCGTTACGGTACCAAACCACACCAAAACGGTGCAATACCGTACGAGTACATCCATACGGTACCAAACCACACCAAAACGGTGCAATACTGTACGAGTACTTCGTTACGGTACCAAACCACACGAAAACGGTGCAATACCGTACGAGTTCTTCGTTACGGTACCAAACCACCCCAAAATGGTGCAATACCGTACGAGTACATCCATACGGTACCAAACCACACCAAAACGGTGCAATACCGTACGAGTAATTCGTTACGGTACCAAACCACGCCAAAACGGTACAATACCGTGCGAGTAGATCCATACGGTACCACACCACACCAAAACGGTGCAACACCGTACGAGTACTTCGTTACGGTACCAAACCACACCAAAACGGGGCAATACCGTCCGAGTACATCCATACGGTACCAAACCACACCAAAACGGTGCAATACCGTACGAGTACTTCGTTACGGTACCAAACCACACCAAAACGGTACAATACCGTACGAGTACTTCGTTACGGTACCAAACCACACCAAAACGGTGCAATACCGTACGAGTACATCCATACGGTACAAAACCACAACAAAACGGTTCAATACGGTACGAGTACATTCACACGGTACCAAACCAAACCAAAACGGTGCAATACCGTGCGAGTACATCCATACGGTGCCAAACCACACCAAAACGGTGCAATACCTTATGAGTACTTCGTTACGGTACAAAACCACACCAAAACGGTGCAATACCGTACGAGTACATCCATACGGTACCAAACCACACCAAAACGGTTCAATACCGTACGAGTACATCCATACGGTACCAAACCACACCAAAACGGTGCAATACCGTACGAGTACTTCGTTACGGTACCAAACCACACAAAAACGGTACAATACCGTACGAGTACATCCATACGGTACCACACCACACCAAAACGGTGCAACACCGTACGAGTACTTCGTTACGGTACCAAACCACACCAAAACGGGGCAATACCGTCCGAGTACATCCATACGGTACCAACCGACACCAAAACGGTGCAATATCGTACGAGTACTTCGTTACGGTACCAAACCACACCAAAACGGTAAAATACCGTACGAGTACTTCGTTACGGTACCAAACCACACCAAAACGGTGCAATACCGTACGAGTACATCCATACGGTACCAAACCACATCAAAACGGTGCAATACGGTACGAGTACATTCATACGGTACCAAACCAAACCAAAACGGTGCAATACCGTGCGAGTACATCCATACGGTACCAAACCACACCAAAACGGTGCAATACTGTACGAGTACTTCGTTACGGTACCAAACCACACGAAAACGGTGCAATACCGTACGAGTTCTTCGTTACGGTACCAAACCACCCCAAAATGGTGCAATACCGTACGAGTACATCCATACGGTACCAAACCACACCAAAACGGTGCAATACCGTACGAGTAATTCGTTACGGTACCAAACCACGCCAAAACGGTACAATACCGTGCGAGTAGATCCATACGGTACCACACCACACCAAAACGGTGCAACACCGTACGAGTACTTCGTTACGGTACCAAACCACACCAAAACGGGGCAATACCGTCCGAGTACATCCATACGGTACCAAACCACACCAAAACGGTGCAATACCGTACGAGTACTTCGTTACGGTACCAAACCACACCAAAACGGTACAATACCGTACGAGTACTTCGTTACGGTACCAAACCACACCAAAACGGTGCAATACCGTACGAGTACATCCATACGGTACAAAACCACAACAAAACGGTTCAATACGGTACGAGTACATTCATACGGTACCAAACCAAACCAAAACGGTGCAATACCGTGCGAGTACATCCATACGGTGCCAAACCACACCAAAACGGTGCAATACCTTATGAGTACTTCGTTACGGTACAAAACCACACCAAAACGGTGCAATACCGTACGAGTACATCCATACGGTACCAAACCACACCAAAACGGTTCAATACCGTACGAGTACATCCATACGGTACCAAACCACACCAAAACGGTGCAATACCGTACGAGTACTTCGTTACGGTACCAAACCACACAAAAACGGTACAATACCGTACGAGTACATCCATACGGTACCACACCACACCAAAACGGTGCAACACCGTACGAGTACTTCGTTACGGTACCAAACCACACCAAAACGGGGCAATACCGTCCGAGTACATCCATACGGTACCAACCCACACCAAAACGGTGCAATATCGTACGAGTACTTCGTTACGGTACCAAACCACACCAAAACGGTAAAATACCGTACGAGTACTTCGTTACGGTACCAAACCACACCAAAACGGTGCAATACCGTACGAGTACATCCATACGGTACCAAACCACATCAAAACGGTGCAATACGGTACGAGTACATTCATACGGTACCAAACCAAACCAAAACGGTGCAATACCGTGCGAGTACATCCATACGGTACCAAACCACACCAAAACGGTTCAATACCGTACGAGTACATCCATACGGCACCAAACCACACCAAAACGGTGCAATACCGTATGAGTACTTTGTTACGGTACCAAACCACACCAAAATGGTACAATACCGCACGACTACATCCGTACGGTACCAAACCACCCCAAAACGGTGCAATACCGTACGAGTACTTCGTTACGGTACCAAACCACACCAAAACGGTACAATACCATACGAGTACATCCATACGGTACCAAACCACACCAAAACGGTGCAATACCGTACGAGTACTTCGTTACGGTACCAAACCACACAAAAACGGTGCAATACCGTACGAGTACTTCGTTACGGTACCAAAAACCACCAAAACGGTACAATACCGTACGAATACTTGCTTACGGTACCAAACCACACGAAAATGGTACAATACTGTACGAGTACTTCGTTACGGTACCAAACCACACCAAAACAGTACAATACCGTACGAGTAAATCCATACGGTACCAAACCACACCAAAATGGTGCAATACCGTACGAGTACTTCGTTACGGTACCAAACCACACCAAAACGGTGCAATACCGTACGAGTACATCCATACGGTACCAAACCACACCAAAACGGTGCAATACTGTACGAGTACTTCGTTACGGTACCAAACCACACGAAAACGGTGCAATACCGTACGAGTTCTTCGTTACGGTACCAAACCACCCCAAAATGGTGCAATACCGTACGAGTACATCCATACGGTACCAAACCACACCAAAACGGTGCAATACCGTACGAGTAATTCGTTACGGTACCAAACCACGCCAAAACGGTACAATACCGTGCGAGTAGATCCATACGGTACCACACCACACCAAAACGGTGCAACACCGTACGAGTACTTCGTTACGGTACCAAACCACACCAAAACGGGGCAATACCGTCCGAGTACATCCATACGGTACCAAACCACACCAAAACGGTGCAATACCGTACGAGTACATCGTTACGGTACCAAACCACACCAAAACGGTACAATACCGTACGAGTACTTCGTTACGGTACCAAACCACACCAAAACGGTGCAATACCGTACGAGTACATCCATACGGTACAAAACCACAACAAAACGGTTCAATACGGTACGAGTACATTCATACGGTACCAAACCAAACCAAAACGGTGCAATACCGTGCGAGTACATCCATACGGTGCCAAACCACACCAAAACGGTGCAATACCTTATGAGTACTTCGTTACGGTACAAAACCACACCAAAACGGTGCAATACCGTACGAGTACATCCATACGGTACCAAACCACACCAAAACGGTTCAATACCGTACGAGTACATCCATACGGTACCAAACCACACCAAAACGGTGCAATACCGTACGAGTACTTCGTTACGGTACCAAACCACACAAAAACGGTACAATACCGTACGAGTACATCCATACGGTACCACACCACACCAAAACGGTGCAACACCGTACGAGTACTTCGTTACGGTACCAAACCACACCAAAACGGGGCAATACCGTCCGAGTACATCCATACGGTACCAACCCACACCAAAACGGTGCAATATCGTACGAGTACTTCGTTACGGTACCAAACCACACCAAAACGGTAAAATACCGTACGAGTACTTCGTTACGGTACCAAACCACACAAAAACGGTGCAATACCGTACGAGTACATCCATACGGTACCAAACCACATCAAAACGGTGCAATACGGTACGAGTACATTCATACGGTACCAAACCAAACCAAAACGGTGCAATACCGTGCGAGTACATCCATACGGTACCAAACCACACCAAAACGGTGCAATACCGTACGAGTACTTCGTTACGGTACAAAACCACACCAAAACGGTGCAATACCGTACGAGTACATCCATACGGTACCAAACCACACCAAAACGGTTCAATACCGTACGAGTACATCCATACGGCACCAAACCACACCAAAACGGTGCAATACCGTACGAGTACTTCGTTACGGTTCCAAACCACGCCAAAACGGTGCAATACCGTACCAAACCACACCAAAACGGTGCAATACCGTACGAGTACATCCATACGGTACCAAACCACACCAAAACGGTGCAATACCGTACGACTACTTCGTTACGGTACCAAACCACACCAAAACGGTACAATACCGTACGAGAACTTCGTCACGGCACCAAACCACACTAAAACGGTGCAATACTGTACGAGTACATCCATACGGTACCAAACCACCCCAAAACGGTGCAATACCGTACGAGTACTTCGTTACGGTACCAAACCACACCAAAACGGTACAATACCGTACGAGTACGTCCATACGGTACCAAACCACCCCAAAACGGTGCAATACCGTACGAGTACTTCGTTACGGTACAAAGCCACACCAAAACGGTACAATACCGTACGAGTACATCCATACGGTACCAAACCACCCCAAAACGGTGCAATACCGTACGAGTACTTCGTTACGGTACCAAACCACACCAAAACGGTACAATACCGTACGAGTACATCCATACGGTACCAAACCACACCAAAACTGTGCAATACCGTACGAGTACTTCGTTACGGTACCAAACCACACCAAAACGGTGCAATAACGTCCGAGTACTTCGTTACTGTACCAAACCACACCAAAACGGTACAATACTGTACGAGTACATCCTTACGGTACCAAACCACACCAAAACGGTGCAATACCGTACGAGTACTTCGTTACGGTACCAAACCACACCAAAACGGTACAATACCATACGAGAACTTCGTCACGGCACCAAACCACACTAAAACGGTGCAATACCGTACGAGTACATCCATACGGTACCAAACCACACCAAAATGGTGCAATACCATACGAGTACTTCGTTACGGTACCGAACCACACCAAAACGGTACAATACCGTACGACTACATCCATACGGTACCAAACCACCCCAAAACAGTTCAATACCGTACGAGTACTTCGTTACGGTACCAAACCACACCGAAACGGTACAATACCGTACGAGTACATCCATACGGTACCAAACCACACCAAAACGGTGCAATACCGTACGAGTACTTCGTTACGGTACCAAACCACACCAAAACGGTGCAATACCGTACGAGTACTTCGTTACGGTACCAAACCACACCAAAACGGTACAATACCGTACGAGTACATCCATACGGTACCCAACCACACCAAAACGGTGCAATACCGTATGAGTACTTCGTTACGGTACCAAACCACACCAAAATGGTACAATACCGCACGACTACATCCGTACGGTACCAAACCACCCCAAAACGGTGCAATACCGTACGAGTACTTCGTTACGGTACCAAACCACACCAAAACGGTACAATACCATACGAGTACATCCATACGGTACCAAACCACACCAAAACGGTGCAATACCGTACGAGTACTTCGTTACGGTACCAAACCACACAAAAACGGTGCAATACCGTACGAGTACTTCGTTACGGTACCAAAAACCACCAAAACGGTACAATACCGTACGAATACTTGCTTACGGTACCAAACCACACGAAAACGGTACAATACTGTACGAGTACTTCGTTACGGTACCAAACCACACCAAAACAGTACAATACCGTACGAGTAAATCAATACGGTACCAAACCACACCAAAATGGTGCAATACCGTACGAGTACTTCGTTACGGTACCAAACCACACCAAAACGGTGCAATACCGTACGAGTACATCCATACGGTACCAAACCACACCAAAACGGTGCAATACTGTACGAGTACTTCGTTACGGTACCAAACGACACGAAAACGGTGCAATACCGTACGAGTTCTTCGTTACGGTACCAAACCACCCCAAAATGGTGCAATACCGTACGAGTACATCCATACGGTACCAAACCACACCAAAACGGTGCAATACCGTACGAGTAATTCGTTACGGTACCAAACCACACCAAAACGGTACAATACCGTGCGAGTAGATCCATACGGTACCACACCACACCAAAACGGTGCAACACCGTACGAGTACTTTGTTACGGTACCAAACCACACGAAAACGGGGCAATACCGTCCGAGTACATCCATACGGTACCAAACCACACCAAAACGGTGCAATACCGTACGAGTACTTCGTTACGGTACCAAACCACACCAAAACGGTACAATACCGTACGAGTACTTCGTTACGGTACCAAACCACACCAAAACGGTGCAATACCGTACGAGTACATCCATACGGTACAAAACCACAACAAAACGGTTCAATACGGTACGAGTACATTCATACGGTACCAAACCAAACCAAAACGGTGCAATACCGTGCGAGTACATCCATACGGTGCCAAACCACACCAAAACGGTGCAATACCTTATGAGTACTTCGTTACGGTACAAAACCACACCAAAACGGTGCAATACCGTACGAGTACATCCATACGGTACCAAACCACACCAAAACGGTTCAATACCGTACGAGTACATCCATACGGCACCAAACCACACCAAAACGGTGCAATACCGTACGAGTACTTCGTTACGGTACCAAACCACACCAAAACGGTGCAATACCGTACGAGTACATCCATACGGTACCAAACCACACCAAAACGGTGCAATACCGTACGAGTACTTCGTTACGGTACCAAACCACACCAAAACGGTGCAATACCGTACGAGTACTTCGTTCGGTACCAAACAACACCAAAACGGTACAATACCGTACGAGTACATCCATACGGTACCAAACCACACCAAAACGGTGCAATACCGTACGAGTACTTCGTTACGGTACCAAACCACACCAAAACGGTACAATACCGTACGAGTACATCCATACGGTACCACACCACACCAAAACGGTGCAACACCGTACGAGTACTTCGTTACGGTACCAAACCACACCAAAACGGGGCAATACCGTCCGAGTACATCCATACGGTACCAACCCACACCAAAACGGTGCAATACCGTACGAGTACTTCGTTACGGTACCAAACCACACCAAAACGGTACAATACCGTACGAGTACTTCGTTACGGTACCAAACCACACCAAAACGGTGCAATACCGTACGAGTACATCCATACGGTACCAAACCACATCAAAACGGTGCAATACGGTACGAGTACATTCATACGGTACCAAACCAAACCAAAACGGTGCAATACCGTGCGAGTACATCCATACTGTACCAAACCACACCAAAACGGTGCAATACCGTACGAGTACTTCGTTACGGTACCAAACCACACGAAAACGGTAAAATACTGTACGAGTACTTCGTTACGGTACCAAACCACACCAAAACGGTACAATACCGTACGAGTAGATCCATACGGTACCACACCACACCAAAACGGTGCAATACCGGACGAGTACTTCGTTACGGTACCAAACCACACCAAAACGGGGCAATACCGTCCGAGTACATCCATACGGTACCAAACCACACCAAAACGGTGCAATACCGTACGAGTACTTCGTTACGGTACCAAACCACACAAAAACGGTGCAATACCGTACGAGTACTTCGTTACGGTACCAAACCAAACCAAAACGGTGCAATACCGTACGAGTAAATCCATACGGTACCAAACCACCCAAAATGGTGCAATACCGTACGAGTACTTCGTTACGGTACCAAACCACACCAAAACGGTGCAATACCATACGAGTACATCCATACGGTACCAAACCACACCAAAACGGTGCAATACTGTACGAGTACTTCGTTACGGTACCAAACCACACCAAAACGGTGCAATACCGTACGAGTACTTCGTTACGGTACCAAACCACCCCAAAACGGTGCAATATCGTACGAGTACATCCATACGGTACCAAACCACACCAAAACGGTGCAATACCGTACGAGTACTTCGTTACGGTAACAAACCACACCAAAACGGTACAATACCGTACGAGTAGATCCATACGGTACCACACCACACCAAAACGGTGCAATACCGTACGAGTACTTCGTTACGGTACCAAACCACACCAAAACGGGGCAATACCGTCCGAGTACATCCATACGGTACCAAACCACACCAAAACGGTGCAATACCGTACGAGTACTTCGTTACGGTACCAAACCACACCAAAACGGTACAATACCGTACGAGTACTTCGTTACGGTACCAAACCACACAAAAACGGTGCAATACCGTACGAGTACATCCATACGGTACCAAACCACAACAAAACGGTTCAATACGGTACGAGTACATTCATACGGTACCAAACCAAACCAAAACGGTGCAATACCGTGCGAGTACATCCATACGGTGCCAAACCACACCAAAACGGTGCAATACCTTACGAGTACTTCGTTACGGTACAAAACCACACCAAAACGGTGCAATACCGTACGAGTACATCCATACGGTACCAAACCACACCAAAACGGTTCAATACCGTACGAGTACATCCATACGGCACCAAACCACACCAAAACGGTGCAATACCGTACGAGTACTTCGTTACGGTACCAAACCACACCAAAACGGTGCAATACCGAACGAGTATATCCATACGGTACCAAACCACACCAAAACGGAGCAATACCGTACGAGTACTTCGTTACGGTACCAAACCACACCAAAACGGTATAATACCGTACGAGAACTTCGTCACGGCACCAAACCACACTAAAACGGTGCAATACCGTACGAGTACATCCATACGGTACCAAACCACCCCAAAACGGTGCAATACCGTACGAGTACTTCGTTACGGTACCAAACCACACCAAAACGGTACAATACCGTACGAGTACATCCATACGGTACCAAACCACCCCAAAACGGTGCAATACCGTACGAGTACTTCGTTACGATACAAAGCCACACGAAAACGGTAAAATACCGTACGAGTACATCCATACGGTACCAAACCACCCTAAAACGGTGCAATACCGTACGAGTACTTCGTTACGGTACCAAACCACACCAAAACGGTACAATACCGTACGAGTACATCCATACGGTACCAAACCACACCAAAACTGTGCAATACCGTACGAGTACTTCGTTACGGTACCAAACCACACCAAAACGGTGCAATAACGTACGAGTACTTCGTTACGGTACCAAACCACACCAAAACGGTACAAAACCGTACGAGTACATCCATACGGTACCAAACCACACCAAAACGGTACAATACCGTACGAGTACATCCATACGGTACCAAACCACACCAAAACTGTGCAATACCGTACGAGTACTTCGTTACGGTACCAAACCACACCAAAACGGTGCAATAACGTCCGAGTACTTCGTTACTGTACCAAACCACACCAAAACGGTACAATACCGCACGAGTACATCCTTACGGTACCAAACCACACCAAAACGGTGCAATACCGTACGAGTACTTCGTTACGGTACCAAACCACACCAAAACGGTACAATACCGTACGAGAACTTCGTCACGGCACCAAACCACACTAAAACGGTGCAATACCGTACGAGTACATCCATACGGTACCAAACCACCCCAAAACGGTGCAATACCGTACGAGTACTTCGTTACGGTACCAAACCACACCAAAACGGTACAATACCGTACGAGTACATCCATACGGTACCAAACCACGCCAAAACGGTGCAATACCGTACGAGTACTTCGTTACGGTACCAAACCACACGAAAACGGTACAATACCGTACGAGTACATCCATACGGTACCAAACCACACCAAAACGGTGCAATACCGTACGAGTACTTCGTTATGGTACCAAACCACACCAAAACGGTACAATACCGTACGAGTACATCAATACGGTACCACACCACCCCAAAACGGTGCAATACCGTACGAGTACTTCGTTACGGTACCAAACCACTCCAAAACGGGGCAATACCGTCCGAGTACATCCATACGGTACCAAACCACACCAAAACGGTGCAATACCGTACGAGTACTTCGTTACGGTATCAAACCACACCAAAACGGTACAATACCGTACGAGTACTTCGTTACGGTACCAAACCACACCAAAACGGTGCAATACCGTACGAGTACATCCATACGGTACCAAACCACAACAAAACGGTTCAATACGGAACGAGTACATTCATACGGTACCAAACCAAACCAAAACGGTGCAATACCGTGCGAGTACATCCATACGGTGCCAAACCACACCAAAACGGTGCAATACCGTACGAGTACTTCGTTACGGTACAAAACCACACCAAAACGGTGCAATACCGTACGAGTACATCCATACGGTACCAAACCACACCAAAACGGTTCAATACCGTACGAGTACATCCATACGGTACCAAACCACACCAAAACGGTGCAATACCGTACGAGTACTTCGTTACGGTACCAAACCACACGAAAACGGTACAATACCGTACGAGTACATCCATACGGTACCACACCACCCCAAAACGGTGCAATACCGTACGAGTACTTCGTTACGGTACCAAACCACTCCAAAACGGGGCAATACCGTCCGAGTACATCCATAAGGTACCAAACCACACCAAAACGGTGCAATACCGTATGAGTACTTCGTTACGGTACCAAACCACACCAAAACGGTACAATACCGTACGAGTACTTCGTTACGGTACCAAACCACACCAAAACAGTGCAATACCGTACGAGTACATCCATACGGTACCAAACCACAACAAAACGGTTCAATACGGAACGAGTACATTCATACGGTACCAAACCAAACCAAAACGGTGCAATACCGTGCGAGTACATCCATACGGTGCCAAACCACACCAAAACGGTGCAATACCGTACGAGTACTTCGTTACGGTACAAAACCACACCAAAACGGTGCAATACCGTACGAGTACATCCATACGGTACCAAACCACACCAAAACGGTTCAATACCGTCCGAGTACATCCATACGGCACCAAACCACACCAAAACGGTGCAATACCGTACGAGTACAGCCATACGGTACCAAACCACACCAAAACGGTGCAATACCGTACGAGTAGTTCGTTACGGTACCAAACCACACCAAAACGGTACGATACCGTACGAGAACTTCGTCACGGCACCAAACAACACTAAAACGGTGCAATACCGTACGAGTACATCCATACGATACCAAACCACCCCAAAACGGTGCAATACCGTACGAGTACTTTGTTACGATACAAAGCCACACGAAAACGGTAAAATACCGTACGAGTACATCCATACGGTACCAAACCACCCTAAAACGGTGCAATACCGTACGAGTACTTCGTTACGGTACCAAACCACACCAAAACGGTACAATACCGTACGAGTACATCCATACGGTACCAAACCACACCAAAACTGTGCAATACCGTACGAGTACTTCGTTACGGTACCAAACCACACCAAAACGGTACAATAACGTACGAGTACATCCATACGGTACCAAACCACACCAAAACGGTACAATACCGTACGAGTACATCCATACGGTACCAAACCACACCAAAACTGTGCAATACCGTACGAGTACTTCGTTACGGTACCAAACCACACCAAAACGGTGCAATAACGTCCGAGTACTTCGTTACTGTACCAAACCACACCAAAACGGTACAATACCGCACGAGTACATCCTTACGGTACCAAACCACACCAAAACGGTGCAATACCGTACGAGTACTTCGTTACGGTACCAAACCACACCAAAACGGTACAATACCGTACGAGAACTTCGTCACGGCACCAAACCACACTAAAACGGTGCAATACCGTACGAGTACATCCATACGGTACCAAACCACCCCAAAACGGTGCAATACCATACGAGTACTTCGTTACGGTACCAAACCACACCAAAACGGTACAATACCGTACGAGTACATCCATACGGTACCAAACCACGCCAAAACGGTGCAATACCGTACGAGTACTTCGTTACGGTACCAAACCACACCAAAACGGAACAATACCGTACGAGTACATCCATACGGTACCAAACCACACCAATACGGTGCAATACCGTACGAGTACTTCGTTACGGTACCAAACCACACCAAAACGGTACAATACCGTACGAGTAGATCCATACGGAACCACACCACACCAAAACGGTTCAATACCTTACGAGTACTTCGTTACGGTACCAAACCACACCAAAACGGGGCAATACCGTCCGAGTACATCCATACGGTACCAAACCACACCAAAACGGTGCAATACCGTACGAGTACTTCGTTACGGTACCAAACCACACCAAAACGGTACAATACCGTACGAGTACTTCGTTACGGTACCAAACCACACCAAAACGGTGCAATACCGTACGAGTACATCCATACGGTACCAAACCACAACAAAACGGTTCAATACGGTACGAGTACATTCATACGGTACCAAACCAAACCAAAACGGTGCAATACCGTGCGAGTACATCCATACGGTGCCAAACCACACAAAAACGGTGCAATACCTTACGAGTACTTCGTTACGGTACAAAACCACACCAAAACGGTGCAATACCGTACGAGTACATCCATACGGTACCAAACCACACCAAAACGGTTCAATACCGTACGAGTACATCCATACGGCACCAAACCACACCAAAACGGTGCAATACCGTACGAGTACTTCGTTACGGTACCAAACCACACCAAAACGGTGCAATACCGTACGAGTATATCCATACGGTACCAAACCACACCAAAACGGTGCAATACCATACGAGTACTTCGTTACGGTACCAAAGCACACGAAAACGGTATAATACCGTACGAGAACTTCGTCACGGCACCAAACCACACTAAAACGGTGCAATACCGTACGAGTACATCCATACAGTACCAAACCACCCCAAAACGGTGCAATACCGTACGAGTACTTCGTTACGGTACCAAACCACACCAAAACGGTACAATACCGCACGAGTACATCCATACGGTACCAAACCACCCCAAAACGGTGCAATACCGTACGAGTACTTCGTTACGGTACAAAGCCACACGAAAACGGTACAATACCGTACGAGTACATCCATACGGTACCAAACCACCCCAAAACGGTGCAATACCGTACGAGTACTTCGTTACGGTACCAAACCACACCAAAACGGTACAATACCGTACGAGTACATCCATACGGTACCAAACCACACCAAAACTGTGCAATACCGTACGAGTACTTCGTTACGGTACCAAACCAAACCAAAACGGTGCAATACCGTGCGAGTACATCCATACGGTGCCAAACCACACCAAAACGGTGCAATACCGTACGAGTACTTCGTTACGGTACAAAACCACACCAAAACGGTGCAATACCGTACGAGTACATCCATACGGTACCAAACCACACCAAAACGGTTCAATACCGTCCGAGTACATCCATACGGCACCAAACCACACCAAAACGGTGCAATACCGTACGAGTACAGCCATACGGTACCAAACCACACCAAAACGGTGCAATACCGTACGAGTACTTCGTTACGGTACCAAACCACACCAAAACGGTACGATACCGTACGAGAACTTCGTCACGGCACCAAACCACACTAAAACGGTGCAATACCGTACGAGTACATCCATACGGTACCAAACCACCCCAAAACGGTGCAATACCGTACGAGTACTTCGTTACGATACAAAGCCACACGAAAACGGTAAAATACCGTACGAGTACATCCATACGGTACCAAACCACCCTAAAACGGTGCAATACCGTACGAGTACTTCGTTACGGTACCAAACCACACCAAAACGGTACAATACCGTACGAGTACATCCATACGGTACCAAACCACACCAAAACTGTGCAATACCGTACGAGTACTTCGTTACGGTACCAAACCACACCAAAACGGTACAATAACGTACGAGTACATCCATACGGTACCAAACCACACCAAAACGGTGCAATACCGTACGAGTACTTCGTTACGGTACCAAACCACACCAAAACGGTACAATACCGTACGAGTACTTCGTTACGGTACCAAACCACACCAAAACGGTGCAATACCGTACGAGTACATCCATACGGTACCAAACCACAACAAAACGGTTCAATACGGTACGAGTACATTCATACGGTACCAAACCAAACCAAAACGGTGCAATACCGTGCGAGTACATCCATACGGTGCCAAACCACACCAAAACGGTGCAATACCTTACGAGTACTTCGTTACGGTACAAAACCACACCAAAACGGTGCAATACCGTACGAGTACATCCATACGGTACCAAACCACACCAAAACGGTTCAATACCGTACGAGTACATCCATACGGCACCAAACCACACCAAAACGGTGCAATACCGTACGAGTACTTCGTTACGGTACCAAACCACACCAAAACGGTGCAATACCGTACGAGTATATCCATACGGTACCAAACCACACCAAAACGGTGCAATACCATACGAGTACTTCGTTACGGTACCAAAGCACACGAAAACGGTATAATACCGTACGAGAACTTCGTCACGGCACCAAACCACACTAAAACGGTGCAATACCGTACGAGTACATCCATACAGTACCAAACCACCCCAAAACGGTGCAATACCGTACGAGTACTTCGTTACGGTACCAAACCACACCAAAACGGTACAATACCGCACGAGTACATCCATACGGTACCAAACCACCCCAAAACGGTGCAATACCGTACGAGTACTTCGTTACGGTACAAAGCCACACGAAAACGGTACAATACCGTACGAGTACATCCATACGGTACCAAACCACCCCAAAACGGTGCAATACCGTACGAGTACTTCGTTACGGTACCAAACCACACCAAAACGGTACAATACCGTACGAGTACATCCATACGGTACCAAACCACACCAAAACTGTGCAATACCGTACGAGTACTTCGTTACGGTACCAAACCAAACCAAAACGGTGCAATACCGTGCGAGTACATCCATACGGTGCCAAACCACACCAAAACGGTGCAATACCGTACGAGTACTTCGTTACGGTACAAAACCACACCAAAACGGTGCAATACCGTACGAGTACATCCATACGGTACCAAACCACACCAAAACGATTCAATACCGTCCGAGTACATCCATACGGCACCAAACCACACCAAAACGGTGCAATACCGTACGAGTACAGCCATACGGTACCAAACCACACCAAAACGGTGCAATACCGTACGAGTACTTCGTTACGGTACCAAACCACACCAAAACGGTACGATACCGTACGAGAACTTCGTCACGGCACCAAACCACACTAAAACGGTGCAATACCGTACGAGTACATCCATACGGTACCAAACCACCCCAAAACGGTGCAATACCGTACGAGTACTTCGTTACGATACAAAGCCACACGAAAACGGTAAAATACCGTACGAGTACATCCATACGGTACCAAACCACCCTAAAACGGTGCAATACCGTACGAGTACTTCGTTACGGTACCAAACCACACCAAAACGGTACAATACCGTACGAGTACATCCATACGGTACCAAACCACACCAAAACTGTGCAATACCGTACGAGTACTTCGTTACGGTACCAAACCACACCAAAACGGTACAATAACGTACGAGTACATCCATACGGTACCAAACCACACCAAAACGGTGCAATACCGTACGAGTACTTCGTTACGGTACCAAACCACACCAAAACGGTACAATACCGTACGAGTACTTCGTTACGGTACCAAACCACACCAAAACGGTGCAATACCGTACGAGTACATCCATACGGTACCAAACCACAACAAAACGGTTCAATACGGTACGAGTACATTCATACGGTACCAAACCAAACCAAAATGGTGCAATACCGTGCGAGTACATCCATACGGTGCCAAACCACACCAAAACGGTGCAATACCTTACGAGTACTTCGTTACGGTACAAAACCACACCAAAACGGTGCAATACCGTACGAGTACATCCATACGGTACCAAACCACACCAAAACGGTTCAATACCGTACGAGTACATCCATACGGCACCAAACCACACCAAAACGGTGCAATACCGTACGAGTACTTCGTTACGGTACCAAACCACACCAAAACGGTGCAATACCGTACGAGTATATCCATACGGTACCAAACCACACCAAAACGGTGCAATACCATACGAGTACTTCGTTACGGTACCAAAGCACACGAAAACGGTATAATACCGTACGAGAACTTCGTCACGGCACCAAACCACACTAAAACGGTGCAATACCGTACGAGTACATCCATACAGTACCAAACCACCCCAAAACGGTGCAATACCGTACGAGTACTTCGTTACGGTACCAAACCACACCAAAACGGTACAATACCGCACGAGTACATCCATACGGTACCAAACCACCCCAAAACGGTGCAATACCGTACGAGTACTTCGTTACGGTACAAAGCCACACGAAAACGGTACAATACCGTACGAGTACATCCATACGGTACCAAACCACCCCAAAACGGTGCAATACCGTACGAGTACTTCGTTACGGTACCAAACCACACCAAAACGGTACAATACCGTACGAGTACATCCATACGGTACCAAACCACACCAAAACTGTGCAATACCGTACGAGTACTTCGTTACGGTACCAAACCAAACCAAAACGGTGCAATACCGTGCGAGTACATCCATACGGTGCCAAACCACACCAAAACGGTGCAATACCGTACGAGTACTTCGTTACGGTACAAAACCACACCAAAACGGTGCAATACCGTACGAGTACATCCATACGGTACCAAACCACACCAAAACGGTTCAATACCGTCCGAGTACATCCATACGGCACCAAACCACACCAAAACGGTGCAATACCGTACGAGTACAGCCATACGGTACCAAACCACACCAAAACGGTGCAATACCGTACGAGTACTTCGTTACGGTACCAAACCACACCAAAACGGTACGATACCGTACGAGAACTTCGTCACGGCACCAAACCACACTAAAACGGTGCAATACCGTACGAGTACATCCATACGGTACCAAACCACCCCAAAACGGTGCAATACCGTACGAGTACTTCGTTACGATACAAAGCCACACGAAAACGGTAAAATACCGTACGAGTACATCCATACGGTACCAAACCACCCTAAAACGGTGCAATACCGTACGAGTACTTCGTTACGGTACCAAACCACACCAAAACGGTACAATACCGTACGAGTACATCCATACGGTACCAAACCACACCAAAACTGTGCAATACCGTACGAGTACTTCGTTACGGTACCAAACCACACCAAAACGGTACAATAACGTACGAGTACATCCATACGGTACCAAACCACACCAAAACGGTGCAATACCGTACGAGTACTTCGTTACGGTACCAAACCACACCAAAACGGTACAATACCGTACGAGTACTTCGTTACGGTACCAAACCACACCAAAACGGTGCAATACCGTACGAGTACATCCATACGGTACCAAACCACAACAAAACGGTTCAATACGGTACGAGTACATTCATACGGTACCAAACCAAACCAAAATGGTGCAATACCGTGCGAGTACATCCATACGGTGCCAAACCACACCAAAACGGTGCAATACCTTACGAGTACTTCGTTACGGTACAAAACCACACCAAAACGGTGCAATACCGTACGAGTACATCCATACGGTACCAAACCACACCAAAACGGTTCAATACCGTACGAGTACATCCATACGGCACCAAACCACACCAAAACGGTGCAATACCGTACGAGTACTTCGTTACGGTACCAAACCACACCAAAACGGTGCAATACCGTACGAGTATATCCATACGGTACCAAACCACACCAAAACGGTGCAATACCATACGAGTACTTCGTTACGGTACCAAAGCACACGAAAACGGTATAATACCGTACGAGAACTTCGTCACGGCACCAAACCACACTAAAACGGTGCAATACCGTACGAGTACATCCATACAGTACCAAACCACCCCAAAACGGTGCAATACCGTACGAGTACTTCGTTACGGTACCAAACCACACCAAAACGGTACAATACCGCACGAGTACATCCATACGGTACCAAACCACCCCAAAACGGTGCAATACCGTACGAGTACTTCGTTACGGTACAAAGCCACACGAAAACGGTACAATACCGTACGAGTACATCCATACGGTACCAAACCACCCCAAAACGGTGCAATACCGTACGAGTACTTCGTTACGGTACCAAACCACACCAAAACGGTACAATACCGTACGAGTACATCCATACGGTACCAAACCACACCAAAACTGTGCAATACCGTACGAGTACTTCGTTACGGTACCAAACCAAACCAAAACGGTGCAATACCGTGCGAGTACATCCATACGGTGCCAAACCACACCAAAACGGTGCAATACCGTACGAGTACTTCGTTACGGTACAAAACCACACCAAAACGGTGCAATACCGTACGAGTACATCCATACGGTACCAAACCACACCAAAACGGTTCAATACCGTCCGAGTACATCCATACGGCACCAAACCACACCAAAACGGTGCAATACCGTACGAGTACAGCCATACGGTACCAAACCACACCAAAACGGTGCAATACCGTACGAGTACTTCGTTACGGTACCAAACCACACCAAAACGGTACGATACCGTACGAGAACTTCGTCACGGCACCAAACCACACTAAAACGGTGCAATACCGTACGAGTACATCCATACGGTACCAAACCACCCCAAAACGGTGCAATACCGTACGAGTACTTCGTTACGATACAAAGCCACACGAAAACGGTAAAATACCGTACGAGTACATCCATACGGAACCAAACCACCCTAAAACGGTGCAATACCGTACGAGTACTTCGTTACGGTACCAAACCACACCAAAACGGTACAATACCGTACGAGTACATCCATACGGTACCAAACCACACCAAAACTGTGCAATACCGTACGAGTACTTCGTTACGGTACCAAACCACACCAAAACGGTACAATAACGTACGAGTACATCCATACGGTACCAAACCACACCAAAACGGTACAATACCGTACGAGTACATCCATACGGTACCAAACCACACCAAAACTGTGCAATACCGTACGAGTACTTCGTTACGGTACCAAACCACACCAAAACGGTGCAATAACGTCCGAGTACTTCGTTACTGTACCAAACCACACCAAAACGGTACAATACCGCACGAGTACATCCTTACGGTACCAAACCACACCAAAACGGTGCAATACCGTACGAGTATTTCGTTACGGTACCAAACCACACCAAAACGGTACAATACCGTACGAGAACTTCGTCACGGCACCAAACCACACTAAAACGGTGCAATACCGTACGAGTACATCCATACGGTACCAAACCACCCCAAAACGGTGCAATACCATACGAGTACTTCGTTACGGTACCAAACCACACCAAAACGGTACAATACCGTACGAGTACATCCATACGGTACCAAACCACGCCAAAACGGTGCAATACCGTACGAGTACTTCGTTACGGTACCAAACCACACCAAAACGGAACAATACCGTACGAGTACATCCATACGGTACCAAACCACACCAATACGGTGCAATACCGTACGAGTACTTCGTTACGGTACCAAACCACACCAAAACGGTACAATACCGTACGAGTAGATCCATACGGTACCACACCACACCAAAACGGTGCAATACCGTACGAGTACTTCGTTACGGTACCAAACCACACCAAAACGGGGCAATACCGTTCGAGTACATCCATACGGTACCAAACCACACCAAAACGGTGCAATACCGTACGAGTACTTCGTTACGGTACCAAACCACACCAAAACGGTACAATACCGTACGAGTACTTCGTTACGGTACCAAACCACACCAAAACGGTGCAATACCGTACGAGTACATCCATACGGTACCAAACCACAACAAAACGGTTCAATACGGTACGAGTACATTCATACGGTACCAAACCAAACCAAAACGGTGCAATACCGTGCGAGTACATCCATACGGTGCCAAACCACACCAAAACGGTGCAATACCTTACGAGTACTTCGTTACGGTACAAAACCACACCAAAACGGTGCAATACCGTACGAGTACATCCATACGGTACCAAACCACACCAAAACGGTTCAATACCGTACGAGTACATCCATACGGCACCAAACCACACCAAAACGGTGCAATACCGTACGAGTACTTCGTTACGGTACCAAACCACACCAAAACGGTGCAATACCGTACGAGTATATCCATACGGTACCAAACCACACCAAAACGGTGCAATACCATACGAGTACTTCGTTACGGTACCAAAGCACACGAAAACGGTATAATACCGTACGAGAACTTCGTCACGGCACCAAACCACACTAAAACGGTGCAATACCGTACGAGTACATCCATACAGTACCAAACCACCCCAAAACGGTGCAATACCGTACGAGTACTTCGTTACGGTACCAAACCACACCAAAACGGTACAATACCGCACGAGTACATCCATACGGTACCAAACCACCCCAAAACGGTGCAATACCGTACGAGTACTTCGTTACGGTACAAAGCCACACGAAAACGGTACAATACCGTACGAGTACATCCATACGGTACCAAACCACCCCAAAACGGTGCAATACCGTACGAGTACTTCGTTACGGTACCAAACCACACCAAAACGGTACAATACCGTACGAGTACATCCATACGGTACCAAACCACACCAAAACTGTGCAATACCGTACGAGTACTTCGTTACGGTACCAAACCAAACCAAACCGGTGCAATACCGTGCGAGTACATCCATACGGTGCCAAACCACACCAAAACGGTGCAATACCGTACGAGTACTTCGTTACGGTACAAAACCACACCAAAACGGTGCAATACCGTACGAGTACATCCATACGGTACCAAACCACACCAAAACGATTCAATACCGTCCGAGTACATCCATACGGCACCAAACCACACCAAAACGGTGCAATACCGTACGAGTACAGCCATACGGTACCAAACCACACCAAAACGGTGCAATACCGTACGAGTACTTCGTTACGGTACCAAACCACACCAAAACGGTACGATACCGTACGAGAACTTCGTCACGGCACCAAACCACACTAAAACGGTGCAATACCGTACGAGTACATCCATACGGTACCAAACCACCCCAAAACGGTGCAATACCGTACGAGTACTTCGTTACGATACAAAGCCACACGAAAACGGTAAAATACCGTACGAGTACATCCATACGGTACCAAACCACCCTAAAACGGTGCAATACCGTACGAGTACTTCGTTACGGTACCAAACCACACCAAAACGGTACAATACCGTACGAGTACATCCATACGGTACCAAACCACACCAAAACTGTGCAATACCGTACGAGTACTTCGTTACGGTACCAAACCACACCAAAACGGTACAATAACGTACGAGTACATCCATACGGTACCAAACCACACCAAAACGGTGCAATACCGTACGAGTACTTCGTTACGGTACCAAACCACACCAAAACGGTACAATACCGTACGAGTACTTCGTTACGGTACCAAACCACACCAAAACGGTGCAATACCGTACGAGTACATCCATACGGTACCAAACCACAACAAAACGGTTCAATACGGTACGAGTACATTCATACGGTACCAAACCAAACCAAAATGGTGCAATACCGTGCGAGTACATCCATACGGTGCCAAACCACACCAAAACGGTGCAATACCTTACGAGTACTTCGTTACGGTACAAAACCACACCAAAACGGTGCAATACCGTACGAGTACATCCATACGGTACCAAACCACACCAAAACGGTTCAATACCGTACGAGTACATCCATACGGCACCAAACCACACCAAAACGGTGCAATACCGTACGAGTACTTCGTTACGGTACCAAACCACACCAAAACGGTGCAATACCGTACGAGTATATCCATACGGTACCAAACCACACCAAAACGGTGCAATACCATACGAGTACTTCGTTACGGTACCAAAGCACACGAAAACGGTATAATACCGTACGAGAACTTCGTCACGGCACCAAACCACACTAAAACGGTGCAATACCGTACGAGTACATCCATACAGTACCAAACCACCCCAAAACGGTGCAATACCGTACGAGTACTTCGTTACGGTACCAAACCACACCAAAACGGTACAATACCGCACGAGTACATCCATACGGTACCAAACCACCCCAAAACGGTGCAATACCGTACGAGTACTTCGTTACGGTACAAAGCCACACGAAAACGGTACAATACCGTACGAGTACATCCATACGGTACCAAACCACCCCAAAACGGTGCAATACCGTACGAGTACTTCGTTACGGTACCAAACCACACCAAAACGGTACAATACCGTACGAGTACATCCATACGGTACCAAACCACACCAAAACTGTGCAATACCGTACGAGTACTTCGTTACGGTACCAAACCAAACCAAAACGGTGCAATACCGTGCGAGTACATCCATACGGTGCCAAACCACACCAAAACGGTGCAATACCGTACGAGTACTTCGTTACGGTACAAAACCACACCAAAACGGTGCAATACCGTACGAGTACATCCATACGGTACCAAACCACACCAAAACGGTTCAATACCGTCCGAGTACATCCATACGGCACCAAACCACACCAAAACGGTGCAATACCGTACGAGTACAGCCATACGGTACCAAACCACACCAAAACGGTGCAATACCGTACGAGTACTTCGTTACGGTACCAAACCACACCAAAACGGTACGATACCGTACGAGAACTTCGTCACGGCACCAAACCACACTAAAACGGTGCAATACCGTACGAGTACATCCATACGGTACCAAACCACCCCAAAACGGTGCAATACCGTACGAGTACTTCGTTACGATACAAAGCCACACGAAAACGGTAAAATACCGTACGAGTACATCCATACGGTACCAAACCACCCTAAAACGGTGCAATACCGTACGAGTACTTCGTTACGGTACCAAACCACACCAAAACGGTACAATACCGTACGAGTACATCCATACGGTACCAAACCACACCAAAACTGTGCAATACCGTACGAGTACTTCGTTACGGTACCAAACCACACCAAAACGGTACAATAACGTACGAGTACATCCATACGGTACCAAACCACACCAAAACGGTGCAATACCGTACGAGTACTTCGTTACGGTACCAAACCACACCAAAACGGTACAATACCGTACGAGTACTTCGTTACGGTACCAAACCACACCAAAACGGTGCAATACCGTACGAGTACATCCATACGGTACCAAACCACAACAAAACGGTTCAATACGGTACGAGTACATTCATACGGTACCAAACCAAACCAAAATGGTGCAATACCGTGCGAGTACATCCATACGGTGCCAAACCACACCAAAACGGTGCAATACCTTACGAGTACTTCGTTACGGTACAAAACCACACCAAAACGGTGCAATACCGTACGAGTACATCCATACGGTACCAAACCACACCAAAACGGTTCAATACCGTACGAGTACATCCATACGGCACCAAACCACACCAAAACGGTGCAATACCGTACGAGTACTTCGTTACGGTACCAAACCACACCAAAACGGTGCAATACCGTACGAGTATATCCATACGGTACCAAACCACACCAAAACGGTGCAATACCATACGAGTACTTCGTTACGGTACCAAAGCACACGAAAACGGTATAATACCGTACGAGAACTTCGTCACGGCACCAAACCACACTAAAACGGTGCAATACCGTACGAGTACATCCATACAGTACCAAACCACCCCAAAACGGTGCAATACCGTACGAGTACTTCGTTACGGTACCAAACCACACCAAAACGGTACAATACCGCACGAGTACATCCATACGGTACCAAACCACCCCAAAACGGTGCAATACCGTACGAGTACTTCGTTACGGTACAAAGCCACACGAAAACGGTACAATACCGTACGAGTACATCCATACGGTACCAAACCACCCCAAAACGGTGCAATACCGTACGAGTACTTCGTTACGGTACCAAACCACACCAAAACGGTACAATACCGTACGAGTACATCCATACGGTACCAAACCACACCAAAACTGTGCAATACCGTACGAGTACTTCGTTACGGTACCAAACCAAACCAAAACGGTGCAATACCGTGCGAGTACATCCATACGGTGCCAAACCACACCAAAACGGTGCAATACCGTACGAGTACTTCGTTACGGTACAAAACCACACCAAAACGGTGCAATACCGTACGAGTACATCCATACGGTACCAAACCACACCAAAACGGTTCAATACCGTCCGAGTACATCCATACGGCACCAAACCACACCAAAACGGTGCAATACCGTACGAGTACAGCCATACGGTACCAAACCACACCAAAACGGTGCAATACCGTACGAGTACTTCGTTACGGTACCAAACCACACCAAAACGGTACGATACCGTACGAGAACTTCGTCACGGCACCAAACCACACTAAAACGGTGCAATACCGTACGAGTACATCCATACGGTACCAAACCACCCCAAAACGGTGCAATACCGTACGAGTACTTCGTTACGATACAAAGCCACACGAAAACGGTAAAATACCGTACGAGTACATCCATACGGAACCAAACCACCCTAAAACGGTGCAATACCGTACGGGTACATCCATACGGTACCAAACCACACCAAAACGGTACAATACCGTACGAGTACATCCATACGGTACCAAACCACACCAAAACTGTGCAATACCGTACGAGTACTTCGTTACGGTACCAAACCACACCAAAACGGTGCAATAACGTCCGAGTACTTCGTTACTGTACCAAACCACACCAAAACGGTACAATACCGCACGAGTACATCCTTACGGTACCAAACCACACCAAAACGGTGCAATACCGTACGAGTATTTCGTTACGGTACCAAACCACACCAAAACGGTACAATACCGTACGAGAACTTCGTCACGGCACCAAACCACACTAAAACGGTGCAATACCGTACGAGTACATCCATACGGTACCAAACCACCCCAAAACGGTGCAATACCATACGAGTACTTCGTTACGGTACCAAACCACACCAAAACGGTACAATACCGTACGAGTACATCCATACGGTACCAAACCACGCCAAAACGGTGCAATACCGTACGAGTACTTCGTTACGGTACCAAACCACACCAAAACGGAACAATACCGTACGAGTACATCCATACGGTACCAAACCACACCAATACGGTGCAATACCGTACGAGTACTTCGTTACGGTACCAAACCACACCAAAACGGTACAATACCGTACGAGTAGATCCATACGGTACCACACCACACCAAAACGGTGCAATACCGTACGAGTACTTCGTTACGGTACCAAACCACACCAAAACGGGGCAATACCGTCCGAGTACATCCATACGGTACCAAACCACACCAAAACGGTGCAATACCGTACGAGTACTTCGTTACGGTACCAAACCACACCAAAACGGTACAATACCGTACGAGTACTTCGTTACGGTACCAAACCACACCAAAACGGTGCAATACCGTACGAGTACATCCATACGGTACCAAACCACAACAAAACGGTTCAATACGGTACGAGTACATTCATACGGTACCAAACCAAACCAAAACGGTGCAATACCGTGCGAGTACATCCATACGGTGCCAAACCACACCAAAACGGTGCAATACCTTACGAGTACTTCGTTACGGTACAAAACCACACCAAAACGGTGCAATACCGTACGAGTACATCCATACGGTACCAAACCACACCAAAACGGTTCAATACCGTACGAGTACATCCATACGGCACCAAACCACACCAAAACGGTGCAATACCGTACGAGTACTTCGTTACGGTACCAAACCACACCAAAACGGTGCAATACCGTACGAGTATATCCATACGGTACCAAACCACACCAAAACGGTGCAATACCATACGAGTACTTCGTTACGGTACCAAAGCACACGAAAACGGTATAATACCGTACGAGAACTTCGTCACGGCACCAAACCACACTAAAACGGTGCAATACCGTACGAGTACATCCATACAGTACCAAACCACCCCAAAACGGTGCAATACCGTACGAGTACTTCGTTACGGTACCAAACCACACCAAAACGGTACAATACCGCACGAGTACATCCATACGGTACCAAACCACCCCAAAACGGTGCAATACCGTACGAGTACTTCGTTACGGTACAAAGCCACACGAAAACGGTACAATACCGTACGAGTACATCCATACGGTACCAAACCACCCCAAAACGGTGCAATACCGTACGAGTACTTCGTTACGGTACCAAACCACACCAAAACGGTACAATACCGTACGAGTACATCCATACGGTACCAAACCACACCAAAACTGTGCAATACCGTACGAGTACTTCGTTACGGTACCAAACCACACCAAAACGGTGCAATAACGTACGAGTATTTCGTTACGGTACCAAACCATACCAAAACGGTACAATACCGTACGAGTACATCCATACGGTACCAAACCACACAAAAACCGTGCAATACCGTACGAGTACTTCGTTACGGTACCAAACCACACCGAAACGGTACAATACCGTACGAGTACATCCATACGGTACCAAACCACACCAAAACGGTGCAATACCGTACGAGTACTTCGTTACGGAACCAAACCACACCAAAACGGTGCAATACCGTACGAGTACATCCATACGGTACCAAACCACACCAAAACGGTGCAATACCGTACGAGTACTTCGTTACGGTACCAAACCACACCAAAACGGTGCAATACCGTACGAGTACTTCGTTACGGTACCAAACAACACCAAAACGGTACAATACCGTACGAGTACATCCATACGGTACCAAACCACACCAAAACGGTGCAATACCGTACGAGTACTTCGTTACGGTACCAAACCACACAAAAACGGTACAATACCGTACGAGTACATCCATACGGTACCACACCACACCAAAACGGTGCAACACCGTACGAGTACTTCGTTACGGTACCAAACCACACCAAAACGGGGCAATACCGTCCGAGTACATCCATACGGTACCAACCCACACCAAAACGGTGCAATACCGTACGAGTACTTCGTTACGGTACCAAACCACACCAAAACGGTAAAATACCGTACGAGTACTTCGTTACGGTACCAAACCACACCAAAACGGTGCAATACCGTACGAGTACATCCATACGGTACCAAACCACATCAAAACGGTGCAATACGGTACGAGTACATTCATACGGTACCAAACCAAACCAAAACGGTGCAATACCGTGCGAGTACATCCATACGGTACCAAACCACACCAAAACGGTGCAATACCGTACGAGTACTTCGTTACGGTACAAAACCACACCAAAACGGTGCAATACCGTACGAGTACATCCATACGGTACCAAACCACACCAAAACGGTTCAATACCGTACGAGTACATCCATACGGCACCAAACCACACCAAAACGGTGCAATACCGTACGAGTACTTCGTTACGGTACCAAACCACGCCACAACGGTGCAATACCGTACCAAACCACACCAAAACGGTGCAATACCGTACGAGTACATCCATACGGTACCAAACCACACCAAAACGGTGCAATACCGTACGACTACTTCGTTACGGTACCAAACCACACCAAAACGGTACAATACCGTACGAGAACTTCGTCACGGCACCAAACCACACTAAAACGGTGCAATACCGTACGAGTATATCCATACGGTACCAAACCACCCCAAAACGGTGCAATACCGTACGAGTACTTCGTTACGGTACCAAACCACACCAAAACGGTACAATACCGTACGAGTACGTCCATACGGTACCAAACCACCCCAAAACGGTGCAATACCGTACGAGTACTTCGTTACGGTACAAAGCCACACCAAAACGGTACAATACCGTACGAGTACTTCCATACGATACCAAACCACCCCAAAACGGTGCAATACCGTACGAGTACTTCGTTACGGTACAAAACCACACCAAAACGGTACAATACCGTACGAGTACATCCATACGATACCAAACCACACCAAAACTGTGCAATACCGTACGAGTACTTCGTTACGGTACCAAACCACACCAAAACGGTGCAATAACGTCCGAGTACTTCGTTACTGTACCAAACCACACCAAAACGGTACAATACTGTACGAGTACATCCTTACGGTACCAAACCACACCAAAACGGTGCAATACCGTACGAGTACTTCGTTACGGTACCAAACCACACCAAAACGGTACAATACCATACGAGAACTTCGTCACGGCACCAAACCACACTAAAACGGTGCAATACCGTACGAGTACATCCATACGGTACCAAACCACACCAAAATGGTGCAATACCGTACGAGTACTTCGTTACGGTACCGAACCACACCAAAACGGTACAATACCGTACGACCACATCCATACGGTACCAAACCACCCAAAAACAGTTCAATACCGTACGAGTACTTCGTTACGGTACCAAACCACACCAAAACGGTACAATACCGTACGAGTACATCCATACGGTACCAAACCACACCAAAACGGTGCAATACCGTACGAGTACTTCGTTACGGTACCAAACCACACCAAAACGGTGCAATACCGTACGAGTACTTCGTTACGGTACCAAACCACACCAAAACGGTACAATACCGTACGAGTACATCCATACGGTACCCAACCACACCAAAACGGTGCAATACCGTATGAGTACTTCGTTACGGTACCAAACCACACCAAAATGGTACAATACCGTACGACTACATCCGTACGGTACCAAACCACCCCAAAACGGTGCAATACCGTACGAGTACTTCGTTACGGTACCAAACCACACCAAAACGGTACAATACCATACGAGTACGTCCATACGGTACCAAACCACACCAAAACGGTGCAATACCGTACGAGTACTTCGTTACGGTACCAAACCACACAAAAACGGTGCAATACCGTACGAGTACTTCGTTACGGTACCAAAAACCACCAAAACGGTACAATACCGTACGAGTACTTGGTTACGGTACCAAACCACACGAAAACGGTACAATATTGTACGAGTACTTCGTTACGGTACCAAACCACACCAAAACGGTACAATACCGTACGAGTAAATCCATACGGTACCAAACCACATCAAAATGGTGCAATACCGTACGAGTACTTCGTTACGGTACCAAACCACACCAAAACGGTGCAATACCGTACGAGTACATCCATACGGTACCAAACCACACCAAAACGGTGCAATACTGTACGAGTACTTCGTTACGGTACCAAACCACACCAAAACGGTGCAATACCGTACGAGTTCTTCGTTACGGTACCAAACCACCCCAAAATGGTGCAATACCGTACGAGTACATCCATACGGTACCAAACCACACCAAAACGGTGCAATACCGTACGAGTAATTCGTTACGGTACCAAACCACACCAAAACGGTACAATACCATACGAGTAGATCCATACGGTACCACACCACACCAAAACGGTGCAATACCGTACGAGTACTTCGTTACGGTACCAAACCACACCAAAACGGTACAATACCGTACGAGTACTTCGTTACGGTACCAAACCACACCAAAACGGTGCAATACCGTACGAGTACATCCATACGGTACCAAACCACACCAAAACGGTTCAATACCTTACGAGTACATCCATACGGCACCAAACCACACCAAAACGGTGCAATACCGTACGAGTACTTCGTTACGGTACCAAACCACACCAAAACGGTGCAATACCGTACGAGTACTTCGTTACGGTACCAAACCACACCAAAACGGTGCAATACCGTACGAGTACATCCATACAGTACCAAACCACACCAAAACGGTGCAATACCGTACGAGTACTTCGTTACGGTACCAAACAACACAAAAACAGTACAATACCGTACGAGTACATCCATACGGTACCAAACCACACCAAAACGGTGCAATACCGTACGAGTACTTCGTTACGGTACCAAACCACACCAAAACGGTACAATACCGTACGAGTAGATCCATACGGTACCACACCACACCAAAACGGTGCAATACCGTACGAGTACTTCGTTACGGTACCAAACCACACCAAAACGGGGCAATACCGTCCGAGTACATCCATACGGTACCAAACCACACCAAAACGGTGCAATACTGTACGAGTACTTCGTTACGGTACCAAACCACACCAAAACGGTACAATACCGTACGAGTACTTCGTTACGGTACCAAACCACACCAAAACGGTGCAATACCGTACGAGTACATCCATACGGTACCAAACCACAACAAAACGGTTCAATACGGTACGAGTACATTCATACGGTACCAAACCAAACCAAAACGGTGCAATACCGTGCGAGTACATCCATACGGTGCCAAACCACACCAAAACGGTGCAATACCTTACGAGTACTTCGTTACGGTACAAAACCACACCAAAACGGTGCAATACCGTACGAGTACATCCATACGGTACCAAACCACACCAAAACGGTTCAATACCGTACGAGTACATCCATACGGCACCAAACCACACCAAAACGGTGCAATACCGTACGAGTATATCCATACGGTACCAAACCACACCAAAACGGAGCAATACCGTACGAGTACTTGGTTACGGTACCAAACCACACCAAAACGGTATAATACCGTACGAGAACTTCGTCACGGCACCAAACCACACTAAAACGGTGCAATACCGTACGAGTACATCCATACAGTACCAAACAACCGCAAAACGGTGCAATACCGTACGAGTACTTCGTTACGGTACCAAACCACACCAAAACGGTACAATACCGCACGAGTACATCCATACGGTACCAAACCACCCCAAAACGGTGCAATACCGTACGAGTACTTCGTTACGGTACAAAGCCACACGAAAACGGTACAATACCGTACGAGTACATCCATACGGTACCAAACCACCCCAAAACGGTGCAATACCGTACGAGTACTTCGTTACGGTACCAAACCACACCAAAACGGTACAATACCGTACGAGTAGATCCATACGGTACCACACCACACCAAAACGGTGCAATACCGTACGAGTACTTCGTTACGGTACCAAACCACACCAAAACGGTGCAATACCGTACGAGTACTTCGTTACGGTACCAAACCACACCAAAACGGTTCAATACCTTACGAGTACATCCATACGGCACCAAACCACACCAAAACGGTACAATACCGTACGAGTACTTCGTTACGGTACCCTACCACACCAAAACGGTGCAATACCGTACGAGTACTTCGTTACGGTACCAAACAACACAAAAACAGTACAATACCGTACGAGTACATCCATACGGTACCAAACCACACCAAAACGGTACAATACCGTACGAGTACTTCGTTACGGTACCAAACCACACCAAAACGGTACAATACCGTACGAGTAGATCCATACGGTACCACACCACACCAAAACGGTGCAATACCGTACGAGTACTTCGTTACGGTACCAAACCACACCAAAACGGGGCAATACCGTCCGAGTACATCCATACGGTACCAAACCACACCAAAACGGTGCAATACCGTACGAGTACTTCGTTACGGTACCAAACCACACCAAAACGGTACAATACCGTACGAGTACTTCGTTACGGTACCAAACCACACCAAAACGGTGCAATACCGTACGAGTACATCCATACGGTACCAAACCACAACAAAACGGTTCAATACGGTACGAGTACATTCATACGGTACCAAACCAAACCAAAACGGTGCAATACCGTGCGAGTACATCCATACGGTGCCAAACCACACCAAAACGGTGCAATACCTTACGAGTACTTCGTTACGGTACAAAACCACACCAAAACGGTGCAATACCGTACGAGTACATCCATACGGTACCAAACCACACCAAAACGGTTCAATACCGTACGAGTACATCCATACGGCACCAAACCACACCAAAACGGTGCAATACCGTACGAGTACTTCGTTACGGTACCAAACCACACCAAAACGGTGCAATACCGTACGAGTATATCCATACGGTACAAAACCACACCAAAACGGTGCAATACCGTACGAGTACTTGGTTACGGTACCAAACCACACCAAAACGGTATAATACCGTACGAGAACTTCGTCACGGCACCAAACCACACTAAAACGGTGCAATACCGTACGAGTACATCCATACAGTACCAAACCACCCCAAAACGGTGCAATACCGTACGAGTACTTCGTTACGGTACCAAACCACACCAAAACGGTACAATACCATACGAGTAGATCCATACGGTACCACACCACACCAAAACGGTGCAATACCGTACGAGTACTTCGTTACGGTACCAAACCACACCAAAACGGTACAATACCGTACGAGTACTTCGTTACGGTACCAAACCACACCAAAACGGTGCAATACCGTACGAGTACTTCGTTACGGTACCAAACCACACCAAAACGGTACAATACCGTACGAGTACATCCATACGGTACCCAACCACACCAAAACGGTGCAATACCGTATGAGTACTTCGTTACGGTACCAAACCACACCAAAATGGTACAATACCGTACGACTACATCCGTACGGTACCAAACCACCCCAAAACGGTGCAATACCGTACGAGTACTTCGTTACGGTACCAAACCACACCAAAACGGTACAATACCATACGAGTACATCCATACGGTACCAAACCACACCAAAACGGTGCAATACCGTACGAGTACTTCGTTACGGTACCAAACCACACAAAAACGGTGCAATACCGTACGAGTACTTCGTTACGGTACCAAAAACCACCAAAACGGTACAATACCGTACGAGTACTTGGTTACGGTACCAAACCACACGAAAACGGTACAATACTGTACGAGTACTTCGTTACGGTACCAAACCACACCAAAACGGTACAATACCGTACGAGTAAATCCATACGGTACCAAACCACATCAAAATGGTGCAATACCGTACGAGTACTTCGTTACGGTACCAAACCACACCAAAACGGTGCAATACCGTACGAGTACATCCATACGGTACCAAACCACACCAAAACGGTGCAATACTGTACGAGTACTTCGTTACGGTACCAAACCACACCAAAACGGTGCAATACCGTACGAGTTCTTCGTTACGGTACCAAACCACCCCAAAATGGTGCAATACCGTACGAGTACATCCATACGGTACCAAACCACACCAAAACGGTGCAATACCGTACGAGTAATTCGTTACGGTACCAAACCACACCAAAACGGTACAATACCATACGAGTAGATCCATACGGTACCACACCACACCAAAACGGTGCAATACCGTACGAGTACTTCGTTACGGTACCAAACCACACCAAAACGGTACAATACCGTACGAGTACTTCGTTACGGTACCAAACCACACCAAAACGGTGCAATACCGTACGAGTACATCCATACGGTACCAAACCACACCAAAACGGTTCAATACCTTACGAGTACATCCATACGGCACCAAACCACACCAAAACGGTGCAATACCGTACGAGTACTTCGTTACGGTACCAAACCACACCAAAACGGTGCAGTACCAAACCACACCAAAACAGTGCAATACCGCACGAGTACTTCGTTACGGTACCAAACCACACCAAAACGGTGCAATACCGTACGAGTACAAAACCACACCAAAACGGTGCAATACCGTACGAGTACATCCATACGGTACCAAACCACACCAAAACGGTGCAATACCGTACGAGTACTTCGTTACGGTACCAAACCACACCAAAACGGTGCAATACCGTACGAGTACTTCGTTACGGTACCAAACCACACCAAAACGGTACAATACCGTACGAGTACATCCATACGGTACCAAACCACACCAAAACGGTGCAATACCGTACGAGTACTTCGTTACGGTACCAAACCACACAAAAACGGTACAATACCGTACGAGTACATCCATACGGTACCACACCACACCAAAACGGTGCAACACCGTACGAGTACTTCGTTACGGTACCAAACCACACCAAAACGGGGCAATACCGTCCGAGTACATCCATACGGTACCAACCAAAACCAAAACGGTGCAATACCGTACGAGTACTTCGTTACGGTACCAAACCACACCAAAACGGTAAAATACCGTACGAGTACTTCGTTACGGTACCAAACCACACCAAAACGGTGCAATACCGTACGAGTACATCCATACGGTACCAAACCACATCAAAACGGTGCAATACGGTACGAGTACATTCATACGGTACCAAACCAAACCAAAACGGTGCAGTACCGTGCGAGTACATCCATACGGTACCAAACCACACCAAAACGGTGCAATACCGTACGAGTACTTCGTTACGGTACAAAACCACACCAAAACGGTGCAATACCGTACGAGTACATCCATACGGTACCAAACCACACCAAAACGGTTCAGTACCGTACCAGTACATCCATACGGCACCAAACCACACCAAAACGGTGCAATACCGTACGAGTACTTCGTTACGGTACCAAACCACGCCAAAACGGTGCAATACCGTACCAAACCACACCAAAACGGTGCAATACCGTACGAGTACATCCATACGGTACCAAACCACACCAAAACGGTACAATACCGTACGACTACTTCGTTACGGTACCAAACCACACCAAAACGGTACAATACCGTACGAGTACATCCATACGGTACCAAACCACACAAAAACGGTGCAATACCGTACGAGTACTTCGTTACGGTACCAAACCACACCAAAACGGAGCAATACCGTACGAGTACTTGGTTACGGTACCAAACCACACCAAAACGGTATAATACCGTACGAGAACTTCGTCACGGCACCAAACCACACTAAAACGGTGCAATACCGTACGAGTACATCCATACAGTACCAAACCACCCCAAAACGGTGCAATACCGTACGAGTACTTCGTTACGGTACCAAACCACACCAAAACGGTACAATACCGCACGAGTACATCCATACGGTACCAAACCACCCCAAAACGGTGCAATACCGTACGAGTACTTCGTTACGGTACAAAGCCACACGAAAACGGTACAATACCGTACGAGTACATCCATACGGTACCAAACCACCCCAAAACGGTGCAATACCGTACGAGTACTTCGTTACGGTACCAAACCACACCAAAACGGTACAATACCGTACGAGTACATCCATACGGTACCAAACCACACCAAAACTGTGCAATACCGTAGGAGTACTTCGTTACGGTACCAAACCACACCAAAACGGTGCAATAACGTACGAGTATTTCGTTACGGTACCAAACCACACCAAAACGGTACAATACCGTACGAGTACATCCATACGGTACCAAACCACACAAAAACGGTGCAATACCGTACGAGTACTTCGTTACGGTACCAAACCACACCAAAACGGTACAATACCGTACGAGTACATCCATACGGTACCAAACCACACCAAAACGGTGCAATACCGTACGAGTACTTCGTTACGGTACCAAACCACACCAAAACGGTGCAATACCGTACGAGTACAAAACCACACCAAAACGGTGCAATACCGTACGAGTACATCCATACGGTACCAAACCACACCAAAACGGTGCAATACCGTACGAGTACTTCGTTACGGTACCAAACCACACCAAAACGGTGCAATACCGTACGAGTACTTCGTTACGGTACCAAACCACACCAAAACGGTACAATACCGTACGAGTACATCCATACGGTACCAAACCACACCAAAACGGTGCAATACCGTACGAGTACTTCGTTACGGTACCAAACCACACCAAAACGGTACAATACCGTACGAGTAGATCCATACGGTACCACACCACACCAAAACGGTGCAATACCGTACGAGTACTTCGTTACGGTACCAAACCACACCAAAACGGGGCAATACCGTCCGAGTACATCCATACGGTACCAAACCACACCAAAACGGTGCAATACCGTACGAGTACTTCGTTACGGTACCAAACCACACCAAAACGGTACAATACCGTACGAGTACTTCGTTACGGTACCAAACCACACCAAAACGGTGCAATACCGTACGAGTACATCCATACGGTACCAAACCACAACAAAACGGTTCAATACGGTACGAGTACATTCATACGGTACCAAACCAAACCAAAACGGTGCAATACCGTGCGAGTACATCCATACGGTGCCAAACCACACCAAAACGGTGCAATACCTTACGAGTACTTCGTTACGGTACAAAACCACACAAAAACGGTGCAATACCGTACGAGTACATCCATACGGTACCAAACCACACCAAAACGGTTCAATACCGTACGAGTACATCCATACGGCACCAAACCACACCAAAACGGTGCAATACCGTACGAGTACTTCGTTACGGTACCAAACCACTCCAAAACGGTGCAATACCGTACGAGTATATCCATACGGTACCAAACCACACCAAAACGGAGCAATACCGTACGAGTACTTGGTTACGGTACCAAACCACACCAAAACGGTATAATACCGTACGAGAACTTCGTCACGGCACCAAACCACACTAAAACGGTGCAATACCGTACGAGTACATCCATACAGTACCAAACCACCCCAAAACGGTGCAATACCGTACGAGTACTTCGTTACGTTACCAAACCACACCAAAACGGTACAATACCGCACGAGTACATCCATACGGTACCAAACCACCCCAAAACGGTGCAATACCGTACGAGTACTTCGTTACGGTACAAAGCCACACGAAAACGGTACAATACCGTACGAGTACATCCATACGGTACCAAACCACCCCAAAACGGTGCAATACCGTACGAGTACTTCGTTACGGTACCAAACCACACCAAAACGGTACAATACCGTACGAGTACATCCATACGGTACCAAACCACACCAAAACTGTGCAATACCGTAGGAGTACTTCGTTACGGTACCAAACCACACCAAAACGGTGCAATAACGTACGAGTATTTCGTTACGGTACCAAACCACACCAAAACGGTACAATACCGTACGAGTACATCCATACGGTACCAAACCACACAAAAACGGTGCAATACCGTACGAGTACTTCGTTACGGTACCAAACCACACCAAAACGGTACAATACCGTACGAGTACATCCATACGGTACCAAACCACACCAAAACGGTGCAATACCGTACGAGTACTTCGTTACGGTACCAAACCACACCAAAACGGTGCAATACCGTACGAGTACAAAACCACACCAAAACGGTGCAATACCGTACGAGTACATCCATACGGTACCAAACCACACCAAAACGGTGCAATACCGTACGAGTACTTCGTTACGGTACCAAACCACACCAAAACGGTGCAATACCGTACGAGTACTTCGTTACGGTACCAAACCACACCAAAACGGTACAATACCGTACGAGTACATCCATACGGTACCAAACCACACCAAAACGGTGCAATACCGTACGAGTACTTCGTTACGGTACCAAACCACACAAAAACGGTACAATACCGTACGAGTACATCCATACGGTACCACACCACACCACACCAAAACGGTGCAACACCGTACGAGTACTTCGTTACGGTACCAAACCACACCAAAACGGGGCAATACCGTCCGAGTACATCCATACGGTACCAACCAAAACCAAAACGGTGCAATACCGTACGAGTACTTCGTTACGGTACCAAACCACACCAAAACGGTAAAATACCGTACGAGTACTTCGTTACGGTACCAAACCACACCAAAACGGTGCAATACCGTACGAGTACATCCATACGGTACCAAACCACATCAAAACGGTGCAATACGGTACGAGTACATTCATACGGTACCAAACCAAACCAAAACGGTGCAGTACCGTGCGAGTACATCCATACGGTACCAAACCACACCAAAACGGTGCAATACCGTACGAGTACTTCGTTACGGTACAAAACCACACCAAAACGGTGCAATACCGTACGAGTACATCCATACGGTACCAAACCACACCAAAACGGTTCAATACCGTACCAGTACATCCATACGGCACCAAACCACACCAAAACGGTGCAATACCGTACGAGTACTTCGTTACGGTACCAAACCACGCCAAAACGGTGCAATACCGTACCAAACCACACCAAAACGGTGCAATACCGTACGAGTACATCCATACGGTACCAAACCACACCAAAACGGTACAATACCGTACGACTACTTCGTTACGGTACCAAACCACACCAAAACGGTACAATACCGTACGAGAACTTCGTCACGGCACCAAACCACACTAAAACGGTGCAATACCGTACGAGTACATCCATACGGTACCAAACCACCCCAAAACGGTGCAATACCGTACGAGTACTTCGTTACGGTACCAAACCACACCAAAACGGTACAATACCGTACGAGTACGTCCATACGGTACCAAACCACCCCAAAACGGTGCAATACCGTACGAGTACTTCGTTACGGTACAAAGCCACACCAAAATGGTACAATACCGTACGAGTACATCCAAACGGTACCAAACCACCCCAAAACGGTGCAATACCGTACGAGTACTTCGTTACGGTACCAAACCACACCAAAACGGTACAATACCGTACGAGTACATCCATACGGTACCAAACCACACCAAAACTGTGCAATACCGTACGAGTACTTCGTTACGGTACCAAACCACACCAAAACGGTGCAATAACGTCCAAGTACTTCGTTACTGTACCAAACCACACCAAAACGGTACAATACCGTACGAGTACTTCGTTACGGTACCAAACCACACCAAAACTGTGCAATACCGTACGAGTACATCCATACGGTACCAAACCACATCAAAACGGTGCAATACGGTACGAGTACATTCATACGGTACCAAACCAAACCAAAACGGTGCAATACCGTGCGAGTACATCCATACTGTACCAAACCACACCAAAACGGTGCAATACCGTACGAGTACTTCGTTACGGTACCAAACCACACGAAAACGGTACAATACTGTACGAGTACTTCGTTACGGTACCAAACCACACCAAAACGGTACAATACCGTACGAGTAGATCCATACGGTACCACACCACACCAAAACGGTGCAATACCGTACGAGTACTTCGTTACGGTACCAAACCACACCAAAACGGGGCAATACCGTCCGAGTACATCCATACGGTACCAAACCACACCAAAACGGTGCAATACCGTACGAGTACTTCGTTACGGTACCAAACCACACCAAAACGGTACAATACCGTACGAGTACTTCGTTACGGTACCAAACCAAACCAAAACGGTGCAATACCGTACGAGTAAATCCATACGGTACCAAACCACCCCAAAATGGTGCAATACCGTACGAGTACTTCGTTACGGTACCAAACCACGCCAAAACGGTGCAATACCGTACAAAACCACACCAAAACGGTGCAATACCGTACGAGTACATCCATACGGTACCAAACCACACCAAAACGGTGCAATACCGTACGACTACTTCGTTACGGTACCAAACCACACCAAAACGGTACAATACCGTACGAGAACTTCGTCACGGCACCAAACCACACTAAAACGGTGCAATACCGTACGAGTACATCCATACGGTACCAAACCACCCCAAAACGGTGCAATACCGTACGAGTACTTCGTTACGGTACCAAACCACACCAAAACGGTACAATACCGTACGAGTACGTCCATACGGTACCAAACCACCCCAAAACGGTGCAATACCGTACGAGTACTTCGTTACGGTACAAAGCCACACAAAAATGGTACAATACCGTACGAGTACATCCAAACGGTACCAAACCACCCCAAAACGGTGCAATACCGGACGAGTACTTCGTTACGGTACCAAACCACACCAAAACGGTACAATACCGTACGAGTACATCCATACGGTACCAAACCACACCAAAACTGTGCAATACCGTACGAGTACTTCGTTACGGTACCAAACCACACCAAAACGGTGCAATAACGTCCGAGTACTTCGTTACTGTACCAAACCACACCAAAACGGTACAATACTGTACGAGTACATCCTTACGGTACCAAACCACACCAAAACGGTGCAATACCTTACGAGTACTTCGTTACGGTACAAAACCACACCAAAACGGTGCAATACCGTACGAGTACATCCATACGGTACCAAACCACACCAAAACGGTTCAATACCGTACGAGTACATCCATACGGCACCAAACCACACCAAAACGGTGCAATACCGTACGAGTACTTCGTTACGGTACCAAACCACACCAAAACGGTGCAATACCGTACGAGTACATCCATACGGTACCAAACCACACCAAAACGGTGCAATACCGTACGAGTACTTCGTTACGGTACCAAACAACACCAAAACGGTGCAATACCGTACGAGTACTTCGTTACGGTACCAAACAACACCAAAACGGTACAATACCGTACGAGTACATCCATACGGTACCAAACCACACCAAAACGGTGCAATACCGTACGAGTACTTCGTTACGGTACCGAACCACACCAAAACGGTACAATACCGTACGACTACATCCATACGGTACCAAACCACCCCAAAACAGTTCAATACCGTACGAGTACTTCGTTACGGTACCAAACCACACCAAAACGGTGCAATACCGTACGAGTACATCCATACGGTACCAAACCACACCAAAACGGTGCAATACCGTACGAGTACTTCGTTACGGTACCAAACCACACCAAAACGGTGCAATACCGTACGAGTACTTCGTTACGGTACCAAACGACACCAAAACGGTACAATACCGTACGAGTACATCCATACGGTACCAAACCACACCAAAACGGTGCAATACCGTACGAGTACTTCGTTACGGTACCAAACCACACCAAAACGGTACAATACCGTACGAGTACATCCATACGGTACCACACCACACCAAAACGGTGCAACACCGTACGAGTACTTCGTTACGGTACCAAACCACACCAAAACGGGGCAATACTGTCCGAGTACATCCATACGGTACCAACCCACACCAAAACGGTGCAATACCGTACGAGTACTTCGTTACGGTACCAAACCACACCAAAACGGTACAATACCGTACGAGTACTTCGTTACGGTACCAAACCACACCAAAACTGTGCAATACCGTACGAGTACATCCATACGGTACCAAACCACATCAAAATGGTGCAATACGGTACGAGTACATTCATACGGTACCAAACCAAACCAAAACGGTGCAATACCGTGCGAGTACATCCATACTGTACCAAACCACACCAAAACGGTGCAATACCGTACGAGTACTTCGTTACGGTACCAAACCACACGAAAACGGTACAATACTGTACGAGTACTTCGTTACGGTACCAAACCACACCAAAACGGTACAATACCGTACGAGTAGATCCATACGGTACCACACCACACCAAAACGGTGCAATACCGTACGAGTACTTCGTTACGGTACCAAACCACACCAAAACGGGGCAATACCGTCCGAGTACATCCATACGGTACCAAACCACACCAAAACGGTGCAATACCGTACGAGTACTTCGTTACGGTACCAAACCACACCAAAACGGTACAATACCGTACGAGTACTTCGTTACGGTACCAAACCAAACCAAAATGGTGCAATACCGTACGAGTAAATCCATACGGTACCAAACCACCCCAAAATGGTGCAATACCGTACGAGTACTTCGTTACGGTACCAAACCACACAAAAACGGTGCAATACCGTACGAGTACATCCATACGGTACCAAACCACACCAAAACGGTGCAATACTGTACGAGTACTTCGTTACGGTACCAAACCACACCAAAACGGTGCAATACCGTACGAGTACTTCGTTACGGTACCAAACCACCCCAAAACGGTGCAATACCGTACGAGTACATCCATACGGTACAAAACCACACCAAAACGGTGCAATACCGTACGAGTACTTCGTTACGGTACCAAACCACACCAAAACGGTACAATACCGTACGAGTAGATCCATACGGTACCACACCACACCAAAACGGTGCAATACCGTACGAGTACTTCGTTACGGTACCAAACCACACCAAAACGGGGCAATACCGTCCGAGTACATCCATACGGTACCAAACCACACCAAAACGGTTCAATACCGTACGAGTACTTCGTTACGGTACCAAACCACACCAAAACGGTACAATACCGTACGAGTACTTCGTTACGGTACCAAACCACACCAAAACGGTGCAATACCGTACGAGTACATCCATACGGTACAAAACCACAACAAAACGGTTCAATACGGTACGAGTACATTCATACGGTACCAAACCAAACCAAAACGGTGCAATACCGTGCGAGTACATCCATATGGTGCCAAACCACACCAAAACGGTGCAATACCTTACGAGTACTTCGTTACGGTACAAAACCACACCAAAACGGTGCAATACCGTACGAGTACATCCATACGGTACCAAACCACACCAAAACGGTTCAATACCGTACGAGTACATCCATACGGCACCAAACCACACCAAAACGGTGCAATACCGTACGAGTACTTCGTTACGGTACCAAACCACACCAAAACGGTGCAATACCGTACGAGTATATCCATACGGTTCCAAACCACACCAAAACGGTGCAATACCGTACGAGTACTTCGTTACGGTACCAAACCACACCAAAACGGTATAATACCGTACGAGAACTTCGTCACCGCACCAAACCACACTAAAACGGTGCAATACCGTACGAGTACATCCATACGGTACCAAACCACCCCAAAACGGTGCAATACCGTACGAGTACTTCGTTACGGTACCAAACCACACCAAAACGGTACAATACCGTACGAGTACATCCATACGGTACCAAACCACCCCAAAACGGTGCAATACCGTACGAGTACTTCGTTACGATACAAAGCCACACGAAAACGGTAAAATACCGTACGAGTACATCCATACGGTAGCAAACCACCCTAAAACGGTGCAATACCGTACGAGTACTTCGTTACGGTACCAAACCACACCAAAACGGTACAATACCGTACGAGTACATCCATACGGTACCAAACCACACCAAAACTGTGCAATACCGTACGAGTACTTCGTTACGGTACCAAACCACACCAAAACGGTACAATACCGTACGAGTACATCCATACGGTACCAAACCACACCAAAACGGTACAATACCGTACGAGTACATCCATACGGTACCAAACCACACCAAAACTGTGCAATACCGTACGAGTACTTCGTTACGGTACCAAACCACACCAAAACGGTGCAATAACGTCCGAGTACTTCGTTACTGTACCAAACCACACCAAAACGGTACAATACCGTACGAGTACATCCTTACGGTACCAAACCACACCAAAACGGTGCAATACCGTACGAGTACTTCGTTACGGTACCAAACCACACCAAAACGGTACAATACCATACGAGAACTTCGTCACGGCACCAAACCACACTAAAACGGTGCAATACCGTACGAGTACATCCATACGGTACCAAACCACACCAAAACGGTGCAATACCGTACGAGTACTTCGTTACGGTACCGAACCACTCCAAAACGGTACAATACCGTACGACTACATCCATACGGTACCAAACCACCCCAAAACATTTCAATACCGTACGAGTACTTCGTTACGGTACCAAACCACACCAAAACGGTACAATACCGTACGAGTACATCCATACGGTACCAAACCACACCAAAACGGTGCAATACCGTACGAGTACTTCGTTACGGTACCAAACCACACCAAAACGGTGCAATACCATACGAGTACTTCGTTACGGTACCAAACCACACCAAAACGGTACAATACCGTACGAGTACATCCATACGGTACCAAACCACACCAAAACGGTGCAATACCGTATGAGTACTTCGTTACGGTACCAAACCACACCAAAACGGTACAATACCGTACGACTACATCCGTACGGTACCAAACCACCCCAAAATGGTGCAATACCGTACGAGTACTTCGTTACGGTACCAAACCACACCAAAACGGTACAAAACCATACGAGTACATCCATACGGTACCAAACAACACCAAAACGGTGCAATACCGTACGAGTACTTCGTTACGGTACCAAACCACACAAAAACGGTGCAATACCGTACGAGTACTTCGTTACGGTACACAAAACCACCAAAACGGTGCAATACCGTACGAGTACTCCGTTACGGTACCAAACCACACGAAAACGGTACAATACTGTACGAGTACTTCGTTACGGTACCAAACCACACCAAAACGGTACAATACCGTACGAGTAGATCCATACGGTACCACACCACACCAAAACGGTGCAATACCGTACGAGTACTTCGTTACGGTACCAAACCACACCAAAACGGGGCAATACCGTCCGAGTACATCCATACGGTACCAAACCACACCAAAACGGTGCAATACCGTACGAGTACTTCGTTACGGTACCAAACCACACCAAAACGGTACAATACCGTACGAGTACATTCATACGGTACCACACCACACCAAAACGGTGCAACACCGTACGAGTACTTCGTTACGGTACCAAACCACACCAAAACGGGGCAATACCGTCTAAGTACATCCATACGATACCAACCCACACCAAAACGGTGCAATACCGTACGAATACTTCGTTACGGTACCAAACCACACAAAAACGGTACAATACCGTACGAGTACTTTGTTACGGTACCAAACCACACCAAAACGGTGCAATACCGTACGAGTACATCCATACGGTACCAAACCACATCAAAACGGTGCAATACGGTACGAGTACATTCATACGGTACCAAACCAAACCAAAACGGTGCAATACCGTGCGAGTACATCCATACGGTACCAAACCACACCAAAACGGTGCAATACCGTACGAGTACTTCGTTACGGTACAAAACCACACCAAAACGGTGCAATACCGTACGAGTACATCCATACGGTACCAAACCACACCAAAACGGTTCAATACCGTACGAGTACATCCATACGGCACCAAACCACACCAAAACGGTGCAATACCGTACGAGTACTTCGTTACGGTACCAAACCACACCAAAACGGTGCAATACCGTACCAAACGACACCAAAACGGTGCAATACCGTACGAGTACATCCATACGGTACCAAACCACACCAAAACGGTGCAATACCGTACGAGTACTTCGTTACGGTACCAAACCACACCAAAACGGTGCAATAACGTACGAGTACTTCGTTACGGTACCAAACCACACCAAAACGGTACAATACCGTACGAGTACATCCATACGGTACCAAACCACACCAAAACGGTGCAATACCGTACGAGTACTTCGTTACGGTACCAAACCACACCAAAACGGTACAATACCGTACGAGTACATCCATACGGTACCAAACCACACCAAAACGGTGCAATACCGTACGAGTACTTCGTTACGGTACCAAACCACACCAAAACGGTGTAATTCCGTACGAGTACATCCATACGGTACCAAACCACACCAAAACGGTGCAATACCGTATGAGTACTTCGTTACGGTACCAAACCACACCAAAACGGTGCAATACCGTACGAGTACTTCGTTACGGTACCAAACAACACCAAAACGGTACAATACCGTACGAGTACATCCATAAGGTACCAAACCACACCAAAACGGTCCAATACCGTACGAGTACTTCGTTACGGTACCAAACCACACCAAAACGGTACAATACCGTACGAGTACATTCATACGGTACCACACCACACCAAAACGGTGCAACACCGTACGAGTACTTCGTTACGGTACCAAACCACACCAAAACGGGGCAATACCGTCTGAGTACATCCATACGGTACCAACCCACACCAAAACGGTGCAATACCGTACGAGTACTTCGTTACGGTACCAAACCACACCAAAACGGTACAATACCGTACGAGTACTTTGTTACGGTACCAAACCACACCAAAACGGTGCAATACCGTACGAGTACATCCATACGGTACCAAACCACATCAAAACGGTGCAATACGGTACGAGTACATTCATACGGTACCAAACCAAACCAAAACGGTGCAATACCGTGCGAGTACATCCATACGGTACCAAACCACACCAAAACGGTGCAATACCGTACGAGTACTTCGTTACGGTACAAAACCACACCAAAACGGTGCAATACCATACGAGTACATCCATACGGTACCAAACCACACCAAAACGGTTCAATACCGTACGAGTACATCCATACGGCACCAAACCACACCAAAACGGTGCAATACCGTACGGGTACTTCGTTACGGTACCAAACCACACCAAAATGGTGCAATACCGTACCAAACCACACCAAAACGGTGCAATACCGTACGAGTACATCCATACGGTACCAAACCACACCAAAACGGTGCAATACCGTACGAGTACTTCGTTACGGTACCAAACCACACCAAAACGGTACAATACCGTACGAGAACTTCGTCACGGCACGAAACCGCACTAAAACGGTGCAATACCGTACGAGTACATCCATACAGTACCAAACCACCCCAAAACGGTGCAATACCGTACGAGTACTTCGTTACGGTACCAAACCACACCAAAACGGTACAATACCGTACGAGTACGTCCATACGGTACCAAACCACCCCAAAACGTTGCAATACCGTACGAGTACTTCGTTACGGTACAAAGCCACACCAAAACGGTACAATACCGTACGAGTACATCCATACGGTACCAAACCACACCAAAACTGTGCAATACCGTACGAGTACTTCGTTACGGTACCAAACCACACCAAAACGGTGCAATAACGTCCGAGTACTTCGTTACTGTACCAAACCACACCAAAATGGTACAATACCGTACGAGTACATCCTTACGGTACCAAACCACACCAAAACGGTGCAATACCGTACGAGGACTTCGTTACGGTACCAAACCACACCAAAACGGTACAATACCATACGAGAACTTCGTCACGGCACCAAACCACACTAAAACGGTGCAATACCGTACGAGTACATCCATACGGTACCAAACCACACCAAAACGGTGCAATACCGTACGAGTACTTCGTTACGGTACCGAACCACACCAAAACGGTACAATACCGTACTACATCCATACGGTACCAAACCACCCCAAAACAGTTCAATACCATACGAGTACTTCGTTACGGTACCAAACCACACCAAAACGGTACAATACCGTACGAGTACATCCATACGGTACCAAACCACCCCAAAACGGTGCAATACCGTACGAGTACTTCGTTACGGTACCAAACCACACCAAAACGGTACAATACCGTACGAGTACATCCATGCGGTACCAAACCACACCAAAACTGTGCAATACCGTACGAGTACTTCGTTACGGTACCAAACCACACCATAACGGGGCAATAACGTCCGAGTACTTCGTTACTGTACCAAACCACACCAAAACGGTACAATACCGTACGAGTACATCCTTACGGTACCAAACCACACCAAAACGGTGCAATACCGTACGAGTACTTCGTTACGGTACCAAACCACACCAAAACGGTACAATACCATACGAGAACTTCGTCACGGCACCAAACCACACTAAAACGGTGCAATACCGTACGAGTACATCCATACGGTACCAAACCACACCAAAACGGTGCAATACTGTAAGAGTACTTCGTTACGGTACCGAACCACACCAAAACGGTACAATACCGTACGACTACATCCATACGGTACCAAACCACCCCAAAACAGTTCAATACCGTACGAGTACTTCGTTACGGTACCAAACCACACAAAAACGGTGCAATACCGTACGAGTACTTCGTTACGGTACCAAAAACCACCAAAACGGTACAATACCGTACGAGTACTTCGTTACGGTACCAAACCACACGAAAACGGTACAATACTGTACGAGTACTTCGTTACGGTACAAAACCACACCAAAACGGTACAATACCGTACAAGTAAATCCATACGGTACCAAACCACACCAAAATGGTGCAATACCGTACGAGTACTTCGTTACGGTACCAAACCACACCAAAACGGTGCAATACCGTACGAGTACATCCATACGGTACCAAACCACACCAAAACGGTGCAATACGGTGCGAGTACTTCGTTACGGTACCAAACCACACCAAAACGGTGCAATACCGTACGAGTACTTCGTTACGGTACCAAACCAAACCAAAACGGTGCAATACCGTACGAGTAAATCCATACGGTACCAAACCACCCCAAAATGGTGCAATACCGTACGAGTACTTCGTTACGGTACCAAACCACACCAAAACGGTGCAATACCGTACGAGTACATCCATACGGTACCAAACCACACCAAAACGGTGCAATACTGTACGAGTACTTCGTTACGGTACCAAACCACACCAAAACGGTGCAATACCGTACGAGTACTTCGTTACGGTACCAAACCACCCCAAAACGGTGCAATACCGTACGAGTACATCCATACGGTACCAAACCACACCAAAACGGTGCAATACCGTACGAGTACTTCGTTACGGTACCAAACCACACCAAAACGGTACAATACCGTACGAGTAGATCCATACGGTACCACACCACACCAAAACGGTGCAATACCGTACGAGTACTTCGTTACGGTACCAAACCACACCAAAACGGGGCAATACCGTCCGAGTACATCCATACGGTACCAAACCACACCAAAACGGTGCAATACCGTACGAGTACTTCGTTACGGTACCAAACCACACCAAAACGGTACAATACCGTACGAGTACTTCGTTACGGTACCAAACCACACCAAAACGGTGCAATACCGTACGAGTACATCCATACGGTACAAAACCACAACAAAACGGTTCAATACGATACGAGTACATTCATACGGTACCAAACCAAACCAAAACGGTGCAATACCGTGCGAGTACATCCATACGGTGCCAAACCACACCAAAACGGTGCAATACCTTACGAGTACTTCGTTACGGTACAAAACCACACCAAAACGGTGCAATACCGTACGAGTACATCCATACGGTACCAAACCACACCAAAACGGTTCAATACCGTACGAGTACATCCATACGGCACCAAACCACACCAAAACGGTGCAATACCGTACGAGTACTTCGTTACGGTACCAAACCACACCAAAACGGTGCAATACCGTACGAGTATATCCATACGGTTCCAAACCACACCAAAACGGTGCAATACCGTACGAGTACTTCGTTACGGTACCAAACCACACCAAAACGGTATAATACCGTACGAGAACTTCGTCACCGCACCAAACCACACTAAAACGGTGCAATACCGTACGAGTACATCCATACGGTACCAAACCACCCCAAAACGGTGCAATACCGTACGAGTACATCCATACGGTACCAAACCACACCACACCAAACCAAAACGGTACGATACCGTACGACAACTTCGTCACGGCACCAAACCACACTAAAACGGTGCAATACCGTACGAGTACTTCGTTACGGTACCAAACCACACCAAAACGGTAGAATACCGTACGAGTACATCCATACGGTACCACACCCCCCCAAAACGGTGCAATACCGTACAAGTACTTCGTTACGGTACAAAGCCACACCAAAACGGTACAATACCGTACGAGTACATCCATACGGTACTAAACCACCCCAAAACGGTGCAATACCGTACGAGTACTTCGTTACGGTACCAAACCACACAAAAACGGTACAATACCGTACGAGTACATCCATACGGTACCAAACCCCCCCAAAACGGTGCAATACCGTACGAGTACTTTGTTACGGTACAAAGCCACACCAAAACGGTACAATACCGTACGAGTACATCCATACGGTACTAAACCACCCCAAAACGGTGCAATACCGTACGAGTACTTCGTTACGGTACCAAACAACACCAAAACGGTACAATACCGTACGAGTACATCCATACGGTACCAAACCACACCAAAACGGTGCAATACCGTACGAGTACTTCGTTACGGTACCAAACCACACCAAAACGGTACAATACCGTACGAGTACATCCATACGGTACCACACCACACCAAAAGGGTGCAATACCGTACGAGTACTTCGTTATGGTACCAAACCACACCAAAACGGGGCAATACCGTCCGAGTACATCCATACGGTACCAACCCACACCAAAATGGTGCAATACCGTACGAGTACTTCGTTACGGTACCAAACCACACCAAAACGGTACAATACCGTACGAATACTTCGTTACGGTACCAAACCACACCAAAATGGTGCAATACCGTACGAGTAAATCCATACGGTACCAAACCACATCAAAACGGTGCAATACGGTACGAGTACATTCATACGGTACCAAACCAAACAAAAACGGTGCAATACCGTGCGAGTACATCCATACGGTACCAAACCACACCAAAACGGTGCATTACCGTACGAGTACATCCATACGGTACCAAACCACATCAAAACGGTGCAATACGGTACGAGTACATTCATACGGTACCAAACCAAACCAAAACGGTGCAATACCATGCGAGTACATCCATACGGTACCAAACCACACCAAAACGGTGCGATACCGTACGAATACTTCGTTACGGTACAAAACCACACCAAAACGGTGCAATACCGTACGAGTACATCCATACGGTACCAAACCACACCACAACGGTTCAATACCGTACGAGTACATCCATACGGTACCAAACCACACCAAAACGGTGCAATACCGTACGAGTACTTCGTTACGGAACCAAACCACACCAAAACGGTACAATACCTTACGAGAACTTCGTCACGGCACCAAACCACACTAAAACGGTGCAATACCGTACGAGTACATCCATACGGTACCAAACCACCCCAAAACGGTGCAATACCGTACGAGTACTTCGTTACGGTACCAAACCACACCAAAACGGTACAATACCGTACGAGTACATCCATACGGTACCAAACCACCCCAAAACGGTTCAATACCGTACGAGTACTTCGTTACGGTACAAAGCCACACCAAAACGGTACAATACCGTACGAGTACATCCATACGGTACAAAACCACCCCAAAACGGTGCAATACCGTACGAGTACTTCGTTACGGTACCAAACCACACCAAAACGGTACAATACCGTACGAGTACATCCATACGGTACCAAACCACACCAAAACTGTGCAATACCGTACGAGTACTTCGTTAGGGTACCAAACCACACCAAAACGGTGCAATAACGTACGAGTACTTCGTAACTGTACCAAACCACACCAAAACGATACAATACCGTACGAGTACATCCTTACGGTACCAAACCACACCAAAACGGTGCAATAACGTACGAGTACTTCGTTACGGTACCAAACCACACCAAAACGGTACAATACCATACGAGAACTTCGTCACGGCACCAAACCACACTAAAACGGTGCAATACCGTATGAGTACATCCATACGGTACCAAACCACACCAAAACGGTGCAATACCGAACGAGTACTTCGTTACGGTACCGAAGCACACCAAAACGGTACAATACCGTACGACTACATCCATACGGTACAAAACCACCGCAAAACGGTTCAATACCGTACGAGTACTTCGTTACGGTACCAAACCACACCAAAACGGTATAATACCGTACGAGAACTTCGTCACCGCACCAAACCACACTAAAACGGTGCAATACCGTACGAGTACATCCATACGGTACCAAACCACCCCAAAACGGTGCAATACCGTACGAGTACATCCATACGGTACCAAACCACACCACACCAAACCAAAACGGTACGATACCGTACGACAACTTCGTCACGGCACCAAACCACACTAAAACGGTGCAATACCGTACGAGTACTTCGTTACGGTACCAAACCACACCAAAACGGTAGAATACCGTACGAGTACATCCATACGGTACCACACCCCCCCAAAACGGTGCAATACCGTACAAGTACTTCGTTACGGTACAAAGCCACACCAAAACGGTACAATACCGTACGAGTACATCCATACGGTACTAAACCACCCCAAAACGGTGCAATACCGTACGAGTACTTCGTTACGGTACCAAACCACACAAAAACGGTACAATACCGTACGAGTACATCCATACGGTACCAAACCCCCCCAAAACGGTGCAATACCGTACGAGTACTTTGTTACGGTACAAAGCCACACCAAAACGGTACAATACCGTACGAGTACATCCATACGGTACTAAACCACCCCAAAACGGTGCAATACCGTACGAGTACTTCGTTACGGTACCAAACAACACCAAAACGGTACAATACCGTACGAGTACATCCATACGGTACCAAACCACACCAAAACGGTGCAATACCGTACGAGTACTTCGTTACGGTACCAAACCACACCAAAACGGTACAATACCGTACGAGTACATCCATACGGTACCACACCACACCAAAAGGGTGCAATACCGTACGAGTACTTCGTTATGGTACCAAACCACACCAAAACGGGGCAATACCGTCCGAGTACATCCATACGGTACCAACCCACACCAAAATGGTGCAATACCGTACGAGTACTTCGTTACGGTACCAAACCACACCAAAACGGTACAATACCGTACGAATACTTCGTTACGGTACCAAACCACACCAAAATGGTGCAATACCGTACGAGTAAATCCATACGGTACCAAACCACATCAAAACGGTGCAATACGGTACGAGTACATTCATACGGTACCAAACCAAACAAAAACGGTGCAATACCGTGCGAGTACATCCATACGGTACCAAACCACACCAAAACGGTGCATTACCGTACGAGTACATCCATACGGTACCAAACCACATCAAAACGGTGCAATACGGTACGAGTACATTCATACGGTACCAAACCAAACCAAAACGGTGCAATACCATGCGAGTACATCCATACGGTACCAAACCACACCAAAACGGTGCGATACCGTACGAATACTTCGTTACGGTACAAAACCACACCAAAACGGTGCAATACCGTACGAGTACATCCATACGGTACCAAACCACACCACAACGGTTCAATACCGTACGAGTACATCCATACGGTACCAAACCACACCAAAACGGTGCAATACCGTACGAGTACTTCGTTACGGAACCAAACCACACCAAAACGGTACAATACCTTACGAGAACTTCGTCACGGCACCAAACCACACTAAAACGGTGCAATACCGTACGAGTACATCCATACGGTACCAAACCACCCCAAAACGGTGCAATACCGTACGAGTACTTCGTTACGGTACCAAACCACACCAAAACGGTACAATACCGTACGAGTACATCCATACGGTACCAAACCACCCCAAAACGGTTCAATACCGTACGAGTACTTCGTTACGGTACAAAGCCACACCAAAACGGTACAATACCGTACGAGTACATCCATACGGTACAAAACCACCCCAAAACGGTGCAATACCGTACGAGTACTTCGTTACGGTACCAAACCACACCAAAACGGTACAATACCGTACGAGTACATCCATACGGTACCAAACCACACCAAAACTGTGCAATACCGTACGAGTACTTCGTTAGGGTACCAAACCACACCAAAACGGTGCAATAACGTACGAGTACTTCGTAACTGTACCAAACCACACCAAAACGATACAATACCGTACGAGTACATCCTTACGGTACCAAACCACACCAAAACGGTGCAATAACGTACGAGTACTTCGTTACGGTACCAAACCACACCAAAACGGTACAATACCATACGAGAACTTCGTCACGGCACCAAACCACACTAAAACGGTGCAATACCGTATGAGTACATCCATACGGTACCAAACCACACCAAAACGGTGCAATACCGAACGAGTACTTCGTTACGGTACCGAAGCACACCAAAACGGTACAATACCGTACGACTACATCCATACGGTACAAAACCACCGCAAAACGGTTCAATACCGTACGAGTACTTCGTTACGGTACCAAACCACACCAAAACGGTACAATACCGTACGAGAACATCCTACGGTACCAAACCACACCAAAACGGTGCAATACCGTACGAGTACTTCGTTACGGTACCAAAATGGTGCAATACCGTACAAGTACTTCGTTACGGTACCAAACCACACCAAAACGGTGCAATACCGTACGAGTACATCCATACGGTACCAAACCACACCAAAACGGTGCAATATTGTACGAGTACTTCGTTACGGTACCAAACCACACCAAAACGGTGCAATACCGTACGAGTACTTCGTTACGGTACTAAACCACCCCAAAACGGTGCAATACCGTACGAGTACATCCATACGGTACCAAACCACACCAAAACGGTGCAATACCGTACGAGTACTTCGTTACGGTACCAAACGACACCAAAACGGTACAATACCGTACGACTACATCCATACGGTACCAAACCAACCCAAAACGGTGCAATACCGTACGAGTACTTCGTTACGGTACCAAACCACACCAAAACGGTACAACACCATACGAGTACATCCATACGGTACCAAACCACACCAAAACGGTGCAATACCGTACGAGTACTTCGTTACGGTACCAAACAACACAAAAACGGTGCAATACCGTACGAGTACTTCGTTACGGTACCAAAAACCACTAAAACGGTACAATACCGTACGAGTACTTCGTTACGGTACCAAACCACACCAAAACGGTACAATACTATACGAGTACTTCGTTACGGTACCAAACCACACCAAAACGGTACAATACCCTACGAGTACATCCATACGGTACCAAACCACACCAAAACGGTGCAATACCGTACGAGTACATCCATACGGTACCAAACCACACCAAAACGGTGCAATATTGTACGAGTACTTCGTTACGGTACCAAACCACACCAAAACGGTGCAATACCGTACGAGTACTTCGTTACGGTACTAAACCACCCCAAAACGGTGCAATACCGTACAAGTACATCCATACGGTACCAAACCACACAAAAACGGTGCAATACCGTCCGAGTACTTCGTTACGGTACCAAACCACACCAAAACGGTACAATACCGTACGACTACATCCATACGGTACCAAACCACCCCAAAACGGTGCAATACCGTTCGAGTACTTCGTTACAGTACCAAACCACACCAAAACAGTACAACACCATACGAGTACATCCATACGGTACCAAACCACACCAAAACGGTGCAATACCGTACGAGTACTTCGTTACGGTACCAAACAACACAAAAACGGTGCAATACCGTACGAGTACTTCGTTACGGTACCAAAAACCACCAAAATGGTACAATACCGTACGAGTACTTCGTTACGGTACCAAACCACACCAAAACGGTACAATACTGTACGAGTACTTCGTTACGGTACCAAACCACACCAAAACGGTACAATACCCTACGAGTACATCCATACGGTACCAAACCACACCAAAACTGTGCAATACCGTACGAGTACTTCGTTACGGCACCAAACCACACCAAAACGGTGCAATAACGTACGAGTACTTCGTTTTGGTACCAAACCACACCAAAACGGTACAATACCGTACGAGTACATCCATACGGTACCAAACCACACCAAAACGGTGCAATACCGTACGAGTACTTCGTTACGGTACCAAACCACACCAAAACGGTGCAATACCATACGAGTACATCCATACGGTACCAAACCACACCAAAACGGTACAATACCGTACGAGTACATCTATACGGTACCAAACCACACCAAAACGGTGCAATACCGTACGAGTACTTCGTTACGGTACCAAACCACACCAAAACGGTACAATACCGTACGAGTACATTCATACGGTACCACACCACACCAAAACGGTGCAATACCGTACGAGTACTTCGTTACGGTACCAAACCACACCAAAACGGGGCAATACCGTCCGAGTACATCCATACGGTACCAACCCACACCAAAACGGTGCAATACCGTACGAGTACTTCGTTACGGTACCAAACCACACCAAAACGGTGCAAGACTGTACGAGTACTTCGTTACGGTACCAAACCACACCAAAACGGTACAATACCCTACGAGTACATCCATACGGTACCAAACCACACCAAAACTGTGCAATACCGTACGAGTACTTCGTTACGGCACCAAACCACACCAAAACGGTGCAATAACGTACGAGTACTTCGTTTTGGTACCAAACCACACCAAAACGGTACAATACCGTACGAGTACATCCATACGGTACCAAACCACACCAAAACGGTGCAATACCGTACGAGTACTTCGTTACGGTACCAAACCACACCAAAACGGTGCAATACCATACGAGTACATCCATACGGTACCAAACCACACCAAAACGGTACAATACCGTACGAGTACATCTATACGGTACCAAACCACACCAAAACGGTGCAATACCGTACGAGTACTTCGTTACGGTACCAAACCACACCAAAACGGTACAATACCGTACGAGTACATTCATACGGTACCACACCACACCAAAACGGTGCAATACCGTACGAGTACTTCGTTACGGTACCAAACCACACCAAAACGGGGCAATACCGTCCGAGTACATCCATACGGTACCAACCCACACCAAAACGGTGCAATACCGTACGAGTACTTCGTTACGGTACCAAACCACACCAAAACGGTACAATACTGTACGAATACTTCGTTACGGTACCAAACCACACCAAAACGGTGCAATACCGTACGAGTACATCCATACGGTACCAAACCACATCAAAACGGTGCAATACGGTACGAGTACATTCATACGGTACGAAACCAAACCAAAACGGTGCAATACCGTGCGAGTACATCCATACGGTACCAAACCACACCAAAACGGTGCAATACCGTACGAGTACTTCGTAACGGTACAAAACCACACCAAAACGGTGCAATACCGTACGAGTACATCCATACGGTACCAAACCACACCAAAACGGTTCAATACCGTACGAGTACTTCGTTACGGTACCAAACCACACCAAAACGGTGCAAGACTGTACGAGTACTTCGTTACGGTACCAAACCACACCAAAACGGTGCAATACCGTACGAGTACATCCATACGGTACCAAACCACACGAAAACGGTGCAATACCGTACGAGTACTTCGTTACGGTACCAAACCACACCAAAACGGTACAATACCGTACCAGAACTTCGTCACGGCACAAAACCACACTAAAACGTTGCAATACCGTACGAGTACATCCATACGGTACAAAACCACCCCAAAACGGAGCAATACCGTACGAGTACTTCGTTACGGTACCAAACCACACCAAAACGGTACAATACTGTACGAGTACATCCATACGGTACCAAACCACCCCAAAACGTTGCAATACCGTACGAGTACTTCGTTACGGTACCAAACCACACCAAAACGGTACAATACCGTACGACTACATCCATACGGTACCAAACCACCCCAAAACGGTTCAATACCGTTCCAGTACTTCGTTACGGTACCAAACCACACCAAAACGGTACAACACCGTACGAGTACATCCATACGGTACCAAACCACACCAAAACGGTGCAATACCGTACGAGTACTTCGTTACGGTACCAAACCACACTAAAACGGTGCAATACCGTACGAGTACTTCGTTACGGTACCAAACCACACCAAAACGGTACAATACCGTACGAGTACATCCATACGGTACCAAACCACACCAAAACGGTGCAATACCGTACGAGTACTTCGTTACGGTACCAAACCACACTAAAACGGTGCAATACCGTACGAGTACTTCGTTACGGTACCAAACCACACCAAAACGGTACAATACCGTACGAGTACATTCATACGGTACCAAACCACACCAAAACGGTGCAATACCGTACGAGTACTTCGTTACGGTACCAAACCACACCAAAACGGTGCAATACCGTACGAGTACTTCGTTACGGTACCAAACCACACAAAAACGGTGCAATACCGTACGAGTACTTCGTTACGGTACCAAACCACGCCAAAACGGTACAATACCGTACGAGTACATTCATACGGTACCACACCACACCAAAACGGTGCAATACCGTACGAGTACTTCGTTACGGTACCAAACCACACCAAAACGGGGCAATACCGTCCGAGTACATCCATACGGTACCAACCCACACCAAAACGGTGCAATACCGTACGAGTACTTCGTTACGGTACCAAACCACACCAAAACGGTACAATACTGTACGAATACTTCGTTACGGTACCAAACCACACCAAAACGGTGCAATACCGTACGAGTACATCCATACGGTACCAAACCACATCAAAACGGTGCAATACGGTACGAGTACATTCATACGGTACCAAACCAAACCAAAACGGTGCAATACCGTGCGAGTACATCCATACGGTACCAAACCACACCAAAACGGTGCAATACCGTACGAGTACTTCGTAACGGTACAAAACCACACCAAAACGGTGCAATACCGTACAAGTACATCCATACGGTACCAAACCACACCAAAACGGTTCAATACCGTACGAGTACTTCGTTACGGTACCAAACCACACCAAAACGGTGCAAGACTGTACGAGTACTTCGTTACGGTACCAAACCACACCAAAACGGTGCAATACCGTACGAGTACATCCATACGGTACCAAACCACACGAAAACGGTGCAATACCGTACGAGTACTTCGTTACGGTACCAAACCACACCAAAACGGTACAATACCGTACCAGAACTTCGTCACGGCACCAAACCACACTAAAACGTTGCAATACCGTACGAGTACATCCATACGGTACAAAACCACCCCAAAACGGTGCAATACCGTACGAGTACTTCGTTACGGTACCAAACCACACCAAAACGGTACAATACTGTACGAGTACATCCATACGGTACCAAACCACCCCAAAACGTTGCAATACCGTACGAGTACTTCGTTACGGTACCAAACCACACCAAAACGGTACAATACCGTACGACTACATACATACGGTACCAAACCACACCAAAACGGTGCAATACCGTACGAGTACATCCATACGGTACCAAACCACACGAAAACGGTGCAATACCGTACGAGTACTTCGTTACGGTACCAAACCACACCAAAACAGTACAATACCGTACCAGAACTTTGTCACGGCACCAAACCACACTAAAACGTTGCAATACCGTACGAGTACATCCATACGGTACAAAACCACCCCAAAACGGTGCAATACCGTACGAGTACTTCGTTACGGTACCAAACCACACCAAAACGGTACAATACTGTACGAGTACATCCATACGGTACCAAACCACCCCAAAACGTTGCAATACCGTACGAGTACTTCGTTACGGTACCAAACCACACCAAAACGGTACAATACTGTACGACTACATCCATACGGTACCAAACCACCCCAAAACGGTTCAATACCGTTCAAGTACTTCGTTACGGTACCAAACCACACCAAAACGGTACAACACCGTACGAGTACATCCATACGGTACCAAACCACACCAAAACGGTGCAATACCGTACGAGTACTTCGTTACGGTACCAAACCACACTAAAACGGTGCAATACCGTACGAGTACTTCGTTACGGTACCAAACCACACCAAAACGGTACAATACCGTACGAGTACATCCATACGGTACCAAACCACACCAAAACGGTGCAATACCGTACGAGTACTTCGTTACGGTACCAAACCACACTAAAACTGTGCAATACCGTACGAGTACTTCGTTACGGTACCAAACCACACCAAAACGGTACAATACCGTACGAGTACATTCATACGGTACCAAACCACACCAAAACGGTGCAATACCGTACGAGTACTTCGTTACGGTACCAAACCACACCAAAACGGTGCAATACCGTACGAGTACTTCGTTACGGTACCAAACCACACCAAAACGGTACAATACCGTACGAGTACATTCATACGGTACCACACCACACCAAAACGGTGCAATACCGTACGAGTACTTCGTTACGGTACCAAACCACACCAAAACGGGGCAATACCGTCCGAGTACATCCATACGGTACCAACCCACACCAAAACGGTGCAATACCGCACGAGTACTTCGTTACGGTACCAAACCACACCAAAACGGTACAATACTGTACGAATACTTCGTTACGGTACCAAACCACACCAAAACGGTGCAATACCGTACGAGTACATCCATACGGTACCAAACCACATCAAAACGGTGCAATACGGTACGAGTACATTCATACGGTACCAAACCAAACCAAAACGGTGCAATACCGTGCGAGTACATCCATACGGTACCAAACCACACCAAAACGGTGCAATACCGTACGAGTACTTCGTAACGGTACAAAACCACACCAAAACGGTGCAATACCGTACAAGTACATCCATACGGTACCAAACCACACCAAAACGGTTCAATACCGTACGAGTACTTCGTTACGGTACCAAACCACACCAAAACGGTGCAAGACTGTACGAGTACTTCGTTACAGTACCAAACCACACCAAAACGGTGCAATACCGTACGAGTACTTCCATACGGTACCAAACCACACGAAAACGGTGCAATACCGTACGAGTACTTCGTTACGGTACCAAACCACAACAAAACGGTACAATACCGTACCAGAACTTCGTCACGGCACCAAACCACACTAAAACGTTGCAATACCGTACGAGTACATCCATACGGTACAAAACCACCCCAAAACGGTGCAATACCGTACGAGTACTTCGTTACGGTACCAAACCACACCAAAACGGTACAATACTGTACGAGTACATCCATACGGTACCAAACCACCCCAAAACGTTGCAATACCGTACGAGTACTTCGTTACGGTACCAAACCACACCAAAACGGTACAATACCGTACGACTACATCCATACGGTACCAAACCACCCCAAAACGGTTCAATACCGTTCAAGTACTTCGTTACGGTACCAAACCACACCAAAACGGTACAACACCGTACGAGTACATCCATACGGTACCAAACCACACCAAAACGGTGCAATACCGTACGAGTACTTCGTTACGGTACCAAACCACACTAAAACGGTGCAATACCGTACGAGTACTTCGTTACGGTACCAAACCACACCAAAACGGTACAATACCGTACGAGTACATCCATACGGTACCAAACCACACCAAAACGGTGCAATACCGTACGAGTACTTCGTTACGGTACCAAACCACACTAAAACGGTGCAATACCGTACGAGTACTTCGTTACGGTACCAAACCACACCAAAACGGTACAATACCGTACGAGTACATTCATACGGTACCAAACCACACCAAAACGGTGCAATACCGTACGAGTACTTCGTTACGGTACCAAACCACACCAAAACGGTGCAATACCGTACGAGTACTTCGTTACGGTACCAAACCACACCAAAACGGTACAATACCGTACGAGTACATCCAGACGGTACCAAACCACACCAAAACGGTGCAATACCGTAGGAGTACTTCGTTACGGTACCAAACCACACCAAAACGGTACAATACCCTACGAGTACATCCATACGGTACCAAACCACACCAAAACTGTGCAATACCGTACGAGTACTTCGTTACGGTACCAAACCACACCAAAACGGTGCAATAACGTACGAGTACTTCGTTACTGTACCAAACCACACCAAAACGGTACAATACCGTACGAGTACATCCATACGGTACCAAACCACACCAAAACGGTGCAATACCGTACGAGTAGTTCGTTACGGTACCAAACCACACCAAAACGGTGCAATACCGTACTAGTACATCCATACGGTACCATACCACACCAAAACGGTACAATACCGTACGAGTACATCCATACGGTACCAAACCAAACCAAAACGTTGCAATACCGTACGAGTACTTCGTTACGGTACCAAACCACACCAAAACGGTACAATACCGTACGAGTACATCCATACGGTACCAAACCACACCAAAACGGTGCAATACCGTACGAGTACTTCGTTACAGTACCAAACCACACCAAAACGGTACAATACCGTACGAGTACATCCATACGGTACCACACCACACCAAAACGGTGCAATACCGTACGAGTACTTCGTTACGGTACCACACCACACCAAAACGGTGCAAAACCGTACGAGTACTTCGTTACGGTACCAAACCACACCAAAACGGGGCAATACCGTCCGAGTACATCCATACGGTACCAACCCACACCAAAACGGTGCAATACCGTACGAGTACTTCGTTACGGTACCAAACCACACCAAAACGGTACAATACCGTACGAATACTTCGTTACGGTACCAAACCAAACCAAAACGGTGCAATACCGTACGAGTACATCCATACGGTACCAAACCACACCAAAATGGTGCAATACCGTACGAGTACTTCGTTACGGTACCAAACCACACCAAAACGGTACAATACCGTACGAGTACATCCATACGGTACCAAACCACCCCAAAACATTGCAATACCGTACGAGTACTTCGTTACGGTACCAAACCACACCAAAACGGTGCAATACCGTACGAGTACTTCATTACGGTACCAAACCAAACCAAAACGGTGCAATACCGTACGAGTACATCCATACGGTACCAAACCACACCAAAACGGTGCAATACCGTACGAGTACTTCGTTACGGTACCAAACCACACCAAAACGGTACAATACCGTACGAGAACTTCGTCACGGCACCAAACCACACTAAAACGTTGCAATACCGTACGAGTACATCCATACGGTACCAAACCACACCAAAACGGTGCAATACCGTACGAGTACTTCGTTACGGTACCAAACCACACTAAAACGGTGCAATACCGTACGAGTACTTCGTTACGGTACCAAACCACACCAAAACGGTACAATACCGTACGAGTACATCCATACGGTACCAAACCAAACCAAAACGGTGCAATACCGTGCGAGTACATCCATACGGTACCAAACCACACCAAAACGGTGCAATACCGTACGAGTACATCCATACGGTACCAAACCACACCAAAACGGTGCAATACCGTACGAGTACTTCGTTACGGTACCAAACCACACCAAAACGGTACAATACCGTACGAGTACATCCATACGGTACCAAACCACCCCAAAACATTGCAATACCGTACGAGTACATCGTTACGGTACCAAACCACACCAAAACGGTACAATACCGTACGAATACTTCGTTACGTTACCAAACCACACAAAAACGGTGCAATACCGTACGAGTACTTCGTTACGGTACCAAACCACACCAAAACGGTACAATACCGTACGAGTACATCCATACGGTACCAAACCACACCAAAACGGTGCAATACCGTACGAGTACTTCGTTACGGTACCAAACCACACTAAAACGGTGCAATACCGTACGAGTACTTCGTTACGGTACCAAACCACACCAAAACGGTACAATACCGTACGAGTACATTCATACGGTACCAAACCACACCAAAACGGTGCAATACCGTACGAGTACTTCGTTACGGTACCAAACCACACCAAAACGGTGCAATACCGTACGAGTACTTCGTTACGGTACCAAACCACACCAAAACGGTACAATACCGTACGAGTACATCCAGACGGTACCAAACCACACCAAAACGGTGCAATACCGTAGGAGTACTTCGTTACGGTACCAAACCACACCAAAACGGTACAATACCCTACGAGTACATCCATACGGTACCAAACCACACCAAAACTGTGCAATACCGTACGAGTACTTCGTTACGGTACCAAACCACACCAAAACGGTGCAATAACGTACGAGTACTTCGTTACTGTACCAAACCACACCAAAACGGTACAATACCGTACGAGTACATCCATACGGTACCAAACCACACCAAAACGGTGCAATACCGTACGAGTAGTTCGTTACGGTACCAAACCACACCAAAACGGTGCAATACCGTACTAGTACATCCATACGGTACCATACCACACCAAAACGGTACAATACCGTACGAGTACATCCATACGGTACCAAACCAAACCAAAACGTTGCAATACCGTACGAGTACTTCGTTACGGTACCAAACCACACCAAAACGGTACAATACCGTACGAGTACATCCATACGGTACCAAACCACACCAAAACGGTGCAATACCGTACGAGTACTTCGTTACAGTACCAAACCACACCAAAACGGTACAATACCGTACGAGTACATCCATACGGTACCACACCACACCAAAACGGTGCAATACCGTACGAGTACTTCGTTACGGTACCACACCACACCAAAACGGTGCAAAACCGTACGAGTACTTCGTTACGGTACCAAACCACACCAAAACGGGGCAATACCGTCCGAGTACATCCATACGGTACCAACCCACACCAAAACGGTGCAATACCGTACGAGTACTTCGTTACGGTACCAAACCACACCAAAACGGTACAATACCGTACGAATACTTCGTTACGGTACCAAACCAAACCAAAACGGTGCAATACTGTACGAGTACATCCATACGGTACCAAACCACACCAAAATGGTGCAATACCGTACGAGTACTTCGTTACGGTACCAAACCACACCAAAACGGTACAATACCGTACGAGTACATCCATACGGTACCAAACCACCCCAAAACATTGCAATACCGTACGAGTACTTCGTTACGGTACCAAACCACACCAAAACGGTGCAATACCGTACGAGTACTTCATTACGGTACCAAACCAAACCAAAACGGTGCAATACCGTACGAGTACATCCATACGGTACCAAACCACACCAAAACGGTGCAATACCGTACGAGTACTTCGTTACGGTACCAAACCACACCAAAACGGTACAATACCGTACGAGAACTTCGTCACGGCACCAAACCACACTAAAACGTTGCAATACCGTACGAGTACATCCATACGGTACCAAACCACACCAAAACGGTGCAATACCGTACGAGTACTTCGTTACGGTACCAAACCACACTAAAACGGTGCAATACCGTACGAGTACTTCGTTACGGTACCAAACCACACCAAAACGGTACAATACCGTACGAGTACATCCATACGGTACCAAACCAAACCAAAACGGTGCAATACCGTGCGAGTACATCCATACGGTACCAAACCACACCAAAACGGTGCAATACCGTACGAGTACATCCATACGGTACCAAACCACACCAAAACGGTGCAATACCGTACGAGTACTTCGTTACGGTACCAAACCACACCAAAACGGTACAATACCGTACGAGTACATCCATACGGTACCAAACCACCCCAAAACATTGCAATACCGTACGAGTACATCGTTACGGTACCAAACCACACCAAAACGGTACAATACCGTACGAATACTTCGTTACGTTACCAAACCACACAAAAACGGTGCAATACCGTACGAGTACTTCGTTACGGTACCAAACCACACCAAAACGGTGCAATACCGTACGAGTACTTCGTTACGGTACCAAACCACACCAAAACGGTGCAATACCGTACGAGTACATCCATACGGTACCAAACCACACCAAAACGGTGCAATACCGTACGAGTACTTCGTTACCGTACCAAACCACACCAAAACGGTACAATACCGTACGAGTACATCCATACGGTACCAAACCACCCCAAAACGTTGCAATACCGTACGAGTACTTCGTTACGGTACCAAACCACACCAAAACGGTACAATACCGTACGAGTACATCCATACGGTACCAAACCACCCCAAAACGTTGCAATACCGTACGAGTACTTCGTTACGGTACCAAACCACACCAAAACGGTACAATACCGTACGAGTACATCCATACGGTACTAAACCACACCAAAACGGTGCAATACCGTACGAGTACTTCGTTACCGTACCAAACCACACCAAAACGGTACAATACCGTACGAGTACATCCATACGGTACCACACCACACCAAAACGGATCAATACCGTACGAGTACTTCGTTACGGTACCAAACCACACCAAAACGGTACAATACCGTACGAGTACATCCATACGGTACCAAACCACACCAAAACGGTGCAATACCGTACGAGTACTTCGTTACAGTACCAAACCACACCAAAACGGTACAATACCGTACAAGTACATCCATACGGTACCCCACCACACCAAAACTGTGCAATACCGTACGAGTACTTCGTTACGGTACCAAACCACACCAAAACGGGGCAATACCGTCCGAGTACATCCATACGGTACCAACCCACACCAAAACGGTGCAATACCGTACGAGTACTTCGTTACGGTACCAAACCACACAAAAACGGTACAATACCGTACGAATACTTCGTTACGGTACCAAACCACACCAAAACGGTGCAATACCGTACGAGTACTTCGTTACGGTACCAAACCACACCAAAACGGTACAATACCGTACGAGAACTTCGTCATGGCACCAAACCACACTAAAACGTTGCAATACCGTACGAGTACATCCATACGGTACAAAACCACCCCAAAACGGTGCAATACCGTACGAGTACTTCGTTACGGTACCAAACCACACCAAAACGGTACAATACCGTACGAATACTTCGTTACGGTACCAAACCACACCAAAACGGTGCAATACCGTACGAGTACTTCGTTACGGTACCAAACCAAACCAAAACGGTACAATACCGTACGAATACTTCGTTACGGTACCAAACCACACCAAAACGGTGCAATACCGTACGAGTACTTCGTTACGGTACCAAACCACACCAAAACGGTGCAATACCGTACGAGTACATCCATACGGTACCAAACCACACCAAAACGGTGCAATACCGTACGAGTACTTCGTTACGGTACAAGACCACACCAAAACGGTGCAATACCGTACGAGTACATCCATACGGTACCAAACCACACCAAAACGGTTCAATACCGTACGAGTACTTCGTTACGGTACCAACCCACACCAAAACGGTGCAATACCGTACGAGTACATCCATACGGTACCAAACCACACCAAAACGGTGCAATATCGTACGAGTACTTCGTTACGGTACCAAACCACACCAAAACGGTACAATACCGTACGAGAACTTCGTCACGGCACCAAACCACACTAAAACGGTGCAATACCGTACGAGTACATCCATAGGGTACCAAACCACACCAAAACGGTGCAATACCGTACGAGTACTTCGTTACGGTACCAAACCACACCAAAACGGTGCAATATCGTACGAGTACATCCATACGGTACCAAACCACACCAAAACGGTGCAATACGGTACGAGTACATTCATACGGTACCAAACCAAACCAAAATGGTGCAATACCGTGCGAGTACATCCATACGGTACCAAACCACACCAAAACGGTGCAATACCGTACGAGTACTTCGTTACGGTACAAAACCACACCAAAACGGTGCAATACCGTACGAGTACATCCATACGGTACCAAACCACACCAAAACGGTTCAATACCGTACGAGTACTTCGTTACGGTACCAAACCACACCAAAACGGTGCAATACCGTACGAGTACATCCATACGGTACCAAACCACACCAAAACGGTGCAATATCGTACGAGTACTTCGTTACGGTACCAAACCACACCAAAACGGTACAATACCGTACGAGAACTTCGTCACGGCACCAAACCACACTAAAACGGTGCAATACCGTACGAGTACATCCATAGGGTACCAAACCACACCAAAACGGTGCAATACCGTACGAGTACTTCGTTACGGTACCAAACCACACCAAAACGGTGCAATATCGTACGAGTACATCCATACGGTACCAAACCACACCAAAACGGTGCAATACGGTACGAGTACATTCATACGGTACCAAACCAAACCAAAATGGTGCAATACCGTGCGAGTACATCCATACGGTACCAAACCACACCAAAACGGTGCAATACCGTACGAGTACTTCGTTACGGTACAAAACCACACCAAAATGGTGCAATACCGTACGAGTACATCCATAGGGTACCAAACCACACCAAAACGGTGCAATACCGTACGAGTACTTCGTTACGGTACCAAACCACACCAAAACGGTACAATACCGTACGAGTACATCCATACGGTACCAAACCACACCAAAACGGTGCAATACCGTACGAGTACTTCGTTACAGTACCAAACCACACCAAAACAGTCCAATACCGTACGAGTACATCCATACGGAACCACACCACACCAAAACGGTGCAATACCGTACGAGTACTTCGTTACGGTACCAAACCACCCCGAAACGGGGCAATACCGTCCGAGTACATCCATACGGAACCAACCCACACCAAAACGGTGCAATACCGTACGAGTACTTCGTTACGGTACCAAACCAGACCAAAACGGTACAATACCGTACGAGAACTTCGTCACGGCACCAAACCACACTAAAACGTTGCAATACCGTACGAGTACATCCATACGGTACGAAACCACCCCAAAACGATGCAATACCGTACGAGTACTTCGTTACGGTACCAAACCACACCAAAACGGTACAATACCGTACGAGTACATCCATACGGTACCAAACCACCCCAAAACATTGCAATACCGTACGAGTACTTCGTTACGGTACCAAACCACACCAAAACGGTACAATACCGTACGAATACTTCGTTACGGTACCAAACCACACCAAAACGGTGCAATACCGTACGAGTACTTCGTTACGGTACCAAACCACACCAAAACGGTGCAATACCGTACGAGTACATCCATACGGTACCAAACCACACCAAAACGGTGCAATACCGTACGAGTACTTCGTTACGGTACCAAACCACACCAAAACGGTACAATACCGTACGAGAACTTCGTCACGGCACCAAACCACACTAAAACGTTGCAATACCGTACGAGTACATCCATACGGTACCAAACCACCCCAAAACGGTGCAATCCCGTACGAGTACTTCGTTACGGTACCAAACCACACCAAAACGGTACAATACCGTACGAGTACATCCATACGGTACCAAACAACCCCAAAACGTTGCAATACCGTACGAGTACTTCGTTACGGTACCAAACCACACCAAAACGGTACAATACCGTACGAGTACATCCATACGGTACTAAACCACACCAAAACGGTGCAATACCGTACGAGTACTTCGTTACCGTACCAAACCACACCAAAACGGTACAATACCGTACGAGTACATCCATACGGTACCACACCACACCAAAACGGTGCAATACCGTACGAGTACTTCGTTACGGTACCAAACCACACCAAAACGGTACAATACCGTACGAGTACATCCATACGGTACCAAACCACACCAAAACGGTGCAATACCGTACGAGTACTTCGTTACAGTACCAAACCACACCAAAACGGTACAATACCGTACAAGTACATCCATACGGTACCACACCACACCAAAACGGTGCAATACCGTACGAGTACTTCGTTACGGTAACAAAGCACACCAAAACGGGGCAATACCGTCCGAGTACATCCATACGGTACCAACCCACACCAAAACGGTGCAATACCGTACGAGTACTTCGTTACGGTACCAAACCACACCAAAACGGTACAATACCGTACGAATACTTCGTTACGGTACCAAACCACACCAAAACGGTGCAATACCGTACGAGTACATCCATACGGTACCAAACCACATCAAAACGGTGCAATACGGTACGAGTACATTCATACGGTACCAAACCAAACCAAAACGGTGCAATACCGTGCGAGTACATCCATACGGTACCAAACCACACCGAAACGGTGCAATACCGTACGAGTACATCCATACGGTACCAAACCACACCAAAACGGTGCAATACCGTACGAGTACTTCGTTACGGTACCAAACCACACCAAAACGGTACAATACCGTACGAGTACATCCATACGGTACCAAACCACCCCAAAACATTGCAATACCGTACGAGTACTTCGTTACGGTACCAAACCACACCAAAACGGTACAATACCGTACGAATACTTCGTTACGGTACCAAACCACACCAAAACGGTGCAATACCGTACGAGTACTTCGTTACGGTACCAAACCACACCAAAACGGTGCAATACCGTACGAGTACATCCATACGGTACCAAACCACACCAAAACGGTGCAATACCGTACGAGTACTTCGTTACGGTACCAAACCACACCAAAACGGTACAATACCGTACGAGAACTTCGTCACGGCACCAAACCACACTAAAACGTTGCAATACCGTACGAGTACATCCATACGGTACCAAACCACCCCAAAACGGTGCAATACCGTACGAGTACTTCGTTACGGTACCAAACCACACCAAAACGGTACAATACCGTACGAGTACATCCATACAGTACCAAACCACCCCAAAACGTTGCAATACCGTACGAGTACTTCGTTACGGTACCAAACCACACCAAAACGGTACAATACCGTACGAGTACATCCATACGGTACTAAACCACACCAAAACGGTGCAATACCGTACGAGTACTTCGTTACCGTACCAAACCACACCAAAACGGTACAATACCGTACGAGTACATCCATACGGTACCACACCACACCAAAACGGTGCAATACCGTACGAGTACTTCGTTACGGTACCAAACCACACCAAAACGGTACAATACCGTACGAGTACATCCATACGGTACCAAACCACACCAAAACGGTGCAATACCGTACGAGTACTTCGTTACAGTACCAAACCACACCAAAACGGTACAATACCGTACAAGTACATCCATACGGTACCACACCACACCAAAACTGTGCAATACCGTACGAGTACTTCGTTACGGTACCAAACCACACCAAAACGGGGCAATACCGTCCGAGTACATCCATACGGTACCAACCCACACCAAAACGGTGCAATACCGTACGAGTACTTCGTTACGGTACCAAACCACACAAAAACGGTACAATACCGTACGAATACTTCGTTACGGTACCAAACCACACCAAAACGGTACAATACCGTACGAGAACTTCGTCACGGCACCAAACCACACTAAAACGTTGCAATACCGTACGAGTACATCCATACGGTACCAAACCACCCCAAAACGGTGCAATACCGTACGAGTACTTCGTTACGGTACCAAACCACACCAAAACGGTACAATACCGTACGAATACTTCGTTACGGTACCAAACCACACCAAAACGGTGCAATACCGTACGAGTACTTCGTTACGGTACCAAACCAAACCAAAACGGTACAATACCGTACGAATACTTCGTTACGGTACCAAACCACACCAAAACGGTGCAATACCGTACGAGTACTTCGTTACGGTACCAAACCACACCAAAACGGTGCAATACCGTACGAGTACATCCATACGGTACCAAACCACACCAAAACGGTGTAATACCGTACGAGTACTTCGTTACGGTACAAAACCACACCAAAACGGTGCAATACCGTACGAGTACATCCATACGGTACCAAACCACACCAAAACGGTTCAATACCGTACGAGTACTTCGTTACGGTACCAACCCACACCAAAACGGTGCAATACCGTACGAGTACATCCATACGGTACCAAACCACACCAAAACGGTGCAATATCGTACGAGTACTTCGTTACGGTACCAAACCACACCAAAACGGTACAATACCGTACGAGAACTTCGTCACGGCACCAAACCACACTAAAACGGTGCAATACCGTACGAGTACATCCATAGGGTACCAAACCACACCAAAACGGTGCAATACCGTACGAGTACTTCGTTACGGTACCAAACCACACCAAAACGGTGCAATATCGTACGAGTACATCCATACGGTACCAAACCACACCAAAACGGTGCAATACGGTACGAGTACATTCATACGGTACCAAACCAAACCAAAATGGTGCAATACCGTGCGAGTACATCCATACGGTACCAAACCACACCAAAACGGTGCAATACCGTACGAGTACTTCGTTACGGTACAAAACCACACCAAAACGGTGCAATACCGTACGAGTACATCCATACGGTACCAAACCACACCAAAACGGTTCAATACCGTACGAGTACTTCGTTACGGTACCAAACCACACCAAAACGGTGCAATACCGTACGAGTACATCCATACGGTACCAAACCACACCAAAACGGTGCAATATCGTACGAGTACTTCGTTACGGTACCAAACCACACCAAAACGGTACAATACCGTACGAGAACTTCGTCACGGCACCAAACCACACTAAAACGTTGCAATACCGTACGAGTACATCCATAGGGTACCAAACCACACCAAAACGGTGCAATACCGTACGAGTACTTCGTTACGGTACCAAACCACACCAAAACGGTGCAATATCGTACGAGTACATCCATACGGTACCAAACCACACCAAAACGGTGCAATACGGTACGAGTACATTCATACGGTACCAAACCAAACCAAAATGGTGCAATACCGTGCGAGTACATCCATACGGTACCAAACCACACCAAAACGGTGCAATACCGTACGAGTACTTCGTTACGGTACAAAACCACACCAAAACGGTGCAATACCGTACGAGTACATCCATAGGGTACCAAACCACACCAAAACGGTGCAATACCGTACGAGTACTTCGTTACGGTACCAAACCACACCAAAACGGTACAATACCGTACGAGTACATCCATACGGTACCAAACCACACCAAAACGGTGCAATACCGTACGAGTACTTCGTTACAGTACCAAACCACACCAAAACGGTCCAATACCGTACGAGTACATCCATACGGAACCACACCACACCAAAACGGTGCAATACCATACGAGTACTTCGTTACGGTACCAAACCACCCCAAAACTGGGCAATACCGTCCGAGTACATCCATACGGTACCAACCCACACCAAAACGGTGCAATACCGTACGAGTACTTCGTTACGGTACCAAACCAGACCAAAACGGTACAATACCGTACGAGAACTTCGTCACGGCACCAAACCACACTAAAACGTTGCAATACCGTACGAGTACATCCATACGGTACGAAACCACCCCAAAACGATGCAATACCGTACGAGTACTTCGTTACGGTACCAAACCACACCAAAACGGTACAATACCGTACGAGTACGTCCATACGGTACCAAACCACCCCAAAACGGTGCAATACCGTACGAGTACTTCGTTACGGTACAAAGCCACACCAAAACGGTACAATACCGTACGAGTACATCCATACGGTACTAAACCACCCCAAAACGGTGCAATACCGTACGAGTACTTCGTTACGGTACCAAAACACACCAAAACGGTACAATACCGTACGAGTACATCCATACGGTACCAAACCACACCAAAACTGTGCAATACCGTACGAGTACTTCGTTACGGTACCAAACCACACCAAAACGGTGCAATAACGTACGAGTACTTCGTTACTGTACCAAACCACACCAAAACGGTCCAATACCGTACGAGTAGATCCTTACGGTATCAAACCACACCAAAACGGTGCAATACCGTACGAGTACTTCGTTACGGTACCAAACCACACCAAAACGGTACAATACGATACGAGAACTTCGTCACGGCACCAAACCACACTAAAACGGTGCAATACCGTACGAGTACATCCATACGGTACCAAACCACACAAAAACGGTGCAATACCGAACGAGTACTTCGTTACGGTACCGAAGCACACCAAAACGGTACAATACCGTATGACTACATCCATACGGTACCAAACCACCGCAAAACGGTTCAATACCGTACGAGTACTTCGTTACGGTACCAAACCACACCAAAACGGTACAATACCGTACGAGAACATCCTACGGTACCAAACCACACCAAAACGGTGCAATACCGTACGAGACTTCGTTACGGTACCAAACCACACCAAAATGGTTCAATACCGTACGTGTACTTCGTTACGGTACCAAACCACACCAAAACGGTGCAATACCGTACGAGTACATCCATACGGTACCAAACCACACCAAAACGGTGCAATATTGTACGAGTACTTCGTTACGGTACCAAACCACACCAAAACGGTGCAATACCGTACGAGTACTTCGTTACGGTACTAAACCACCCCAAAACGGTGCAATACCGTACGAGTACATCCATACGGTACCAAACCACACCAAAACGGTGCAATACCGTACGAGTACTTCGTTACGGTACCAAACCACACCAAAACGGTACAATACCGTACGACTACATCCATACGGTACCAAACCAACCCAAAACGGTGCAATACCGTACGAGTACTTCGTTACGGTACCAAAGCACACCAAAACGGTACAACACCATACGAGTACATCCATACGGTACCAAACCACACCAAAACGGTGCAATACCGTACGAGTACTTCGTTACGGTACCAAACAACACAAAAACGGTGCAATACCGTACGAGTACTTCGTTACGGTACCAAAAACCACCAAAACGGTACAATACCGTACGAGTACTTCGTTACGGTACCAAACCACACCAAAACGGTACAATACTATACGAGTACTTCGTTACGGTACCAAACCACACCAAAACGGTACAATACCCTACGAGTACATCCATACGGTACCAAACCACACCAAAATTGTGCAATACCGTACGAGTACTTCGTTACGGTACCAAACCACACCAAAACGGTGCAATAACGTACGAGTACTTCGTTACGGTACCAAACCACACCAAAACGGTACAATACCGTACGAGTACATCCATACGGTACCAAACCACACCAAAACGGTGCAATACCGTACGAGTACTTCGTTACGGTACCAAATCACACCAAAACGGTACAATACTGTACGAGTACATCCATACGGTACCAAACCACACCAAAACGGTGCAATACCGTACGAGTACTTCGTTACGGTACCAAACCACACCAAAACGGTGCAATACCGTACGAGTACTTCGTTACGGTACAAAACCACACCAAAACGGTGCAATACCGTACGAGTACATCCATACGGTACCAAACCACACCAAAACGGTGCAATATTGTACGAGTACATCGTTACGGTACCAAACCACACCAAAACGGTGCAATACCGTACGAGTACTTCGTTACGGTACCAAACCACACCAAAACGGTACAATACCGTACGAGAACTTCGTCACGGCACCAAACCACACTAAAACGTTGCAATACCGTACGAGTACATCCATAGGGTACCAAACCACACCAAAACGGTGCAATACCGTACGAGTACTTCGTTACGGTACCAAACCACACCAAAACGGTGCAATATCGTACGAGTACATCCATACGGTACCAAACCACACCAAAACGGTGCAATACGGTACGAGTACATTCATACGGTACCAAACCAAACCAAAATGGTGCAATACCGTGCGAGTACATCCATACGGTACCAAACCACACCAAAACGGTGCAATACCGTACGAGTACTTCGTTACGGTACAAAACCACACCAAAACGGTGCAATACCGTACGAGTACATCCATAGGGTACCAAACCACACCAAAACGGTGCAATACCGTACGAGTACTTCTTTACGGTACCAAACCACACCAAAACGGTACAATACCGTACGAGTACATCCATACGGTACCAAACCACACCAAAACGGTGCAATACCGTACGAGTACTTCGTTACAGTACCAAACCACACCAAAACGGTCCAATACCGTACGAGTACATCCATACGGAACCACACCACCCCAAAACGGTGCAATACCATACGAGTACTTCGTTACGGTACCAAACCACCCCAAAACTGGGCAATACCGTCCGAGTACATCCATACGGTACCAACCCACACCAAAACGGTGCAATACCGTACGAGTACTTCGTTACGGTACCAAACCAGACCAAAACGGTACAATACCGTACGAGAACTTCGTCACGGCACCAAACCACACTAAAACGTTGCAATACCGTACGAGTACATCCATACGGTACGAAACCACCCCAAAACGATGCAATACCGTACGAGTACTTCGTTACGGTACCAAACCACACCAAAACGGTACAATACCGTACGAGTACGTCCATACGGTACCAAACCACCCCAAAACGGTGCAATACCGTACGAGTACTTCGTTACGGTACAAAGCCACACCAAAACGGTACAATACCGTACGAGTACATCCATACGGTACTAAACCACCCCAAAACGGTGCAATACCGTACGAGTACTTCGTTACGGTACCAAAACACACCAAAACGGTACAATACCGTACGAGTACATCCATACGGTACCAAACCACACCAAAACTGTGCAATACCGTACGAGTACTTCGTTACGGTACCAAACCACACCAAAACGGTGCAATAACGTACGAGTACTTCGTTACTGTACCAAACCACACCAAAACGGTCCAATACCGTACGAGTAGATCCTTACGGTATCAAACCACACCAAAACGGTGAAATACCGTACGAGTACTTCGTTACGGTACCAAACCACACCAAAACGGTACAATACGATACGAGAACTTCGTCACGGCACCAAACCACACTAAAACGGTGCAATACCGTACGAGTACATCCATACGGTACCAAACCACACAAAAACGGTGCAATACCGAACGAGTACTTCGTTACGGTACCGAAGCACACCAAAACGGTACAATACCATATGACTACATCCATACGGTACCAAACCACCGCAAAACGGTTCAATACCGTACGAGTACTTCGTTACGGTACCAAACCACACCAAAACGGTACAATACCGTACGAGAACATCCTACGGTACCAAACCACACCAAAACGGTGCAATACCGTACGAGTACTTCGTTACGGTACCAAACCACACCAAAATGGTTCAATACCGTACGTGTACTTCGTTACGGTACCAAACCACACCAAAACGGTGCAATACCGTACGAGTACATCCATACGGTACCAAACCACACCAAAACGGTGCAATATTGTACGAGTACTTCGTTACGGTACCAAACCACACCAAAACGGTGCAATACCGTACGAGTACTTCGTTACGGTACTAAACCACCCCAAAACGGTGCAATACCGTACGAGTACATCCATACGGTACCAAACCACACCAAAACGGTGCAATACCGTACGAGTACTTCGTTACGGTACCAAACCACACCAAAACGGTACAATACCGTACGACTACATCCATACGGTACCAAACCAACCCAAAACGGTGCAATACCGTACGAGTACTTCGTTACGGTACCAAAGCACACCAAAACGGTACAACACCATACGAGTACATCCATACGGTACCAAACCACACCAAAACGGTGCAATACCGTACGAGTACTTCGTTACGGTACCAAACAACACAAAAACGGTGCAATACCGTACGAGTACTTCGTTACGGTACCAAAAACCACCAAAACGGTACAATACCGTACGAGTACTTCGTTACGGTACCAAACCACACCAAAACGGTACAATACTATACGAGTACTTCGTTACGGTACCAAACCACACCAAAACGGTACAATACCCTACGAGTACATCCATACGGTACCAAACCACACCAAAACTGTGCAATACCGTACGAGTACTTTGTTACGGTACCAAACCACACCAAAACGGTGCAATAACGTACGAGTACTTCGTTACGGTACCAAACCACACCAAAACGGTACAATACCGTACGAGTACATCCATACGGTACCAAACCACACCAAAACGGTGCAATACCGTACGAGTACTTCGTTACGGTACCAAATCACACCAAAACGGTACAATACTGTACGAGTACATCCATACGGTACCAAACCACACCAAAACGGTGCAATACCGTACGAGTACTTCGTTACGGTACCAAACCACACCAAAACGGTGCAATACCGTACGAGTACTTCGTTACGGTACAAAACCACACCAAAACGGTGCAATACCGTACGAGTACATCCATACGGTACCAAACCACACCAAAACGGTGCAATATTGTACGAGTACATCGTTACGGTACCAAACCACACCAAAACGGTGCAATACCGTACGAGTACTTCGTTACGGTACTAAACCACCCCAAAACGGTGCAATACCGTACGAGTACATCCATACGGTACCAAACCACACCAAAACGGTGCAATACCGTCCGAGTACTTCGTTACGGTACCAAACCACACCAAAACGGTACAATACCGTACGACTACATCCATACGGTACCAAACCACCCCAAAACGGTGCAATACCGTACGAGTACTTCGTTACGGTACCAAACCACACCAAAACGGTACAACACCATACGAGTACATCCATACGGTACCAAACCACACCAAAACGGTGCAATACCGTACGAGTACTTCGTTACGGTACCAAACAACACAAAAACGGTGCAATACCGTACGAGTACTTCGTTACGGTACCAAAAACCACCAAAACGGTACAATACCGTACGAGTACTTCGTTACGGTACCAAACCACACCAAAACGGTACAATACTATACGAGTACTTCGTTACGGTACCAAACCACACCAAAACGGTACAATACCCTACGAGTACATCCATACGGTACAATACCACACCAAAACTGTGCAATACCGTACGAGTACTTCGTTACGGTACCAAACCACACCAAAACGGTGCAATAACGTACGAGTACTTCGTTACGGTACCAAACCACACCAAAACGGTACAATACCGTACGAGTACATCCATACGGTACGAAACCACCCCAAAACGATGCAATACCGTACGAGTACTTCGTTACGGTACCAAACCACACCAAAACGGTACAATACCGTACGAGTACGTCCATACGGTACCAAACCACCCCAAAACGGTGCAATACCGTACGAGTACTTCGTTACGGTACAAAGCCACACCAAAACGGTACAATACCGTACGAGTACATCCATACGGTACTAAACCACCCCAAAACGGTGCAATACCGTACGAGTACTTCGTTACGGTACCAAAACACACCAAAACGGTACAATACCGTACGAGTACATCCATACGGTACCAAACCACACCAAAACTGTGCAATACCGTACGAGTACTTCGTTACGGTACCAAACCACACCAAAACGGTGCAATAACGTACGAGTACTTCGTTACTGTACCAAACCACACCAAAACGGTCCAATACCGTACGAGTAGATCCTTACGGTATCAAACCACACCAAAACGGTGCAATACCGTACGAGTACTTCGTTACGGTACCAAACCACACCAAAACGGTACAATACGATACGAGAACTTCGTCACGGCACCAAACCACACTAAAACGGTGCAATACCGTACGAGTACATCCATACGGTACCAAACCACACAAAAACGGTGCAATACCGAACGAGTACTTCGTTACGGTACCGAAGCACACCAAAACGGTACAATACCGTATGACTACATCCATACGGTACCAAACCACCGCAAAACGGTTCAATACCGTACGAGTACTTCGTTACGGTACCAAACCACACCAAAACGGTACAATACCGTACGAGAACATCCTACGGTACCAAACCACACCAAAACGGTGCAATACCGTACGAGTACTTCGTTACGGTACCAAACCACACCAAAATGGTTCAATACCGTACGTGTACTTCGTTACGGTACCAAACCACACCAAAACGGTGCAATACCGTACGAGTACATCCATACGGTACCAAACCACACCAAAACGGTGCAATATTGTACGAGTACTTCGTTACGGTACCAAACCACACCAAAACGGTGCAATACCGTACGAGTACTTCGTTATGGTACTAAACCACCCCAAAACGGTGCAATACCGTACGAGTACATCCATACGGTACCAAACCACACCAAAACGGTGCAATACCGTACGAGTACTTCGTTACGGTACCAAACCACACCAAAACGGTACAATACCGTACGACTACATCCATACGGTACCAAACCAACCCAAAACGGTGCAATACCGTACGAGTACTTCGTTACGGTACCAAAGCACACCAAAACGGTACAACACCATACGAGTACATCCATACGGTACCAAACCACACCAAAACGGTGCAATACCGTACGAGTACTTCGTTACGGTACCAAACAACACAAAAACGGTGCAATACCGTACGAGTACTTCGTTACGGTACCAAAAACCACCAAAACGGTACAATACCGTACGAGTACTTCGTTACGGTACCAAACCACACCAAAACGGTACAATACTATACGAGTACTTCGTTACGGTACCAAACCACACCAAAACGGTACAATACCCTACGAGTACATCCATACGGTACCAAACCACACCAAAACTGTGCAATACCGTACGAGTACTTCGTTACGGTACCAAACCACACCAAAACGGTGCAATAACGTACGAGTACTTCGTTACGGTACAAAACCACACCAAAACGGTACAATACCGTACGAGTACATCCATACGGTACCAAACCACACCAAAACGGTGCAATACCGTACGAGTACTTCGTTACGGTACCAAATCACACCAAAACGGTACAATACTGTACGAGTACATCCATACGGTACCAAACCACACCAAAACGGTGCAATACCGTACGAGTACTTCGTTACGGTACCAAACCACACCAAAACGGTGCAATACCGTACGAGTACTTCGTTACGGTACAAAACCACACCAAAACGGTGCAATACCGTACGAGTACATCCATACGGTACCAAACCACACCAAAACGGTGCAATATTGTACGAGTACATCGTTACGGTACCAAACCACACCAAAACGGTGCAATACCGTACGAGTACTTCGTTACGGTACTAAACCACCCCAAAACGGTGCAATACCGTACGAGTACATCCATACGGTACCAAACCACACCAAAACGGTGCAATACCGTCCGAGTACTTCGTTACGGTACCAAACCACACCAAAACGGTACAATACCGTACGACTACATCCATACGGTACCAAACCACCCCAAAACGGTGCAATACCGTACGAGTACTTCGTTACGGTACCAAACCACACCAAAACAGTACAACACCATACGAGTACATCCATACGGTACCAAACCACACCAAAACGGTGCAATACCGTACGAGTACTTCGTTACGGTACCAAACAACACAAAAACGGTGCAATACCGTACGAGTACTTCGTTACGGTACCAAAAACCACCAAAACGGTACAATACCGTACGAGTACTTCGTTACGGTACCAAACCACACCAAAACGGTACAATACTGTACGAGTACTTCGTTACGGTACCAAACCACACCAAAACGGTACAATACCGTACGAGTACATCCATACGGTACCAAACCACACCAAAACTGTGCAATACCGTACGAGTACTTCGTTACGGTACCAAACCACACCAAAACGGTGCAATAACGTACGAGTACTTCGTTACGGTACCAAACCACACCAAAACGGTACAATACCGTACGAGTACATCCATACGGTACCAAACCACACCAAAACGGTGCAATACCGTACGAGTACTTCGTTACGGTACCAAACCACACCAAAATGGTGCAATACCTTACGAGTACATCCATACGGTACCAAACCACACCAAAACGGTACAATACCGTACGAGTACATCTATACGGTACCAAACCACACCAAAACGGTGCAATACCATACGAGTACTTCGTTACGGTACCAAACCACACCAAAACGGTACAATACCGTACGAGTACATTCATACGGTACCACACCACACCAAAACGGTGCAATACCGTACGAGTACTTCGTTACGGTACCAAACCACACCAAAACGGGGCAATACCGTCCGAGTACATCCATACGGTACCAACCCACACCAAAACGGTGCAATACCGTACGAGTACTTCGTTACGGTACCAAACCACACCAAAACGGTACAATACTGTACGAATACTTCGTTACGGTACCAAACCACACCAAAACGGTGCAATACCGTACGAGTACATCCATACGGTACCAAACCACATCAAAACGGTGCAATACGGTACGAGTACATTCATACGGTACCAAACCAAACCAAAACGGTGCAATACCGTGCGAGTACATCCATACGGTACCAAACCACACCAAAACGGTGCAATACCGTACGAGTACTTCGTAACGGTACAAAACCACACAAAAACGGTACCAAACCACACCAAAACGGTGCAATACCGTACGAGTACATCCATACGGTACCAAACCACACCAAAACGGTGCAATACCGTACGAGTACTTCGTTACGGTACCAAACCACACCAAAACGGTACAATACCGTACCAGAACTTCGTCACGGCACAAAACCACACTAAAACGTTTCAATACCGTACGAGTACATCCATACGGTACAAAACCACCCCAAAACGGTGCAATACCGTACGAGTACTTCGTTACGGTACCAAACCACAGCAAAACGGTACAATACTGTACGAGTACATCCATACGGTACCAAACCACCCCAAAACGTTGCAATACCGTACGAGTACTTCGTTACGGTACCAAACCACACCAAAACGGTACAATACCGTACGACTACATCCATACGGTACCAAACCACCCCAAAACGGTTCAATACCGTTTGAGTACTTCGTTACGGTACCAAACCACACCAAAACGGTACAACACCGTACGAGTACATCCATACGGTACCAAACCACACCAAAACGGTTCAATACCGTACGAGTACTTCGTTACGGTACCAAACCACACTAAAACGGTGCAATACCGTACGAGTACTTCGTTACGGTACCAAACCACACCAAAACGGTACAATACCGTACGAGTGCATCCATACGGTACCAAACCACACCAAAACGGTGCAATACCGTACGAGTACTTCGTTACGGTACCAAACCACACCAAAACGGTACAATACCGTACGAGTACATTCATACGGTACCAAACCACACCAAAACGGTGCAATACCGTACGAGTACTTCGTTACGGTACCAAACCACACCAAAACGGTGCAATACCGTACGAGTACTTCGTTACGGTACCAAACCACACCAAAACGGTACAATACCGTACGAGTACATCCAGACGATACCAAACCACACCAAAACGGTGCAATACCGTAGGAGTACTTCGTTACGGTACCAAACCACACCAAAACGGTACAATACCCTACGAGTACATCCATACGGTACCAAACCACACCAAAACTGTGCAATACCGTACGAGTACTTCGTTACGGTACCAAACCACACCAAAACGGTGCAATACCGTACGAGTACTTCGTTACGGTACCAAACCACACCAAAACGGTACAATACCGTACGAGTACATCCAGACGGTACCAAACCACACCAAAACGGTGCAATACCGTAGGAGTACTTCGTTACGGTACCAAACCACACCAAAACGGTACAATACCCTACGAGTACATCCATACGGTACCAAACCACACCAAAACTGTGCAATACCGAACGAGTACTTCGTTACGGTACCAAACCACACCAAAACGGTTCAATAACGTACGAGTACTTCGTTACGGTACCAAACCACACCAAAACGGTACAATACCGTACGAGTACATCCATACGGTACCAAACCACACCAAAACGGTGCAATACCGTACGAGTACTTCGTTACGGTACCAAACCACACCAAAACGGTACAATACTGTACGAATACTTCGTTACGGTACCAAACCACACCAAAACGGTGCAATACCGTACGAGTACATCCATACGGTACCAAACCACATCAAAACGGTGCAATACGGTACGAGTACATTCATACGGTACCAAACCAAACCAAAACGGTGCAATACCGTGCGAGTACATCCATACGGTACCAAACCACACCAAAACGGTGCAATTCCGTACGAGTACTTCGTAACGGTACAAAACCACACCAAAACGGTGCAATACCGTACGAGTACATCCATACGGTACCAAACCACACCAAAACGGTTCAATACCGTACGAGTACTTCGTTACGGTACCAAACCACACCAAAACGGTGCAAGACCGTACGAGTACTTCTTTACGGTACCAAACCACACCAAAACGGTGCAATACCGTACGAGTACATCCATACGGTACCAAACCACACCAAAACGGTGCAATACCGTACGAGTACTTCGTTACGGTACCAAACCACACCAAAACGGTACAATACCGTACCAGAACTTCGTCACGGCACAAAACCACACTAAAACGTTTCAATACCGTACGAGTACATCCATACGGTACAAAACCACCCCAAAACGGTGCAATACCGTACGAGTACTTCGTTACGGTACCAAACCACAGCAAAACGGTACAATACTGTACGAGTACATCCATACGGTACCAAACCACCCCAAAACGTTGCAATACCGTACGAGTACTTCGTTACGGTACCAAACCACACCAAAACGGTACAATACCGTACGACTACATCCATACGGTACCAAACCACCCCAAAACGGTTCAATACCGTTTGAGTACTTCGTTACGGTACCAAACCACACCAAAACGGTACAACACCGTACGAGTACATCCATACGGTACCAAACCACACCAAAACGGTGCAATACCGTACGAGTACTTCGTTACGGTACCAAACCACACTAAAACGGTGCAATACCGTACGAGTACTTCGTTACGGTACCAAACCACACCAAAACGGTACAATACCGTACGAGTACATCCATACGGTACCAAACCACACCAAAACGGTGCAATACCGTACGAGTACTTCGTTACGGTACCAAACCACACCAAAACGGTACAATACCGTACGAGTACATTCATACGGTACCAAACCACACCAAAACGGTGCAATACCGTACGAGTACTTCGTTACGGTACCAAACCACACCAAAACGGTGCAATACCGTACGAGTACTTCGTTACGGTACCAAACCACACCAAAACGGTACAATACCGTACGAGTACATCCAGACGGTACCAAACCACACCAAAACGGTGCAATACCGTAGGAGTACTTCGTTACGGTACCAAACCACACCAAAACGGTACAATACCCTACGAGTACATCCATACGGTACCAAACCACACCAAAACTGTGCAATACCGTACGAGTACTTCGTTACGGTACCAAACCACACCAAAACGGTGCAATAACGTACGAGTACTTCGTTACGGTACCAAACCACACCAAAACGGTACAATACCGTACGAGTACATCCATACGGTACCAAACCACACCAAAACGGTGCAATACCGTACGAGTACTTCGTTACGGTACCAAACCACACCAAAACGGTGCAATACCGTACTAGTACATCCATACGGTACCATACCACACCAAAACGGTACAATACCGTACGAGTACATCCATACGGTACCAAACCAAACCAAAACGTTGCAATACCGTACGAGTACTTCGTTACGGTACCAAACCACACTAAAACGGTACAATACCGTACGAGTACATCCATACGGTACCAAACCACACCAAAACGGTGCAATACCGTACGAGTACTTCGTTACAGTACCAAACCACACCAAAACGGTACAATACCGTACGAGTACATCCATACGGTACCACACCACACCAAAACGGTGCAATACCGTACGAGTACTTCGTTACAGTACCAAACCACACCAAAACGGGGCAATACCGTCCGAGTACATCCATACGGTACCAACCCACACCAAAACGGTGCAATACCGTACGAGTACTTCGTTACGGTACCAAACCACACCAAAACGGTACAATACCGTACGAATACTTCGTTACGGTACCAAACCACACCAAAACGGTGCAATACCGTACGAGTACTTCGTTACGGTACCAAACCACACCAAAACGGTACAATACCGTACGAGTACATCCAGACGGTACCAAACCACACCAAAACGGTGCAATACCGTACGAGTACTTCGTTACGGTACCAAACCACACCAAAACGGTACAATACCCTACGAGTACATCCATACGGTACCAAACCACACCAAAACTGTGCAATACCGTACGAGTACTTCGTTACGGTACCAAACCACACCAAAACGGTGCAATAACGTACGAGTACTTCGTTACGGTACCAAACCACACCAAAACGGTACAATACCGTCCGAGTACATCCATACGGTACCAAACCACACCAAAACGGTGCAATACCGTACGAGTACTTCGTTACGGTACCAAACCACACTAAAACGGTGCAATACCGTACGAGTACTTCGTTACGGTACCAAACCACACCAAAACGGTACAAAACCGTACGAGTACATCCATACGGTACCAAACCACACCAAAATGGTGCAATACCGTACGAGTACTTCGTTATGGTACCAAACCACACCAAAACGGTGCAATACCGTACGAGTACTTCGTTACGGTACCAAACCACACCAAAACGGTACAATACCGTACGAGTACATCCATACGGTACCAATCCACACCAAAACGGTGCAATACCGTACGAGTACTTCGTTACGGTACAAAACCACACTAAAACGGTGCAATACCGTACGAGTACTTCGTTACGGTACCAAACCACCCCAAAACGGTACAATACCGTACGAGTACATCCATACGGTACCAAACCACACCAAAATGGTGCAATACCGTACGAGTACTTCGTTACGGTACCAAACCACACCAAAACGGTGCAATACCGTACGACTACATCCATACGGTACCAAACCACACCAAAACGGTACAATACCGTACGAGTACATCCATACGGTACCAAACCACACCCAAACGGTGCAATACCGTACGAGTACTTCGTTACGGTACCAAACCACACCAAAACGGTACAATACCGTACGAGTACATCCATACGGTACCAAACCACACCAAAACGGTGCAATACCGTACGAGTACTTCGTTACAGTACCAAACCACACCAAAACAGTACAATACCGTACGAGTACATCCATACGGTACCACACCACACCAAAACGGTGCAATACCGTACGAGTACTTCGTTACGGTACCAAACCACACCAAAAAGGGGAAATACCGTCCGAGTACATCCATACGGTACCAACCCACACCAAAACGGTACAATACCGTACGAGTACTTCGTTACGGGACCAAACCACACCAAAACGGTGCAATACCGTACGAGTACATCCATACGGTACCAAACCACATCAAAACGGTGCAATACGGTACGAGTACATTCATACGGTACCAAACCAAACCAAAACGGTGCAATACCGTGCGAGTACGTCCATACGGTACCAAACCACACCAAAACGGTGCAATACCGTACGAGTACTTCGTTACGGTACAAAACCACACCAAAACGGTGCAATACCGTACGAGTACATCCATACGGTACCAAACCACACCAAAACGGTTCAATACCGTACGAGTACATCCATACGGCACCAAACCACACCAAAACGGTGCAATACCGTACGAGTACTTCGTTACGGTACCAAACCACACCAAAACGGTGCAATACCGTACGAGTACTTCGTTACGGTACCAAACCACAACCAAACGGTGCAATACCGTACGAGTACATCCATACGGTACCAAACAAGACCAAAACGGTGCAATACCGTACGAGTACTTCGTTACGGTACCAAACCACACCAAAACGGTACAATACCGTACGAGAACTTCGTCACGGCACCAAACCACACTAAAACGGTGCAATACCGTACGAGTACATCCATACGGTACTAAACCCCCCCAAAACGGTGCAATACCGTACCAGTACTTCGTTACGGTACCAAACCACACCAAAACGGTACAATACCGTACGAGTACATCCATACGGTACCAAACCACCCCAAAACGGTGCAATACCGTACGAGTACTTCGTTACGGTACCAAACCACACCCAAACGGTACAATAACGTACGAGTACATCCATACGGTACCAAACCACCCCAAAACGGTGCAATACCGTACGAGTACTTCGTTACGGTACCAAACCACACCAAAACGGTACAATACCGTATGAGTACATCGATACGGTACCAAACCACACCAAAACTGTGCAATACCGTACGAGTACTTTGTTTCAGTGCCAAACCATACCAAAACGGTGCAATACCGTACGAGTACTTCGTTACGGTACAAAACCACACCAAAACGGTACAATACCGTACGAGTACATCCATACGGTACCACACCACACCAAAACGGTGCAATACCGTACGAGTACTTCGTTACGGTACAAAACCACACCAAAACGGTGCAATACCGTACGAGTACATGCATATGGTACCAAACCACACCAAAACGGTTCAATACCGTACGAGTACTTCGTTACGGTACCAAACCACACCAAAACGGTGCAATACCGTACGAGTACTTCGTTACGGTACCAAACCACACCAAAACGGTGCAATACTGTACGAGTACATCCATACGGTACCAAACCACACCAAAACGGTGCAATACCGTACGAGTACATCCATACCGTACCAAACCAGACCAAAACGGTTCAATACCGTACGAGTACTTCGTTACGGTACCAAACCACACCAAAACGGTACAATACCGTACGAATACTTCGTTACGGTACCAAACCACACCAAAACGGTGCAATACCGTACGAGTACATCCATACGGTACCAAACCACATCAAAACGGTGCAATACGGTACGAGTACATTCATACGGTACCAAACCAAACCAAAACGGTGCAATACCGTGCGAGTACATCCATACGGTACCAAACCACACCAAAACGGTGCAATACCGTACGAGTACTTCGTTACGGTACAAAACCACACCAAAACGGTGCAATACCGTACGAGTACATCCATACGGTACCAAACCACACCAAAACGGTTCAATACCGTACGAGTACTTCGTTACGGTACCAAACCACACCAAAACGGTGCAATACCGTACGAGTACTTCGTTACGGTACCAAACCACACCAAAACGGTGCAATACCGTACGAGTACATCCATACGGTACCAAACCACACCAAAACGGTGCAATACCGTACGAGTACTTCGTTACGGTACCAAACCACACCAAAACGGTACAATACCGTACGAGAACTTCGTCACGGCACCAAACCACACTAAAACGTTGCAATACCATACGAGTACATCCATACGGTACCAAACCACCCCAAAACGGTGCAATACCGTACGAGTACTTCGTTACGGTACCAAACCACACCAAAACGGTACAATACCGTACGAGTACATCCATACGGTACCAAACCACCCCAAAACGTTGCAATACCGTACGAGTACTTCGTTACGGTACCAAACCACACCAAAACGGTACAATACCGTACGACTACATAAATACGGTACCAAACCACCCCAAAACGGTTCAATACCGTACGAGTACTTCGTTACGGTACCAAACCACACCAAAACGGTACAACACCGTACGAGTACATCCATACGGTACCAAACCACACTAAAACGGTGCAATACCGTACGAGTACTTCGTTACGGTACCAAACCACACGAAAATGGTACAATACCGTACGAGTACATCCATACGGTACCAAACCACACCAAAACGGTGCAATACCGTACGAGTACTTCGTTACGGTACCAAACCACACCAAAACGGTACAATACCGTACGAGTACATCCATACGGTACCACACCACACCAAAACGGTGCAATACCGTACGAGTACTTCGTTACGGTACCAAACCACACCAAAACGGGGCAATACCGTCCGAGTACATCCATACGGTACCAACCCACACCAAAACGGTGCAATACCGTACGAGTACTTCGTTACGGTACCAAACCACACCAAAACGGTACAATACCGTACGAGTACTTCGTTACGGGACCAAACCACACCAAAACGGTGCAATACCGTACGAGTACATCCATACGGTACCAAACCACATCAAAACGGTGCAATACGGTACGAGTACATTCATACGGTACCAAACCAAACCAAAACGGTGCAATACCGTGCGAGTACGTCCATACGGTACCAAACCACATCAAAACGGTGCAATACCGTACGAGTACTTCGTTACGGTACAAAACCACACCAAAACGGTGCAATACCGTACGAGTACATCCATACGGTACCAAACCACACCAAAACGGTTCAATACCGTACGAGTACATCCATACGGCACCAAACCACACCAAAACGGTGCAATACCGTACGAGTACGAGTACTTCGTTACGGTACCAAACCACAACAAAACGGTGCAATACCGTACGAGTACATCCATACGGTACCAAACAACACCAAAACGGTACAATACCGTACGAGTACTTCGTTACGGTACCAAACCACACCAAAACGGTACAATACCGTACGAGTACATCTATACGGTACCAAACCACACTAAAACGGTGCAATACCGTACGAGTACTTCGTTACGGAACTAAACCACACCAAAACGGTGCAATACCGTACCAGTACATCCATACGGTACCAAACCACACCAAAACGGTGCAATACCGTACGAGTACTTCGTTACGGTACAAAACCACACCAAAACGGTACAATACCGTGCGAGTACTTCGTTACGGTACCAAACCACACTAAAACGGTGCAATACCGTACGAGTACATCCATACGGTTCCAAACCACACCAAAACGGTACAATACCGTACGAGTACATCCATACGGTACCAAACCACACCAAAACGGTGCAATACTGTACGAGTACTTCGTTACGGTACCAAACCACACCAAAACGGTGCAATACCGTACGAGTACATCCATACGGTACCAAACCACAACAAAATGGTGCAATACCGTACGAGTACATCCATACGGCACGAAATCACACCAAAATGGTGCAATACCGTACGGGTACGTGCATAAGATACCAAACCACACAAAAACGGTGCAATACCGTACGAGTACATCCATACGGCACGAAATCACACCAAAATGGTGCAATACCGTACGGGTACGTGCATACGATACCAAACCACACCAAAACGGTGCAATACCGTACGAGGACATCCATACGGTACCAAACCACACCAAAACGGTGCAATAGCGTACGAGTACTTCGTTACGGTACCAAACCACACCAAAACGGTACATTACCGTACGAGTACATCCATACGGTACCAAACCACACCAAAACGGTTCAATACCGTACGAGTACTTCGTTACGGTACCAAACCACACCAAAACGGAGCAATACCGTACGAGTACATCCATACGGCACCAAACCACTCCAAAACGGTGCAATACCGAACGAGTACTTCGTTACGGCACCAAACCACACCAAAATGGTGCAATACCGTACGAGTACATCCATACGGTACCGAACCACACCAATACGGTGCAATACCGTACGAGTACTTCGTTACGGTACCAAACCACTCCAAAACGGTTCAATACCGTACGAGTACATCCATACGGCACCAAACCACACCAAAACGGTGCAATACCATACGAGTACTTCGTTACGGTACCAAACCACACCAAAACGGTGCAATACCATACGAGTACTTCGTTACGGTACCAAACCACCCCAAAACGGTGCAATACCGTACGAGTACATCCATACGGTACCAAACCACACCAAAACGGTGCAATACCGTACGAGTACATCCATACGGCACCAAACCACACCAAAACGGTGCAATACCGTACGAGTACGTGCATACGATACCAAACCACACCAAAACGGTGCAATACCGTACGAGGACATCCATACAGTACGAAACCACACCAAAACCGTGCAATACCGTACGAGTACTTCGTTACGGTACCAAACCACAATAAAATGTTACAATACCGTACGAGTACTTCGTTACGGTACCAAACCACACCAAAATGGTACAATACCGTACAAGTACATCCATACGGTACCAAACCACACCAAAACGATACAATACCGTACGAGTACATCCATACGGTACCAAACCACACCAAAACGGTGCAATACCGTACGAGTACTTCGTTACGGTACCAAACCACACCAAAACGGTACAATACCATACGAGAACTTCGTCACGGCACCAAACCACACGAAAACGGTGCAATACCGTACGAGTACATCCATACGGTACCAAACCACACCAAAACGGTACAATACCGTGCGAGTACTTCGTTACGGTACCAAACCACACTAAAACGGTGCAATACCGTACGAGTACATCCAAACGGTACAAAACCACACCAAAACGGTACAATACCGTACGAGTACTTCGTTACGGTACCAAACCACACCAAAACGGTACAATACCGTACGAGTACATCCATACGGTACAAAACCACACTAAAAAGGTGCAATACCGTACGAGTACTTCGTTACGGTACCAAACCACACCAAAACGGTGCAATACCGTACGAGTACTTCGTTACGGTACCAAACCACACCAAAACGGTACAATACCGTACGAGTATATCCATACGGTACCAAACCACACCAAAACGGTGCAATACCGTACGAGTACTTCGTTACGGTACCACACCACACCGAAACGGTGCAATACCGTACGAGTACTTCGTTACGGTACCAAACACCACCAAAACGGTACAATACCGTACGAGTACTTCGTTACGGTACCAAACCACACCAAAACGGTCCAATACCGTACGAGTACTTCGTTACGGTACCAAACCACACCAAAACGGTACAATACCGTACGAGTAAATCCATACGGTACCAAACCACACCAAAACGGAGCAATACCGTACGAGTACATCCATACGGCACCAAACCACTCCAAAACGGTGCAATACCGAACGAGTACTTCGTTACGGCACCAAACCACACCAAAATGGTGCAATACCGTACGAGTACATCCATACGGTACCGAACCACACCAATACGGTGCAATACCGTACGAGTACTTCGTTACGGTACCAAACCACTCCAAAACGGTTCAATACCGTACGAGTACATCCATACGGCACCAAACCACACCAAAACGGTGCAATACCATACGAGTACTTCGTTACGGTACCAAACCACCCCAAAACGGTGCAATACCGTACTAGTACATCCATACGGTACCAAACCACACCAAAACGGTGCAATACCGTACGAGTACATCCATACGGCACCAAACCACACCAAAACGGTGCAATACCGTACGAGTACGTGCATACGATACCAAACCACACCAAAACGGTGCAATACCGTACGAGGACATCCATACAGTACGAAACCACACCAAAACCGTGCAATACCGTACGAGTACTTCGTTACGGTACAAAGCCACACCAAAATGGTACAATACCGTACGAGTACATCCATACAGTACCAAACCACCCCAAAACGGTGCAATACCGTGCGAGTACTTCGTTACGGTACCAAACCACAATAAAATGTTACAATACCGTACGAGTACATCCATACGGTACCAAACCACACCAAAACGGTGCAATACCGTACGAGTACTTCGTGACGGTACCAAACCACACCAAAACGGTGCAATACCGTACGAGTACTTCGTTACGGTACCAAACACCACCAAAACGGTACAATACCGTACGAGAACATCAATACGGTACCAAACCACACCAAAACGGTGCAATACCGTACGAGTACTTCGTTACGGTACCAAACCACACCAAAACGGTGCAATACAGTACGAGTACATCCATACGGTATCAAACCACACCAAAACGGTGCAATACCGTACGAGTACTTCGTTACGGTACCAAACCACACCAAAACGGTACAATACCATACGAGTACATCCATATGGTACCAAACCACACCAAAACGGTGCAATACCGTACGAGTACTTCGTTACGGTACCAAACCACACCAAAATGGTACAATACCGTACAAGTACATCCATACGGTACCAAACCACACCAAAACGATACAATACCGTACGAGTACATCCATACGGTACCAAACCACACCAAAACGGTGCAATACCGTACGAGTACTTCGTGACGGTACCAAACCACACCAAAACGGTGCAATACCGTACGAGTACATCCATACCGTACCAAACCACATCAAAACGGTGCAATACGGTACGAATACATTCATACGGTACCAAACCAAACCAAAACGGTGCAATACCGTGCGAGTACGTCCATACGGTACCAAACCACATCAAAACGGTGCAATACCGTACGAGTACTTCGTTACGGTACAAAACCACACCAAAACGGTGCAATACCGTACGAGTACATCCATACGGTACCAAACCACACCAAAACGGTTCAATACCGTACGAGTACATCCATACGGCACCAAACCACACCAAAACGGTGCAATACCGTACGAGTACTTCGTTACGGTACCAAACCACAACAAAACGGTGCAATACCGTACGAGTACATCCATACGGTACCAAACAACACCAAAACGGTACAATACCGTACGAGTACTTCGTTACGGTACCAAACCACACCAAAACGGTACAATACCGTACGAGTACATCTATACGGTACCAAACCACACTAAAACGGTGCAATACCGTACGAGTACTTCGTTACGGAACTAAACCACACCAAAACGGTGCAATACCGTACCAGTACATCCATACGGTACCAAACCACACCAAAACGGTGCAATACCGTACGAGTACTTCGTTACGGTACAAAACCACACCAAAACGGTACAATACCGTGCGAGTACTTCGTTACGGTACCAAACCACACCAAAACGGTCCAATACCGTACGAGTACTTCGTTACGGTACCAAACCACACCAAAACGGTACAATACCGTACGAGTAAATCCATACGGTACCAAACCACACCAAAACGGAGCAATACCGTACGAGTACATCCATACGGCACCAAACCACTCCAAAACGGTGCAATACCGAACGAGTACTTCGTTACGGCACCAAACCACACCAAAATGGTGCAATACCGTACGAGTACATCCATACGGTACCGAACCACACCAATACGGTGCAATACCGTACGAGTACTTCGTTACGGTACCAAACCACTCCAAAACGGTTCAATACCGTACGAGTACATCCATACGGCACCAAACCACACCAAAACGGTGCAATACCATACGAGTACTTCGTTACGGTACCAAACCACCCCAAAACGGTGCAATACCGTACTAGTACATCCATACGGTACCAAACCACACCAAAACGGTGCAATACCGTACGAGTACATCCATACGGCACCAAACCACACCAAAACGGTGCAATACCGTACGAGTACGTGCATACGATACCAAACCACACCAAAACGGTGCAATACCGTACGAGGACATCCATACAGTACGAAACCACACCGAAACCGTGCAATACCGTACGAGTACTTCGTTACGGTACAAAGCCACACCAAAATGGTACAATACCGTACGAGTACATCCATACAGTACCAAACCACCCCAAAACGGTGCAATACCGTGCGAGTACTTCGTTACGGTACCAAACCACAATAAAATGTTACAATACCGTACGAGTACATCCATACGGTACCAAACCACACCAAAACGGTGCAATACCGTACGAGTACTTCGTGACGGTACCAAACCACACCAAAACGGTGCAATACCGTACGAGTACTTCGTTACGGTACCAAACACCACCAAAACGGTACAATACCGTACGAGAACATCAATACGGTACCAAACCACACCAAAACGGTGCAATACCGTACGAGTACTTCGTTACGGTACCAAACCACACCAAAACGGTGCAATACAGTACGAGTACATCCATACGGTATCAAACCACACCAAAACGGTGCAATACCGTACGAGTACTTCGTTACGGTACCAAACCACACCAAAACGGTACAATACCATACGAGTACATCCATATGGTACCAAACCACACCAAAACGGTGCAATACCGTACGAGTACTTCGTTACGGTACCAAACCACACCAAAATGGTACAATACCGTACAAGTACATCCATACGGTACCAAACCACACCAAAACGATACAATACCGTACGAGTACATCCATACGGTACCAAACCACACCAAAACGGTGCAATACCGTACGAGTACTTCGTGACGGTACCAAACCACACCAAAACGGTGCAATACCGTACGAGTACTTCGTTACGGTACCAAACACCACCAAAACGGTACAATACCGTACGAGAACATCAATACGGTACCAAACCACACCAAAACGGTGCAATACCGTACGAGTACTTCGTTACGGTACCAAACCACACCAAAACGGTGCAATACAGTACGAGTACATCCATACGGTATCAAACCACACCAAAACGGTGCAATACCGTACGAGTACTTCGTTACGGTACCAAACCACACCAAAACGGTACAATACCATACGAGTACATCCATATGGTACCAAACCACACCAAAACGGTGCAATACCGTACGAGTACTTCGTTACGGTACCAAACCACACCAAAATGGTACAATACCGTACAAGTACATCCATACGGTACCAAACCACACCAAAACGATACAATACCGTACGAGTACATCCATACGGTACCAAACCACACCAAAACGGTGCAATACCGTACGAGTACTTCGTTACGGTACCAAACCACACCAAAACGGTACAATACCATACGAGAACTTCGTCACGGCACCAAACCACACGAAAACGGTGCAATACCGTACGAGTACATCCATACGGTACCAAACCACACCAAAACGGTACAATACCGTGCGAGTACTTCGTTACGGTACCAAACCACACTAAAACGGTGCAATACCGTACGAGTACATCCAAACGGTACAAAACCACACCAAAACGGTACAATACCGTACGAGTACTTCGTTACGGTACCAAACCACACCAAAACGGTACAATACCGTACGAGTACATCCATACGGTACAAAACCACACTAAAACGGTGCAATACCGTACGAGTACTTCGTTACGGTACCAAACCACACCAAAACGGTGCAATACCGTACGAGTACTTCGTTACGGTACCAAACCACACCAAAACGGTACAATACCGTACGAGTATATCCATACGGTACCAAACCACACCAAAACGGTTCAATACCGTACGAGTACTTCGTTACGGTACCACACCACACCGAAACGGTGCAATACCGTACGAGTACTTCGTTACGGTACGAAACACCACCAAAACGGTACAATACCGTACGAGTACTTCGTTACGGTACCAAACCACACCAAAACGGTCCAATACCGTACGAGTACTTCGTTACGGTACCAAACCACACCAAAACGGTACAATACCGTACGAGTAAATCCATACGGTACCAAACCACACCAAAACGGTGCAATACCGTACGAGTACTTCGTTACGATACCAAACCACACCAAAACGGTGCAATACCGTACGAGTACATCCATACGGTACCAAACCACAACAAAACGGTGCAATACCGTACGAGTACATCCATACGGCACCAAACCACACCAAAACGGTACAATACCGTACGAGTACATCCATACGGTACCAAACAACACCAAAACGGTACAATACCGTACGAGAACTTCGTCACGGCACCAAACCACACGAAAACGGTGCAATACCGTACGAGTACATCCATACGGTACCAAACCACACCAAAACGGTGCAATACCGTACGAGTACTTCGTTACGGTACCAAACCACACCAAAACGTTACAATACCGTGCGAGTACTTCGTTACGGTACCCAACCACACTAAAACGGTGCAATACCGTACGAGTACATCCATACGGTACCAAACCACACCAAAACGGTACAATACCGTTCGAGTACATCCATACGGTACCAAACCACACTAAAACGGTGCAATACCGTATGAGTACTTCGTTACGGTACCAAACCACACAAAAACGGTGCAATACCGTACGAGTACTTCGTTACGGTACCAAACCACACGAAAACGGTACAATACCGTACGAGTACATCCATACGGTACCAAACCACACCAAAACGGTGCAATACTGTACGAGTACTTCGTTACGGTACCAAACCAGACCAAAACGGTGCAATACCGTACGAGTACTTCGTTACGGTACCAAACACCACCAAAACGGTACAATACCGTACGAGTACTTCGTTACGGTACCAAACCACACCAAAACGGTCCAATACCGTACGAGTTCTTCGTTACGGTACCAAACCACACCAAAACGGTACAATACCGTACGAGTATATCCATACGGTACCAAACCACACCAAAACGGTGCAATACCGTACGAGTACTTCGTTACGATACCAAACCACACCAAAACGGTGCAATACCGTACGAGTACATCCATACGGTACCAAACCACAACAAAACGGTGCAATACCGTACGAGTACATCCATACGGCACCAAACCACACCAAAACGGTACAATACCGTACGAGAACATCCATACGGTACCAAACCACACCAAAACGGTGCAATACCGTACGAGTACTTCGTTACGGTACCAAACCACACCAAAACGGTGCAATACCGTACGAGTACATCCATACGGTACCAAACCACACCAAAACGGTGCAATACCGTACGAGTAGTTCGTTACGGTACCAAACCACACCAAAACGGTACAATACCGTACGAGTACATCCATACGGTACCAAACCACACCAAAACGGTGCAATACCGTACGAGTACTTCGTTACGGTACCAAACCACACCAAAACGGTACAATACCGTACAAGTACATCCATACGGTACCAAAACGATACAATACCGTACGAGTACATCCATACGGTACCAAACCACACCAAAACGGTGCAATACCGTACGAGTACTTCGTTACGGTACCAAACCACACCAAAATGGTATAATACCGTACGAGAACTTCGTCACGGCACCAAACCACACGAAAACGGTGCAATACCGTACGAGTACATCCATACGGTACCAAACCACACCAAAACGGTACAATACCGTGCGAGTACTTCGTTACGGTACCAAACCACACTAAAACGGTGCAATACCGTACGAGTACATCCATACGGTACCAAACCACACCAAAACGGTACAATACCGTACGAGTACTTCGTTACGGTACCAAACCACACCAAAACGGTACAATACCGTACGAGTACATCCATACGGTACCAAACCACACTAAAACGGTGCAATACCGTACGAGTACTTCGTTACGGTGCCAAACCACAGCAAAACGGTGCAATACCGTACGAGTACTTCGTTACGGTACCAAACCACACCAAAACGGTACAATACCGTACGAGTATATCCATACGGTACCAAACCACACCAAAACGGTGCAATACCGTACGAGTACTTCGTTACGGTACCAAACCACACCAAAACGGTGCAATACCGTACGAGTACTTCGTTACGGTACCAAACCACACGAAAACGGTACAATACCGTACGAGTACTTCGTTACGGTACCAAACCACACCGAAACGGTGCAATACCGTACGAGTACTTCGTTACGGTACCAAACACCACCAAAACGGTACAATACCGTACGAGTACTTCGTTACGGTACCAAACCACACCAAAACGGTCCAATACCGTACGAGTACTTCGTTACGGTTCCAAACCACACCAAAACGGTACAATACCGTACGAGTAAATCCATACGGTACCAAACCACACCAAAACGGTGCAATACCGTACGAGTACTTCGTTACGATACCAAACCACACCAAAACGGTGCAATACCGTACGAGTACATCCATACGGTACCAAACCACAACAAAACGGTGCAATACCGTACGAGTACATCCATACGGCACCAAACCACACCAAAACGGTACAATACCGTACGAGAACATCCATACGGTACCAAACCACACCAAAACGGTGCAATACCGTACGAGTACTTCGTTACGGTACCAAACCACACCAAAACGGTGCAATACCGTACGAGTACATCCATACGGTACCAAACCACACCAAAACGGTACAATACCGTACGAGTACTTCGTTACGGTACCAAACCACACCAAAATGGTATAATACCGTACGAGAACTTCGTCACGGCACCAAACCACACGAAAACGGTGCAATACCGTACGAGTACATCCATACGGTACCAAACCACACCAAAACGGTACAATACCGTGCGAGTACTTCGTTACGGTACCAAACCACACTAAAACGGTGCAATACCGTACGAGTACATCCATACGGTACCAAACCACACCAAAACGGTACAATACCGTACGAGTACTTCGTTACGGTACCAAACCACACCAAAACGGTACAATACCGTACGAGTACATCCATACGGTACCAAACCACACTAAAACGGTGCAATACCGTACGAGTACTTCGTTACGGTGCCAAACCACAGCAAAACGGTGCAATACCGTACGAGTACTTCGTTACGGTACCAAACCACACCAAAACGGTACAATACCGTACGAGTATATCCATACGGTACCAAACCACACCAAAACGGTGCAATACCGTACGAGTACTTCGTTACGGTACCAAACCACACCAAAACGGTGCAATACCGTACGAGTACTTCGTTACGGTACCAAACCACACGAAAACGGTACAATACCGTACGAGTACTTCGTTACGGTACCAAACCACACCGAAACGGTGCAATACCGTACGAGTACTTCGTTACGGTACCAAACACCACCAAAACGGTACAATACCGTACGAGTACTTCGTTACGGTACCAAACCACACCAAAACGGTCCAATACCGTACGAGTACTTCGTTACGGTTCCAAACCACACCAAAACGGTACAATACCGTACGAGTAAATCCATACGGTACCAAACCACACCAAAACGGTGCAATACCGTACGAGTACTTCGTTACGATACCAAACCACACCAAAACGGTGCAATACCGTACGAGTACATCCATACGGTACCAAACCACAACAAAACGGTGCAATACCGTACGAGTACATCCATACGGCACCAAACCACACCAAAACGGTACAATACCGTACGAGAACATCCATACGGTACCAAACCACACCAAAACGGTGCAATACCGTACGAGTACTTCGTTACGGTACCAAACCACACCAAAACGGTGCAATACCGTACGAGTACATCCATACGGTACCAAACCACACCAAAACGGTACAATACCGTACGAGTACTTCGTTACGGTACCAAACCACACCAAAATGGTATAATACCGTACGAGAACTTCGTCACGGCACCAAACCACACGAAAACGGTGCAATACCGTACGAGTACATCCATACGGTACCAAACCACACCAAAACGGTACAATACCGTGCGAGTACTTCGTTACGGTACCAAACCACACTAAAACGGTGCAATACCGTACGAGTACATCCATACGGTACCAAACCACACCAAAACGGTACAATACCGTACGAGTACTTCGTTACGGTACCAAACCACACCAAAACGGTACAATACCGTACGAGTACATCCATACGGTACCAAACCACACTAAAACGGTGCAATACCGTACGAGTACTTCGTTACGGTGCCAAACCACAGCAAAACGGTGCAATACCGTACGAGTACTTCGTTACGGTACCAAACCACACCAAAACGGTACAATACCGTACGAGTATATCCATACGGTACCAAACCACACCAAAACGGTGCAATACCGTACGAGTACTTCGTTACGGTACCAAACCACACCAAAACGGTGCAATACCGTACGAGTACTTCGTTACGGTACCAAACCACACGAAAACGGTACAATACCGTACGAGTACTTCGTTACGGTACCAAACCACACCGAAACGGTGCAATACCGTACGAGTACTTCGTTACGGTACCAAACACCACCAAAACGGTACAATACCGTACGAGTACTTCGTTACGGTACCAAACCACACCAAAACGGTCCAATACCGTACGAGTACTTCGTTACGGTTCCAAACCACACCAAAACGGTACAATACCGTACGAGTAAATCCATACGGTACCAAACCACACCAAAACGGTGCAATACCGTACGAGTACTTCGTTACGATACCAAACCACACCAAAACGGTGCAATACCGTACGAGTACATCCATACGGTACCAAACCACAACAAAACGGTGCAATACCGTACGAGTACATCCATACGGCACCAAACCACACCAAAACGGTACAATACCGTACGAGAACATCCATACGGTACCAAACCACACCAAAACGGTGCAATACCGTACGAGTACTTCGTTACGGTACCAAACCACACCAAAACGGTGCAATACCGTACGAGTACATCCATACGGTACCAAACCACACCAAAACGGTGCAATACCGTACGAGTAGTTCGTTACGGTACCAAACCACACCAAAACGGTACAATACCGTACGAGTACATCCATACGGTACCAAACCACACCAAAACGGTGCAATACCGTACGAGTACTTCGTTACGGTACCAAACCACACCAAAACGGTACAATACCGTACAAGTACATCCATACGGTACCAAAACGATACAATACCGTACGAGTACATCCATACGGTTCCAAACCACACCAAAACGGTGCAATACCGTACGAGTACTTTGTTACGGTACCAAACCGCACCAAAATGGTATAATACCGTACGAGAACTTCGCCACGGCACCAAACCACACGAAAACGGTGCAATACCGTACGAGTACATCCATACGGTACCAAACCACACCAAAACGGTACAATACCGTGCGAGTACTTCGTTACGGTACCAAACCACACTAAAACGGTGCAATACCGTACGAGTACATCCATACGGTACCAAACCACACCAAAACGGTACAATACCGTACGAGTACTTCGTTACGGTACCAAACCACACCAAAACGGTACAATACCGTACGAGTACATCCATACGGTACCAAACCACACTAAAACGGTGCAATACCGTACGAGTACTTCGCTACGGTACCAAACCACACCAAAACGGTGCAATACAGTACGAGTACTTCGTTACGGTACCAAACCACACCAAAACGGTACAATACCGTACGAGTACATCCATACGGTACCAAACCACAACAAAACGGTGCAATACCGTACGAGTACATCCATACGGCACCAAACCACACCAAAACGGTACAATACCGTACGAGTACTTCGTTACGGTACCAAACCACACCAAAACGGTACAATACCGTACGAGAACATCCATACGGTACCAAACCACACCAAAACGGTGCAATACCGTACGAGTACTTCGTTACGGTACCAAACCACACCAAAACGGTGAAATACCGTACGAGTAAATCCATACGGTACCAAACCACACCAAAACGGTGCAATACCGTACGAGTACTTCGTTACGGTACCAAACCACACCAAAACGGTACAATACCGTACGAGTACATCCATACGGTACCAAACCACACCAAAACGGTGCAATACCGTACGAGTACTTCGTTACGGTACCAAACCACACCAAAACGGTACAATACCGTACAAGTACATCCATACGGTACCAAACCACACCAAAACGATACAATACCGTACGAGTACATCCATACGGTACCAAACCACACCAAAACGGTGCAATACCGTACGAGTACTTCGTTACGGTACCAAACCACACCAAAACGGTACAATACCGTACAAGAACTTCGTCACGGCACCAAACCACACAAAAACGGTGCAATACCGTACGAGTACATCCATACGGTACCAAACCACACCAAAACGGTGCAATACCGTACGAGTACTTCGTTACGGTACCAAACCACACCAAAACGTTACAATACCGTGCGAGTACTTCGTTATGGTACCAAACCACACTAAAACGGTGCAATACCGTACGAGTACATCCATACGGTACCAAACCACACCAAAACGGTACAATACCGTTCGAGTACATCCATACGGTACCAAACCACACTAAAACGGTGTAATACCGTACGAGTACTTCGTTACGGTACCAAACCACACAAAAACGGTGCAATACCGTACGAGTAGTTCGTTACGGTACCAAACCACACCAAAACGGTACAATACCGTACGAGTACATCCATACGGTACAAAACCACACCAAAACGGTGCAATACCGTACGAGTACTTCGTTACGGTACCAAACCACACCAAAACGGTGCAATACCGTACGAGTACTTCGTTACGGTACCAAACACCACCAAAACGGTACAATACCGTACGAGTACTTCGTTACGGTACCAAACCACACCAAAACGGTCCAATACCGTACGAGTACTTCGTTACGGTACCAAGCCACACCAAAACGGTACAATACCGTACGAGTAAATCCATACGGTACCAAACCACACCAAAACGGTGCAATACCGTACGAGTACTTCGTTACGATACCAAACCACACCAAAACGGTGCAATACCGTACGAGTACATCCATACGGTACCAAACCACAACAAAACGGTGCAATACCGTACGAGTACATCCATACGGCACCAAACCACACCAAAACGGTACAATACCGTACGAGAACATCCATACGGTACCAAACCACACCGAAACGGTGCAATACCGTACGAGTACTTCGTTACGGTACCAAACCACACCAAAACGGTACAATACCGTACGAGTACATCCATACGGTACCAAACCACACCAAAACGGTGCAATACCGTACGAGTACTTCGTTACGGTACCAAACCACACCAAAACGGTACAATAGCGTACGAGTACATCCATACGGTACCAAACCATACCAAAACGGTGCAATACCGTACGAGTACTTCGTTACGGTACCAAACCACACCGAAACGGTGCAATACTGTACGAGTACTTCGTTACGGTACCAAACACCACCAAAACGGTACAATACCGTACGAGTACTTCGTTACGGTACCAAACCACACCAAAACGGTCCAATACCGTACGAGTACTTCGTTACGGTACCAAACCACACCAAAACGGTACAATACCGTACGAGTAAATCCATACGGTACCAAACCACACCAAAACGGTGCAATACCGTACGAGTACTTCGTTACGATACCAAACCACACCACAACGGTGCAATACCGTACGAGTACATCCATACGGTACCAAACCACAACAAAACGGTGCAATATCGTACAGTACATCCATACGGCACCAAACCACACCAAAACGGTACAATACCGTACGAGTACTTCGTTACGGTACCAAACCACACCAAAACGGTACAATACCGTACGAGAACATCCATACGGTTCCAAACCACACCAAAACGGTGCAATACCGTACGAGTACATCATTACGGTACCAAAACACACCAAAACGGTGCAATACCGTACGAGTACATCCATACGGTACCAAACCACACCAAAACGGTGCAATACCGTACGAGTACTTCGTTACGGTGCCAAACCACACCAAAACGGTACAATACCGTACGAGTACATCCATACGGTACCAAACCACACCAAAACGGTGCAATACCGTACGAGTACTTCGTTACGGTACCAAACCACACCAAAACGGTGCAATACCGTACGAGTACATCCATACGGTACCAAACCACGCCAAAACAGTGCAATAACGTACGAGTACTTCGTTACGGTACCAAACCACACCAAAACGGTGCAATACCGTACGAGTACTTCGTTACGGTACCAAACACCACCAAAACGGTACAATACCGCACGAGTACTTCGTTACGGTACCAAACCACACCAAAACGGTCCAATACCGTACGAGTACATCCATACGGTACCAAACCACACCAAAACGGTGCAATACCGTACGAGTACTTCGTTACGGTACCAAACCACACCAAAACGGTGCAATACCGTACGAGTACTTCGTTACGGTACCAAACACCACCAAAACGGTACAATACCGCACGAGTACTTCGTTACGGTACCAAACCACACCAAAACGGTCCAATACCGTACGAGTACATCCATACGGTACCAAACCACACCAAAACGGTACAATACCGTACGAGTACATCCATACGGTACCAAACCACACCAAAACGGTACAATACCGTACGAGTACATCCATACGGTACCAAACAACACCAAAACGGTACAATACCGTACGAGTACTTCGTTACGGTACCAAACTACACCAAAACGGTACAATATCGTACGAGTACATCCATACGGTACCAAACCACACCAAAACGGTGCAATACCGTACGAGTACTTCGTAACGGTACCAAACCACACCAAAACTGTACAATACCGTGCGAGTAATTCATTACGGTACCAAACCACACTAAAACGGTGCAATACCGTACGAGTACATCCATTCGGTAAGAAACCACACCAAAACGGTACAATACCGTACGAGTACTTCGTTACGGTACCAAACCACACCAAAACGGTACAATATCGTACGAGTACATCCATACGGTACCAAACCACACCAAAACGGTGCAATACCGTACGAGTACTTCGTTACGGTACCAAACCACACCAAAACGGTGCAATACCGTACGAGTACTTCGTTACGGTACCAAACCACACCAAAACGGTACAATACCGTACGAGTACATCCATACGGTACCAAACAACACCAAAACGGTACAATACCGTACGAGTACTTCGTTACGGTACCAAACTACACCAAAACGGTACAATATCGTACGAGTACATCCATACGGTACCAAACCACACCAAAACGGTGCAATACCGTACGAGTACTTCGTTACGGTACCAAACCACACCAAAACGGTGCAATACCGTACGAGTACTTCGTTACGGTACCAAACACCACCAAAACGGTACAATACCGCACGAGTACTTCGTTACGGTACCAAACCACACCAAAAGGGTCCAATACCGTACGAGTACATCCATACGGTACCAAACCACACCAAAATGGTTCAATACCGTACGAGTACATCCATACGGCACCAAACCACACCAAAACGGTGCAATACCGAACGAGTACGTCGTTACGGTACCAAACCACACCAAAACGGTGCAGTACCAAACCACACCAAAACGGTGCAATACCGCACGAGTACTTCGTTACGGTACCAAACCACACCAAAACGGTGCAATACCGTACGAGTACTTCGTTACGGTACCAAACCACACCAAAACGGTGCAATACCGTACGAGTACTTCGTTACGGTACCAAACCACACCAAAACGGTACAATACCGTACGAGTACATCCATACGGTACCAAACCACACCAAAACGGTGCAATACCGTACGAGTACTTCGTTACGGTACCAAACCACACCAAAACGGTGCAATACCGTACGAGTACTTCGTTACGGTACCAAACCACACCAAAACGGTACAATACCGTACGAGTACATCCATACGGTACCAAACCACACCAAAACGGTACAATACCATACGAGTACTTCGTTACGGTACCAAACCACACCAAAACGGTACAATACCGTACGAGAACATCCATACGGTACCAAACCACACCAAAACGGTGCAATAGCGTACGAGTACTTCGTTACGGTACCAAACCACACCAAAACGGTGCAATAGCGTACGAGTACTTCGTTACGGTACCAAACCACACCAAAACGGTGCAATACCGTACGAGTACATCCATACGGTACCAAACCACACCAAAACGGTGCAATACCGTACGAGTACTTCGTTACGGTACCAAACCACACCAAAACGGTCCAATTCTGTATGAGTACATCCATACGGTACCAAACCACACCAAAACGGTTCAATACCGTACGAGTACATCCATACGGCACCAAACCACACCAAAACGGTGCAATACCGAACGAGTACTTCGTTACGGTACAAAACCACACCAAAACGGTGCAATACCGTACGAGTACTTCGTTACGGTACCAAACCACACCAAAACGGTACAATACAGTACGAGTACATCCATACGGTACCAAACCACACCAAAACGGTGCAATACCGTACGAGTACTTCGTTACGGTACCAAACCTCACCAAAACGGTGAAATACCGTACGAGTACTTCGTTACGGTACCAAACCACACCAAAACGGTGCAATACCGTACGAGTACTTCGTTACGGTACCAAACCACACCAAAACGGTACAATACCGTACGAGTACATCCATACGGTACCAAACCACACCAAAACGGTGCAATACCGTACGAGTACTTCGTTACGGTACCAAACCACACCAAAACGGTGCAATACCGTACGAGTACTTCGTTACGGTACCAAACCACACCAAAACGGTACAATACCGTACGAGTACATCCATACGGTACCAAACCACACCAAAACGGTGCAATACCGTACGAGTACTTCGTTACGGTACCAAACCACACCAAAACGGTGCAATACCGTACGAGTACTTCGTTACGGTACCAAACACCACCAAAACGGTACAATACCGCACGAGTACTTCGTTACGGTACCAAACCACACCAAAACGGTCCAATACCGTACGAGTACATCCATACGGTACCAAACCACACCAAAACGGTTCAATACCGTACGAGTACATCCATACGGCACCAAACCACACCAAAACGGTGCAATACCGAACGAGTACTTCGTTACGGTACCAAACCACACCAAAACGGTGCAGTACCAAACCACACCAAAACGGTGCAATACCGTACGAGTACATCCATACGGTACCAAACCACACCAAAACGGTGCAATACCGTACGAGTACTTCGTTACGGTACCAAACCACACCAAAACGGTACAATACCGTACGAGTACATCCATACGGTACCAAACCACACCAAAACGGTGCAATACCGTACGAGTACTTCGTTACGGTACCAAACCACACCAAAACGGTGCAATACCGTACGAGTACTTCGTTACGGTACCAAACCACACCAAAACGGTACAATACCGTACGAGTACATCCATACGGTACCAAACCACACCAAAACGGTGCAATACCGTACGAGTACTTCGTTACGGTACCAAACCACACCAAAACGGTGCAATACCGTACGAGTACTTCGTTACGGTACCAAACACCACCAAAACGGTACAATACCGCACGAGTACTTCGTTACGGTACCAAACCACACCAAAACGGTCCAATACCGTACGAGTACATCTATACGGTACCAAACAACACCAAAACGGTTCAATACCGTACGAGTACATCCATACGGCACCAAACCACACCAAAACGGTGCAATACCGAACGAGTACTTCATTACGGTACCAAACCACACCAAAACGGTGCAGTACCAAACCACACCAAAACGGTGCAATACCGTACGAGTACATCCATACGGTACCAAACCACACCAAAACGGTGCAATACCGTACGAGTACTTTGTTATGGTACCAAACCACACCAAAACGGTACAAAACCGTACGAGTACTTCGTTACGGTACCAAACCACACTAAAACGGTACAATACCGTACGAGTACATCCATACGGTACCAAACCACACCAAAACGGTACAATACCATACGAGTACTTCGTTACGGTACCAAACCACACCAAAACGGTACAATACCGTACGAGAACATCCATACGGTACCAAACCACACCAAAACGGTGCAATAGCGTACGAGTACTTCGTTACGGTACCAAACCACACCAAAACGGTGCAATACCGTACGAGTACATCCATACGGTACCAAACCACACCAAAACGGTGCAATACCGTACGAGTACTTCGTTACGGTACCAAACCACACCAAAACGGTACAATACAGTACGAGTACATCCATACGGTACCAAACCACACCAAAACGGTGCAATACCGTACGAGTACTTCGTTACGGTACCAAACCTCACCAAAACGGTGCAATACCGTACGAGTACTTCGTTACGGTACCAAACCACACCAAAACGGTGCAATACCGTACGAGTACTTCGTTACGGTACCAAACCACACCAAAACGGTACAATATCGTACGAGTACATCCATACGGTACCAAACCACACTAAAACGGTGCAATACCGTACGAGTACTTCGTTACGGTACCAAACCACACCAAAACGGTGCAATACCGTACGAGTACTTCGTTACGGTACCAAACCACACCAAAACGGTACAATACCGTACGAGTACATCCATACGGTACCAAACCACACCAAAACGGTGCAATACCGTACGAGTACTTCGTTACGGTACCAAACCACACCAAAACGGTGCAATACCGTACGAGTACTTCGTTACGGTACCAAACACCACCAAAACGGTACAATACCGCACGAGTACTTCGTTACGGTACCAAACCACACCAAAACGGTCCAATACCGTACGAGTACATCCATACGGTACCAAACCACACCAAAACGGTTCAATACCGTACGAGTACATCCATACGGCACCAAACCACACCAAAACGGTGCAATACCGAACGAGTACTTCGTTACGGTACCAAACCACACCAAAACGGTGCAGTACCAAACCACACCAAAACGGTGCAATACCGTACGAGTACATCCATACGGTACCAAACCACACCAAAACGGTGCAATACCGTACGAGTACTTTGTTAGGGTACCAAACCACACCAAAACGGTACAATACCGTACGAGTACTTCGTTACGGTACCAAACCACACTAAAACGGTACAATACCGTACGAGTACATCCATACGGTACCAAACCACACCAAAACGGTGCAATATCGTACGAGTACTTCGTTACGGTACCAAACCACACCAAAACGGTGCAATACCGTACGAGTACATCCATACGGTACCAAACCACACCAAAACGGTGCAATACCGTACGAGTACTTCGTTACGGTACCAAACCACACCAAAACGGTACAATACCGTACGAGTACATCCATACGGTACCAAACCACACCAAAACGGTGCAATACCGTACGAGTACTTCGTTACGGTACCAAACCACACCAAAACGGTACAATACCGTACGAGTACATCCATACGGTACCAAACCACACCAAAACGGTGCAATACCGTACGAGTACTTCGTTACGGTACCAAACCACACCAAAACGGTGCAATACCGTACGAGTACATCCATACGGTACCAAACCACGCCAAAACAGTGCAATAACGTACGAGTACTTCGTTACGGTACCAAACTACCCCAAAACGGTGCAATACCGTATGAGTACATCCATACGGTACCAAACCACACCAAAACGGTACAATACCGTACGAGTACTTCGTTACGGTACCAAACCACACCAAAACGGTACAATACCGTACGAGAACATCCATATGGTACCAAACCACACCAAAACGTTGCAATACCGTAAGAGTACTTCGTTACGGTACCAAACCACACCAAAACGGTGCAATACCGTACGAGTACATCCATACGGTACCAAACCACACCAAAACGGTGCAATACCGTACGAGTACTTCGTTACGGTACCAAACCACACCAAAACGGTACAATACCGTTCGAGTTGATCCATACGGTAACAAACCACACCAAAACGGTGCAATACCGTACGAGTACTTCCATACGGTACACCACCATCCCAAAACGGTGCAATACCGTACGAGTACTTCGTTACGGTACCAAACCACACCAAAACGGTACAATACCGTACAAGTACATCCATACGGTACCAAACCACACCAAAACGATACAATACCGTACGAGTACATCCATACGGTACCAAACCACACCAAAACGGTGCAATACCGTACGAGTACTTCGTTACGGTACAAAACCACACCAAAACGGTACAATACCGTACGAGAACTTCGTCACGGCACCAAACCACACGAAAACGGTGCAATATCGTACGAGTACATCCATACGGTACCAAACCACACCAAAACAGTGCAATACCGTACGAGTACGAGTACTTCGTGACGGTACCAAACCACACCAAAACTGTACGATACCGTGCGAGTACTTCATTACGGTACCAAACCACACTAAAACGGTTCAATACCGTACGAGTACATCCATACGGTACCAAACCACACCAAAACGGTACAATACCGTACGAGTACTTCGTTACGGTACCAAACCACACCAAAACGGTACAATATCGTACGAGTACATCCATACGGTACCAAACCACACTAAAACGGTGCAATACCGTACGAGTACATCCATACGGTACCAAACCACACCAAAACGGTGCAATACCGTACGAGTACTTCGTTACGGTACCAAACCACACCAAAACGGTACAATACCGTACGAGTACATCCATACGGTACCAAACCACACAAAAACGGTGCAATACCGTACGAGTACTTCGTTACGGTACCAAACCACACCAAAACGGTACAATACCGTACGAGTACATCCATACGGTACCAAACCACACCAAAACGGTGCAATACCGTACGAGTACTTCGTTACGGTACCAAACCACACCAAAACGGTGCAATACCGTACGAGTACATCCATACGGTACCAAACCACGCCAAAACAGTGCAATAACGTACGAGTACTTCGTTACGGTACCAAACCACACCAAAACGGTGCAATACCGTACGAGTACTTCGTTACGGTACCAAACACCACCAAAACGGTACAATACCGCACGAGTACTTCGTTACGGTACCAAACCACACCAAAACGGTCCAATACCGTACGAGTACATCCATACGGTACCAAACCACACCAAAACGGTTCAATACCGTACGAGTACATCCATACGGCACCAAACCACACCAAAACGGTGCAATACCGAACGAGTACTTCGTTACGGTACCAAACCACACCAAAACGGTGCAGTACCAAACCACACCAAAACGGTGCAATACCGTACGAGTACATCCATACGGTACCAAACCACACCAAAACGGTGCAATACCGTACGAGTACTTTGTTAGGGTACCAAACCACACCAAAACGGTACAATACCGTACGAGTACTTCGTTACGGTACCAAACCACACTAAAACGGTACAATACCGTACGAGTACATCCATACGGTACCAAACCACACCAAAACGGTGCAATATCGTACGAGTACTTCGTTACGGTACCAAACCACACCAAAACGGTGCAATACCGTACGAGTACATCCATACGGTACCAAACCACACCAAAACGGTGCAATACCGTACGAGTACTTCGTTACGGTACCAAACCACACCAAAACGGTACAATACCGTACGAGTACATCCATACGGTACCAAACCACACCAAAACGGTGCAATACCGTACGAGTACTTCGTTACGGTACCAAACCACACCAAAACGGTACAATACCGTACGAGTACATCCATACGGTACCAAACCACACCAAAACGGTGCAATACCGTACGAGTACTTCGTTACGGTACCAAACCACACCAAAACGGTGCAATACCGTACGAGTACATCCATACGGTACCAAACCACGCCAAAACAGTGCAATAACGTACGAGTACTTCGTTACGGTACCAAACTACCCCAAAACGGTGCAATACCGTATGAGTACATCCATACGGTACCAAACCACACCAAAACGGTACAATACCGTACGAGTACTTCGTTACGGTACCAAACCACACCAAAACGGTACAATACCATACGAGAACATCCATATGGTACCAAACCACACCAAAACGTTGCAATACCGTAAGAGTACTTCGTTACGGTACCAAACCACACCAAAACGGTGCAATACCGTACGAGTACATCCATACGGTACCAAACCACACCAAAACGGTGCAATACCGTACGAGTACTTCGTTACGGTACCAAACCACACCAAAACGGTACAATACCGTTCGAGTTGATCCATACGGTAACAAACCACACCAAAACGGTGCAATACCGTACGAGTACTTCCATACGGTACACCACCATCCCAAAACGGTGCAATACCGTACGAGTACTTCGTTACGGTACCAAACCACACCAAAACGGTACAATACCGTACAAGTACATCCATACGGTACCAAACCACACCAAAACGATACAATACCGTACGAGTACATCCATACGGTACCAAACCACACCAAAACGGTGCAATACCGTACGAGTACTTCGTTACGGTACAAAACCACACCAAAACGGTACAATACCGTACGAGAACTTCGTCACGGCACCAAACCACACGAAAACGGTGCAATATCGTACGAGTACATCCATACGGTACCAAACCACACCAAAACAGTGCAATACCGTACGAGTACGAGTACTTCGTGACGGTACCAAACCACACCAAAACTGTACGATACCGTGCGAGTACTTCATTACGGTACCAAACCACACTAAAACGGTTCAATACCGTACGAGTACATCCATACGGTACCAAACCACACCAAAACGGTACAATACCGTACGAGTACTTCGTTACGGTACCAAACCACACCAAAACGGTACAATATCGTACGAGTACATCCATACGGTACCAAACCACACTAAAACGGTGCAATACCGTACGAGTACTTCGTTACGGTACCAAACCACACAAAAACGGTGCAATACCGTACGAGTACTTCGTTACGGTACCAAACCACACCAAAACGGTACAATACCGTACGAGTACATCCATACGGTACCAAACCACACCAAAACGGTGCAATACCGTACGAGTACATCGTTACGGTACCAAACCACACCGAAACGGTGCAATACCGTACGAGTACTTCGTTACGGTACCAAACCACACCAAAACGGTGCAATACCGTACGAGTACCGTACGAGTACTTCGTTACGGTACCAAACACCACCAAAACGGTACAATACCGTATGAGTACTTCGTTACGGTACCAAACCACACCAAAACGGTGCAATACCGTACGAGTACATCCATACGGTACCAAACCACACCAAAACGGTGCAATACCGTACGAGTACTTCGTTACGGTACCAAACCACACCAAAACGGTACAATACCGTACGAGTAGATCCATACGGTACTAAACCACACCAAAACGGTGCAATACCGTACGAGTACTTCGTTACGGTACCAAACCACACCAAAACGGTACAATACCGTACAAGTACATCCATACGGTACCAAACCACACCAAAACGATACAATACCGTACGAGTACATCCATACGGTACCAAACCACACCAAAACGGTGCAATACCGTACGAGTACTTCGTTGCGGTACCAAACCACACCAAAACGGTACAATACCGTACGAGAACTTCGTCACGGCACCAAACCACACGAAAACGGTGCAATATCGTACGAGTACATCCATACGGTACCAAACCACACCAAAACGGTGCAATACCGTACGAGTACTTCGTGACGGTACCAAACCACACCAAAACTGTACAATACCGTGCGAGTACTTCATTACGGTACCAAACCACACTAAAACGGTGCAATACCGTACGAGTACATCCATACGGTACCAAACCACACCAAAACGGTACAATACCGTACGAGTACTTCGTTACAGTACCAAACCACACCAAAACGGTACAATATCGTACGAGTACATCCATACGGTACCAAACCACACTAAAACGGTGCAATACCGTACGAGTACTTCGTTACGGTACCAAACCACACCAAAACGGTGCAATACCGTACGAGTACTTCGTTACGGTACCAAACCACACCAAAACGGTACAATACCGTACGAGTACATCCATACGGTACCAAACCACACCAAAACGGTGCAATACCGTACTAGTACTTCGTTACGGTACCAAACCACACCAAAACGGTGCAATACCGTACGAGTACTTCGTTACGGTACCAAACACCACCAAAACGGTACAATACCGCACGAGTACTTCGTTACAGTACCAAACCACACCAAAACGGTCCAATACCGTACGAGTACATCCATACGGTACCAAACCACACCAAAACGGTTCAATACCGTACGAGTACATCCATACGGCACCAAACCACACCAAAACGGTGCAATACCGAACGAGTACTTCGTTACGGTACCAAACCACACCAAAACGCTGCAGTACCAAACCACACCAAAACGGTGCAATACCGTACGAGTACATCCATACGGTACCAAACCACACCAAAACGGTGCAATACCGTACGAGTACTTTGTTAGGGTACCAAACCACACCAAAACGGTACAATACCGTACGAGTACTTCGTTACGGTACCAAACCACACTAAAATGGTACAATACCGTACGAGTACATCCATACGGTACCAAACCACACCAAAACGGTACAATACCATACGAGTACTTCGTTACGGTACCAAACCACACCAAAACGGTACAATACCGTACGAGAACATCCATACGGTACCAAACCACACCAAAACGGTGCAATACCGTACGAGTACTTCGTTACGGTACCAAACCACACCAAAACGGTGCAATACCGTACGAGTACATCCATACGGTACCAAACCACACCAAAACGGTGCAATACCGTACGAGTACTTCGTTACGGTACAAAACCACACCAAAACGGTACAATACCGTACGAGTACATCCATACGGTACCAAACCACACCAAAACGGTGCAATACCGTACGAGTACTTCGTTACGGTACCAAACCACACCAAAACGGTACAATACCGTACGAGTACATCCATACGTTACCAAACCACACCAAAACGGTGCAATACCGTACGAGTATTTCGTGACGGTACCAAACCACACCAAAACGGTGCAATACCGTACGAGTACATCCATACGGTACCAAACCACGCCAAGACGGTGCAATACCGTACGAGTACTTCGTTACGGTACCAAACTACCCCAAAACGGAGCAATACCGTACGAGTACATCCATACGGTACCAAACCACACCAAAACGGTGCAATACCGTACGAGTACTTCGTTACGGTACCAAACACCACCAAAACGGTACAATACCGTACGAGTACTTCGTTACGGTACCAAACCACACCATAACGGTCCAATACCGTACGAGTACTTCGTTACTGTACCAAACCACACCAAAACGGTACAATACCGTACTAGTAAATCCATACGGTACCAAACCACACCAAAACGGTGCAATACCGTACGAGTACTTCGTTACGGTACCAAACCACACCAAAACGGTACAATACCGTACAAGTACATCCATACGGTACCAAACCACACCAAAACGATACAATACTGTACGAGTACATCCATACGGTACCAAACCACACCAAACGGTGCAATACCGTACGAGTACTTCGTTATGGTACCAAACCACACCAAAACGGTACAATACCGTACGAGAACTTCGTCACGGCACCAAACCACACGAAAACGGTGCAATACCGTACGAGTACATCCATACGGTACCAAACCACACCAAAACGGTACAATACCGTGCGAGTACTTCGTTACAGTACCAAACCACACTAAAACGGTGCAATACCGTACGAGTACATCCAAACGGTACCAAACCACACCAAAACGGTACAATACCGTACGAGTACTTTGTTACGGTACCAAACCACACCAAAACGGTACAATACCGTATGAGTACTTCGTTACGGTACCAAACCACACCAAAACGGTACAATACCGTACGAGTACATCCATACGGTACCAAACCACACCAAAACGATGCAATACCGTACGAGTACTTCGTTACGGTACCAAACCACACCAAAACGGTGCAATACCGTACGAGTACATCCATACGGTACCAAACCACACCAAAATGGTGCAATACCGTACGAGTACTTCGTTACGGTACCAAACCACACCAAAACGGTGCAATACCGTACGAGTACATCCATACGGTACCAAACCACACCAAAACGGTGCAATACCGTACGAGTACTTCGTTACGGTACCAAACCACACCAAAACGGTACAATACCGTACGAGAACATCCATACGGTACCAAACCACACCAAAACGGTGCAATACCGTACGAGTACTTCGTTACGGTACCAAACCACACCAAAACGGTGCAATACCGTACGAGTACATCCATACGGTACCAAACCACACCAAAACGGTGCAATACCGTACGAGTACTTCGTTACGGTACCAAACCACACCAAAACGGTACAATACCGTACGAGTACATCCATACGGTACCAAACCACACAAAAACGGTGCAATACCGTACGAGTACTTCGTTACGGTACCAAACCACACCAAAACGGTACAATACCGTACGAGTACATCCATACGGTACCAAACCACACCAAAACGGTGCAATACCGTACGAGTACTTCGTTACGGTACCAAACACCACCAAAACGGTACAATACCGTACGAGTACTTCGTTACGGTACCAAACCACACCAAAACGGTCCAATACCGTACGAGTACTTCGTTACTGTACCAAACCACACCAAAACGGTACAATACCGTACTAGTAAATCCATACGGTACCAAACCACACCAAAACGGTGCAATACCGTACGAGTACTTCGTTACGGTACCAAACCACACCAAAACGGTACAATACCGTACAAGTACATCCATACGGTACCAAACCACACCAAAACGATACAATAATGTACGAGTACATCCATACGGTACCAAACCACACCAAACGGTGCAATACCGTACGAGTACTTCGTTATGGTACCAAACCACACCAAAACGGTACAATACCGTACGAGAACTTCGTCACGGCACCAAACCACACGAAAACGGTGCAATACCGTACGAGTACATCCATACGGTACCAAACCACACCAAAACGGTACAATACCGTGCGAGTACTTCGTTACGGTACCAAACCACACTAAAACGGTGCAATACCGTACGAGTACATCCAAACGGTACCAAACCACACCAAAACGGTACAATACCGTACGAGTACTTTGTTACGGTACCAAACCACACCAAAACGGTACAATACCGTATGAGTACTTCGTTACGGTACCAAACCACACCAAAACGGTACAATACCGTACGAGTACATCCATACGGTACCAAACCACACCAAAACGGTGCAATACCGTACGAGTATTTCGTGACGGTACCAAACCACACCAAAACGGTGCAATACCGTACGAGTACATCCATACGGTACCAAACCACGCCAAGACGGTGCAATACCGTACGAGTACTTCGTTACGGTACCAAACTACCCCAAAACGGAGCAATACCGTACGAGTACATCCATACGGTACCAAACCACACCAAAACGGTGCAATACCGTACGAGTACTTCGTTACGGTACCAAACACCACCAAAACGGTACAATACCGTACGAGTACTTCGTTACGGTACCAAACCACACCATAACGGTCCAATACCGTACGAGTACTTCGTTACTGTACCAAACCACACCAAAACGGTACAATACCGTACTAGTAAATCCATACGGTACCAAACCACACCAAAACGGTGCAATACCGTACGAGTACTTCGTTACGGTACCAAACCACACCAAAACGGTACAATACCGTACAAGTACATCCATACGGTACCAAACCACACCAAAACGATACAATACTGTACGAGTACATCCATACGGTACCAAACCACACCAAACGGTGCAATACCGTACGAGTACTTCGTTATGGTACCAAACCACACCAAAACGGTACAATACCGTACGAGAACTTCGTCACGGCACCAAACCACACGAAAACGGTGCAATACCGTACGAGTACATCCATACGGTACCAAACCACACCAAAACGGTACAATACCGTGCGAGTACTTCGTTACGGTACCAAACCACACTAAAACGGTGCAATACCGTACGAGTACATCCAAACGGTACCAAACCACACCAAAACGGTACAATACCGTACGAGTACTTTGTTACGGTACCAAACCACACCAAAACGGTACAATACCGTATGAGTACTTCGTTACGGTACCAAACCACACCAAAACGGTACAATACCGTACGAGTACATCCATACGGTACCAAACCACACCAAAACGGTGCAATACCGTACGAGTACTTCGTTACGGTACCAAACCACACCAAAACGGTGCAATACCGTACGAGTACATCCATACGGTACCAAACCACACCAAAATGGTGCAATACCGTACGAGTACTTCGTTACGGTACCAAACCACACCAAAACGGTGCAATACCGTACGAGTACATCCATACGGTACCAAACCACACCAAAACGGTGCAATACCGTACGAGTACTTCGTTACGGTACCAAACCACACCAAAACGGTACAATACCGTACGAGAACATCCATACGGTACCAAACCACACCAAAACGGTGCAATACCGTACGAGTACTTCGTTACGGTACCAAACCACACCAAAACGGTGCAATACCGTACGAGTACATCCATACGGTACCAAACCACACCAAAACGGTGCAATACCGTACGAGTACTTCGTTACGGTACCAAACCACACCAAAACGGTACAATACCGTACGAGTACATCCATACGGTACCAAACCACACAAAAACGGTGCAATACCGTACGAGTACTTCGTTACGGTACCAAACCACACCAAAACGGTACAATACCGTACGAGTACATCCATACGGTACCAAACCACACCAAAACGGTGCAATACCGTACGAGTACTTCGTTACGGTACCAAACACCACCAAAACGGTACAATACCGTACGAGTACTTCGTTACGGTACCAAACCACACAAAAACGGTCCAATACCGTACGAGTACTTCGTTACTGTACCAAACCACACCAAAACGGTACAATACCGTACTAGTAAATCCATACGGTACCAAACCACACCAAAACGGTGCAATACCGTACGAGTACATCCATACGGTACCAAACCACACCAAAACGGTGCAATACCGTACGAGTACTTCGTTACGGTACCAAACCACACCAAAACGGTACAATACCGTACGAGTACATCCATACGGTACCAAACCACACCAAAACGGTGCAATACCGTACGAGTACTTCGTTACGGTACCAAACCACACCAAAACGGTGCAATACCGTACGAGTACATCCATACGGTACCAAACCACACCAAAACGGTGCAATACCGTACGAGTACTTCGTGACGGTACCAAACCACACCAAAACGGTACAATACCGTACGAGAACTTCGTCACGGCACCAAACCACACGAAAACGGTGCAATATCGTACGAGTACATCCATACGGTACCAAACCACACCAAAACGGTGCAATACCGTACGAGTACTTCGTTACGGTACCAAACCACACCAAAACGGTACAATACCGTACGAGTACATCCATACGGTACCAAACCACACCAAAACGGTGCAATACCGTACGAGTACTTCGTTACGGTACCAAACCACACCAAAACGGTGCAATACCGTACGAGTACATCCATACGGTACCAAACCACACCAAAACGGTGCAATACCGTACGAGTACTTCGTGACGGTACCAAACCACACCAAAACGGTACAATACCGTACGAGTACTTCGTTACGGTACCAAACCACACCAAAACGGTGCAATACCGTACGAGTACATCCATACGGTACCAAACCACACCAAAACGGTGCAATACCGTACGAGTACTTCGTTACGGTACCAAACCACACAAAAACGGTACAATACCGTACGAGTACATCCATACGGTACCAAACCACACCAAAACGGTGCAATACCGTACGAGTACTTCGTTACGGTACCAAACCACACCAAAACGGTGCAATACCGTACGAGTACATCCATACGGTACCAAACCACACCAAAACGGTGCAATACCGTACGAGTACTTCGTGACGGTACCAAACCACACCAAAACGGTACAATACCGTACGAGAACTTCGTCACGGCACCAAACCACACGAAAACGGTGCAATATCGTACGAGTACATCCATACGGTACCAAACCACACCAAAACGGTGCAATACCGTACGAGTACTTTGTTAGGGTACCAAACCACACCAAAACGGTACAATACCGTACGAGTACTTCGTTACGGTACCAAACCACACCAAAACGGTACAATACCGTACGAGTACATCCATACGGAACCAAACCACACTAAAACGGTGCAATATCGTACGAGTACTTCATTACGGTACCAAACCACACCAAAACGGTGCAATACCGTACGAGTACTTCGTTAGGGTACCAAACCACACCAAAACGGTACAATACCGTACGAGTACGTCGTTACGGTACCAAACCACACCAAAACGGTACAATACCGTACGAGTACATCCATACGGTACCAAACCACACTAAAACGGTGCAATACCGTACGAGTACTTCGTTACGGTACCAAACCACACCAAAACGGTGCAATACCGTACGAGTACTTCGTTATGGTACCAAACCACACCAAAACGGTACAATACCGTACGAGTAAATCAATACGGTACCAAACCACACCAAAACGGTGCAATACCGTACGAGTACTTCGTTACGATACCAAACCACAACAAAACGGTGCAATACCGTACGAGTACATCCATACGGCACCAAACCACACCAAAACGGTACAATACCGTACGAGTACTTCGTTACGGTACCAAACCACACCAAAACGGTACAATACCGTACGAGAACATCCATACGGTACCAAACCACACCAAAACGGTGCAATACCGTACGAGTACTTCGTTACGGTACCAAACCACACCAAAAAGGTGCAATACCGTACGAGTACTTCGTTACGGTACCAAACCACACCAAAATGGTACAATACCGTACGAGTAGATCCATACGGTACCAAACCACACCAAAACGGTGCAATACCGTACGAGTACTTCGTTACGGTACCAAACCACACCAAAACGGTACAATACCGTACCAGTACAACCATACGGTACCAAACCACACCAAAACGATACAATACCGTACGAGTACATCCATACGGTACCAAACCACACCAAAACGGTGCAATACCGTACGAGTACTTCGTTACGGTACCAAACCACACCAAAACGGTACAATACCGTACGAGAACTTCGTCACGGCACAAAACCACACGAAAACGGTGCAATATCGTACGAGTACATCCATACGGTACCAAACCACACCAAAACGGTGCAATACCGTACGAGTACTTTGTTAGGGTACCAAACCACACCAAAACGGTACAATACCGTACGAGTACTTCGTTACGGTACCAAACCACACTAAAACGGTACAATACCGTACGAGTACATCCATACGGTACCAAACCACACCAAAACGGTACGATACCATACGAGTACTTCGTTACGGTACCAAACCACACCAAAACGGTACAATACCGTACGAGAACATCCATACGGTACCAAACCATACCAAAACGGTGCCATACCGTACGAGTACTTCGTTACGGTACCAAACCTCACAAAAAACGGTGCAATACCGTACGAGTACATCCATACGGTACCAAACCACACTAAAACGGTGCAATATCGTACGAGTACTTCATTACGGTACCAAACCACACCAAAACGGTGCAATACCGTACGAGTACTTCGTTAGGGTACCAAACCACACCAAAACGGTACAATACCGTACGAGTACGTCGTTACGGTACCAAACCACACCAAAACGGTACAATACCGTACGAGTACATCCATACGGTACCAAACCACACTAAAACGGTGCAATACCGTACGAGTACTTCGTTACGGTACCAAACCACACCAAAACGGTGCAATACCGTACGAGTACTTCGTTATGGTACCAAACCACACCAAAACGGTACAATACCGTACGAGTAAATCAATACGGTACCAAACCACACCAAAACGGTGCAATACCGTACGAGTACTTCGTTACGATACCAAACCACAACAAAACGGTGCAATACCGTACGAGTACATCCATACGGCACCAAACCACACCAAAACGGTACAATACCGTACGAGTACTTCGTTACGGTACCAAACCACACCAAAACGGTACAATACCGTACGAGAACATCCATACGGTACCAAACCACACCAAAACGGTGCAATACCGTACGAGTACTTCGTTACGGTACCAAACCACACCAAAAAGGTGCAATACCGTACGAGTACTTCGTTACGGTACCAAACCACACCAAAATGGTACAATACCGTACGAGTAGATCCATACGGTACCAAACCACACCAAAACGGTGCAATACCGTACGAGTACTTCGTTACGGTACCAAACCACACCAAAACGGTACAATACCGTACCAGTACAACCATACGGTACCAAACCACACCAAAACGATACAATACCGTACGAGTACATCCATACGGTACCAAACCACACCAAAACGGTGCAATACCGTACGAGTACTTCGTTACGGTACCAAACCACACCAAAACGGTACAATACCGTACGAGAACTTCGTCACGGCACAAAACCACACGAAAACGGTGCAATATCGTACGAGTACATCCATACGGTACCAAACCACACCAAAACGGTGCAATACCGTACGAGTACTTTGTTAGGGTACCAAACCACACCAAAACGGTACAATACCGTACGAGTACTTCGTTACGGTACCAAACCACACTAAAACGGTACAATACCGTACGAGTACATCCATACGGTACCAAACCACACCAAAACGGTACGATACCATACGAGTACTTCGTTACGGTACCAAACCACACCAAAACGGTACAATACCGTACGAGAACATCCATACGGTACCAAACCATACCAAAACGGTGCCATACCGTACGAGTACTTCGTTACGGTACCAAACCTCACCAAAACGGTGCAATACCGTACGAGTACATCCATACGGTACCAAACCACACCAAAACGGTGCAATACCGTACGAGTACTTCGTGACGGTACCAAACCACACCAAAACGGTACAATACCGTACGAGAACTTCGTCACGGCACCAAACCACACGAAAACGGTGCAATATCGTACGAGTACATCCATACGGTACCAAACCACACCAAAACGGTGCAATACCGTACGAGTACTTTGTTAGGGTACCAAACCACACCAAAACGGTACAATACCGTACGAGTACTTCGTTACGGTACCAAACCACACCAAAACGGTACAATACCGTACGAGTACATCCATACGGAACCAAACCACACTAAAACGGTGCAATACCGTACGAGTACTTCGTTACGGTACCAAACCACACCAAAACGGTGCAATACCGTACGAGTACATCCATACGGTACCAAACCACACTAAAACGGTGCAATACCGTACGAGTACTTCGTTACGGTACCAAACCACACCAAAACGGTACAATACCGTACGAGTACATCCATACGGTACCAAACCACACCAAAACGGTGCAATACCGTACGAGTACTTCGTTACGGTACCAAACCACACCAAAACGGTACAATACCGTACAAGTACATCCATACGGTACCAAACCACACCAAAACGATACAATACCGTACGAGTACATCCATACGGTACCAAACCACACCAAAACGGTGCAATACCGTACGAGTACTTCGTTACGGTACCAAACCACACCAAAACGGTACAATACCGTACAACAACTTCGTCACGGCACCAAACCACACGAAAACGGTGCAATACCGTACGAGTACATCCATACGGTACCAAACCACACAAAAACGGTACAATACCGTGCGAGTACTTCGTTACGGTACCAAACCACACTGAAACGGTCCAATACCGTATGAGTACATCCATAAGGTACCAAACCACACCAAAACGGTACAATACCGTACGAGTACTTCGTTACGGTACCAAACCACACCAAAACGGTACAATACCGTACGAGTACATCCATACGATACCAAACCACACTAGAACGGTGCAATACCGTACGAGTACTTCGCTACGGTACCAAACCACACCAAAACGGTGCAATACCGTACGAGTACTTCGTTACGGTACCAAACCACACCAAAACGGTACAATACCGTACGAGTACATCCATACGGTACCAAACCACAACAAAACGGTGCAATACCGTACGAGTACATCCATACGGCACCAAACCACACCAAAACGGAACAATACTGTACGAGTACTTCGTTACGGTACCAAACCACACCAAAACGGTACAATACCGTACGAGAACATCCATACGGTACCAAACCACACCGAAACCGTGCAATACCGTACGAGTACTTCGTTACGGTACCAAACACCACCAAAACGGTACAATACGGTACGAGTACTTATTACGGTACCAAACCACACCAAATTGGTCCAATACCGTACGAGTACTTCGTTACGGGACCAAACCACACCGAAACGGTACAATACCGTACGAGTAAATCCATATGGTACCAAACCACACCAAAACGGTGCAATACCGTACGAGTACTTCGTTACGATACCAAACCACACCAAAACGGTGCAATACCGTACGAGTACATCCATACGGTACCAAACCACAACAAAACGGTGCAATACCGTACGAGTACATCCATACGGCACCAAACCACACCAAAACGGTGCAATACCGTACGAGTACATCCATACGGTACCAAACAACACAAAAACGGTACAATACAGTGCGAGTACTTCGTTACGGTACCAAACCACACTAAAACAGTGCAATACCGTACGAGTACATCCATACGGTACCAAACCACACCAAAACGGTACAATACCGTACGAGTACTTCGTTACGGTACCAAACCACAGCAAAACGGTACAATACCGTACGAGTACATCCATACGGTACCAAACCACACTAAAACGGTGCAATACCGTACGAGTACTTGGCTACGGTACCAAACCACACCAAAACGGTGCAATACCGTACGAGTACTTCGTTACGGTACCAAACCACACCAAAACGGTACAATACCGTACGAGTACATCCATACGGTACCAAACCACACCAAAACGGTGCAATACCGTACGAGTACTTCGTTACGGTACCAAACCACACCGAAACGGTGCAATACCGTACGAGTACTTCGTTACGGTACCAAACACCACCAAAACGGTACAATACCGTACGAGTACTTCGTTACGGTACCAATCCACACCAAAACGGTCCAATACCGTACGAGTACTTCGTTACGGTACCAAACCACACCAAAACGGTACAATACCGTACGAGTAAATCCATACGGTACCAAACCACACCAAAACGGTGCAATACCGTACGAGTACTTCGTTACGATACCAAACCACACCAAAACGGTGCAATACCGTACGAGTACATCCATACGTACCAAACCACAACAAAACGGTGCAATACCGTACGAGTACATCCATACGGCACCAAACCACACCAAAACGGTGCAATACCATACGAGTACATCGTTACGAGACCAAACCACACCAAAACGGTACAATACCGTACGAGAACATCCATACGGTACCAAACCACACCAAAACGGTGCAATACCGTACGAGTACTTCGTTACGGTACCAAACCACACCAAATCGATACAATACCGTACGAGTACATCCATACGGTACCAAACCACACCAAAACGGTGCAATACCGTACGAGTACTTCGTTACGGTACCAAACCACACCAAATCGGTACAATACCGTACGAGTACATCCATACGGTACCAAACCACACCAAAACGGTGCAATACCGTACGAGTACTTCGTTACGGTACCACACCACACCAAAACGGTACAATACCGTACGAGTACATCCATACGGTACCAAACCACACCAAAACGGTGCAATACCGTACGAGTACTTCGTTACGGTACCAAACCACACCAAAACGGTGCAATACCGTACGAGTACATCCATACGGTACCAAACCACACCAAAACGGTGCAATACCGTACGAGTACTTCGTTACGGTACCAAACCACACCAAAACGGTGCAATACCGTACGAGTACATCCATACGGTACCAAACCACAACAAAACGGTGCAATACCGTACGAGTACATCCATACGGCACCAAACCACACCAAAACGGTGCAATACCGTACGAGTACATCGTTACGGTACCAATCCATACCAAAACGGTACAATACCGTACGAGAACATCCATACGGTACCAAACCACACCAAAACGGTGCAATACCGTACGAGTACTTCGTTACGGTACCAAACCACACCAAAACGGTGCAATACCGTACGAGTACCTCCATACGGTACCAAACCACACCAAAACGGTGCAATACCGTACGAGTACTTCGTTACGGTACCAAACCACACCAAAACGGTGCAATACCGTACGAGTACATCCATACGGTACCAAACCACACCAAAACGGTGCAATACCGTACGAGTACTTCGCTACGGTACCAAACCACACCAAAACGGTGCAATACCGTACGAGTACTTCGTTACGGTACCAAACCACACTAAAATGGTACAATACCGTACGAGTACATCCATACGGTACCAAACCACACCAAAACGGTGCAATACCGTACGAATACTTTGTTACGGTACCAAACCACACCGAAACCGTGCAATACCGTACGAGTACTTCGTTACGGTACCAAACACCACCAAAACGGTACAATACGGTACGAGTACTTATTACGGTACCAAACCACACCAAATTGGTCCAATACCGTACGAGTACTTCGTTACGGGACCAAACCACACCGAAACGGTACAATACCGTACGAGTAAATCCATATGGTACCAAACCACACCAAAACGGTGCAATACCGTACGAGTACTTCGTTACGATACCAAACCACACCAAAACGGTGCAATACCGTACGAGTACATCCATACGGTACCAAACCACAACAAAACGGTGCAATACCGTACGAGTACATCCATACGGCACCAAACCACACCAAAACGGTGCAATACCGTACGAGTACATCCATACGGTACCAAACAACACAAAAACGGTACAATACAGTGCGAGTACTTCGTTACGGTACCAAACCACACTAAAACAGTGCAATACCGTACGAGTACATCCATACGGTACCAAACCACACCAAAACGGTACAATACCGTACGAGTACTTCGTTACGGTACCAAACCACAGCAAAACGGTACAATACCGTACGAGTACATCCATACGGTACCAAACCACACTAAAACGGTGCAATACCGTACGAGTACTTGGCTACGGTACCAAACCACACCAAAACGGTGCAATACCGTACGAGTACTTCGTTACGGTACCAAACCACACCAAAACGGTACAATACCGTACGAGTACATCCATACGGTACCAAACCACACCAAAACGGTGCAATACCGTACGAGTACTTCGTTACGGTACCAAACCACACCGAAACGGTGCAATACCGTACGAGTACTTCGTTACGGTACCAAACACCACCAAAACGGTACAATACCGTACGAGTACTTCGTTACGGTACCAATCCACACCAAAACGGTCCAATACCGTACGAGTACTTCGTTACGGTACCAAACCACACCAAAACGGTACAATACCGTACGAGTAAATCCATACGGTACCAAACCACACCAAAACGGTGCAATACCGTACGAGTACTTCGTTACGATACCAAACCACACCAAAACGGTGCAATACCGTACGAGTACATCCATACGTACCAAACCACAACAAAACGGTGCAATACCGTACGAGTACATCCATACGGCACCAAACCACACCAAAACGGTGCAATACCATACGAGTACATCGTTACGGTACCAAACCACACCAAAACGGTACAATACCGTACGAGAACATCCATACGGTACCAAACCACACCAAAACGGTGCAATACCGTACGAGTACTTCGTTACGGTACCAAACCACACCAAATCGGTACAATACCGTACGAGTACATCCATACGGTACCAAACCACACCAAAACGGTGCAATACCGTACGAGTACTTCGTTACGGTACCAAACCACACCAAATCGGTACAATACCGTACGAGTACATCCATACGGTACCAAACCACACCAAAACGGTGCAATACCGTACGAGTACTTCGTTACGGTACCACACCACACCAAAACGGTACAATACCGTACGAGTACATCCATACGGTACCAAACCACACCAAAACGGTGCAATACCGTACGAGTACTTCGTTACGGTACCAAACCACACCAAAACGGTGCAATACCGTACGAGTACATCCATACGGTACCAAACCACACCAAAACGGTGCAATACCGTACGAGTACTTCGTTACGGTACCAAACCACACCAAAACGGTGCAATACCGTACGAGTACATCCATACGGTACCAAACCACAACAAAACGGTGCAATACCGTACGAGTACATCCATACGGCACCAAACCACACCAAAACGGTGCAATACCGTACGAGTACATCGTTACGGTACCAATCCATACCAAAACGGTACAATACCGTACGAGAACATCCATACGGTACCAAACCACACCAAAACGGTGCAATACCGTACGAGTACTTCGTTACGGTACCAAACCACACCAAAACGGTGCAATACCGTACGAGTACCTCCATACGGTACCAAACCACACCAAAACGGTGCAATACCGTACGAGTACTTCGTTACGGTACCAAACCACACCAAAACGGTGCAATACCGTACGAGTACATCCATACGGTACCAAACCACACTAAAACGGTGCAATACCGTACGAGTACTTTGCTACGGTACCAAACCACACCAAAACGGTGCAATACCGTACGAGTACTTCGTTACGGTACCAAACCACACTAAAATGGTACAATACCGTACGAGTACATCCATACGGTACCAAACCACACCAAAACGGTGCAATACCGTACGAATACTTCGTTACGGTACCAAACCACACCGAAACAGTGCAATACCGTACGAGTACTTCGTTACGGTACCAAACACCACCAAAACGGTACAATACGGTACGAGTACTTATTACGGTACCAAACCACACCAAATTGGTCCAATACCGTACGAGTACTTCGTTACGGGACCAAACCACACCAAAACGGTACAATACCGTACGAGTAAATCCATATGGTACCAAACCACACCAAAACGGTGCAATACCGTACGAGTACTTCGTTACGATACCAAACCACACCAAAACGGTGCAATACCGTACGAGTACATCCATACGGTACCAAACCACAACAAAACGGTGCAATACCGTAGGAGTACATCCATACGGCACCAAACCACACCAAAACGGTGCAATACCGTACGAGTACATCGTTACGGTACCAAACCACACCAAAACGGAACAATACCGTACGAGAACATCCATACGGTACCGAACCACACCAAAACGGTGCAATACCGTACGAGTACTTCGTTACGGTACAAAACCACACCAAAACGGTGCAATACCGTACGAGTACATCCATACGGTACCCAACCACACCAAAACGGTGCAATACCGTACGAGTACTTCGTTACGGTACCAAACCACACCAAAACGGTACAATACCGTACGAGTACATCCATACGGTACCAAACCACACCAAAACGGTGCAATACCGTACGAGTACTTCGTTACGGTACAAAACCACACCAAAACGGTACAATACCGTACAAGTACATCCATACGGTACCAAACCACACCAAAACGATACAATACCATACGAGTACATCCATACGGTACCAAACCACACCAAAACGGTGCAATACCATACGAGTACTTCGTTACGGTACCAAACCACACCAAAACGGTACAATACCGTACGAGAACTTCGTCACGGCACCAAACCACACGAAAACGGTGCAATACCGTACGAGTACATCCATATGGTACCAAAGCACACCAAAACGGTGCAATACCGTACGAGTACGTCGTTTCGGTACCAAACCACACCAAAACGGAACAATACCGTACGAGTACTTCGTTACGGTACCAAACCACACTAAAACGGTGCAATACCGTACGAGTACAACCATACGGTACCAAACCACACCATAACGGTACAATACCGTACGAGTACTTCGTTACGGTACCAAACCACACCAAAACGGTACAATACCGTACGAGTACATCCATACGGTACCAAACCACACCAAAACGGTGCAATACCGTACGAGTACATCGTTACGGTACCAAACCGCACCGAAACGGTGCAATACCGTACGAGTACTTCGTTACGTTACCAAACCACACCAAAACGGTGCAATACCGTACGAGTACATCCATACGGTACCAAACCGCACCCAAACGGTGCAATACCGTACGAGTACTTCGTTACGGTACCAAACCACACCGAAACGGTGCAATACCGTACGAGTACTTCGTTACGGTACCAAACCACACCAAAACGGTACAATACCGTACGAGTACATCCATACGGTACCAAACCACACCAAAACGGTGCAATACCGTACGAGTACTTCGTTACGGTACCAAACCACACCAAAACGGTACAATACCGTACGAGTACATCCATACGGTACCAAACCACACCAAAACGGTGCAATATCGTACGAGTACTTCGTTACGGTACCAAACCACACCAAAACGGTACAATACCGTACGAGTACATCCATACGGTACCAAACCACACCAAAACGGTGCAATACCGTACGAGTACTTCGTTACGGTACCAAACCACACCAAAACGGTGCAATACCGTACGAGTACATCCATACGGTACCAAACCACACCAAAACGGTTCAATACCGTACGAGTACATCCATACGGCACCAAACCACACCAAAACGGTGCAATACCGAACGAGTACTTCGTTATGGCACCAAACCACACCAAAACGGTGCAATACCGTAGGAGTACATCCATACGATACCAAACCACACCAAAACAGTTGAATATCGTACGAGTACTTCATTACGGTACCAAACCACACCAAAACGGTACAATACCGTACGAGTACTTCGTTACGGTACCAAACCACACTAAAACGGTGCAATACCGTACGAGTACATCCATACGGTACCAAACCACACCAAAACGGTACAATACCGTACGAGTACTTCGTTACGGTACCAAACCACACCAAAACGGTACAATACCGTACGAGGACATCCATACGGTACCAAACCACACCAAAACGGTGCAATACCGTACGAGTACTTCGTTACGGTACCAAACCACAGCAAAACTGTACAATACCGTACGAGTATATCCATACGGTACCAAACCACACCAAAACGGTGCAATACCGTACGAGTACTTCGTTACGGAACCAAACCACACCAAAACGGTACAATACCGTACGAGAACATCCATACGGTACCAAACCACACCAAAACGGTGCAATACCGTACGAGTACTTCGTTACGGTACCAAACCACACCAGAACGGTGCAATACCGTACGAGTACATCCATACGGTACCAAACCACACCAAAACGGTACAATACCGTACGAGTACTTCGTTACGGTACCAAACCACACAAAAACGGTGCAATACCGTACGAGTACTTCGCTACGGTACCAAACCACACCAAAACGGTGCAATACCGTACGAGTACTTCGTTACGGTACCAAACCACACCAAAACGGTACAATACCGTACGAGTACATCCATACGGTACCAAACCACAACAAAACGGTGCAATACCGTACGAGTACATCCATACGGCACCAAACCACACCAAAACGGAACAATACCGTACGAGTACTTCGTTACGGTACCAAACCACACCAAAACGGTACAATACCGTACGAGAACATCCATACGGTACCAAACCACACCAAAACGGTGCAATACCGTACGAGTACTTCGTTACGGTACCAAACCACACCAGAACGGTGCAATACCGTACGAGTACATCCATACGGTACCAAACCACACCAAAATGGTACAATACCGTACGAGTACTTCGTTACGGTACCAAACCACACCAAAACGGTACAATACCGTACAAGTACATCCATACGGTACCAAACCAAACCAAAACGGTACAATACCGTACGAGTACATCCATACGGTACCAAACCACACCAAAACGGTGCAATACCGTACGAGTACTTCGTTACGGTACCAAACCACACCAAAACGGTACAATACCGTACGAGTACATCCATACGGTACCAAACCACACCAAAACGGTGCAATACCGTACGAGTACTTCGTTACGGTACCAAACCACACCAAAACGGTGCAATACCGTACGAGTACATCCATACGGTACCAAACCACACCAAAACGGTTCAATACCGTACGAGTACATCCATACGGCACCAAACCACACCAAAACGGTGCAATACCGAACGAGTACTTCGTTATGGCACCAAACCACACCAAAACGGTGCAATACCGTAGGAGTACATCCATACGGTACCAAACCACACCAAAACAGTTGAATATCGTACGAGTACTTCGTTACGGTACCAAACCACACCAAAACGGTACAATACCGTACGAGTACTTCGTTACGGTACCAAACCACACTAAAACGGTGCAATACCGTACGAGTACATCCATACGGTACCAAACCACACCAAAACGGTACAATACCGTACGAGTACTTCGTTACGGTACCAAACCACACCAAAACGGTACAATACCGTACGAGGACATCCATACGGTACCAAACCACACCAAAACGGTGCAATACCGTATGAGTACTTCGTTACGGTACCAAACCACACCAAAACTGTACAATACCGTACGAGTATATCCATACGGTACCAAACCACACCAAAACGGTGCAATACCGTACGAGTACTTCGTTACGGAACCAAACCACACCAAAACGGTACAATACCGTACGAGAACATCCATACGGTACAAAACCACACCAAAACGGTGCAATACCGTACGAGTACTTCGTTACGGTACCAAACCACACCAGAACGGTGCAATACCGTACGAGTACATCCATACGGTACCAAACCACACCAAAATGGTACAATACCGTACGAGTACTTCGTTACGGTACCAAACCACACCAAAACGGTACAATACCGTACAAGTACATCCATACGGTACCAAACCACACCAAAACGGTACAATACCGTACGAGTACATCCATACGGTACCAAACCACACCAAAACGGTGCAATACCGTACGAGTACTTCGTTACGGTACCAAACCACACCAAAACGGTGCAATACCGTACGAGTACATCCATACGGTACCAAACCACACCAAAACGGTTCAATACCGTACGAGTACATCCATACGGCACCAAACCACACCAAAACGGTGCAATACCGAACGAGTACTTCGTTATGGCACCAAACCACACCAAAACGGTGCAATACCGTAGGAGTACATCCATACGGTACCAAACCACACCAAAACAGTTGAATATCGTACGAGTACTTCGTTACGGTACCAAACCACACCAAAACGGTACAATACCGTACGAGTACTTCGTTACGGTACCAAACCACACTAAAACGGTGCAATACCGTACGAGTACATCCATACGGTACCAAACCACACCAAAACGGTACAATACCGTACGAGTACTTCGTTACGGTACCAAACCACACCAAAACGGTACAATACCGTACGAGGACATCCATACGGTACCAAACCACACCAAAACGGTGCAATACCGTATGAGTACTTCGTTACGGTACCAAACCACACCAAAACTGTACAATACCGTACGAGTATATCCATACGGTACCAAACCACACCAAAACGGTGCAATACCGTACGAGTACTTCGTTACGGAACCAAACCACACCAAAACGGTACAATACCGTACGAGAACATCCATACGGTACAAAACCACACCAAAACGGTGCAATACCGTACGAGTACTTCGTTACGGTACCAAACCACACCAGAACGGTGCAATACCGTACGAGTACATCCATATGGTACCAAACCACACCAAAACGGTACAATACCGTACGAGTACTTCGTTACGGTACCAAACCACACCAAAACGGAACAATACCGTACGAGTACTTCGTTACGGTACCAAACCACACAAAAACGGTGCAATACCGTACGAGTACTTCGCTACGGTACCAAACCACAACAAAACGGTGCAATACCGTACGAGTACTTCGCTACGGTACCAAACCACACCAAAACGGTACAATACCGTACGAGTACATCCATACGGTACCAAACCACAACAAAACGGTGCAATACCGTACGAGTACATCCATACGGCACCAAACCACACCAAAACGGAACAATACCGTACGAGTACTTCGTTACGGTACCAAACCACACCAAAACGGTACAATACCGTACGAGAACATCCATACGGTACCAAACCACACCAAAACGGTGCAATACCGTACGAGTACATCCATACGGTACCAAACCGCACCAAAACGGTGCAATACCGTACGAGTACTTCGTTACGGTACCAAACCACACCAAAACGGTGCAATACCGTACGAGTACATCCATACGGTACCAAACCCCACCAAAACGGTGCAATACCGTACGAGTACTTCGTTACGGTACCAAACCACACCAAAACGGTCCAATACCGTACGAGTACATCCATACGGTACCAAACCACACCAAAACGGTGCAATACCGTACGAGTACTTCGTTACGGTACCAAACCACACCAAAACGGTACAATACCGTACGAGTACATCCATACGGTACCAAACCACACCAAAACGGTGCAATACCGTACGAGTACTTCGTTACGGTACCAAACCACACCAAAACGGTGTAATACCGTACGAGTACTTCGTTACGGTACCAAACCACACCAAAACGGTACAATACCGTACGAATACATCCATACGGTACCAAACCACACCAAAACGGTGCAATACCGTACGAGTACATCCATACGGTACCAAACCCCACCAAAACGGTGCAATACCGTACGAGTACTTCGTTACGGTACCAAACCACACCAAAACGGTACAATACCGTACGAGTACATCCATACGGTACCAAACCACACCAAAACGGTGCAATACCGTACGAGTACTTCGTTACGGTACCAAACCACACCAAAACGGTACAATACCGTACGAGTACATCCATACGGTAAAAACCACACCAAAACGGTGCAATACCGTACGAGTACTTCGTTACGGTACCAAACCACACCAAAACGGTACAATACCGTACGAGTACATCCATACGGTACCAAACTACACCAAAACGGTGCAATACCGTACGAGTACTTCGTTACAGTACCAAACCACACCAAAACGGTGCAATACCGTACGAGTACTTCGTTACAGTACCAAACCACACCAAAACGGTGCAATACCGTACGAGTACATCCATGCGGTACCAAACCACACTAAAACGGTGCAATACCGTACGAGTACTTCGCTACGGTACCAAACCACACCAAAACGGTGCAATACCGTACGAGTACTTCGTTACGGTACCAAACCACACCAAAATGGTACAATACCGTACGAGTACATCCATACGGTACCAAACCACACCAAAACGGTGCAATACCGTACGAGTACTTCGTTACGGTACCAAACCACACCGAAACGGTGCAATACCGTACGAGTACTTCGTTACGGTACCAAACACCACCAAAACGGTACAATACCGTACGAGTACTTCGTTACGGTACCAAACCACACCAAAACGGTCCAATACCGTACGAGTACTTCGTTACAGTACCAAACCACATTAAAACGGTACAATACCGTACGAGTAAATCCATACGGTACCAAACCACACCAAAACGGTGCCATACCGTACGAGTACTTCGTTACGATACCAAACCACACCAAAACGGTGCAATACCGTACGAGTACATCCATACGGTACCAAACCACACCAAAATGGTACAATACCGTACGAGTACTTCGTTACGGTACCAAACCACACCAAAACGGTACAATACCGTACAAGTACATCCATACGGTACCAAACCACACCAAAACGGTACAATACCGTACGAGTACATCCATACGGTACCAAACCACACCAAAACGGTGCAATACCGTACGAGTACTTCGTTACGGTACCAAACCACACCAAAACGGTGCAATACCGTACGAGTACATCCATACGGTACCAAACCACACCAAAACGGTTCAATACCGTACGAGTACATCCATACGGCACCAAACCACACCAAAACGGTGCAATACCGAACGAGTACTTCGTTATGGCACCAAACCACACCAAAACGGTGCAATACCGTAGGAGTACATCCATACGGTACCAAACCACACCAAAACAGTTGAATATCGTACGAGTACTTCGTTACGGTACCAAACCACACCAAAACGGTACAATACCGTACGAGTACTTCGTTACGGTACCAAACCACACTAAAACGGTGCAATACCGTACGAGTACATCCATACGGTACCAAACCACACCAAAACGGTACAATACCGTACGAGTACTTCGTTACGGTACCAAACCACACCAAAACGGTACAATACCGTACGAGGACATCCATACGGTACCAAACCACACCAAAACGGTGCAATACCGTATGAGTACTTCGTTACGGTACCAAACCACACCAAAACTGTACAATACCGTACGAGTATATCCATACGGTACCAAACCACACCAAAACGGTGCAATACCGTACGAGTACTTCGTTACGGAACCAAACCACACCAAAACGGTACAATACCGTACGAGAACATCCATACGGTACAAAACCACACCAAAACGGTGCAATACCGTACGAGTACTTCGTTACGGTACCAAACCACACCAGAACGGTGCAATACCGTACGAGTACATCCATACGGTACCAAACCACACCAAAACGGTACAATACCGTACGAGTACTTCGTTACGGTACCAAACCACACCAAAACGGAACAATACCGTACGAGTACTTCGTTACGGTACCAAACCACACAAAAACGGTGCAATACCGTACGAGTACTTCGCTACGGTACCAAACCACAACAAAACGGTGCAATACCGTACGAGTACTTCGCTACGGTACCAAACCACACCAAAACGGTACAATACCGTACGAGTACATCCATACGGTACCAAACCACAACAAAACGGTGCAATACCGTACGAGTACATCCATACGGCACCAAACCACACCAAAACGGAACAATACCGTACGAGTACTTCGTTACGGTACCAAACCACACCAAAACGGTACAATACCGTACGAGAACATCCATACGGTACCAAACCACACCAAAACGGTGCAATACCGTACGAGTACATCCATACGGTACCAAACCGCACCAAAACGGTGCAATACCGTACGAGTACTTCGTTACGGTACCAAACCACACCAAAACGGTGCAATACCGTACGAGTACATCCATACGGTACCAAACCCCACCAAAACGGTGCAATACCGTACGAGTACTTCGTTACGGTACCAAACCACACCAAAACGGTCCAATACCGTACGAGTACATCCATACGGTACCAAACCACACCAAAACGGTGCAATACCGTACGAGTACTTCGTTACGGTACCAAACCACACCAAAACGGTACAATACCGTACGAGTACATCCATACGGTACCAAACCACACCAAAACGGTGCAATACCGTACGAGTACTTCGTTACGGTACCAAACCACACCAAAACGGTGTAATACCGTACGAGTACTTCGTTACGGTACCAAACCACACCAAAACGGTACAATACCGTACGAATACATCCATACGGTACCAAACCACACCAAAACGGTGCAATACCGTACGAGTACATCCATACGGTACCAAACCCCACCAAAACGGTGCAATACCGTACGAGTACTTCGTTACGGTACCAAACCACACCAAAACGGTACAATACCGTACGAGTACATCCATACGGTACCAAACCACACCAAAACGGTGCAATACCGTACGAGTACTTCGTTACGGTACCAAACCACACCAAAACGGTACAATACCGTACGAGTACATCCATACGGTAAAAACCACACCAAAACGGTGCAATACCGTACGAGTACTTCGTTACGGTACCAAACCACACCAAAACGGTATAATACCGTACGAGTACATCCATACGGTACCAAACTACACCAAAACGGTGCAATACCGTACGAGTACTTCGTTACAGTACCAAACCACACCAAAACGGTGCAATACCGTACGAGTACTTCGTTACAGTACCAAACCACACCAAAACGGTGCAATACCGTACGAGTACATCCATGCGGTACCAAACCACACTAAAACGGTGCAATACCGTACGAGTACTTCGCTACGGTACCAAACCACACCAAAACGGTGCAATACCGTACGAGTACTTCGTTACGGTACCAAACCACACCAAAATGGTACAATACCGTACGAGTACATCCATACGGTACCAAACCACACCAAAACGGTGCAATACCGTACGAGTACTTCGTTACGGTACCAAACCACACCGAAACGGTGCAATACCGTACGAGTACTTCGTTACGGTACCAAACACCACCAAAACGGTACAATACCGTACGAGTACTTCGTTACGGTACCAAACCACACCAAAACGGTCCAATACCGTACGAGTACTTCGTTACAGTACCAAACCACACCAAAACGGTACAATACCGTACGAGTAAATCCATACGGTACCAAACCACACCAAAACGGTGCCATACCGTACGAGTACTTCGTTACGATACCAAACCACACCAAAACGGTGCAATACCGTACGAGTACATCCATACGGTACCAAACCACAACAAAACGGTGCAATACCGTACGAGTACATCCATACGGCACCAAACCACACCAAAACGGTGCAATACCGTACGAGTACATCGTTACGGTACCAAACCACACCAAAACGGTACAATACCGTACGAGAACATCCATACGGTACCAAACCACACCAAAACGGTGCAATACCGTACGAGTACTTCGTTACGGTACCAAACCACACCAAAACGGTGCAATACCGTACGAGTACATCCATACGGTACCAAACCACACCAAAACGGTGCAATACCGTACGAGTACTTCGTTATGGTACCAAACCACACCAAAACGGTACAATACCGTACGAGAACATCCATACGGTACCAAACCACACCAAAACGGTGCAATACCGTACGAGTACTTCGTTACGGTACCAAACCACACCAAAACGGTACAATACCGTACAAGTACATCCATACGGTACCAAACCACACCAAAACGATACAATACCATACGAGTACATCCATACGGTACCAAACCACACCAAAACGGTGCAATACCATACGAGTACTTCGTTACGGTACCAAACCACACCAAAACGGTACAATACCGTACGAGTACATCCATACGGTACCAAACCACACCAAAACGGTGCAATACCGTACGAGTACTTCGTTACGGTACCAAACCACACCAAAACGGTACAATACCGTACCAGTACATCCATACGGTACCAAACCACACCAAAACGGTGCAATACCGTACGAGTACATCCATACGGTACCAAACCCCACCAAAACGGTGCAATACCGTACGAGTACTTCGTTACGGTACCAAACCACACCAAAACGGTACAATACCGTACGAGTACATCCATACGGTACCCAACCACACCAAAACGGTGCAATACCGTACGAGTACTTCGTTACGGTACCAAACCACACCAAAACGGTACAATACCGTACGAGTACATCCATACGGTACCAAACCACACCAAAACGGTGCAATACCGTACGAGTACTTCGTTACGGTACCAAACCACACCAAAACGGTACAATACCGTACGAGTACATCCATACGGTACCAAACCACACCAAAACGGTGCAATACCGTACGAGTACTTCGTTACGGTACCAAACCACACCAAAACGGTGCAATACCGTACGAGTACTTTGTTACGGTACCAAACCACACCAAAACGGTTCAATACCATACGAGTACATCCATACGGTACCAAACCACACCAAAACGGTGCAATACCGTACGAGTACATCCATACGGTACCAAACCCCACCAAAACGGTGCAATACCGTACGAGTACTTCGTTACGGTACCAAACCACACCAAAACGGTACAATACCGTACGAGTACATCCATACGGTACCAAACCACACCAAAACGGTGCAATACCGTACGAGTACTTCGTTACGGTACCAAACCACACCAAAACGGTACAATACCGTACGAGTACATCCATACGGTACCAAACCACACCAAAACGGTGCAATACCGTACGAGTACTTCGTTACGGTACCAAACCACACCAAAACGGTACAATACCGTACGAGTACATCCATACGGTACCAAACCACACCAAAACGGTGCAATACCGTACGAGTACTTCGTTACGGTACCAAACCACACCAAAACGGTGCAATACCGTACGAGTACATCCATACGGTACTAAACCACACCAAAACGGTGCAATACCGTACGAGTACTTCGTTACGGTTCCAAACCACACCAAAACGGTACAATACCGTACGAGTACATCCATACGGTACCAAACCACACCAAAACGGTGCAATACCGTACGAGTACTTCGTTACGGTACCAAACCACACCAAAACGGTACAATACCGTACAAGTACATCCATACGGTACCAAACCACACCAAAACGATACAATACCATACGAGTACATCCATACGGTACCAAACCACACCAAAACGGTGCAATACCGTACGAGTACTTCGTTACGGTACCAAACCACACCAAAACGGAACAATACCGTACGAGTACTTCTTTACGGTACCAAACCACACTAAAACGGTACAATACCGTACGAGTACTTTGTTACGGTACCAAACCACACCAAAACGGCACAATACCGTACGAGTACATCCATACGGTACCAAACCACACCAAAACTGTGCAATACCGTACGAGTACATCGTTACGGTACCAAACCACACCGAAACGGTGCAATACCGTACGAGTACATCCATATGGTACCAAACCACACCAAAACGGTGCAATACCGTACGAGTACTTCGTTACGGTACCAAAACACACCAAAACGGTGCAATACCGTACGAGTACATCCATATGGTACCAAACCACACCAAAACGGTGCAATACCGTACGAGTACTTCGTTACGGTACCAAACCACACCAAAACGGTGCAATACCGTCCGAGTACATCCATACGGTACCAAACCACACCAAAACGGTACAATACCGTACGAGTACTTCGTTACGGTACCAAACCACACCAAAACGGTCCAATACCGTAAGAGTACTTCGTTACGGTACCAAACCACACCAAAACGGTACAATACCGTACGAGTAAATCCATACGGTACCAAACCACACCAAAACGGTGCAATACCGTACGAGTACTTCGTTACGGTACCAAACCACACCAAAACGGTGCAATACCGTACGAGTACATCCATACGGTACAAAACCACACCAAAACGGTGCAATACCGTACGAGTACATCCATACAGCACCAAATCACACCAAAATGGTGCAATACCGTACGAGTACGTGCATACGATACCAAAGCACACCAAAACGGTGCAATACCGTACGAGGACATCCATACGGTACCAAACCACACCAAAACGGTGCAATACCGTACGAGTACATCCATACGGTACCTAACCACACCAAAAGGGTGCAATACCGTACGCGTACTTCGTTACGGTACCAAACCACACCAAAACGGTGCAATACCGTACGAGTACATCCATACGGTACCAAACCACACCAAAACGGTGCAATACCGTACGAGTACTTCGTTACGGTACCAAACCACACCAAAACGGTGCAATACCGTACGAGTACTTCGTTACGGTACCAAACACCACCAAAACGGTACAATACCGTACGAGTACTTCGTTACGGTACCAAACCACACCAAAACGGTCCAATACCGTACGAGTACTTCGTTACGGTACCAAACCACACCAAAACGGTACAATACCGTACGAGTAAATCCATAGGGTACCAAACCACACCAAAACGGTGCAATACCGCACGAGTACTTCGTTACGGTACCAAACCACACCAAAACGGTGCAATACCGTATGAGTACATCCATACGGTACCAAACCACACCAAAACGGTGCAATACCGTACGAGTACTTCGTTACGGTACCAAACCACACCAAAACGGAACAATACCGTACGAGTACTTCTTTACGGTACCAAACCACACTAAAACGGTACAATACCGTACGAGTACTTCGTTACGGTACCAAACCACACCAAAACGGTACAATACCGTACGAGTACATCCATACGGTACCAAACCACATCAAAACTGTGCAATACCGTACGAGTACATCGTTACGGTACCAAACCACACCGAAACGGTGCAATACCGTACGAGTACTTCGTTACGGTACCAAACCACACCAAAAGGGTGCAATACCGTACGCGTACTTCGTTACGGTACCAAACCACACCAAAACGGTGCAATACCGTACGAGTACATCCATACGGTACCAAACCACACCAAAAGGGTGCAATACCGAACGCGTACTTCGTTACGGTACCAAACCACACCAAAACGGTGCAATACCGTACGAGTACATCCATACGGTACCAAACCACACCAAAACGGTGCAATACCGTACGAGTACTTCGTTACGGTACCAAACCACACCAAAACGGTGCAATACCGTACGAGTACTTCGTTACGGTACCAAACACCACCAAAACGGTACAATACCGTACGAGTACTTCGTTACGGTACCAAACCACACCAAAACGGTCCAATACCGTACGAGTACTTGGTTACGGTACCAAACCACACCAAAACGGTACAATACCGTACGAGTAAATCCATAGGGTACCAAACCACACCAAAACGGTGCAATACCGCACGAGTACTTCGTTACGGTACCAAACCACACCAAAACGGTGCAATACCGTATGAGTACATCCATACGGTACCAAACCACACCAAAACGGTGCAATACCGTACGAGTACTTCGTTACGGTACCAAACCACACCAAAACGGAACAATACCGTACGAGTACTTCTTTACGGTACCAAACCACACTAAAACGGTACAATACCGTACGAGTACTTCGTTACGGTACCAAACCACACCAAAACGGTACAATACCGTACGAGTACATCTATACGGTACCAAACCACATCAAAACTGTGCAATACCGTACGAGTACATCGTTACGGTACCAAACCACACCGAAACGGTGCAATACCGTACGAGTACTTCGTTACGGTACCAAAACACACCAAAACGGTGCAATACCGTACGAGTACATCCATATGGTACCAAACCACACCAAAACGGTGCAATACCGTACGAGTACTTCGTTACGGTACCAAACCACACCAAAACGGTGCAATACCGTACGAGTACATCCATACGGTACCAAACCACACCAAAACGGAACAATACCGTACGAGTACTTCTTTACGGTACCAAACCACACTAAAACGGTACAATACCGTACGAGTACTTCGTTACGGTACCAAACCACACCAAAACGGTACAATACCGTACGAGTAAATCCATACGGTACCAAACCACACCAAAACGGTGCAATACCGTACGAGTACTTCGTTACGGTACCAAACCACACCAAAACGGTGCAATACCGTACGAGTACATCCATACGGTACCAAACCACACCAAAACGGTGCAATACCGTACGAGTACATCCATACGGCACCAAATCACACCAAAATGGTGCAATACCGTACGAGTACGTGCATACGATACCAAACCACACCAAAACGGTGCAATACCGTACGAGGACATCCATACGGTACCAAACCACACCAAAACTGTGCAATACCGTTCGAGTACTTCGTTACGGTACCGAACCACACCAAAACGGTACAATACCGTACGAGTACATCCATACGGTACCAAACCACACCAAAACGGTACAATACCGTACGAGTACTTCGTTACGGTACCAAACCACACCAAAACGGTACAATACCGTACGAGTACATCCATACGGTACCAAACCACACCAAAACGGTGCAATACCGTACGACTACATCCATACGTTACCAAACCACACCAAAACGGTGCAATACCGTACGAGTACTTCGTTACGGTACCAAACCACACCAAAACGGTGCAATACCATACGAGTACATCCATACGGTACCAAACCACACCAAAAGGGTGCAATACCGTACGCGTACTTCGTTACGGTACCAAACCACACCAAAACGGTGCAATACCGTACGAGTACATCCATACGGTACCAAACCACACCAAAACGGTGCAATACCGTACGAGTACTTCGTTACGGTACCAAACCACACCAAAACGGTGCAATACCGTACGAGTACTTCGTTACGGTACCAAACACCACCAAAACGGTACAATACCGTACGAGTACTTCGTTACGGTACCAAACCACACCAAAACGGTCCAATCCCGTACGAGTACTTCGTTACGGTACCAAACCACACCAAAACGGTACAATACCGTACGAGTAAATCCATAGGGTACCAAACCACACCAAAACGGTGCAATACCGCACGAGTACTTCGTTACGGTACCAAACCACACCAAAACGGTGCAATACCGTATGAGTACATCCATACGGTACCAAACCACACCAAAACGGTGCGATACCGTACGAGTACATCCATACGGCACCAAATCACACCAAAATGGTGCAATACCGTACGAGTACGTGCATACGATACCAAACCACACCAAAATGGTGCAATACCGTACGAGGACCTCCATACGGTACCAAACCACACCAAAACGGTGCAATACCGTTCGTGTACTTCGTTACGGTACCAAACCACACCAAAACGGTACAATACCGTACGAGTACATCCATACGGTACCAAACCACACCAAAACGGTGCAATACCGTACGAGTACTTCGTTACGGTACCAAACCACACCAAAACGGGGCAATACCGTACGAGTACTTCGTTACGGTACCAAACCACCCCAAAACGGTGCAATACCGTACGAGTACATCCATACGGTACAAAACCACACCAAAACGGTGCATACCGTACGAATACATCCATACGGTACCAAACCACACCCAAACGGTGCAATACCGTACGAGTACTTCGTTACGGTACCAAACCACACTAAAACGGTGCAAAACCGTACGAGTACATCCATACGGTACCAAACCACACCAAAACGGTGCAATACCGTACGAGTACTTCGTTACGGTACCGAACCACACCAAAACGGTACAATACCGTACGAGTACTTCGTTACGGTACCAAACCACACTAAAACGGTGCACTACCGTACGAGTACATCCATACGGTACCAAACCACACCAAAACGGTACAATACCGTACGAGTACTTCGTTACGGTACCAAACAACACCAAAACGGTGCAATACCGTATGAGTACATCCATACGGCACAAAACCACACCAAAACGGTGCAATACCGTACGAGTACGTGCATACGATATCAAACCACACCAAAACGGTGCAATACCGTACGAGGACATCCATACGGTACCAAACCACACCAAAACGGTGCAATACCGTACGAGTACTTCGTTACGGTACATTGCCACACCAAAACGGTACAATACCGTACGAGTACATCCATACGGTACCAAACCACCCCAAAACGGTGCAATACCGTACGAGTACTTCGTTACGGTACCAAACCACACCAAAACGGTACAATACCGTACGAGAACTTCGTCACGGCACCAAACCACACTAAAACGGTGCAATACCGTACGAGTACATCCATACGGTACCAAACCACACCAAAACGGTGCAATACCGTACGAGTACATCCATACGGTACCAAACCACACCAAAACGGTGCAATACCGTACGAGTACTTCGTTACGGTACCAAACCACACCAAAAAGGTGCAATACCGTACGAGTACTTCGTTACGGTACCAAACCACCCCAAAACGGTGCAATACCGTACGAGTACATCCATACGGTACAAAACCATACCAAAACGGTGCAATACCGTACGAGTACATCCATACGGTACCAAACCACACCAAAACGGTGCAATACCGTACGAGTACTTCGTTACGGTACCAAACCACACCAAAACGGTGCAATACCGTACGAGTACTTCGTTACGGTACCAAACCACCCCAAAACGGTGCAATACCGTACCAGTACATCCATACGGTACCAAACCACACCAAAACGGTGCAATACCGTACTAGTACATCCATACGGCACCAAACCACCCCAAAACGGTGCAATACCGTACGAGTACGTGCATACGATACCAAACCACACCAAAACGGTGCAATACCGTATGAGGACATCCATACGGTACCAAACCACACCAAAACGGTGCAATACCGTAAGAGTACTTCGTTACGGTACAAAGCCACACCAAAACGGTACAATACCGTACGAGTACATCGATACGGTACCAAACCACCCCAAAACGGTGCAATACCGAACGGTACATCGTTACGGTACCAAACCACAGCAAAACGGTACAATACAGTACGAGTAAATCCATACGGTACCAAACCACACCAAAACGGTGCAATAATGTACGAGAACTTCGTTACGGTACCAAACCACACCAAAACGATACAATACTGTACGAGTACATCCATACGGTACCAAACCACACCAAAACGGTGCAATATCGCACGAGTACTTCGTTACCGTACCAAACAACACCAAAACGGTGAAATACCGTACGAGTACTTCGTTACGGTTCCAAACACCACCAAAACGGTACAATACCGTACGAGTACTTCGTTACGGTACCAAACCACACCAAAACGGTGCAATACCGTACGAGTACATCCATACGGCACCAAACCACACCAAAACGGTGCAATACCGAACGAGTACTTCGTTACGGTACCAAACCACACCAAAACGGTGCAATTCCGTACGAGTACTTCGTTACGGTACCAAACCACACCAAAACGATACAATACCGTACGAGTACATCCATACGGTACCAAACCACACCAAAACGGTGCAATACCGTACGAGTACTTCGTTACGGTACCAAACCACACAAAAACGGTACAATACCGTACGGGAACTTCGTCACGGCACCAAACCACACTAAAACGGTGCAATACCGTACGAGTACATCCATACGGTACCAAACCACACCAAAACGGTGCAATACCGTACGAGTACTTCGTTACGGTACCAAACCACACCAAAACGATACAATACCGTACGAGTACATCCATACGGTACCAAACCACACCAAAACGGTGCAATACCGTACGAGTACTTCGTTACGGTACCAAACCACACAAAAACGGTACAATACCGTACGGGAACTTCGTCACGGCACCAAACCACACTAAAACGGTGCAATACCGTACGAGTACATCCATACGGTACCAAACCACACCAAAACGGTGCAATACCGTACGAGTACTTCGTTACGGTACCAAACCACACCAAAACGGTGCAATACTGTACGAGTACTTCGTTGCGGTACCAAACCACTCCAAAACGATACAATACCGTACGAGTATATCCATACGGTACCAAACCACACCAAAACGGTGCAATACCGTACGAGTACTTCGTTACGGTACCAAACCACACCAAAACGGTGCAATACGGTACGAGTACTTCGTTACGGTACCAAACACCACCAAAACGGTACAATACCGTACGAGAACTTCGTTACGGTACCAAACCACACCAAAACGGTGCAATACCGTACGAGTACATCCATACGGTACCAAAACCACACCAAAACGGTGCAATACCGTACGAGTACTTCGTTACAGTACCAAACCACCCCAAAACGGTGCAATACCGTACAAGTACATCCATACGGTACCAAACCACACCAAAACGGTGCAATACCGTACGAGTACATCCATACGGCACCAAACCACACCAAAACGGTGCAATACCGTACGAGTACGGGCATACTATACCAAACCACACCAAAACGGTGCAATACCGTACGAGGACATCCATACGGTACCAAACCACACCAAAACGGTGCAATACCGTACGAGTACTTCGTTACGGTACAAAGCCACACCAAAACGGTACAATACCGTACGACTACATCCATACGGTACAAAACCACCCCAAAACGGTGCAATACCGTGCGAGTACTTCGTTACGGTACCAAACCACACCAAAACGGTACAATACCGTACGAGTACATCCATACGGTACCAAACCACACCAAAACGGTGCAATACCGTACGAGTACTTCGTTACGGTACCAAACCACACCAAAACGGTGCAATACCGTACGAGTACATCCATACGGCACCAAACCACACCAAAACGGTGCAATACCGAACGAGTACTTCGTTACGGTACCAAACCACACCAAAACTGTGCAATACCGTACGAGTACTTCGTTACGGTACCAAACCACACCAAAATGGTGCAATACCCTACGAGTACATCCATACGGTACCAAACAACACCAAAACGGTGCAATACCGTACGAGTACATCCATACGGTACCAAACCACACCAAAACGGTGCAATACCGTACGAGTACATCCATACGGCACCAAACCACACCAAAACGGTGCAATACCGAACGAGTACTTCGTTACGGTACCAAACCACACCAAAACTGTGCAATACCGTACGAGTACATCCATACGGTACAAAACCACCCCAAAACGGTGCAATACCGTGCGAGTACTTCGTTACGGTACCAAACCACACCAAAACAGTACAATACCGTACGAGTACATCCATACGGTACCAAACCACACCAAAACGGTGCAATACCGTACGAGTACTTCGTTACGGTACCAAACCACACCAAAACGATACATTACCGTACGAGTACATCCATACGGTACCAAACCACACCAAAACGGTGCAATACCGTACGAGTACTTCGTTACGGTACCAAACCACACAAAAACGGTACAATACCGTACGGGAACTTCGTCACGGCACCAAACCACACTAAAACGGTGCAATACCGTACGAGTACATCCATACGGTACCAAACCACACCAAAACGGTGCAATACCGTACGAGTACTTCGTTACGGTACCAAACCACACCAAAACGGTGCAATACCGTACGAGTACTTCGTTGCGGTACCAAACCACTCCAAAACGATACAATACCGTACGAGTATATCCATACGGTACCAAACCACACCAAAACCGTGCAATACAGTACGAGTACTTCGTTACGGTACCAAACCACACCAAAACGGTGCAATACCGTACGAGTACTTCGTTACGGTACCAAACACCACCAAAACGGTACAATACCGTACGAGAACTTCGTTACGGTACCAAACCACACCAAAACGGTGCAATACCGTACGAGTACATCCATACGGTACCAAAACCACACCAAAACGGTGCAATACCGTACGAGTACTTCGTTACGGTACCAAACCACCCCAAAACGGTGCAATACCGTACGAGTACATCCATACGGTACCAAACCACACCAAAACGGTGCAATACCGTACGAGTACATCCATACGGCACCAAACCACACCAAAACGGTGCAATACCGTACGAGTACGGGCATACTATACCAAACCACACCAAAACGGTGCAATACCGTACGAGGACATCCATACGGTACCAAACCACACCAAAACGGTGCAATACCGTACGAGTACTTCGTTACGGTACAAAGCCACACCAAAACGGTACAATACCGTACGAGTACATCCATACGGTACCAAAGCACCCCAAAACGGTGCAATACCGTACGCGTACTTCGTTACGGTACCAAACCACACCAAAACGGTACAATACCGTACGAGTACATCCATACGGTACCAAACCACACCAAAACGGTGCAATACCGTACAAGTACTTCGTTACGGTACCAAACCACACCAAAACGGTACAATACCTTACGAGAACTTCGTCACGGCACCAAACCACACGAAAACGGTGCAATACCGTACGAGTACATCCATACGGTACCAAACAACACCAAAACGGTGCAATACAGTACGAGTACTTCGTTACGGTACCAAACCACTCCAAAACGGTACAATACCGTACGAGTACATCCATACGGTACCAAACGACACCTAAACGGTGCAATACCGTACGAGTACATCCATACGGTACCAAACAACACCAAAACGGTGCAATACCGTTCGAGTACTTCGTTACGGTACCAAACCACACCAAAACTGTGCAATACCGTACGAGTACATCCATACGGTACCAAACCACACCAAAACGGTGCAATAACGTACGAGTACTTCGTTACGGTACCAAACCACACCAAAACGGTGCAATACCGTACAAGTACATCCATACGGTACCAAACAACACCAAAACGGTGCAATACTGTACGAGTACTTCGTTACGGTACCAAACCACACCAAAACGGTGCAATACCGTACGAGTACATCCATACGGTACCAAACCACACCAAAACGGTGCAATACCGTACGAGTACATCCATACGGCACCAAACCACACCAAAACGGTGCAATACTGAACGAGTACCTCGTTACGGTACCAAACCACACCAAAACTGTGCAATACCGTACGAGTACATCCATACGGTACCAAACCACACCAAAACGGTGCAATACCGTTCGAGTACTTCGTTACGGTACCAAACCACACCAAAACGGTACAATACCGTACGAGTACATCCATACGGTACCAAATGACACCAAAACTGTGCAATACCGTACGAGTACTTCGTTACGGTACCAAACCACACCAAAACGGTGCAATAAGGTACGAGTACTTCGTTACGGTACCAAACCACACCAAAACGGTACAATACCGTACGAGTACATCCATACGGTACCAAACCACACCAAAACGGTGCAATACTGTACGAGTACTTCATTACGGTACCAAACCACACCAAAACGATACAATACCGCACGAGTACATCCATACGGTACCAAACCAAACCAAAACGGTACAATACCGTACGAGAACTTCGTCACGGCACCAAACCACACTAAAACGGTGCAATACCGTACGAGTACATCCATACGGTACCAAACCACACCAAAACGGTGCAATACCGTACGAGTACTTTGTTACGGTACCAAACCACACCAAAACGGTGCAATACCGTACGAGTACTTCGTTACGGTACCAAACCACACCAAAACTATACAATACCGTACGAGTACATCCATACGGTACCAAACCACACCAAAACGGTGCAATACCGTACGAGTACTTCGTTACGGTACCAAACGCCACCAAAACGGTACAATACCGTACGAGTACTTCGTTACGGTACCAAACCACACCAAAACGGTGCAATACCGTACGAGTACTTCGTTTCGGTACCAAACCACACCAAAACGGTGCAATACCGTATGAGTACATCCATACGGTACCAAACCACACCAAAACGGTGCAATACCGTACGAGTACATCCATACGGCACTAAACCACACCAAAACGGTGCAATACCGTACGAGTACGTGCATACGATACCAAACCACACCAAAACGGTGCAATACCGTACGAGGACATCCATACGGTACCAAACCACACCAAAACGGTGCAATACCGTACGAGTACTTCGTTATGGTACAAAGCCACATCAAAACGGTACAATACCGTACGAGTACATCCATACGGTACCAAACCACCCCAAAACGGTGCTATACCGTACGAGTACTTCGTTACGGTACCAAACCACACCAAAACGGTACAATACCGTACGAGTACATCCATACGGTACCAAACCACACCAAAACGGTGCAATACCATACGAGTACTTCGTTACGGTACCAAACCACACCAAAACGGTGCAATAACGTACGAGTACTTCGTTACGGTACCAAACCACACCAAAACGGTACAATACCGTACGAGTACATCCATTCGGTACCAAACCACACCAAAACGGTGCAATACCGTACGGGTACTTCGTTACGGTACCAAACCACACCAAAACGGTACAATACCGTACGAGTACATCCATACGGTACCAAACCACACCAAAACGGTGCAATACCGTACGAGTACTTCGTTACTGTACCAAACCACACCAAAACGGTACAATACCGTACGAGAACTTCGTCACGGCAACAAACCACACTAAAACGGTGCAATACCGTACGAGTACATCCATACGGTACCAAACCACACCAAAACGGTGCAATACCGTACGAGTACTTCGTTACGGTACCAAACCACACCAAAACGGTGCAATACCGTACGAGTACTTCGTTACGGTACCAAACACCACCAAAACGGTACAATACCGTACGATTACTTCGTTACATTACCAAACCACACCAAAACGGTGCAATACCGTACGAGTACTTTGTTACGGTACCAAACCACACCAAAACGGTGCAATACCGTACGAGTACATCCATACGGTACCAAACCACACCAAAACGGTGCAATACCATACGAGTACTACGTTACGGTACCAAACCACACCAAAACGGTGCAATACCGTACGAGTACATCCATACGGCACCAAACCACACCAAAACGGTGCAATACCGTACGAGTACGTGCATACGATACCAAACCACACCAAAACGGTGCAATACCGTACGAGGACTTCCATACGGTACCAAACCACACCAAAACGGTGCAGTACCGTACGAGTACTTCGTTACGGTAGAAAGCCACACCAAAACGGTACAATACCCTACGAGTACATCCATACGGTACCAAACCACCCCAAAACAGTGCAATACCGTACGAGTACTTCGTTACGGTACCAAACCACACCAAAACGGTACAATACCAGACGAGTACATCCATACGGTACCAAACCACACCAAAACGGTGCAATACCGTACGAATACTTCGTTACGGTACCAAACCACACCAAAACGGTGCTATAACGTACGAGTACTTCGTTACGATACCAAACCACACCAAAACGGTACAATACCGTACCAGTACATCCATACGGTACCAAACCACACCAAAACGGTGCAATACCGTACGAGTACTTCGTTACGGTACCAAACCACACCAAAACGGTGCAATATCGTACGAGTACATCCATACGGTACCAAACCACACCAAAACGGTTCAATACCGTACGAGTACATCCATACGGTACCAAACCACACCAAAATGGTGCAATACCGAACGAGTACTTCGTTACGGTACTAAACCACACCAAAACGGTGCAATACCGTACGAGTACATCCATACGGTACCAAACCACACCAAAACGGTGCAATACCGTACGAGTACTTCGTTATGGTACCAAACCACACCAAAACGGTACAATACCGTACGAGTACTTCGTTACGGTACCAAACCACACCAAAACGGTACAATACCGTACGAGTACATCCATACGGTACCAAACGACACCAAAACTGTGCAATACCGTACGAGTACTTCGTTACGGTACCAAACACCACGAAAACGGTACAATACCGTACGAGTACTTCGTTACGGTAACAAACCACACCAAAACGGTGCAATACCGTACGAGTACTTCGTTACGGTACCAAACCACACCAAAACGGTGCAATACCGTACGAGTACTTTGTTACGGTACCAAACCACACCAAAACGGTGCAATACCGTACGAGTACATCCATACGGTACCAAACCACACCAAAACGGTGCAATACCATACGAGTACTACGTTACGGTACCAAACCACACCAAAACGGTGCAATACCGTACGAGTACTTCGTTACGGTACCAAACCACCCCAAAACGGTGCAATACCGTACGAGTACATCCATACGGCACCAAACCACACCAAAACGGTGCAATACCGTACGAGTACGTGCATACGATACCAAACCACACCAAAACGGTGCAATACCGTACGAGGACTTCCATACGGTACCAAACCACACCAAAACGGTGCAGTACCGTACGAGTACTTCGTTACGGTAGAAAGGCACACCAAAACGGTACAATACCCTACGAGTACATCCATACGGTACCAAACCACCCCAAAACAGTGCAATACCGTACGAGTACTTCGTTACGGTACGAAACCACACCAAAACGGTACAATACCGTACGAGTACATCCATACGGTACCAAACCACACCAAAACGGTGCAATACCGTACGAATACTTCGTTACGGTACCAAACCACACCAAAACGGTGCTATAACGTACGAGTACTTCGTTACGATACCAAACCACACCAAAACGGTACAATACCGTACGAGTACATCCATACGGTACCAAACCACACCAAAACGGTGCAATACCGTACGAGTACATCCATACGGTACCAAACCACACCAAAACGGTGCAATACCGTACGAGTACTTCGTTACGGTACCAAACCACACCAAAACGGTACAATACCTTACGAGTACTTCGTCACGGCACCAAACCACACTAAAACGGTACAATACCGTACGAGTAAATCCATACGGTACCAAACCACACCAAAACGGTGCAATACCGTAGAGTACTTCGTTACGGTACCGAACCACACCAAAACGGTAAAATACCGTACGAGAACTTCGTCACGGCACCAAACCACACTAAAACGGTGCAATACTGTACGAGTACATCCATACGGTACCAAACCACAACAAAACTACGACTACTTCGTTACGGTACCAAACCACACCAAAACGGTGCAAGAACGTACGAGTTCTTCGTTACGGTACCAAACCACACCAAAATGGTACAATACCGTACGAGTACATCCGTACGGTACCAAACCACACCAAAACGGTGCAATACCGTACGAGTACTTCGTTACGGTACCAAACCACACCAAAACGGTACAATACCTTACGAGTACTTCGTCACGGCACCAAACCACACTAAAACGGTGCAATACCGTACGAGTACATCCATACGGTACCAAACCACACCAAAACGGTGCAATACCTTACGAGTACTTCGTTACGGTACCAAACCACACCAAAACGGTACAATACCGTACGACTACATCCATACGGTACCAAACCACCCCAAAACGGTGCAATACCGTACGAGTACTTCGTTACGGTACAAAGCCACACCAAAACGGTACAATACCGTACGAGTACATCCATACGGTACCGAACCACCCCAAAACGGTCCAATATCGTACGAGTACTTCGTCACGGCACCAAACCACACTAAAACGGTGCAATACCGTACGAGTACATCCATACGGTACCAAACCACACCAAAACGGTGCAATACCTTACGAGTACTTCGTTACGGTACCAAACCACACCAAAACGGTACAATACCGTACGACTACATCCATACGGTACCAAACCACCCCAAAACGGTGCAATACCGTACGAGTACTTCGTTACGGTACAAAGCCACACCAAAACGGTACAATACCGTACGAGTACATCCATACGGTACCGAACCAACCCAAAACGGTCCAATATCGTACGAGTACTTCGTTACGGTACCAAACCACACTAAAACGGTACAATACCGTACGAGTACATCCATACGGTACCAAACCACACCAAAACTGTGCAATACCGTACGAGTACTTCGTTACGGTACCAAACTACACCAAAACGGTGCAATAACGTACGAGTACTTCGTTACGGTACCAAACCACACCAAAACGGTACAATACCGTACGAGTACATCCATACGGTACCAAACCACACCAAAACGGTGCAATACCGTACGAGTACTTCGTTACGGTACCAAACCACACCAAAACGGTAAAATACCGTACGAGAACTTCATCACGGCACTAAACCACACTAAAACGGTGCAATACCGTACGAGTACATCCATACGGTACCAAACCACACCAAAACGGTGCAATACCGTACGAGTACTTCGTTACGGTACCAAACAACACCAAAACGGTACAATACCGTACGACTACATCCATACGGTACCAAACCACCCCAAAGCGGTGCAATACCGTACCAGTTCTTTGTTACGGTACCAAACCACACCAAAACGGTAAAATACCGTACGAGTACATCCATACGGTACCAAACCACACCAAAACGGTGCAATACCGTACGAGTACTTCGTTACGGTACCAAACCACACCAAAACGGTGCAATACCGCACGACTACTTCGTTACGGTACCAAACACCACCAAAACGGTACAATACCGTACGAGTACTTCGTAACGGTACCAAACCACACCAAAACGGTGCAATACCGTACGAGTACTTCGTTACGGTACCAAACCACACCAAAACGGTACAATACCGTACGAGTAAATCCATACGGTACCAAACCACACCAAAACGGTGCAATACCGTACGAGTACTTCGTTACGGATCCAAACCACCCCAAAACGGTGCAATACCGTACGAGTACTTCGTTACGGTACCGAACCACACCAAATCGGTGAAATACCGTACGAGAACTTCGTCACGGCACCAAACCACACTAAAACGGTGCAATACCGTACGAGTACATCCATACGGTACCAAACCACAACAAAACTACGACTACTTCGTTACGGTACCAAACCACACCAAAACGGTGCAATACCGTACGAGTACTTCGTTACGGTACCAAACCACACCAAAACGGTGCAATACCGTACGAGTACATCCATACGGTACCAAACCACACCAAAACGGTGCAATACTGTACGAGTACTTCGTTACGGTACCAAACCACACCAAAACGGTGCAATACCGTACGAGTACTTCGTTACGGTACCAAACCACCCCAAAACGGTGCAATACCGAACGAGTACATCCATACGGTACCAAACCACACCAAAACGGTGCAATACCGTACGAGTACTTCGTTACAGTACCAAACCACACCAAAACGGTGCAATAACGTACGAGTTCTTCGTTACGGTACCAAACCACACCAAAATGGTACAATACCGTACGAGTACATCCATACGGTACCAAACCACACCAAAACGGTGCAATACCGTACGAGTACTTCGTTACGGTACCAAACCACACCAAAACGGTACAATACCTTACGAGTACTTCGTCACGGCACCAAACCACACTAAAACGGTGCAATACCGTACGAGTACATCCATACGGTACCAAACCACACCAAAACGGTGCAATACTGTACGAGTACTTCGTTACGGTACCAAACCACACCAAAACGGTGCAATACCGTACGAGTACTTCGTTACGGTACCAAACCACCCCAAAACGGTGCAATACCGTACGAGTACATCCATACGGTACCAAACCACACCAAAACGGTGCAATACCGTACGAGTACTTCGTTATAGTACCAAACCACACCAAAACGGTGCAATAACGTACGAGTTCTTCGTTACGGTACCAAACCACACCAAAATGGTACAATACCGTACGAGTACATCCATACGGTACCAAACCACACCAAAACGGTGCAATACCGTACGAGTACTTCGTTACGGTACCAAACCACACCAAAACGGTACAATACCTTACGAGTACTTCGTCACGGCACCAAACCACACTAAAACGGTGCAATACCGTACAAGTACATCCATACGGTACCAAACCACACCAAAACGGTGCAATACCTTACGAGTACTTCGTTACGGTACCAAACCACACCAAAACGGTACAATACCGTACGACTACATCCATACGGTACCAGACCACCCCAAAACGGTGCAATACCGTACGAGTACTTCGTTACGGTACAAAGCCACACCAAAACGGTACAATACCGTACGAGTACATCCATACGGTACCGAACCACCCCAAAACGGTCCAATATCGTACGAGTACTTCGTTACAGTACCAAACCACACTAAAACGGTACAATACCGTACGAGTACATCCATACGGTACCAAACCACACCAAAACTGTGCAATACCGTACGAGTACTTCGTTACGGTACCAAACCACACCAAAACGGTGCAATAACGTACGAGTACTTCGTTACGGTACCAAACCACACCAAAACGGTACAATACCGTACGAGTACATCCATACGGTACCAAACCACACAAAAACGGTGCAATACCGTACGAGTACTTCGTTACGGTACCAAACCACACCAAAACGGTAAAATACCGTACGAGAACTTCATCACGGCACTAAACCACACTAAAACGGTGCAATACCGTACGACTACATCCATACGGTACCAAACCACACCAAAACGGTGCAATACCGTACGAGTACTTCGTTACGGTACCAAACCACACCAAAACGGTACAATACCGTACGACTACATCCATACGGTACCAAACCACCCCAAAGCGGTGCAATACCGTACGAGTTCTTCGTTACGGTACCAAACCACACCAAAACGGTAAAATACCGTACGAGTACATCCATACGGTACCAAACCACACCAAAACGGTGCAATACCGTACGAGTACTTCGTTACGGTACCAAACCACACCAAAACGGTACAATACCTTACGAGTACTTCGTCACGGCACCAAACCGCACTAAAACGGTGCAATACCGTACGAGTACATCCATACGGTACCAAACCACACCAAAACGGTGCAATACCTTACGAGTACTTCGTTACGGTACCAAACCACACCAAAACGGTACAATACCGTACGACTACATCCATACGGTACCAAACCACCCCAAAACGGTGCAATACCGTACGAGTACTTCGTTACGGTACAAAGCCACACCAAAACGGTACAATACCGTACGAGTACATCCATACGGTACTAAACCACCCCAAAACGGTCCAATATCGTACGAGTACTTCGTTACGGTACCAAACCACACTAAAACGGTACAATACCGTACGAGTACATCCATACGGTACCAAACCACGCCAAAACTGTGCAATACCGTACGAGTACTTCGTTACGGTACCAAACCACACCAAAACGGTGCAATAACGTACGAGTACTTCGTTACGGTACCAAACCACACCAAAACGGTGCAATACCGTACGAGTACATCCATACGGTACCAAACCACACCAAAACGGTGCAATACCGTACGAGTACTTCGTTACGGTACCAAACCACACCAAAACGGTAAAATACCGTACGAGAACTTCATCACGGCACCAAACCACACTAAAACGGTGCAATACCGTACGAGTACATCCATACGGTACCAAACCACACCAAAACGGTGCAATACCGTACGAGTACTTCGTTACGGTACCAAACCACACCAAAACGGTGCAATACCGTACGAGTACATCCATACGGTACCAAACCACACCAAAACGGTGCAATACTGTACGAGTACTTCGTTACGGTACCAAACCACACCAAAACGGTGCAATACCGTACGAGTACTTCGTTACGGTACCAAACCACCCCAAAACGGTGCAATACCGAACGAGTACATCCATACGGTACCAAACCACACCAAAACGGTACAATACCGTACGACTACATCCATACGGTACCAAACCACCCCAAAGCGGTGCAATACCGTACGAGTACTTCGTTACGGTACCAAACCACACCAAAACGGTACAATACCGTACGAGTACATCAATACGGTACCAAACCACACCAAAACGGTGCAATACCGTACGAGTACTTCGTTACGGTACCAAACCACACCAAAACGGTAAAATACCGTACGAGAACTTCATCACGGCACCAAACCACACTAAAACGGTGCAATACCGTACGAGTACATCCATACGGTACCAAACCACACCAAAACGGTGCAATACCGTACGAGTACTTCGTTACGGTACCAAACCACACCAAAACGGTGCAATACCGTACGAGTACTTCGTTACGGTACCAAACCACACCAAAACGGTACAATACCGTACGACTACATCCATACGGTACCAAACCACACCAAAACGGTGCAATACCGTACGAGTACTTCGTTACGGTACCAAACCACACCAAAACGGTAAAATACCGTACGAGAACTTCATCACGGCACCAAACCACACTAAAACGGTGCAATACCGTACGAGTACATCCATACGGTACCAAACCACACCAAAACGGTGCAATACCGTACGAGTACTTCGTTACGGTACCAAACCACACCAAAACGGTGCAATACCGTACGAGTACATCCATACGGTACCAAACCACACCAAAACGGTGCAATACTGTACGAGTACTTCGTTACGGTACCAAACCACACCAAAACGGTGCAATACCGTACGAGTACTTCGTTACGGTACCAAACCACCCCAAAACGATGCAATACCGAACGAGTACATCCATACGGTACCAAACCACACCAAAACGGTACAATACCGTACGACTACATCCATACGGTACCAAACCACCCCAAAGCGGTGCAATACCGTACGAGTACTTCGTTACGGTACCAAACCACACCAAAACGGTACAATACCGTACGAGTACATCAATACGGTACCAAACCACACCAAAACGGTGCAATACCGTACGAGTACTTCGTTACGGTACCAAACCACACCAAAACGGTGCAATACCGCACGACTACTTCGTTACGGTACCAAACACCACCAAAACGGTACAATACCGTACGAGTACTTCGTAACGGTACCAAACCACACCAAAACGGTGCAATACCGTACGAGTACTTCGTTACGGTACCAAACCACACCAAAACGGTACAATACCGTACGAGTAAATCCATACGGTACCGAACCACACCAAAACGGTGCAATACCGTACGAGTACTTCGTTACGGAACCAAACCACACCAAAACGGTGCAATACCGCACGAGTACTTCGTTACGGTACCGAACCACACCAAAACGGTAAAATACCGTACGAGAACTTCGTCACGGCACCAAACCACACTAAAATGGTGCAATACCGTACGAGTACATCCATACGGTACCAAACCACAACAAAACTACGACTACTTCGTTACGGTACCAAACCACACCAAAACGGTGCAATACCGTACGAGTACTTCGTTACGGTACCAAACCACACCAAAACGGTGCAATACCGTACGAGTACATCCATACGGTACCAAACCACACCAAAACGGTGCAATACTGTACGAGTACTTCGTTACGGTACCAAACCACACCAAAACGGTGCAATACCGTACGAGTACTTCGTTACGGTACCAAACCACCCCAAAACGGTGCAATACCGTACGAGTACTTCGTTACGGTACAAAGCCACACCAAAACGGTACAATACCGTACGAGTACATCCATACGGTACCGAACCACCCCAAAACGGTCCAATATCGTACGAGTACTTCGTTACGGTACCAAACCACACTAAAACGGTACAATACCGTACGAGTACATCCATACGGTACCAAACCACACCAAAACTGTGCAATACCGTACGAGTACTTCGTTACGGTACCAAACTACACCAAAACGGTGCAATAACGTACGAGTACTTCGTTACGGTACAAAACCACACCAAAACGGTACAATACCGTACGAGTACATCCATACGGTACCAAACCACACCAAAACGGTGCAATACCGTACGAGTACTTCGTTACGGTACCAAACCACACCAAAACGGTAAAATACCGTACGAGAACTTCATCACGGCACTAAACCACACTAAAACGGTGCAATACCGTACGAGTACATCCATACGGTACCAAACCACACCAAAACGGTGCAATACCGTACGAGTACTTCGTTACGGTACCAAACCACACCAAAACGGTACAATACCGTACGACTACATCCATACGGTACCAGACCACCCCAAAGCGGTGCAATACCGTACGAGTACTTCGTTACGGTACCAAACCACACCAAAACGGTACAATACCGTACGAGTACATCAATACGGTACCAAACCACACCAAAACGGTGCAATACCGTACGAGTACTTCGTTACGGTACCAAACCACACCAAAACGGTGCAATACCGCACGACTACTTCGTTACGGTACCAAACACCACCAAAACGGTACAATACCGTACGAGTACTTCGTAACGGTACCAAACCACACCAAAACGGTGCAATACCGTACGAGTACTTCGTTACGGTACCAAACCACACCAAAACGGTGCAATACCGTACGAGTACATCCATACGGTACCAAACCACACCAAAACGGTGCAATACTGTACGAGTACTTCGTTACGGTACCAAACCACACCAAAACGGTGCAATACCGTACGAGTACTTCGTTACGGTACCAAACCACCCCAAAACGGTGCAATACCGTACGAGTACTTCGTTACGGTACAAAGCCACACCAAAACGGTACAATACCGTACGAGTACATCCATACGGTACCGAACCACCCCAAAACGGTCCAATATCGTACGAGTACTTCGTTACGGTACCAAACCACACTAAAACGGTACAATACCGTACGAGTACATCCATACGGTACCAAACCACACCAAAACTGTGCAATACCGTACGAGTACTTCGTTACGGTACCAAACTACACCAAAACGGTGCAATAACGTACGAGTACTTCGTTACGGTACCAAACCACACCAAAACGGTACAATACCGTACGAGTACATCCATACGGTACCAAACCACACCAAAACGGTGCAATACCGTACGAGTACTTCGTTACGGTACCAAACCACACCAAAACGGTAAAATACCGTACGAGAACTTCATCACGGCACTAAACCACACTAAAACGGTGCAATACCGTACGAGTACATCCATACGGTACCAAACCACACCAAAACGGTGCAATACCGTACGAGTACTTCGTTACGGTACCAAACCACACCAAAACGGTACAATACCGTACGACTACATCCATACGGTACCAAACCACCCCAAAGCGGTGCAATACCGTACGAGTTCTTTGTTACGGTACCAAACCACACCAAAACGGTAAAATACCGTACGAGTACATCCATACGGTACCAAACCACACCAAAACGGTGCAATACCGTACGAGTACTTCGTTACGGTACCAAACCACACCAAAACGGTGCAATACCGCACGACTACTTCGTTACGGTACCAAACACCACCAAAACGGTACAATACCGTACGAGTACTTCGTAACGGTACCAAACCACACCAAAACGGTGCAATACCGTACGAGTACTTCGTTACGGTACAAAACCACACCAAAACGGTACAATACCGTACGAGTAAATCCATACGGTACCAAACCACACCAAAACGGTGCAATACCGTACGAGTACTTCGTTACGGATCCAAACCACCCCAAAACGGTGCAATACCGTACGAGTACTTCGTTACGGTACCGAACCACACCAAAACGGTGAAATACCGTACGAGAACTTCGTCACGGCACCAAACCACACTAAAACGGTGCAATACCGTACGAGTACATCCATACGGTACCAAACCACAACAAAACTACGACTACTTCGTTACGGTACCAAACCACACCAAAACGGTGCAATACCGTACGAGTACTTCGTTACGGTACCAAACCACACCAAAACGGTGCAATACCGTACGAGTACATCCATACGGTACCAAACCACCCCAAAACGGTGCAATACTGTACGAGTACTTCGTTACGGTACCAAACCACACCAAAACGGTGCAATACCGTACGAGTACTTCGTTACGGTACCAAACCACCCCAAAACGGTGCAATACCGAACGAGTACATCCATACGGTACCAAACCACACCAAAACGGTGCAATACCGTACGAGTACTTCGTTACAGTACCAAACCACACCAAAACGGTACAATACCGTACGACTACATCCATACGGTACCAAACCACCCCAAAGCGGTGCAATACCGTACGAGTTCTTTGTTACGGTACCAAACCACACCAAAACGGTAAAATACCGTACGAGTACATCCATACGGTACCAAACCACACCAAAACGGTGCAATACCGTACGAGTACTTCGTTACGGTACAAAACCACACCAAAACGGTGCAATACCGCACGACTACTTCGTTACGGTACCAAACACCACCAAAACGGTACAATACCGTACGAGTACTTCGTAACGGTACCAAACCACACCAAAACGGTGCAATACCGTACGAGTACTTCGTTACGGTACCAAACCACACCAAAACGGTACAATACCGTACGAGTAAATCCATACGGTACCAAACCACACCAAAACGATGCAATACCGTACGAGTACTTCGTTACGTATCCAAACCACACCAAAACGGTGCAATACCGTACGAGTACTTCGTTACGGTACCGAACCACACCAAAACGGTAAAATACCGTACGAGAACTTCGTCACGGCACCAAACCACACTAAAACGGTGCAATACCGTACGAGTACATCCATACGGTACCAAACCACAACAAAACTACGACTACTTCGTTACGGTACCAAACCACACCAAAACGGTGCAATACCGTACGAGTACTTCGTTACGGTACCAAACCACACCAAAACGGTGCAATACCGTACGAGTACATCCATACGGTACCAAACCACACCAAAACGGTGCAATACTGTACGAGTAGTTCGTTACGGTACCAAACCACACCAAAACGGTGCAATACCGTACGAGTACTTCGTAACGGTACCAAACCACCCCAAAACGGTGCAATACCGAACGAGTACATCCATACGGTACAAAACCACACCAAAACGGTGCAATACCGTACGAGTACTTCGTTACAGTACCAAACCACACCAAAACGGTGCAATAACGTACGAGTTCTTCGTTACGGTACCAAACCACACCAAAATGGTACAATACCGTACGAGTACATCCATACGGTACCAAACCACACCAAAACGGTGCAATACCGTACGAGTATTTCGTTACGGTACCAAACCACACCAAAACGGTACAATACCTTACGAGTACTTCGTCACGGCACCAAACCGCACTAAAACGGTGCAATACCGTACGAGTACATCCATACGGTACCAAACCACACCAAAACGGTGCAATACCTTACGAGTACTTCGTTACGGTACCAAACCACACCAAAACGGTACAATACCGTACGACTACATCCATACGGTACCAAACCACCCCAAAACGGTGCAATACCGTACGAGTACTTCGTTACGGTACAAAGCCACACCAAAACGGTACAATACCGTACGAGTACATCCATACGGTACCAAACCACCCCAAAACGATCCAATATCGTACGAGTACTTCGTTACGGTACCAAACCACACTAAAACGGTACAATACCGTACGAGTACATCCATACGGTACCAAACCACGCCAAAACTGTGCAATACCGTACGAGTACTTCGTTACGGTACCAAACCACACCAAAACGGTGCAATAACGTACGAGTACTTCGTTACGGTACCAAACCACACCAAAACGGTGCAATACCGTACGAGTACATCCATACGGTACCAAACCACACCAAAACGGTGCAATACCGTACGAGTACTTCGTTAGGGTACCAAACCACACCAAAACGGTAAAATACCGTACGAGAACTTCATCACGGCACCAAACCACACTAAAACGGTGCAATACCGTACGAGTACATCCATACGGTACCAAACCACACCAAAACGGTGCAATACCGTACGAGTACTTCGTTACGGTACCAAACCACACCAAAACGGTACAATACCGTACGACTACATCCATACGGTACCAAACCACCCCAAAGCGGTGCAATACCGTACGAGTACTTCGTTACGGTACCAAACCACACAAAAACGGTACAATACCGTACGAGTACATCAATACGGTACCAAACCACACCAAAACGGTGCAATACCGTACGAGTAATTCGTTACGGTACCAAACCACACCAAAACGGTGCAATACCGCACGACTACTTCGTTACGGTACCAAACACCACCAAAACGGTACAATACCGTACGAGTACTTCGTAACGGTACCAAACCAAACCAAAACGGTGCAATACCGTACTAGTACTTCGTTACGGTACCAAACCACACCAAAACGGTACAATACCGTACGAGTAAATCCATACGGTACCGAACCACACCAAAACGGTGCAATACCGTACGAGTACTTCGTTACGGAACCAAACCACACCAAAACGGTGCAATACCGCACGAGTACTTCGTTACGGTACCGAACCACACCAAAACGGTAAAATACCGTACGAGAACTTCGTCACGGCACCAAACCACACTAAAATGGTGCAATACCGTACGAGTACATCCATACGGTACCAAACCACAACAAAACTACGACTACTTCGTTACGGTACCAAACCACACCAAAACGGTGCAATACCGTACGAGTACTTCGTTACGGTACCAAACCACACCAAAACGGTGCAATACCGTACGAGTACATCCATACGGTACCAAACCACACCAAAACGGTGCAATACTGTACGAGTACTTCGTTACGGTACCAAACCACACCAAAACGGTGCAATACCGTACGAGTACTTCGTTACGGTACCAAACCACCCCAAAACGGTGCAATACCGTACAAGTACATCCATACGGTACCAAACCACACCAAAACGGTGCAATACCTTACGAGTACTTCGTTACGGTACCAAACCACACCAAAACGGTACAATACCGTACGACTACATCCATACGGTACCAAACCACCCCAAAACGGTGCAATACCGTACGAGTACTTCGTTACGGTACAAAGCCACACCAAAACGGTACAATACCGTACGAGTACATCCATACGGTACCAAACCACCCCAAAACGGTCCAATATCGTACGAGTACTTCGTTACGGTACCAAACCACACTAAAACGGTACAATACCGTACGAGTACATCCATACGGTACCAAACCACGCCAAAACTGTGCAATAACGTACGAGTACTTCGTTACGGTACCAAACCACACCAAAACGGTGCAATAACGTACGAGTACTTCGTTACGGTACCAAACCACACCAAAGCGGTGCAATACCGTACGAGTTCTTCGTTACGGTACCAAACCACACCAAAACGGTAAAATACCGTACGAGTACATCCATACGGTACCAAACCACACCAAAACGGTGCAATACCGTACGAGTACTTCGTTACGGTACCAAACCACACCAAAACGGTACAATACCTTACGAGTACTTCGTCACGGCACCAAACCGCACTAAAACGGTGCAATACCGTACGAGTACATCCATACGGTACCAAACCACACCAAAACGGTGCAATACCTTACGAGTACTTCGTTACGGTACCAAACCACACCAAAACGGTACAATACCGTACGACTACATCCATACGGTACCAAACCACCCCAAAACGGTGCAATACCGTACGAGTACTTCGTTACGGTACAAAGCCACACCAAAACGGTACAATACCGTACGAGTACATCCATACGGTACCAAACCACCCCAAAACGGTCCAATATCGTACGAGTACTTCGTTACGGTACCAAACCACACTAAAACGGTACAATACCGTACGAGTACATCCATACGGTACCAAACCACGCCAAAACTGTGCAATACCGTACGAGTACTTCGTTACGGTACCAAACCACACCAAAACGGTGCAATAACGTACGAGTACTTCGTTACGGTACCAAACCACACCAAAACGGTGCAATACCGTACGAGTACATCCATACGGTACCAAACCACACCAAAACGGTGCAATACCGTACGAGTACTTCGTTACGGTACCAAACCACACCAAAACGGTAAAATACCGTACGAGAACTTCATCACGGCACCAAACCACACTAAAACGGTGCAATACCGTACGAGTACATCCATACGGTACCAAACCACACCAAAACGGTGCAATACCGTACGAGTACTTCGTTACGGTACCAAACCACACCAAAACGGTACAATACCGTACGACTACATCCATACGGTACCAAACCACCCCAAAGCGGTGCAATACCGTACGAGTACTTCGTTACGGTACCAAACCACACCAAAACGGTACAATACCGTACGAGTACATCAATACGGTACCAAACCACACCAAAACGGTGCAATACCGTACGAGTACTTCGTTACGGTACCAAACCACACCAAAACGGTGCAATACCGCACGACTACTTCGTTACGGTACCAAACACCACCAAAACGGTACAATACCGTACGAGTACTTCGTAACGGTACCAAACCACACCAAAACGGTGCAATACCGTACGAGTACTTCGTTACGGTACCAAACCACACCAAAACGGTACAATACCGTACGAGTAAATCCATACGGTACCGAACCACACCAAAACGGTGCAATACCGTACGAGTACTTCGTTACGGTACAAAGCCACACCAAAACGGTACAATACCGTACGAGTACATCCATACGGTACCGAACCACCCCAAAACGGTCCAATATCGTACGAGTACTTCGTTACGGTACCAAACCACACTAAAACGGTACAATACCGTACGAGTACATCCATACGGTACCAAACCACACCAAAACTGTGCAATACCGTACGAGTACTTCGTTACGGTACCAGACTACACCAAAACGGTGCAATAACGTACGAGTACTTCGTTACGGTACCAAACCACACCAAAACGGTACAATACCGTACGAGTACATCCATACGGTACCAAACCACACCAAAACGGTGCAATACCGTACGAGTACTTCGTTACGGTACCAAACCACACCAAAACGGTAAAATACCGTACGAGAACTTCATCACGGCACTAAACCACACTAAAACGGTGCAATACCGTACGAGTACATCCATACGGTACCAAACCACACCAAAACGGTGCAATACCGTACGAGTACTTCGTTACGGTACCAAACCACACCAAAACGGTACAATACCGTACGACTACATCCATACGGTACCAAACCACCCCAAAGCGGTGCAATACCGTACGAGTTCTTTGTTACGGTACCAAACCACACCAAAACGGTAAAATACCGTACGAGTACATCCATACGGTACCAAACCACACCAAAACGGTGCAATACCGTACGAGTACTTCGTTACGGTACCAAACCACACCAAAACGGTGCAATACCGCACGACTACTTCGTTACGGTACCAAACACCACCAAAACGGTACAATACCGTACGAGTACTTCGTAACGGTACCAAACCACACCAAAACGGTGCAATACCGTACGAGTACTTCGTTACGGTACCAAACCACACCAAAACGGTACAATACCGTACGAGTAAATCCATACGGTACCAAACCACACCAAAACGGTGCAATACCGTACGAGTACTTCGTTACGGATCCAAACCACCCCAAAACGGTGCAATACCGTACGAGTACTTCGTTACGGTACCGAACCACACCAAAACGGTGAAATACCGTACGAGAACTTCGTCACGGCACCAAACCACACTAAAACGGTGCAATACCGTACGAGTACATCCATACGGTACCAAACCACAACAAAACTACGACTACTTCGTTACGGTACCAAACCACACCAAAACGGTGCAATACCGTACGAGTACTTCGTTACGGTACCAAACCACACCAAAACGGTGCAATACCGTACGAGTACATCCATACGGTACCAAACCACACCAAAACGGTGCAATACTGTACGAGTACTTCGTTACGGTACCAAACCACACCAAAACGGTGCAATACCGTACGAGTACTTCGTTACGGTACCAAACCACCCCAAAACGGTGCAATACCGAACGAGTACATCCATACGGTACCAAACCACACCAAAACGGTGCAATACCGTACGAGTACTTCGTTACAGTACCAAACCACACCAAAACGGTACAATACCGTACGACTACATCCATACGGTACCAAACCACCCCAAAGCGGTGCAATACCGTACGAGTTCTTTGTTACGGTACCAAACCACACCAAAACGGTAAAATACCGTACGAGTACATCCATACGGTACCAAACCACACCAAAACGGTGCAATACCGTACGAGTACTTCGTTACGGTACCAAACCACACCAAAACGGTGCAATACCGCACGACTACTTCGTTACGGTACCAAACACCACCAAAACGGTACAATACCGTACGAGTACTTCGTAACGGTACCAAACCACACCAAAACGGTGCAATACCGTACGAGTACTTCGTTACGGTACCAAACCACACCAAAACGGTACAATACCGTACGAGTAAATCCATACGGTACCAAACCACACCAAAACGTTGCAATACCGTACGAGTACTTCGTTACGTATCCAAACCACACCAAAACGGTGCAATACCGTACGAGTACTTCGTTACGGTACCGAACCACACCAAAACGGTAAAATACCGTACGAGAACTTCGTCACGGCACCAAACCACACTAAAACGGTGCAATACCGTACGAGTACATCCATACGGTACCAAACCACAACAAAACTACGACTACTTCGTTACGGTACCAAACCACACCAAAACGGTGCAATACCGTACGAGTACTTCGTTACGGTACCAAACCACACCAAAACGGTGCAATACCGTACGAGTACATCCATACGGTACCAAACCACACCAAAACGGTGCAATACTGTACGAGTACTTCGTTACGGTACCAAACCACACCAAAACGGTGCAATACCGTACGAGTACTTCGTAACGGTACCAAACCACCCCAAAACGGTGCAATACCGAACGAGTACATCCATACGGTACAAAACCACACCAAAACGGTGCAATACCGTACGAGTACTTCGTTACAGTACCAAACCACACCAAAACGGTGCAATAACGTACGAGTTCTTCGTTACGGTACCAAACCACACCAAAATGGTACAATACCGTACGAGTACATCCATACGGTACCAAACCACACCAAAACGGTGCAATACCGTACGAGTATTTCGTTACGGTACCAAACCACACCAAAACGGTACAATACCTTACGAGTACTTCGTCACGGCACCAAACCGCACTAAAACGGTGCAATACCGTACGAGTACATCCATACGATACCAAACCACACCAAAACGGTGCAATACCTTACGAGTACTTCGTTACGGTACCAAACCACACCAAAACGGTACAATACCGTACGACTACATCCATACGGTACCAAACCACCCCAAAACGGTGCAATACCGTACGAGTACTTCGTTACGGTACAAAGCCACACCAAAACGGTACAATACCGTACGAGTACATCCATACGGTACCAAACCACCCCAAAACGATCCAATATCGTACGAGTACTTCGTTACGGTACCAAACCACACTAAAACGGTACAATACCGTACGAGTACATCCATACGGTACCAAACCACGCCAAAACTGTGCAATACCGTACGAGTACTTCGTTACGGTACCAAACCACACCAAAACGGTGCAATAACGTACGAGTACTTCGTTACGGTACCAAACCACACCAAAACGGTGCAATACCGTACGAGTACATCCATACGGTACCAAACCACACCAAAACGGTGCAATACCGTACGAGTACTTCGTTAGGGTACCAAACCACACCAAAACGGTAAAATACCGTACGAGAACTTCATCACGGCACCAAACCACACTAAAACGGTGCAATACCGTACGAGTACATCCATACGGTACCAAACCACACCAAAACGGTGCAATACCGTACGAGTACTTCGTTACGGTACCAAACCACACCAAAACGGTACAATACCGTACGACTACATCCATACGGTACCAAACCACCCCAAAGCGGTGCAATACCGTACGAGTACTTCGTTACGGTACCAAACCACACAAAAACGGTACAATACCGTACGAGTACATCAATACGGTACCAAACCACACCAAAACGGTGCAATACCGTACGAGTAATTCGTTACGGTACCAAACCACACCAAAACGGTGCAATACCGCACGACTACTTCGTTACGGTACCAAACACCACCAAAACGGTACAATACCGTACGAGTACTTCGTAACGGTACCAAACCAAACCAAAACGGTGCAATACCGTACTAGTACTTCGTTACGGTACCAAACCACACCAAAACGGTACAATACCGTACGAGTAAATCCATACGGTACCGAACCACACCAAAACGGTGCAATACCGTACGAGTACTTCGTTACGGAACCAAACCACACCAAAACGGTGCAATACCGCACGAGTACTTCGTTACGGTACCGAACCACACCAAAACGGTAAAATACCGTACGAGAACTTCGTCACGGCACCAAACCACACTAAAATGGTGCAATACCGTACGAGTACATCCATACGGTACCAAACCACAACAAAACTACGACTACTTCGTTACGGTACCAAACCACACCAAAACGGTGCAATACCGTACGAGTACTTCGTTACGGTACCAAACCACACCAAAACGGTGCAATACCGTACGAGTACATCCATACGGTACCAAACCACACCAAAACGGTGCAATACTGTACGAGTACTTCGTTACGGTACCAAACCACACCAAAACGGTGCAATACCGTACGAGTACTTCGTTACGGTACCAAACCACCCCAAAACGGTGCAATACCGTACAAGTACATCCATACGGTACCAAACCACACCAAAACGGTGCAATACCTTCGAGTACTTCGTTACGGTACCAAACCACACCAAAACGGTACAATACCGTACGACTACATCCATACGGTACCAAACCACCCCAAAACGGTGCAATACCGTACGAGTACTTCGTTACGGTACAAAGCCACACCAAAACGGTACAATACCGTACGAGTACATCCATACGGTACCAAACCACCCCAAAACGGTCCAATATCGTACGAGTACTTCGTTACGGTACCAAACCACACTAAAACGGTACAATACCGTACGAGTACATCCATACGGTACCAAACCACGCCAAAACGGTGCAATAACGTACGAGTACTTCGTTACGGTACCAAACCACACCAAAACGGTGCAATAACGTACGAGTACTTCGTTACGGTACCAAACCACACCAAAGCGGTGCAATACCGTACGAGTTCTTCGTTACGGTACCAAACCACACCAAAACGGTAAAATACCGTACGAGTACATCCATACGGTACCAAACCACACCAAAACGGTGCAATACCGTACGAGTACTTCGTTACGGTACCAAACCACACCAAAACGGTACAATACCTTACGAGTACTTCGTCACGGCACCAAACCGCACTAAAACGGTGCAATACCGTACGAGTACATCCATACGGTACCAAACCACACCAAAACGGTGCAATACCTTACGAGTACTTCGTTACGGTACCAAACCACACCAAAACGGTACAATACCGTACGACTACATCCATACGGTACCAAACCACCCCAAAACGGTGCAATACCGTACGAGTACTTCGTTACGGTACAAAGCCACACCAAAACGGTACAATACCGTACGAGTACATCCATACGGTACCAAACCACCCCAAAACGGTCCAATATCGTACGAGTACTTCGTTACGGTACCAAACCACACTAAAACGGTACAATACCGTACGAGTACATCCATACGGTACCAAACCACGCCAAAACTGTGCAATACCGTACGAGTACTTCGTTACGGTACCAAACCACACCAAAACGGTGCAATAACGTACGAGTACTTCGTTACGGTACCAAACCACACCAAAACGGTGCAATACCGTACGAGTACATCCATACGGTACCAAACCACACCAAAACGGTGCAATACCGTACGAGTACTTCGTTACGGTACCAAACCACACCAAAACGGTAAAATACCGTACGAGAACTTCATCACGGCACCAAACCACACTAAAACGGTGCAATACCGTACGAGTACATCCATACGGTACCAAACCACACCAAAACGGTGCAATACCGTACGAGTACTTCGTTACGGTACCAAACCACACCAAAACGGTACAATACCGTACGACTACATCCATACGGTACCAAACCACCCCAAAGCGGTGCAATACCGTACGAGTACTTCGTTACGGTACCAAACCACACCAAAACGGTACAATACCGTACGAGTACATCAATACGGTACCAAACCACACCAAAACGGTGCAATACCGTACGAGTACTTCGTTACGGTACCAAACCACACCAAAACGGTGCAATACCGCACGACTACTTCGTTACGGTACCAAACACCACCAAAACGGTACAATACCGTACGAGTACTTCGTAACGGTACCAAACCACACCAAAACGGTGCAATACCGTACGAGTACTTCGTTACGGTACCAAACCACACCAAAACGGTACAATACCGTACGAGTAAATACATACGGTACCGAACCACACCAAAACGGTGCAATACCGTACGAGTACTTCGTTACGGAACCAAACCACACCAAAACGGTGCAATACCGCACGAGTACTTCGTTACGGTACCGAACCACACCAAAACGGTAAAATACCGTACGAGAACTTCGTCACGGCACCAAACCACACTAAAATGGTGCAATACCGTACGAGTACATCCATACGGTACCAAACCACAACAAAACTACGACTACTTCGTTACGGTACCAAACCACACCAAAACGGTGCAATACCGTACGAGTACTTCGTTACGGTACCAAACCACACCAAAACGGTGCAATACCGTACGAGTACATCCATACGGTACCAAACCACACCAAAACGGTGCAATACTGTACGAGTACTTCGTTACGGTACCAAACCACACCAAAACGGTGCAATACCGTACGAGTACTTCGTTACGGTACCAAACCACCCCAAAACGGTGCAATACCGTACGAGTACATCCATACGGTACCAAACCACAACAAAACGGTGCAATACCGTACGAGTACTTCGTTACAGTACCAAACCACACCAAAACGGTGCAATAACGTACGAGTTCTTCGTTACGGTACCAAACCACACCAAAATGGTACAATACCGTACGAGTACAACCATACGGTACCAAACCACACCAAAACGGTGCAATACCGTACGAGTACTTCGTTACGGTACCAAACCACACCAAAACGGTACAATACCTTACGAGTACTTCGTCACGGCACCAAACCACACTAAAACGGTGCAATACCGTACGAGTACATCCATACGGTACCAAACCACACCAAAACGGTGCAATACCTTACGAGTACTTCGTTACGGTACCAAACCACACCAAAACGGTACAATACCGTACGACTACATCCATACGGTACCAAACCACCCCAAAACGGTGCAATACCGTACGAGTACTTCGTTACGGTACAAAGCCACACCAAAACGGTACAATACCGTACGAGTACATCCATACGGTACCAAACCACACCAAAACGGTGCAATACCTTACGAGTACTTCGTTACGGTACCAAACCACACCAAAACGGTACAATACCGTACGACTACATCCATACGGTACCAAACCACCCCAAAACGGTGCAATACCGTACGAGTACTTCGTTACGGTACAAAGCCACACCAAAACGGTACAATACCGTACGAGTACATCCATACGGTACCGAACCACCCCAAAACGGTCCAATATCGTACGAGTACTTCGTTACGGTACCAAACCACACTAAAACGGTACAATACCGTACGAGTACATCCATACGGTACCAAACCACACCAAAACTGTGCAATACCGTACGAGTACTTCGTTACGGTACCAAACCACACCAAAACGGTGCAATAACGTACGAGTACTTCGTTACGGTACCAAACCACACCAAAACGGTACAATACCGTACGAGTACATCCATACGGTACCAAACCACACCAAAACGGTGCAATACCGTACGAGTACTTCGTTACGGTACCAAACCACACCAAAACGGTAAAATACCGTACGAGAACTTCATCACGGGACTAAACCACACTAAAACGGTGCAATACCGTACGAGTACATCCATACGGTACCAAACCACACCAAAACGGTGCAATACCGTACGAGTACTTCGTTACGGTACCAAACCACACCAAAACGGTACAATACCGTACGACTACATCCATACGGTACCAAACCACCCCAAAGCGGTGCAATACCGTACGAGTTCTTCGTTACGGTACCAAACCACACCAAAACGGTAAAATACCGTACGAGTACATCCATACGGTACCAAACCACACCAAAACGGTGCAATACCGTACGAGTACTTCGTTACGGTACCAAACCACACCAAAACGGTGCAATACCGCACGACTACTTCGTTACGGTACCAAACACCACCAAAACGGTACAATACCGTACGAGTACTTCGTAACGGTACCAAACCACACCAAAACGGTGCAATACCGTACGAGTACTTCGTTACGGTACCAAACCACACCAAAACGGTACAATACCGTACGAGTAAATCCATACGGTACCAAACCACACCAAAACGATGCAATACCGTACGAGTACTTCGTTACGTATCCAAACCAAACCAAAACGGTGCAATACCGTACGAGTACTTCGTTACGGTACCGAACCACACCAAAACGGTAAAATACCGTACGCGAACTTCGTCACGGCACCAAACCACACTAAAACGGTGCAATACCGTACGAGTACATCCATACTGTACCAAACCACAACAAAACTACGACTACTTCGTTACGGTACCAAACCACACCAAAACGGTGCAATACCGTACGAGTACTTCGTTACGGTACCAAACCACACCAAAACGGTGCAATACCGTACGAGTACATCCATACGGTACCAAACCACACCAAAACGGTGCAATACTGTACGAGTACTTCGTTACGGTACCAAACCACACCAAAACGGTGCAATACCGTACGAGTACTTCGTTACGGTACCAAACCACCCCAAAACGGTGCAATACCGAACGAGTACATCCATACGGTACCAAACCACACCAAAACGGTGCAATACCGTACGAGTACTTCGTTACGGTACCAAACCACACCAAAACGGTGCAATACCGCACGACTACTTCGTTACGGTACCAAACACCACCAAAACGGTACAATACCGTACGAGTACTTCGTAACGGTACCAAACCACACCAAAACGGTGTAATACCGTACGAGTACTTCGTTACGGTACCAAACCACACCAAAACGGTACAATACCGTACGAGTAAATTCATACGGTACCAAACCACACCAAAACGATGCAATACCGTACGAGTACTTCGTTACGTATCCAAACCACACCAAAACGGTGCAATACCGTACGAGTACTTCGTTACGGTACCGAACCACACCAAAACGGTAAAATACCGTACGCGAACTTCGTCACGGCACCAAACCACACTAAAACGGTGCAATACCGTACGAGTACATCCATACTGTACCAAACCACAACAAAACTACGACTACTTCGTTACGGTACCAAACCACACCAAAACGGTGCAATACCGTACGAGTACTTCGTTACGGTACCAAACCACACCAAAACGGTGCAATACCGTACGAGTACATCCATACGGTACCAAACCACACCAAAACGGTGCAATACTGTACGAGTACTTCGTTACGGTACCAAACCACACCAAAACGGTGCAATACCGTACGAGTACTTCGTTACGGTACCAAACCACCCCAAAACGGTGCAATACCGAACGAGTACATCCATACGGTACCAAACCACACCAAAACGGTGCAATACCGTACGAGTACTTCGTTACAGTACCAAACCACACCAAAACGGTGCAATAACGTACGAGTTCTTCGTTACGGTACCAAACCACACCAAAATGGTACAATACCGTACGAGTACATCCATACGGTACCAAACCACACCAAAACGTTGCAATACCGTACGAGTACTTCGTTACGGTACCAAACCACACCAAAACGGTACAATACCTTACGAGTACTTCGTCACGGCACCAAACCGCACTAAAACGGTGCAATACCGTACGAGTACATCCATACGGTACCAAACCACACCAAAACGGTGCAATACCTTACGAGTACTTCGTTACGGTACCAAACCACACCAAAACGGTACAATACCGTACGACTACATCCATACGGTACGAAACCACCCCAAAACGGTGCAATACCGTACGAGTACTTCGTTACGGTACAAAGCCACACCAAAACGGTACAATACCGTACGAGTACATCCATACGGTACCAAACCACCCCAAAACGGTCCAATATCGTACGAGTACTTCGTTACGGTACCAAACCACACTAAAACGGTACAATACCGTACGAGTACATCCATACGGTACCAAACCACACCAAAACTGTGCAATACCGTACGAGTACTTCGTTACGGTAGCAAACCACACCAAAACGGTGCAATAACGTACGAGTACTTCGTTACGGTACCAAACCACACCAAAACGGTGCAATACCGTACGAGTACATCCATACGGTACCAAACCACACCAAAACGGTGCAATACCGTACGAGTACTTCGTTACGGTACCAAACCACACCAAAACGGTAAAATACCGTACGAGAACTTCATCACGGCACCAAACCACACTAAAACGGTGCAATACCGTACGAGTACATCCATACGGTACCAAACCACACCAAAACGGTGCAATACCGTACGAGTACTTCGTTACGGTACCAAACCACACCAAAACGGTACAATACCGTACGACTACATCCATACGGTACCAAACCACCCCAAAGCGGTGCAATACCGTACGAGTACTTCGTTACGGTACCAAACCACACCAAAACGGTACAATACCGTACGAGTACATCCATACGGTACCAAACCACACCAAAACGGTGTAATACCGTACGAGTACTTCGTTACGGTACCAAACCACACCAAAACGGTGCAATACCGCACGACTACTTCGTTACGGTACCAAACACCACCAAAACGGTACAATACCGTACGAGTACTTCGTAACGGTACCAAACCACACCAAAACGGTGCAATACCGTACGAGTACTTCGTTACGGTACCAAACCACACCAAAACGGTACAATACCGTACGAGTAAATCCATACGGTACCGAACCACACCAAAACGGTGCAATACCGTACGAGTACTTCGTTACGGTACCAAACCACACCAAAACGGTACAATACCGTACGACTACATCCATACGGTACCAAACCACCCCAAAGCGGTGCAATACCGTACGAGTTCTTCGTTACGGTACCAAACCACACCAAAACGGTAAAATACCGTACGAGTACATCCATACGGTACCAAACCACACCAAAACGGTGCAATACCGTACGAGTACTTCGTTACGGTACCAAACCACACCAAAACGGTGCAATACCGCACGACTACTTCGTTACGGTACCAAACACCACCAAAACGGTACAATACCGTACGAGTACTTCGTAACGGTACCAAACCACACCAAAACGGTGCAATACCGTACGAGTACTTCGTTACGGTACCAAACCACACCAAAACGGTACAATACCGTACGAGTAAATCCATACGGTACCAAACCACACCAAAACGATGCAATACCGTACGAGTACTTCGTTACGTATCCAAACCAAACCAAAACGGTGCAATACCGTACGAGTACTTCGTTACGGTACCGAACCACACCAAAACGGTAAAATACCGTACGCGAACTTCGTCACGGCACCAAACCACACTAAAACGGTGCAATACCGTACGAGTACATCCATACTGTACCAAACCACAACAAAACTACGACTACTTCGTTACGGTACCAAACCACACCAAAACGGTGCAATACCGTACGAGTACTTCGTTACGGTACCAAACCACACCAAAACGGTGCAATACCGTACGAGTACATCCATACGGTACCAAACCACACCAAAACGGTGCAATACTGTACGAGTACTTCGTTACGGTACCAAACCACACCAAAACGGTGCAATACCGTACGAGTACTTCGTTACGGTACCAAACCACCCCAAAACGGTGCAATACCGAACGAGTACATCCATACGGTACCAAACCACACCAAAACGGTGCAATACCGTACGAGTACTTCGTTACGGTACCAAACCACACCAAAACGGTGCAATACCGCACGACTACTTCGTTACGGTACCAAACACCACCAAAACGGTACAATACCGTACGAGTACTTCGTAACGGTACCAAACCACACCAAAACGGTGTAATACCGTACGAGTACTTCGTTACGGTACCAAACCACACCAAAACGGTACAATACCGTACGAGTAAATCCATACGGTACCAAACCACACCAAAACGATGCAATACCGTACGAGTACTTCGTTACGTATCCAAACCACACCAAAACGGTGCAATACCGTACGAGTACTTCGTTACGGTACCGAACCACACCAAAACGGTAAAATACCGTACGCGAACTTCGTCACGGCACCAAACCACACTAAAACGGTGCAATACCGTACGAGTACATCCATACTGTACCAAACCACAACAAAACTACGACTACTTCGTTACGGTACCAAACCACACCAAAACGGTGCAATACCGTACGAGTACTTCGTTACGGTACCAAACCACACCAAAACGGTGCAATACCGTACGAGTACATCCATACGGTACCAAACCACACCAAAACGGTGCAATACTGTACGAGTACTTCGTTACGGTACCAAACCACACCAAAACGGTGCAATACCGTACGAGTACTTCGTTACGGTACCAAACCACCCCAAAACGGTGCAATACCGAACGAGTACATCCATACGGTACCAAACCACACCAAAACGGTGCAATACCGTACGAGTACTTCGTTACAGTACCAAACCACACCAAAACGGTGCAATAACGTACGAGTTCTTCGTTACGGTACCAAACCACACCAAAATGGTACAATACCGTACGAGTACATCCATACGGTACCAAACCACACCAAAACGGTGCAATACCGTACGAGTACTTCGTTACGGTACCAAACCACACCAAAACGGTACAATACCTTACGAGTACTTCGTCACGGCACCAAACCGCACTAAAACGGTGCAATACCGTACGAGTACATCCATACGGTACCAAACCACACCAAAACGGTGCAATACCTTACGAGTACTTCGTTACGGTACCAAACCACACCAAAACGGTACAATACCGTACGACTACATCCATACGGTACCAAACCACCCCAAAACGGTGCAATACCGTACGAGTACTTCGTTACGGTACAAAGCCACACCAAAACGGTACAATACCGTACGAGTACATCCATACGGTACCAAACCACCCCAAAACGGTCCAATATCGTACGAGTACTTCGTTACGGTACCAAACCACACTAAAACGGTACAATACCGTACGAGTACATCCATACGGTACCAAACCACACCAAAACTGTGCAATACCGTACGAGTACTTCGTTACGGTACAAAACCACACCAAAACGGTGCAATAACGTACGAGTACTTCGTTACGGTACCAAACCACACCAAAACGGTGCAATACCGTACGAGTACATCCATACGGTACCAAACCACACCAAAACGGTGCAATACCGTACGAGTACTTCGTTACGGTACCAAACCACACCAAAACGGTAAAATACCGTACGAGAACTTCATCACGGCACCAAACCACACTAAAACGGTGCAATACCGTACGAGTACATCCATACGGTACCAAACCACACCAAAACGGTGCAATACCGTACGAGTACTTCGTTACGGTACCAAACCACACCAAAACGGTACAATACCGTACGACTACATCCATACGGTACCAAACCACCCCAAAGCGGTGCAATACCGTACGAGTACTTCGTTACGGTACCAAACCACACCAAAACGGTACAATACCGTACGAGTACATCCATACGGTACCAAACCACACCAAAACGGTGTAATACCGTACGAGTACTTCGTTACGGTACCAAACCACACCAAAACGGTGCAATACCGCACGACTACTTCGTTACGGTACCAAACACCACCAAAACGGTACAATACCGTACGAGTACTTCGTAACGGTACCAAACCACACCAAAACGGTGCAATACCGTACGAGTACTTCGTTACGGTACCAAACCACACCAAAACGGTACAATACCGTACGAGTAAATCCATACGGTACCGAACCACACCAAAACGGTGCAATACCGTACGAGTACTTCGTTACGGAACCAAACCACACCAAAACGGTGCAATACCGTACGAGTACTTCGTTACGGTACCGAACCACACCAAAACGGTAAAATACCGTACGAGAACTTCGTCACGGCACCAAACCACACTAAAATGGTGCAATACCGTACGAGTACATCCATACGGTACCAAACCACAACAAAACTACGACTACTTCGTTACGGTACCAAACCACACCAAAACGGTGCAATACCGTACGAGTACTTCGTTACGGTACCAAACCACACCAAAACGGTGCAATACCGTACGAGTACATCCATACGGTAACAAACCACACCAAAACGGTGCAATACTGTACGAGTACTTCGTTACGGTACGAAACCACACCAAAACGGTGCAATACCGTACGAGTACTTCGTTACGGTACCAAACCACACCAAAACGGTACAATACCGTACGAGTAAATCCATACGGTACCAAACCACACCAAAACGGTGCAATACCGTACGAGTACTTCGTTACGGAACCAAACCACACCAAAACGGTGCAATACCGTACGAGTACATCGTTACGGTACCGAACCACACCAAAACGGTAAAATACCGTACGAGAACTTCGTCACGGCACCAAACCACACTAAAACGGTGCAATACCGTACGAGTACATCCATACGGTACCAAACCACAACAAAACTACGACTACTTCGTTACGGTACCAAACCACACCAAAACGGTGCAATACCGTACGAGTACTTCGTTACGGTACCAAACCACACCAAAACGGTGCAATACCGTACGAGTACTTCGTTACGGTACCGAACCACACCAAAACGGTAAAATACCGTACGAGAACTTCGTCACGGCACCAAACCACACTAAAACGGTGCAACACCGTACGAGTACATCCATACGGTACCAAACCACAACAAAACTACGACTACTTCGTTACGGTACCAAACCACACCAAAACGGTGCAATACCGTACGAGTACTTCGTTACGGTACCAAACCACACCAAAACGGTGCAATACCGTACGAGTACATCCATACGGTACCAAACCACACCAAAACGGTGCAATACTGTACGAGTACTTCGTTACGGTACCAAACCACACCAAAACGGTGCAATACCGTACGAGTACTTCGTTACGGTACCAAACCACCCCAAAATGGTGCAATACCGTACGAGTACGTCCATACGGTACCAAACAACACCAAAACGGTGCAATACCGTACGAGTACTTCGTTACAGTACCAAACCACACCAAAACGGTGCAATAACGTACGAGTTCTTCGTTACGGTACCAAACCACACCAAAACGGTACAATACCGTACGAGTACATCCATACGGTACCAAACCACACCAAAACGGTGCAGTACCGTACGAGTACTTCGTTACGGTAACAAACACCACCAAAACGGTACAATACTGTACGAGTACTTCGTAACGGTACCAAACCACACCAAAATGGTTCAATACCGTACGAGTACTTCGTTACGGTACCAAACCACACCAAAACGGTACAATACCGTACGAGTAAATCCATACGGTACCAAACCACACCAAAACGGTGCAATACCGTACGAGTACTTCGTTACGGTACCAAACCACACCAAAATGGTACAATACCGTACGAGTAAATCCATACGGTACCAAACCACACCAAAACGGTGCAATACCGTACGAGTACTTCGTTACGGTACCAAACCACACCAAAACGGTGCAATACCGTACGAGTACATCCATACGGTACCAAACCACACCAAAACGGTGCAATACTGTACGAGTACTTCGTTACGGAACAAAACCACACCAAAACGGTTCAATACCGTACGAGTACTTCGTTACGGTACCAAACCACCCGAAAACGGTGCAATACCGTACGAGTACATCCATACGGTATCAAACCACACCAAAACGGTGCAATACCGTACGAGTACATCCATACGGTACCAAACCACACGAAAACGGTGCAATACCGTACGAGTACTTCATTACAGTACCAAACCACACCAACACGGTGCAATAACGTACGAGTACTTCGTTACGGTACCAAACCACCCGAAAACGGTGCAATACCGTACGAGTACATCCATACGGTATCAAACCACACCAAAACGGTGCAATACCGTACGAGTACATCCATACGGTACCAAACCACACGAAAACGGTGCAATACCGTACGAGTACTTCATTACAGTACCAAACCACACCAACACGGTGCAATAACGTACGAGTACTTCGTTACGATACCAAACCACACCAAAATGGTACAATACCGTACGAGTACATCCATACGGTACCAAACCACACCGAACCGGTGCAATACAGTACGAGTACTTCGTTACGGTACCAAACCACACCAAAACGGTTCAATACCTTAAGAGAACTTCGTCCCGGCACCAAACCACACTAAAACGGTGCAATACCGTACGAGTACATCCATACGGTGCCAAACCACAACAAAACGGTGCAATACCGTCCGAGTACTTCATTACGGTACCAAACCACACCAAAATGGTACAATACCGTACGAGTACATCCATACGGTACCAGACCACACCAAAACGGTGCAATACCGTACGAGTACTTCATTACGGTACCAAACCACACCAAAACGGTACAATACCTTACGAGAACTTCGTCACGGCACCAAACCACACTAAAACGGTGCAATACCGTACGAGTACATCCATACGGTACCAAACCACACCAAAACGGTGCAATACCGTACGAGTACATCCATACGGTACCAAACCACACCAAAACTGTGCAATACCGTACGAGTACTTCGTTACGGTACCAAACCACACCAAAACGGTGCAATAACGTACGAGTACTTCGTTACGGTACCAAACCACACCAAAACGGTACAATACCGTACGAGTACATCCATACGGTACCAAACCACACCAAAACGGTGCAATACCGTACGAGTACTTCGTTACGGTACTAAACCACACCAAAACGGTGCAATACCGTACGAGTACTTCGTTACGGTACTAAACCACACCAAAACGGTCCAATACCGTACGAGTACTTCGTTACGGTACCATACCACAACAAAACGGTGCAATACCGTACGAGTACTTCGTTACGGTACCAAACCTCACCAAAACGGTACAATACCGTACGAGTAAATCCATACGGTACCAAACCACACCAAAACGGTGCAATACTGTACGAGTACTTCGTTACGGTACAAAACCACACCAAAACGGTGCAATACCGTACGAGTACTTCGTTACGGTACCAAACCACCCCAAAACGGTGCAATACCGTACGAGTACATACATACGGTATCAAACCACACCAAAACGGTGCAATACCGTACGAGTACATCCATACGGTACCAAACCACACCAAAACGGTGCAATACCGTACGAGTACTTCGTTACAGTACCAAACCACACCAAAACGGTGCAATAACGTACGAGTACTTCGTTACGGTACCAAACCACACCAAAATGGTACAATACCGTACGAGTACATCCATACGGTACCAAACCACACCAAAACGGTGCAATACCGTACGAGTACTTCGTTACGGTACCAAACCACACCAAAACGGTACAATACCTTACGAGTACTTCGTCACGGCACCAAACCGCACTAAAACGGTGCAATACCGTACGAGTACATCCATACGGTACCAAACCACACCAAAACGGTGCAATACCTTACGAGTACTTCGTTACGGTACCAAACCACACCAAAACGGTACAATACCGTACGACTACATCCATACGGTACCAAACCACCCCAAAACGGTGCAATACCGTACGAGTACTTCGTTACGGTACAAAGCCACACCAAAACGGTACAATACCGTACGAGTACATCCATACGGTACCAAACCACCCCAAAACGGTCCAATATCGTACGAGTACTTCGTTACGGTACCAAACCACACTAAAACGGTACAATACCGTACGAGTACATCCATACGGTACCAAACCACACCAAAACTGTGCAATACCGTACGAGTACTTCGTTACGGTACCAAACCACACCAAAACGGTGCAATAACGTACGAGTACTTCGTTACGGTACCAAACCACACCAAAACGGTGCAATACCGTACGAGTACATCCATACGGTACCAAACCACACCAAAACGGTGCAATACCGTACGAGTACTTCGTTACCGTACCAAACCACACCAAAACGGTAAAATACCGTACGAGAACTTCATCACGGCACCAAACCACACTAAAACGGTGCAATACCGTACGAGTACATCCATACGGTACCAAACCACACCAAAACGGTGCAATACCGTACGAGTACTTCGTTACGGTACCAAACCACACCAAAACGGTACAATACCGTACGACTACATCCATACGGTACCAAACAACCCCAAAGCGGTGCAATACCGTACGAGTACTTCGTTACGGTACCAAACCACACCAAAACGGTACAATACCGTACGAGTACATCCATACGGTACCAAACCACACCAAAACGGTGTAATACCGTACGAGTACTTCGTTACGGTACCAAACCACACCAAAACGGTGCAATACCGCACGACTACTTCGTTACGGTACCAAACACCACCAAAACGGTACAATACCGTACGAGTACTTCGTAACGGTACCAAACCACACCAAAACGGTGCAATACCGTACGAGTACTTCGTTACGGTACCAAACCACACCAAAACGGTACAATACCGTACGAGTAAATCCATACGGTACCGAACCACACCAAAACGGTGCAATACCGTACGAGTACTTCGTTACGGAACCAAACCACACCAAAACGGTGCAATACCGTACGAGTACTTCGTTACGGTACCGAACCACACCAAAACGGTAAAATACCGTACGAGAACTTCGTCACGGCACCAAACCACACTAAAATGGTGCAATACCGTACGAGTACATCCATACGGTACCAAACCACAACAAAACTACGACTACTTCGTTACGGTACCAAACCACACCAAAACGGTGCAATACCGTACGAGTACTTCGTTACGGTACCAAACCACACCAAAACGGTGCAATACCGTACGAGTACATCCATACGGTACCAAACCACACCAAAACGGTGCAATACTGTACGAGTACTTCGTTACGGTACGAAACCACACCAAAACGGTGCAATACCGTACGAGTACTTCGTTACGGTACCAAACCACACCAAAACGGTACAATACCGTACGAGTAAATCCATACGGTACCAAACCACACCAAAACGGTGCAATACCGTACGAGTACTTCGTTACGGAACCAAACCACACCAAAACGGTGCAATACCGTACGAGTACATCGTTACGGTACCGAACGACACCAAAACGGTAAAATACCGTACGAGAACTTCGTCACGGCACCAAACCACACTAAAACGGTGCAATACCGTACGAGTACATCCATACGGTACCAAACCACAACAAAACTACGACTACTTCGTTACGGTACCAAACCACACCAAAACGGTGCAATACCGTACGAGTACTTCGTTACGGTACCAAACCACACCAAAACGGTGCAATACCGTACGAGTACTTCGTTACGGTACCGAACCACACCAAAACGGTAAAATACCGTACGAGAACTTCGTCACGGCACCAAACCACACTAAAACGGTGCAACACCGTACGAGTACATCCATACGGTACCAAACCACAACAAAACTACGACTACTTCGTTACGGTACCAAACCACACCAAAACGGTGCAATACCGTACGAGTACTTCGTTACGGTACCAAACCACACCAAAACGGTGCAATACCGTACGAGTACATCCATACGGTACCAAACCACACCAAAACGGTGCAATACTGTACGAGTACTTCGTTACGGTACCAAACCACACCAAAACGGTGCAATACCGTACGAGTACTTCGTTACGGTACCAAACCACCCCAAAATGGTGCAATACCGTACGAGTACGTCCATACGGTACCAAACAACACCAAAACGGTGCAATACCGTACGAGTACTTCGTTACAGTACCAAACCACACCAAAACGGTGCAATAACGTACGAGTTCTTCGTTACGGTACCAAACCACACCAAAACGGTACAATACCGTACGAGTACATCCATACGGTACCAAACCACACCAAAACGGTGCAGTACCGTACGAGTACTTCGTTACGGTAACAAACACCACCAAAACGGTACAATACTGTACGAGTACTTCGTAACGGTACCAAACCACACCAAAATGGTTCAATACCGTACGAGTACTTCGTTACGGTACCAAACCACACCAAAACGGTACAATACCGTACGAGTAAATCCATACGGTACCAAACCACACCAAAACGGTGCAATACCGTACGAGTACTTCGTTACGGTACCAAACCACACCAAAATGGTACAATACCGTACGAGTAAATCCATACGGTACCAAACCACACCAAAACGGTGCAATACCGTACGAGTACTTCGTTACGGTACCAAACCACACCAAAACGGTGCAATACCGTACGAGTACATCCATACGGTACCAAACCACACCAAAACGGTGCAATACTGTACGAGTACTTCGTTACGGAACAAAACCACACCAAAACGGTTCAATACCGTACGAGTACTTCGTTACGGTACCAAACCACCCGAAAACGGTGCAATACCGTACGAGTACATCCATACGGTATCAAACCACACCAAAACGGTGCAATACCGTACGAGTACATCCATACGGTACCAAACTACACGAAAACGGTGCAATACCGTACGAGTACTTCATTACAGTACCAAACCACACCAACACGGTGCAATAACGTACGAGTACTTCGTTACGGTACCAAACCACCCGAAAACGGTGCAATACCGTACGAGTACATCCATACGGTATCAAACCACACCAAAACGGTGCAATACCGTACGAGTACATCCATACGGTACCAAACCACACGAAAACGGTGCAATACCGTACGAGTACTTCATTACAGTACCAAACCACACCAACACGGTGCAATAACGTACGAGTACTTCGTTACGATACCAAACCACACCAAAATGGTACAATACCGTACGAGTACATCCATACGGTACCAAACCACACCGAACCGGTGCAATACAGTACGAGTACTTCGTTACGGTACCAAACCACACCAAAACGGTTCAATACCTTAAGAGAACTTCGTCACGGCACCAAACCACACTAAAACGGTGCAATACCGTACGAGTACATCCATACGGTGCCAAACCACAACAAAACGGTGCAATACCGTCCGAGTACTTCATTACGGTACCAAACCACACCAAAATGGTACAATACCGTACGAGTACATCCATACGGTACCAGACCACACCAAAACGGTGCAATACCGTACGAGTACTTCATTACGGTACCAAACCACACCAAAACGGTACAATACCTTACGAGAACTTCGTCACGTCACCAAACCACACTAAAACGGTGCAATACCGTACGAGTACATCCATACGGTACCAAACCACACCAAAACGGTGCAATACCGTACGAGTACATCCATACGGTACCAAACCACACCAAAACTGTGCAATACCGTACGAGTACTTCGTTACGGTACCAAACCACACCAAAACGGTGCAATAACGTACGAGTACTTCGTTACGGTACCAAACCACACCAAAACGGTACAATACCGTACGAGTACATCCATACGGTACCAAACCACACCAAAACGGTGCAATACCGTACGAGTACTTCGTTACGGTACTAAACCACACCAAAACGGTCCAATACCGTACGAGTACTTCGTTACGGTACCATACCACAACAAAACGGTGCAATACCGTACGAGTACTTCGTTACGGTACCAAACCTCACCAAAACGGTACAATACCGTACGAGTAAATCCATACGGTACCAAACCACACCAAAACGGTGCAATACTGTACGAGTACTTCGTTACGGTACAAAACCACACCAAAACGGTGCAATACCGTACGAGTACTTCGTTACGGTACCAAACCACCCCAAAACGGTGCAATACCGTACGAGTACATACATACGGTATCAAACCACACCAAAACGGTGCAATACCGTACGAGTACATCCATACGGTACCAAACCACACCAAAACGGTGCAATACCGTACGAGTACTTCGTTACAGTACCAAACCACACCAAAACGGTGCAATAACGTACGAGTACTTCGTTACGGTACCAAACCACACCAAAATGGTACAATACCGTACGAGTACATCCATACGGTACCAAACCACACCAAACCGGTGCAATACCGTACGAGTACTTCGTTACGGTACCAAACCACACCAAAACGGTACAATACCGTACGACTACATCCATACGGTACCAAACCACCCCAAAACGGTGCAATACCGTACGAGTACTTCGTTACGGTACCAAACCACACCAAAACGGTGCAATACCGTACGAGTACATCCATACGGTACCAAACCACACCAAAACGGTGCAATACTGTACGAGTACTTCGTTACGGAACAAAACCACACCAAAACGGTGCAATACCGTACGAGTACTTCGTTACGGTACCAAACCACCCCAAAACGGTGCAATACCGTAGGAGTACATCCATACGGTATCAAACCACACCAAAACGGAGCAATACCGAACGAGTACATCCATACGGTACCAAACCACACCAAAACGGTGCAATACCGTACGAGTACTTCATTACAGTACCAAACCACACCAACACGGTGCAATAACGTACGAGTACTTCGTTACGGTACCAAACCACACCAAAATGGTACAATACCGTACGAGTACATACATACGGTACCAAACCACACCAAACCGGTGCAATACAGTACGAGTACTTCGTTACGGTACCAAACCACACCAAAACGGTTCAATACCTTAAGAGAACTTCGTCACGGCACCATACCACACTAAAACGGTGCAATACCGTACGAGTACATCCATACGGTACCAAACCACACCAAAACGGTGCAATACCGTACGAGTACTTCATTACGGTACCAAACCACACCAAATTGGTACAATACCGTACGAGTACATCCATACGGTACCAAACCACATTAAAACGGTGCAATACCGTACGAGTACTTCGTTACGGTACCAAACCACACCAAAACGGTACAATACCTTTCGAGAACTTCGTCACGGCACCAAACCACACTAAAACGGTGCAATACCGTACGAGTACATCCATACGGTACCAAACCACACCAAAACGGTGCAATACCGTACGAGTACATCCATACGGTACCAAACAACACCAAAACTGTGCAATACCGTACGAGTACTTAGTTACGGTACCAAACCACACCAAAACGGTGCAATAACGTACGAGTACTTCGTTACGGTACCAAACCACACCAAAACGGTACAATAACGTACGAGTACATCCATACGCTACCAAACCACACCAAAACGGTGCAATACCGTACGAGTACTTCGTTACGGTACTAAACCGCACCAAAACGGTCCAATACCGTACGAGAACTTCGTTACGGTACCAAACCACACCAAAACGGTCCAATACCGTACGAGTACTTCGTTACGGTACCATACCACAACAAAACGGTGCAATACCGTACGAGTACTTCGTTACGGTACCAAACCTCACCAAAACGGTACAATACCGTACGAGTAAATCCATACGGTACCAAACCACACCAAAACGGTGCAATACTGTACGAGTACTTCGTTACGGTACAAAACCACACCAAAACGGTGCAATACCGTACGAGTACTTCGTTACGGTACCAAACCACCCCAAAACGGTGCAATACCGTACGAGTACATACATACGGTATCAAACCACACCAAAACGGTGCAATACCGTACGAGTACATCCATACGGTACCAAACCACACCAAAACGGTGCAATACCGTACGAGTACTTCGTTACAGTACCAAACCACACCAAAACGGTGCAATAACGTACGAGTACTTCGTTACGGTACCAAACCACACCAAAATGGTACAATACCGTACGAGTACATCCATACGGTACCAAACCACACCAAACCGGTGCAATACCGTACGAGTACTTCGTTACGGTACCAAACCACACCAAAACGGTACAATACCGTACGACTACATCCATACGGTACCAAACCACCCCAAAACGGTGCAATACCGTACGAGTACTTCGTTACGGTACCAAACCACACCAAAACGGTGCAATACCGTACGAGTACATCCATACGGTACCAAACCACACCAAAACGGTGCAATACTGTACGAGTACTTCGTTACGGAACAAAACCACACCAAAACGGTGCAATACCGTACGAGTACTTCGTTACGGTACCAAACCACCCCAAAACGGTGCAATACCGTAGGAGTACATCCATACGGTATCAAACCACACCAAAACGGAGCAATACCGAACGAGTACATCCATACGGTACCAAACCACACCAAAACGGTGCAATACCGTACGAGTACTTCATTACAGTACCAAACCACACCAACACGGTGCAATAACGTACGAGTACTTCGTTACGGTACCAAACCACACCAAAATGGTACAATACCGTACGAGTACATACATACGGTACCAAACCACACCAAACCGGTGCAATACAGTACGAGTACTTCGTTACGGTACCAAACCACACCAAAACGGTTCAATACCTTAAGAGAACTTCGTCACGGCACCATACCACACTAAAACGGTGCAATACCGTACGAGTACATCCATACGGTACCAAACCACACCAAAACGGTGCAATACCGTACGAGTACTTCATTACGGTACCAAACCACACCAAATTGGTACAATACCGTACGAGTACATCCATACGGTACCAAACCACATTAAAACGGTGCAATACCGTACGAGTACTTCGTTACGGTACCAAACCACACCAAAACGGTACAATACCTTTCGAGAACTTCGTCACGGCACCAAACCACACTAAAACGGTGCAATACCGTACGAGTACATCCATACGGTACCAAACCACACCAAAACGGTGCAATACCGTACGAGTACATCCATACGGTACCAAACAACACCAAAACTGTGCAATACCGTACGAGTACTTAGTTACGGTACCAAACCACACCAAAACGGTGCAATAACGTACGAGTACTTCGTTACGGTACCAAACCACACCAAAACGGTACAATAACGTACGAGTACATCCATACGCTACCAAACCACACCAAAACGGTGCAATACCGTACGAGTACTTCGTTACGGTACTAAACCGCACCAAAACGGTCCAATACCGTACGAGAACTTCGTTACGGTACCAAACCACACCAAAACGGTGCAATACCGTACGAGTACTTCGTTACGGTACCAAACCTCACCAAAACGGTACAATACCGTACGAGTAAATCCATACGGTACCAAACCACACCAAAACGGTGCAATACTGTACGAGTACTTCGTTACGGTACAAAACCACACCAAAACGGTGCAATACCGTACGAGTACTTCGTTACGGTACCAAACCACCCCAAAACGGTGCAATACCGTACGAGTACATCCATACGGTATCAAACCACACCAAAACGGTGCAATACCGTACGAGTACATCCATACGGTACCAAACCACACCAAAACGGTGCAATACCGTACGAGTACTTCGTTACAGTACCAAACCACACCAAAACGGTGCAATAACGTACGAGTACTTCGTTACGGTACCAAACCACACCAAAATGGTACAATACCGTACGAGTACATCCATACGGTACCAAACCACACCAAACCGGTGCAATACCGTACGAGTACTTCGTTACGGTACCAAACCACACCAAAACGGTACAATACCGTACGACTACATCCATACGGTACCAAACCACCCCAAAACGGTGCAATACCGTACGAGTACTTCGTTACGGTACCAAACCACACCAAAACGGTACAATACCCTACGAGTACATCCATACGGTACCAAACCACACCAAAACGGTGCAATACCGTACGAGTACTTCGTTACGGTACCAAACCACACCAAAACGGTGCAATACCGTACGAGTACTTTGTTACGGTACTAAACCACACCAAAACGGTCCAATACCGTACGAGTACTTCGTTACGGTACCAAACCACACCAAAACGGTGCAATACCGTACGAGTACTTCGTTACGGTACCAAACCTCACCAAAACGGTACAATACCGTACGAGTAAATCCATACGGTACCAAACCACACCAAAACGGTGCAATACGGTATGAGTACTTCGTTACGGTACCAAACGACACCAAAACGGTGCAATACCGTAGGAGTACATCTATACGGTACCAAACCACACCGAAACGATGCAATACCGTACGAGTACTTCGTTACGGTACCAAACCACACCAAAACGGTACAATACCGTACGAGTACATCCATACGGTACCAAACCACACCAAAACGGTGCAATACCGTACGAGTACTTCGTTACGGTACCAAACCACACCAAAACGGTACAATACCGTACGAGAACTTCATCACGGCACCAAACCACACTAAATGGTGCAATACCGTACGAGTACATCCATACGGTACCAAACCACACCAAAACGGTGCAATACCATACGAGTACTTCGTTACGGTACAAAACCACACCAAAACGGTGCAATACCGTACGAGTACTTCGTTACGGTACCAAACCACCCCAAAATGGTGCAATACCGTACGAGTACATCAATACGGTATCAAACCACACCAAAACGGTGCAATACCGTACGAGTACATCCATACGGTACCAAACCACACCAAAACGGTACAATACCGTACGAGTACATCCATACGGTACCAAACCACCCCAAAACGGTGCAATACCGTACGAGTACTTCGTTACGGTACCAAACCACACCAAAACGGTTCAATACCTTAAGAGAACTTCGTCACGGCACCAAACCACACTAAAACGGTGCAATACCGTACGAGTACATCCATACGGTGCCAAACCACAACAAAACGGTGCAATACCGTCCGAGTACTTCATTACGGTACCAAACCACACCAAAATGGTACAATACCGTACGAGTACATCCATACGGTACCAGACCACACCAAAACGGTGCAATACCGTACGAGTACTTCATTACGGTACCAAACCACACCAAAACGGTACAATACCTTACGAGAACTTCGTCACGGCACCAAACCACACTAAAACGGTGCAATACCGTACGAGTACATCCATACGGTACCAAACCACACCAAAACGGTGCAATACCGTACGAGTACATCCATACGGTTCCAAACCACACCAAAACTGTGCAATACCGTACGAGTACTTCGTTACGGTACCAAACCACACCAAAACGGTGCAATAACGTACGAGTACTTCGTAACGGTACCAAACCACACCAAAACGGTACAATACCGTACGAGTACATCCATACGGTACCAAACCACACCAAAACGGTGCAATACCGTACGAGTACTTCGTTACGGTACTAAACCACACCAAAACGGTCCAATACCGTACGAGTACTTCGTTACGGTACCATACCACAACAAAACGGTGCAATACCGTACGAGTACTTCGTTACGGTACCAAACCTCACCAAAACGGTACAATACCGTACGAGTAAATCCATACGGTACCAAACCACACCAAAACGGTGCAATACGGTATGAGTACTTCGTTACGGTACCAAACGACACCAAAACGGTGCAATACCGTAGGAGTACATCCATACGGTACCAAACCACACCGAAACGATGCAATACCGTACGAGTACTTCGTTACGGTACCAAACCACACCAAAACGGTACAATACCGTACGAGTACATCCATACGGTACCAAACCACACCAAAACGGTGCAATACCGTACGAGTACTTCGTTACGGTACCAAACCACACCAAAACGGTACAATACCGTACGAGAACTTCATCACGGCACCAAACCACACTAAATGGTGCAATACCGTACGAGTACATCCATACGGTACCAAACCACACCAAAACGGTGCAATACCTTACGAGTACTTCGTTACGGTACAAAACCACACCAAAACGGTGCAATACCGTACGAGTACTTCGTTACGGTACCAAACCACCCCAAAATGGTGCAATACCGTACGAGTACATCAATACGGTATCAAACCACACCAAAACGGTGCAATACCGTACGAGTACATCCATACGGTACCAAACCACACCAAAACGGTACAATACCGTACGAGTACATCCATACGGTACCAAACCACCCCAAAACGGTGCAATACCGTACGAGTACTTCGTTACGGTACCAAACCACACCAAAACGGTACAATACCGTACGAGTACATCCTTACGGTACCAAACCACACCAAAACTGTGCAATACCGTACGAGTACTTCGTTACGGTACCAAACCACACCAAAACGGTGCAATAACGTACGAGTATTTCGTTACGGTACCAAACCACACCAAAACGGTACAATACCGTACGAGTACATCCATACGGTACTAAACCACACCAAAACGGTGCAATACCGTACGAGTACTTCGTTACGGTACCAAACCACACCAAAACGGTACAATACCGTACGAGTACATCCATACGGTACCAAACCACCCCAAAACGGTGCAATACCGTACGAGAACTTCGTTACGGCACCAAACCGCACTAAAACGGTGCAATACCGTACGAGTACATCCATACGGTACCAAACCACACCAAAACTTTGCAATACCGTACGAGTACTTCGTTACGGTACCAAACCACACCAAAACGGTGCAATAACGTACGAGTACTTCGTTACGGTACCAAACCACACCAAAACGGTACAATACCGTACGAGTAAATCCATACGGTACCAAACCACACCAAAACGGTGCAATACCGTACGAGTACTTCGTTACGGTACCAAACCACACCAAAACGGTGCAATACCGTACGAGTACATCCATACGGTACCAAACCACACCAAAACGGTGCAATACTGTACGAGTACTTCGTTATGGAACAAAACCACACCAAAACGGTGAAATACCGTACGAGTACTTCGTTACGGTACCAAACCACCCCAAAACGGTGCAATACCGTACGAGTACATCCATACGGTACCAAACCACACCAAAACTGTGCAATACCGTACGAGTACTTCGTTACGGTACCAAACCACACCAAAACGGTGCAATAACGTACGAGTACTTCGTTACGGTACCAAACCACACCAAAACGGTACAATACCGTACGAGTACATCCATACGGTACCAAACCACACCAAAACGGTGCAATACCGTACGAGTACTTCGTTACGGTACTAAACCACACCAAAACGGTCCAATACCGTACGAGTACTTCGTTACGGTACCAAACCACACAAAAACGGTGCAATACCGTACGAGTACTTCGTTACGGTACCAAACCTCACCAAAACGGTACAATACCGTACGAGTAAATCCATACGGTACCAAACCACACCAAAACGGTGCAATACTGTACGAGTACTTCGTTACGGTACAAAACCACACCAAAACGGTGCAATACCGTACGAGTACTTCGTTACGGTACCAAACCACCCCAAAACGGTGCAATACCGTACGAGTACATCCATACGGTATCAAACCACACCAAAACGGTGCAATACCGTACGAGTACATCCATACGGTACCAAACCACACCAAAACGGTGCAATACCGTACGAGTACTTCGTTACAGTACCAAACCACACCAAAACGGTGCAATAACGTACGAGTACTTCGTTACGGTACCAAACCACACCAAAATGGTACAATACCGTACGAGTACATCCATACGGTACCAAACCACACAAAACCGGTGCAATACCGTACGAGTACTTCGTTACGGTACCAAACCACACCAAAACGGTACAATACCGTACGACTACATCCATACGGTACCAAACCACCCCAAAACGGTGCAATACCGTACGAGTACTTCGTTACGGTACCAAACCACACCAAAACGGTGCAATACCGTACGAGTACATCCATACGGTACCAAACCACACCAAAACTTTGCAATACCGTACGAGTACTTCGTTACGGTACCAAACCACACCAAAACGGTGCAATAACGTACGAGTACTTCGTTACGGTACCAAACCACACCAAAATGGTCCAAACCACACCAAACCGGTGCAATACCGTACGAGTACTTCGTTACGGTACCAAACCACACCAAAACGGTACAATACCGTACGACTACATCCATACGGTACCAAACCACACCAAAACGGTGCAATACCGTACGAGTACTTCGTTACGGTACCAAACCACACCAAAACGGTACAATACCGTACGAGTAAATCCATACGGTACCAAACCACACCAAAACGGTGCAATACCGTACGAGTACTTCGTTACGGTACCAAACCACACCAAAACGGTGCAATACCGTACGAGTACATCCATACGGTACCAAACCACACCAAAACGGTGCAATACTGTACGAGTACTTCGTTACGGAACAAAACCACACCAAAACGGTGCAATACCGTACGAGTACTTCGTTACGGTACCAAACCACCCCAAAACGGTGCAATACCGTACGAGTACATCCATACGGTACCAAACCACACCAAAACGGTGCAATACCGTACGAGTACATCCATACGGTACCAAACAACACCAAAACTGTGCAATACCGTACGAGTACTTCGTTACGGTACCAAACCACACCAAAACGGTGCAATAACGTACGAGTACTTCGTTACGGTACCAAACCACACCAAAACGGTACAATAACGTACGAGTACATCCATACGCTACCAAACCACACCAAAACGGTGCAATACCGTACGAGTACTTCGTTACGGTACTAAACCGCACCAAAACGGTCCAATACCGTACGAGAACTTCGTTACGGTACCAAACCACACCAAAACGGTGCAATACCGTACGAGTACTTCGTTACGGTACCAAACCTCACCAAAACGGTACAATACCGTACGAGTAAATCCATACGGTACCAAACCACACCAAAACGGTGCAATACTGTACGAGTAGTTCGTTACGGTACAAAACCACACCAAAACGGTGCAATACCGTACGAGTACTTCGTTACGGTACCAAACCACCCCAAAACGGTGCAATACCGTACGAGTACATCCATACGGTATCAAACCACACCAAAACGGTGCAATACCGTACGAGTACATCCATACGGTACCAAACCACACCAAAACGGTGCAATACCGTACGAGTACTTCGTTACAGTACCAAACCACACCAAAACGGTGCAATAACGTACGAGTACTTCGTTACGGTACCAAACCACACCAAAATGGTACAATACCGTACGAGTACATCCATACGGTACCAAACCACACCAAACCGGTGCAATACCGTACGAGTACTTCGTTACGGTACCAAACCACACCAAAACGGTACAATACCGTACGACTACATCCATACGGTACCAAACCACCCCAAAACGGTGCAATACCGTACGAGTACTTCGTTACGGTACCAAACCACACCAAAACGGTACAATACCCTACGAGTACATCCATACGGTACCAAACCACACCAAAACGGTGCAATACCGTACGAGTACTTCGTTACGGTACCAAACCACACCAAAACGGTGCAATACCGTACGAGTACTTTGTTACGGTACTAAACCACACCAAAACGGTCCAATACCGTACGAGTACTTCGTTACGGTACCAAACCACACCAAAACGGTGCAATACCGTACGAGTACTTCGTTACGGTACCAAACCTCACCAAAACGGTACAATACCGTACGAGTAAATCCATACGGTACCAAACCACACCAAAACGGTGCAATACGGTATGAGTACTTCGTTACGGTACCAAACGACACCAAAACGGTGCAATACCGTAGGAGTACATCCATACGGTACCAAACCACACCGAAACGATGCAATACCGTACGAGTACTTCGTTACGGTACCAAACCACACCAAAACGGTACAATACCGTACGAGTACATCCATACGGTACCAAACCACACCAAAACGGTGCAATACCGTACGAGTACTTCGTTACGGTACCAAACCACACCAAAACGGTACAATACCGTACGAGAACTTCATCACGGCACCAAACCACACTAAATGGTGCAATACCGTACGAGTACATCCATACGGTACCAAACCACACCAAAACGGTGCAATACCATACGAGTACTTCGTTACGGTACAAAACCACACCAAAACGGTGCAATACCGTACGAGTACTTCGTTACGGTACCAAACGACCCCAAAATGGTGCAATACCGTACGAGTACATCAATACGGTATCAAACCACACCAAAACGGTGCAATACCGTACGAGTACATCCATACGGTACCAAACCACACCAAAACGGTACAATACCGTACGAGTACATCCATACGGTACCAAACCACCCCAAAACGGTGCAATACCGTACGAGTACTTCGTTACGGTACCAAACCATACCAAAACGGTACAATACCGTACGAGTACATCCTTACGGTACCAAACCACACCAAAACTGTGCAATACCGTACGAGTACTTCGTTACGGTACCAAACCACACCAAAACGGTGCAATAACGTACGAGTATTTCGTTACGGTACCAAACCACACCAAAACGGTACAATACCGTACGAGTACATCCATACGGTACTAAACCACACCAAAACGGTGCAATACCGTACGAGTACTTCGTTACGGTACCAAACCACACCAAAACGGTACAATACCGTACGAGTACATCCATACGGTACCAAACCACCCCAAAACGGTGCAATACCGTACGAGAACTTCGTTACGGCACCAAACCGCACTAAAACGGTGCAATACCGTACGAGTACATCCATACGGTACCAAACCACACCAAAACTTTGCAATACCGTACGAGTACTTCGTTACGGTACCAAACCACACCAAAACGGTGCAATAACGTACGAGTACTTCGTTACGGTACCAAACCATACCAAAATGGTACAATACCGTACGAGAACTTCGTCACGGCACCAAAGCACACTAAAACGGTGCAATACCGTACGAGTACATCCATACGGTACCAAACCACACCAAAACGGTGCAATACCATACGAGTACTTCGTTACGGTACCAAACCACACCAAAACGGTGCAATACCGTACGAGTACTTCGTTACGGTACCAAACCACACCAAAACGGTGCAATACCGTACGAGTACTTCGTTACGGTACCAAACCACACCAAAACGGTTCAATACCGTACGAGTACATCCATACGGTACCAAACCACACCAAAACGGTGCAATACTGTACGAGTACTTCGTTATGGAACAAAACCACACCAAAACGGTGCAATACCGTACGAGTACTTCGTTACGGTACCAAACCACCCCAAAACGGTGCAATACCGTACGAGTACATCCATACGGTACCAAACCACACCAAAACTGTGCAATACCGTACGAGTACTTCGTTACGGTACCAAACCACACCAAAACGGTGCAATAACGTACGAGTACTTCGTTACGGTACCAAACCACACCAAAACGGTACAATACCGTACGAGTACATCCATACGGTACCAAACCACACCAAAACGGTGCAATACCGTACGAGTACTTCGTTACGGTACTAAACCACACCAAAACGGTCCAATACCGTACGAGTACTTCGTTACGGTACCAAACCACACAAAAACGGTGCAATACCGTACGAGTACTTCGTTACGGTACCAAACCTCACCAAAACGGTACAATACCGTACGAGTAAATCCATACGGTACCAAACCACACCAAAACGGTGCAATACTGTACGAGTACTTCGTTACGGTACAAAACCACACCAAAACGGTGCAATACCGTACGAGTACTTCGTTACGGTACCAAACCACCCCAAAACGGTGCAATACCGTACGAGTACATCCATACGGTATCAAACCACACCAAAACGGTGCAATACCGTACGAGTACATCCATACGGTACCAAACCACACCAAAACGGTGCAATACCGTACGAGTACTTCGTTACAGTACCAAACCACACCAAAACGGTGCAATAACGTACGAGTACTTCGTTACGGTACCAAACCACACCAAAATGGTACAATACCGTACGAGTACATCCATACGGTACCAAACCACACAAAACCGGTGCAATACCGTACGAGTACTTCGTTACGGTACCAAACCACACCAAAACGGTACAATACCGTACGACTACATCCATACGGTACCAAACCACCCCAAAACGGTGCAATACCGTACGAGTACTTCGTTACGGTACCAAACCACACCAAAACGGTGCAATACCGTACGAGTACATCCATACGGTACCAAACCACACCAAAACTTTGCAATACCGTACGAGTACTTCGTTACGGTACCAAACCACACCAAAACGGTGCAATAACGTACGAGTACTTCGTTACGGTACCAAACCACACCAAACCGGTGCAATACCGTACGAGTACTTCGTTACGGTACCAAACCACACCAAAACGGTACAATACCGTACGACTACATCCATACGGTACCAAACCACACCAAAACGGTGCAATACCGTACGAGTACTTCGTTACGGTACCAAACCACACCAAAACGGTACAATACCGTACGAGTAAATCCATACGGTACCAAACCACACCAAAACGGTGCAATACCGTACGAGTACTTCGTTACGGTACCAAACCACACCAAAACGGTGCAATACCGTACGAGTACATCCATACGGTACCAAACCACACCAAAACGGTGCAATACTGTACGAGTACTTCGTTACGGAACAAAACCACACCAAAACCGTGCAATACCGTACGAGTACTTCGTTACGGTACCAAACCACCCCAAAACGGTGCAATACCGTACGAGTACATCCATACGGTACCAAACCACACCAAAACTGTGCAATACCGTACGAGTACTTCGTTACGGTACCAAACCACACCAAAACGGTGCAATACCGTACGAGTACTTCGTTACGGTACCAAACCACACCAAAACGGTGCAATACCGTACGAGTACATCCATACGGTACCAAATCACACCAAAACGGTGCAATACTGTACGAGTACTTCGTTACGGAACAAAACCACACCAAAACGGTGCAATACCGTACGAGTACTTCGTTACGGTACCAAACCACCCCAAAACGGTGCAATACCGTACGAGTACATCCATACGGTACCAAACCACACCAAAACGGTGCAATACCGTACGAGTACTTCGTTACGGTACCAAACCACACCAAAACGGTGCAATACCGTACGAGTACATCCATACGGTACCAAACCACACCAAAACGGTGCAATACTGTACGAGTACTTCGTTACGGAACAAAACCACTCCAAAACGGTGCAATACCGTACGAGTACTTCGTTACGGTACCAAACCACCCCAAAACGGTGCAATACCGTACGAGTACATCCATACGGTATCAAACCACACCAAAACGGTGCAATACCGTACGAGTACATCCATACGGTACCAAACCACACCAAATTGGTGCAATACCGTACGAGTACTTCGTTACAGTACCAAACCACACCAAAACGGTGCAATAACGTACGAGTACTTCGTTACGGTACCAAACCACACCAAAATGGTACAATACCGTACGAGTACATCCATACGGTACCAAACCACACCAAACCGGTGCAATACCGTACGAGTACTTCGTTACGGTACCAAACCACACCAAAACGGTACAATACCGTACGACTACATCCATACGGTACCAAACCACCCCAAAACGGTGCAATACCGTACGAGTACTTCGTTACGGTACCAAACCACACCAAAACGGTGCAATACCGTACGAGTACATCCATACGGTACCAAACCACACCAAAACGGTGCAATACTGTACGAGTACTTCGTTACGGAACAAAACCACACCAAAACGGTTCAATACCGTACGAGTACTTCGTTACGGTACCAAACCACCCCAAAACGGTGCAATACCGTACGAGTACATCCATACGGTATCAAACCACACCAAAACGGAGCAATACCGTACGAGTACCTCCATACGGTACCAAACCACACCAAAACGGTGCAATACCGTACGAGTACTTCATTACAGTACCAAACCACACCAACACGGTGCAATAACGTACGAGTACTTCGTTACGGTACCAAACCACACCAAAATGGTACAATACCGTACGAGTACATCCATACGGTACCAAACCACACCAAACCGGTGCAATACCGTACGAGTACTTCGTTACGGTACCAAACACCACCAAAACGGTTCAATACCTTAATAGAACTTTGTCACGGCACCATACCACACTAAAACGGTCCAATACCGTACGAGTACATCCATACGGTACCAAACCACACCAAAACGGTGCAATACCGTACGAGTACTTCATTACGGTACCAAACCACACCAAATTGGTACAATACCGTATGAGTACATCCATACGGTACCAAACCACACCAAAACGGTGCAATACCGTACGAGTACTTCGTTACGGTACCAAACCACACCAAAACGGTACAATACCTTACGAGAACTTCGTCACGGCACCAAACCACACTAAAACGGTGCAATACCGTACGAGTACATCCATACGGTACCAAACCACACCAAAACGGTGCAATACCGTACGAGTACATCCATACGGTACCAAACAACACCAAAACTGTGCAATACCGTACGAGTACTTCGTTACGGTACCAAACCACACCAAAACGGTGCAATAACGTACGAGTACTTCGTTACGGTACAAAACCACACCAAAACGGTACAATACCGTACGAGTACATCCATACGGTACAAAACCACACCAAAACGGTGCAATACCGTACGAGAACTTCGTTACGGTACTAAACCGCACCAAAACGGTCCAATACCGTACGAGTACTTCGTTACGGTACCAAACCACACCAAAACGGTGCAATACCGTACGAGTACTTCGTTACGGTACCAAACCTCACCAAAACGGTACAATACCGTACGAGTAAATCAATACGGTACCAAACCACACCAAAATGGTGCAATACTGTACGAGTACTTCGTTACGGTACAAAACCACACCAAAACGGTGCAATACCGTACGAGTACTTCGTTACGGTACCAAACCACCCCAAAACGGTGCAATACTGTACGAGTACATCCATACGGTATCAAACCACACCAAAACGGTGCAATACCGTACGAGTACATCCATACGGTACCAAACCACACCAAAACGGTGCAATACCGTACGAGTACATCCATACGGTACCAAACCACACCAAAACGGTGCAATACCGTACGAGTACTTCGTTACAGTACCAAACCACACCAAAACGGTGCAATAACGTACGAGTACTTCGTTACGGTACCAAACCACACCAAAATGGTACAATACCGTACGAGTACATCCATACGGTACCAAACCACACAAAACCGGTGCAATACCGTACGAGTACTTCGTTACGGTACCAAACCACACCAAAACGGTACAATACCGTACGACTACATCCATACGGTACCAAACCACCCCAAAACGGTGCAATACCGTACGAGTACTTCGTTACGGTACCAAACCACACCAAAACGGTGCAATACCGTACGAGTACTTCGTTACGGTACCAAACCACACCAAAACGGTGCAATACCGTACGAGTACTTCGTTACGGTACCAAACCACACCGAAATGGTACAATACCGTACGAGTAAATCCATACGGTACCAAACCACACCAAAACGGTGCAATACCGTACGAGTTTTTCGTTACGGTACCAAACCACACCAAAACGGTGCAATACCGTACGAGTACATCCATACTGTACCAAACCACACCAAAACGGTGCAATACCGTACAAGTACTTCGTTACGGTACCAAACCACACCAAAACGGTGCAATACCGTACGAGTACTTCGTTACGGTACAAACAACCCCAAAACGGTGCAATACCGTACGATTACATCCATACGGTACCAAACCCCACCAAAACGGTGCAATACCGTATGAGTACATCCATACGGCACCAAACCACACCAAAACGGTGCAATACCGTACGAGTAAATCCATACGGCACCAAACAGCACCAAAACGGTGCAATACCGTACAAGTACTTCGTTACGGTACCAAACACCACCAAAACGGTACAATATCGTACGAGTACTTCGTAACGGTACCAAACCACACCAAAACGGTGCAATACCGTACGAGTACTTCGTTACGGTACCAAACCACACCAAAACGGTACAATACCGTACGAGTAAATCCATACGGTACCAAACCACACCAAAACGGTGCAATACCGTACAAGTACTTCGTTACGGTACCAAACCAGACCAAAACGGTGCAATACCGTACGAGTACATCCATACGGTACCAAACCACACAAAAACGGTGCAATACTGTACGAGTACTTCGTTACGGTACAAAACCATACCAAAACGGTGCAATACCGTACGAGTACTTCGTTACGGTACCAAACCACCCCAAAACGGTGCAATACCGTACGAGTACATCCATACGGTATCAAACCACACCAAAACGGTGCAATACCGTACGAGTACATCCATACGGTACAAAACCACACCAAAACGGTGCAATACCGTACGAGTACTTCGTTACAGTACCAAACCACACCAAAACGGTGCAATAACGTACGAGTACTTCGTTACGGTACCAAACCACACCAAAATGGTACAATACCGTACGAGTACATCCATACGGTACCAAACCACACCAAACCGGTGCAATACCGTACGAGTACTTCGTTACGGTACCAAACCACACCAAAACGGTACAATACCGTACGACTACATCCATACGGTACCAAACCACCCCAAAACGGTGCAATACCGTACGCGTACTTCGTTACGGTACCAAACCACACCAAAACGGTACAATACCCTACAAGTACATCCATACGGTACCAAACCACACCAAAACGGTGCAATACCGTACGAGTACTTCGTTACGGTACCAAACCACACCAAAACGGTGCAATACCGTACGAGTACTTCGTTACGGTACCAAACACCACCAAAACGGTACAATACCGTACGAGTACTTCGTTACGGTACCAAACCACACCAAACCGGTGCAGTACCGTACGAGTACTTCGTTACGGTACCAAACCACACCAAAACGGTGCAATACCGTACGAGTACATCCATACGGTACCAAACCACACCAAAACGGTGTAATCCCGTACGAGTACTTCATTTCGGTACCAAACCATACAAAAACGGTACAATACCGTACGAGTACATCCATACGGTACCAAACCATACCAAAACGGTGCAATACCGTACGAGTACTTCGTTACGGTACCAAACCACACCAAAACGATGCAATACCGTACGAGTACATCCATACGGTACCAAACAACACCAAAACGGTGTAATACCGTACGAGTACTTCGTTACGGTTCTAAACCATACCAAAACGGTCCAATACCGTACAAGTACTTCGTTACGGTACCAAACCACACCAAAACGGTGCAATACCGTACGAGTACTTCGTTACGGTACCAAACCACACCAAAACGGTACAATACCGTACGAGTAAATCCATACGGTACCAAACAATACAAAAACGGTGCAATACCGTACGAGTACTTCGTTACGGTACCAAACCACACAAAAACGGTGCAATACTGTACGAGTACATCCATACGGTACCAAACAACACCAAAACGGTGCAATACCGTGCGAGTATTTCGTTACGGTACCAAACCACCCCAAAACGGTGCAATACCGTACGATTACATCGTTACGGTTCCAAACAACCCCAAAACGGTACAATACCGTACGAGTAAATCCATACGGTACCAAACCACACCAAAACGGCGCAATACCGTATGAGTACATCCATACGGTACCAAACCATACCAAAACGGTACAATACCGTACGAGTACATCCATACGGTACCAAACCACACCAAAACTGTGCAATACCGTACGAGTACTTCGTTACGGTACCAAACCACACCAAAACGGTGCAATAACGTACGAGTACTTCGTTACGGTACCAAACCACACCAAAATGGTACAATACCATACGAGTACATCCATACGGTACCAAACCACACCAAAACGGTGCAATACCGTACGAGTACTTCGTTACGGTACCAAACCACACCAAAACGGTGCAATACCGTACGAGTACTTCGTTACGGTACCAAACCACACCAAAATGGTACAATACCGTACGAGTAAATCCATACGGTACCAAACCACACCAAAACGGTGCAATACCGTACGAGTTTTTCGTTACGGTACCAAACCACACCAAAACGGTGCAATACCGTACGAGTACATCCATACTGTACCAAACCACACCAAAACGGTGCAATACCGTACAAGTACTTCGTTATGGTACCAAACCACACCAAAACGGTGCAATACCGTACGAGTACTTCGTTACGGTACAAACAACCCCAAAACGGTGCAATACCGTACGATTACATCCATACGGTACCAAACCCCACCAAAACGGTGCAATACCGTATGAGTACATCCATACGGCACCAAACCACACCAAAACGGTGCAATACCGTACGAGTAAATCCATACGGCACCAAACAGCACCAAAACGGTCCAATACCGGACGAGGACATCCATACGGTATCAAACCACACCAAAACGGTGCAATACCGTACGAGTACTTCGTTACGGTACAAAGTCACACCAAAACGGTATAATACCGTACGAGTACATCCATACGGTACCAAACCACCCCAAAACGGTGCAATACCGTACGAGTACTTCGTTACGGGACCAAACCACACAAAAACGGTACAACACCGTACGAGTACATCCATACGGTACCAAACGACACCAAAACGGTGCAATACCGTACGAGTACTTCGTTACGGTACCAAACCACACAAAAACGATACAATACCGTACGAGTACATCCATACGGTACCAAACCACACCAAAACGGTGCAATACCGTACGAGTACTTCGTTATGGTACCAAACCACACGAAAACGGTACAATACCGTACGAGAACTTTGTCACGGCACCAAACCACACTAAAACGGTGCAATACCGTACGAGTACTTCGTTACGGTACCAAACACCACCAAAACGGTACAATACCGTACGAGTACTTCGTTACGGTACCAAACCACACCAAAACGGTGCAATACCGTACGAGTACTTCGTTCCGGTACCAAATCACACCAAAACGGTACAATACCGTACGAGTAAATCCATACGGTACCAAACCACACCAAAACGGTGCAATACCGTACGAGTACTTCGTTACGGTACCAAACCATACCAAAACGGTACAATACCGTACGAGTAAATCAATACGGTACCAAACGACACAAAAACGGTGCAATACCGTACGAGTACTTCGTTACGGTACCAAACCACACAAAAACGGTGCAATACCGTACGAGTACATCCATACGGTACCAAACCACACGAAAACGGTGCAATACCGTGCGAGTATTTCGTTACGGTACCAAACCACACCAAAACGGTGCAATACCGTACGAGTACTTCGTTACGGTACCAAACAACCCAAAAACGGTACAATACCGTACGAGTACATCCATACGGTACCAAACCATACCAAAACGGTACAATACCGTACGAGTACATCCATACGGTACCAAACCACACCAAAACGGTGCAATACCGTACGAGTACTTCGTTACGGTACCAAACCACACAAAAACGATACAATACCGTACGAGTACATCCATACGGTACCAAACCACACCAAAACCGTGCAATACCGTACGAGTCCTTCGTTATGGTACCAAACCACACGAAAACGGTACAATACCGTACGAGAACTTCGTCACGGCACCAAACCACACTAAAACGGTGCAATACCGTACGAGTACATCCATACGGTACCAAACCACACCAAAACGGTTCAATATCTTACGAGTACTTCGTTACGGTACCAAACCACACCAAAATGGTGCAATACCGTACGAGTACTTCGTTACGGTACCAAACACCACCAAAATGGTACAATACCGTACGAGTACTTCGTTACGGTACCAAACCACACCAAAACGGTGCAATACCGTACGAGTACATCCATACGGTACCAAACCACCCCAAAACGGTGCAATACCGTACGAGTACTTCGTTACGGTACCAAACCACACCAAAACGGTGCAATACCGTACGAGTACTTCGTTATGGTACTAAACCACACCAAAACGGTCCAATACCGTACGAGTACTTCGTTACGGTACCAAACCACACCAAAACGGTACAATACCGTACGAGTACATCCATACGGTACCAAACAACACCAAAACGGTGCAATACCGTACGAGTACTTCGTTACGGTACCAAACCACACCAAAACGGTGCAATACCGTACGAGTACTTCGTTACGGTACCAAACACCACCAAAATGGTACAATACCGTACGAGTACTTCGTTACGGTACCAAACCACACCAAAACGGTGCAATACCGTACGAGTACATCCATACGGTACCAAACCACCCCAAAACGGTGCAATACCGTACGAGTACTTCGTTACGGTACCAAACCACACCAAAACGGTGCAATACCGTACGAGTACTTCGTTATGGTACTAAACCACACCAAAACGGTCCAATACCGTACGAGTACTTCGTTACGGTACCAAACCACACCAAAACGGTACAATACCGTACGAGTACATCCATACGGTACCAAACAACACCAAAACGGTGCAATACCGTACGAGTACTTCGTTACGGTACCAAACCACACCAAAACGGTGCAATACCGTACGAGTACTTCGTTACGGTACCAAACACCACCAAAATGGTACAATACCGTACGAGTACTTCGTTACGGTACCAAACCACACCAAAACGGTCCAATACCGTACGAGTACTTCGTTACGGTACCAAACCACACAAAAACGGTGCAATACCGTACGAGTACATCCATACGGTACCGAACCACACCAAAACGGTGCAATACCGTACGAGTACTTCGTTATGGTACTAAACCACACCAAAACGGTCCAATATCGTACGAGTACTTCGTTACGGTACCAAACCACACCAAAACGGTACAATACCGTACGAGTACATCCATACGGTACCAAACCACACCAAAACGGTGCAATACCGTACGAGTACTTCGTTACGGTACCAAACCACACCAAAACGGTGCAATACCGTACGAGTACTTCGTTACGGTACCAAACCACACAAAAACGGTGCAATACCGTACGAGTACATCCATACGGTACCAAACCACACCAAAACGGTGTAATACCGTACGAGTACTTCGTTACGGTACTAAACAACACCAAAACGGTCCAATACCGTATGAGTACTTCGTTACGGTACCAAACCACACCAAAACGGTGCAATACCGTACGAGTACTTCGTTACGGTACCAAACCACACAAAAACGATACAATACCGTACGAGTACATCCATACGGTACCAAACCACACCAAAACGGTGCAATACCGTACGAGTACTTCGTTATGGTACCAAACCACACGAAAACGGTACAATACCGTACGAGAACTTTGTCACGGCACCAAACCACACTAAAACGGTGCAATACCGTACGAGTACTTCGTTACGGTACCAAACACCACCAAAACGGTACAATACCGTACGAGTACTTCGTTACGGTACCAAACCACACCAAAACGGTGCAATACCGTACGAGTACTTCGTTCCGGTACCAAATCACACCAAAACGGTACAATACCGTACGAGTAAATCCATACGGTACCAAACCACACCAAAACGGTGCAATACCGTACGAGTACTTCGTTACGGTACCAAACCATACCAAAACGGTACAATACCGTACGAGTAAATCAATACGGTACCAAACGACACAAAAACGGTGCAATACCGTACGAGTACTTCGTTACGGTACCAAACCACACCAAAACGGTGCAATACCAGACGAGTACATCCATACGGTACCAAACCACACCAAAACGGTGCAATACTGTACGAGTACTTCGTTACGGTACTAAACCACACCAAAACGGTCCAATACCGTACGAGTACTTCGTTACGGTACCAAACCACACCAAAACGGTGCAATACCGTACGAGTACTTCGTTACGGTACCAAACCACCCCAAAACGGTGCAATACCGTACGAGTACATCCATACGGTATCAAACCACACCAAAACGGTTCAATAACGTACGAATACTTCGTTACGGTACCAAACCACACCAAAATGGTACAATACCGAACGAGTACATCCATACGGTACCAAACCACACCAAACCGGTGCAATACCGTATGAGTACTTCGTTACGGTACCAAACCACACCAAAACGGTACAATACCGTACGACTACATCCATACGGTACCAAACCACCCCAAAACGGTGCAATACCGTACGAGTACTTCGTTACGGTACCAAACCACACCAAAACGGTGCAATACCGTACGAGTACATCCATACGGTACCAAACCACACCAAAACGGTGTAATACCGTACGAGTACTTCGTTACGGTACTAAACCACACCAAAACGGTCCAATACCGTACGAGTGCTTCGTTACGGTACCAAACCACACCAAAACGGTGCAATACCGTACGAGTACTTCGTTACGGTACCAAACCACACCAAAACGGTACAATACCGTACGAGTAAATCCATACGGTACCAAACCACACAAAAACGGTGCAATACCGTACGAGTACTTCGTTACGGTACCAAACCACACAAAAACGGTGCAATACCGTACGTGTACAACCATACGGTACCGAACCACACCAAAACGGTGCAATACCGTACGAGTACTTCGTTATGGTACTAAACCACACCAAAACGGTCCAATATCGTACGAGTACTTCGTTACGGTACCAAACCACACCAAAACGGTACAATACCGTACGAGTACATCCATACGGTACCAAACCACACCAAAACGGTGCAATACCGTACGAGTACTTCGTTACGGTACCAAACCACACCAAAACGGTGCATTACCGTACGAGTACTTCGTTACGGTACCAAACCACACAAAAACGGTGCAATACCGTACGAGTACATCCATACGGTACCAAACCACACCAAAACGGTGTAATACCGTACGAGTACTTCGTTACGGTACTAAACCACACCAAAACGGTCCAATACCGTACGAGTACTTCGTTACGGTACCAAACCACACCAAAACGGTGCAATACCGTACGAGTACTTCGTTACGGTACCAAACCACACCAAAATGGTACAATACCGTACGAGTAAATCCATACGGTACCAAACCACACAAAAACGGTGCAATACCGTACGAGTACTTCGTTACGGTACCAAACCACACAAAAACGGTGCAATACCGTACGAGTACATCCATACGGTACCAAACCACACCAAAACGGTGCAATACCGTGCGAGTATTTCGTTACGGTACCAAACCACACCAAAACGGTGCAATACCGTACGAGTACTTCGTTACGGTACCAAACAACCCCAAAACGGTACAATACCGTACGAGTACATCCATACGGTACCAAACCACCCCAAAACGGTGCAATACCGTACGAGTACTTCGTTACGGTACCAAACCACACCAAAACGGTACAATACCGTACGAGTACATCCATATGGTACCAAACCACACCAAAACTGTGCAATACCGTACGAGTACTTCGTTACGGTACCAAACCACACCAAAACGGTGCAATAACGTACGAGTACTTCGTTACGGTACCAAACCACACCAAAACGGTACAATACCGTACGAGTACATCCATACGGTACCAAACCACACAAAATTGGTGCAATACCGTACGAGTACTTCGCTACGGTACTAAACCACACCAAAACGGTCCAATACCGTACGAGTACTTCGTTACGGTACCAAACCACACCAAAACGGCGCAATACCGTACGAGTACTTCGTTACGGTACCAAACCACACAAAAACGGTGCAATACCGTACGAGTACATCCATACTGTACCAAACCACACGAAAACGGTGCAATACCGCGCGAGTATTTCGTTACGGTACCAAACCACACCAAAACGGTGCAATACCGTACGAGTACTTCGTTACGGTACCAAACCACACCAAAACGGTACAATACCGTACGAGTAAATCCATACGGTACCAAACCACACCAAAACGGTGCAATACCGTACGAGTACTTCGTTACGGTACCAAACCATACCAAAACGGTACAATACTGTACGAGTAAATCCATACGGTACAAAACCACACAAAAACGGTGCAATACCGTACGAGTACTTCGTTACGGTACCAAACCACACAAAAACGGTGCAATACCGTACGAGTACATCCATACGGTACCAAACCACACGAAAACGGTGCAATACCGTGCGAGTATTTCGTTACGGTACCAAACGACACCAAAACGGTGCAATACCGTACGAGTACTTCGTTACGGTACCAAACCACACCAAAACCGTACAATACCCTACGAGTACATCCATACGGTACCAAACCACACCAAAACGGTGCAATACCGTACGAGTACTTCGTTACGGTACCAAATCACACCAAAACGGTACAATACTGTACGAGTAAATCCATACGGTACCAAACCACACCAAAACGGTGCAATACCGTACGAGTACTTCGTTACGGTACCAAACCACACCAAAACGGTGCAATACCGTACGAGTACATCCATACGGTACCAAACCACACCAAAACGGTGCAATACCGTACGAGTACTTCGTTAGGGTACTAAACCACACCAAAACGGTCCAATACCGTACGAGTACTTCGTTACGGTACCAAACCAGACCAAAACGGTACAATACCGTACGAGTACATCCATACGGTACCAAACCACACCAAAACGGTGCAATACCGTACGAGTACTTCGTTACGGTACCAAACCACACCAAAACGGTGCAATACCGTACGAGTACATCCATACGGTACCATACCACACCAAAACGGTGTAATACCGTACGAGTACTTCGTTACGGTACTAAACCACACCAAAACGGTCCAATACCGTACGAGTGCTTCGTTACGGTACCAAACCACACCAAAACGGTGCAATACCGTACGAGTACTTCGTTACGGTACCAAACCACACCAAAACGGTACAATACCGTACGAGTAAATCCATACGGTACCAAACCACACAAAAACGGTGCAATACCGTACGAGTACTTCGTTACGGTACCAAACCACACAAAAACGGTGCAATACCGTACGTGTACATCCATACGGTACCGAACCACACCAAAACGGTGCAATACCGTACGAGTACTTCGTTATGGTACTAAACCACACCAAAACGGTCCAATATCGTACGAGTACTTCGTTACGGTACCAAACCACACCAAAACGGTACAATACCGTACGAGTACATCCATACGGTACCAAACCACACCAAAACGGTGCAATACCGTACGAGTACTTCGTTACGGTACCAAACCACACCAAAACGGTGCAATACTGTACGAGTACTTCGTTACGGTACCAAACCACACAAAAACGGTGCAATACCGTACGAGTACATCCATACGGTACCAAACCACACCAAAACGGTGTAATACCGTACGAGTACTTCGTTACGGTACTAAACCACACCAAAACGGTCCAATACCGTACGAGTACTTCGTTACGGTACCAAACCACACCAAAACGGTGCAATACCGTACGAGTACTTCGTTACGGTACCAAACCACACCAAAACGGTACAATACCGTACGAGTAAATCCATACGGTACCAAACCACACAAAAACGGTGCAATACCGTACGAGTACTTCGTTACGGTACCAAACCACACAAAAACGGTGCAATACCGTACGAGTACATCCATACGGTACCAAACCACACCAAAACGGTGCAATACCGTGCGAGTATTTCGTTACGGTACCAAACCACACCAAAACGGTGCAATACCGTACGAGTACTTCGTTACGGTACCAAACAACCCCAAAACGGTACAATACCGTACGAGTACATCCATACGGTACCAAACCACCCCAAAACGGTGCAATACCGTACGAGTACTTCGTTACGGTACCAAACCACACCAAAACGGTACAATACCGTACGAGTACATCCATATGGTACCAAACCACACCAAAACTGTGCAATACCGTACGAGTACTTCGTTACGGTACCAAACCACACCAAAACGGTGCAATAACGTACGAGTACTTCGTTACGGTACCAAACCACACCAAAACGGTACAATACCGTACGAGTACATCCATACGGTACCAAACCACACAAAAACGGTGAAATACCGTACGAGTACTTCGCTACGGTACTAAACCACACCAAAACGGTCCAATACCGTACGAGTACTTCGTTACGGTACCAAACCACACCAAAACGGCGCAATACCGTACGAGTACTTCGTTACGGTACCAAACCACACAAAAACGGTGCAATACCGTACGAGTACATCCATACTGTACCAAACCACACGAAAACGGTGCAATACCGCGCGAGTATTTCGTTACGGTACCAAACCACACCAAAACGGTGCAATACCGTACGAGTACTTCGTTACGGTACCAAACCACACCAAAACGGTACAATACCGTACGAGTAAATCCATACGGTACCAAACCACACCAAAACGGTGCAATACCGTACGAGTACTTCGTTACGGTACCAAACCATACCAAAACGGTACAATACTGTACGAGTAAATCCATACGGTACCAAACCACACCAAAACGGTGTAATACCGTACGAGTACTTCGTTACGGTACCAAACCACACAAAAACGGTGCAATACCGTACGAGTACATCCATACGGTACCAAACCACCCCAAAACGGTGCAATACCGTACGAGTACTTCGTTACGGTACCAAACCACACCAAAACGGTACAATACCGTACGAGTACATCCATACGGTACCAAACCATACCAAAACGGTGCAATACCGTACGAGTACTTCGTTACGGTACCAAACCACACAAAAACGGTGCAATACCGTACGAGTACTTCGTTACGGTACCAAACCACACAAAAACGGTACAATACCATACGAGTAAATCCATACGGTACCAAACCACACCAAAACTGTGCAATACCGTACGAGTTTTTCGTTACGGTACCAAACCACACCAAAACGGTGCAATACCGTACGAGTACATCCATACTGTACCAAACCACACCAAAACGGTGCAATACCGTACGAGTACTTCGTTACGGTACCAAACCACACCAAAACGGTGCAATACCATACGAGTACTTCGTTACGGTACCAAACAACCCCAAAACGGTGCAATACCGTACGATTACATCCATACGGTACCAAACCCCACCAAAACGGTGCAATACCGTATGAGTACATCCATACGGCACCAAACCACACCAAAACGGTGCAATACCGTACGAGTAAATCCATACGGCACCAAACAGCACCAAAACGGTGCAATACCGGACGAGGATATCCATACGGTACCAAACCACACCAAAACGGTGCAATACCGTACGAGTACTTCGTTACGGTACAAAGTCACACCAAAACGGTACAATACCGTACGAGTACATCCATACGGTACCAAACCACCCCAAAACGGTGCAATACCGTACGAGTACTTCGTTACGGTACCAAACCACACCAAAACGGTACAATACCGTACGAGTACATCCATACGGTACCAAACCACACCAAAACGGTGCAATACCGTACGAGTACTTCGTTACGGTACCAAACCACACAAAAACGATACAATACCGTACGAGTACATCCATACGGTACCAAACCACACCAAAACCGTGCAATACCGTACGAGTCCTTCGTTATGGTACCAAACCACACGAAAACGGTACAATACCGTACGAGAACTTCGTCACGGCACCAAACCACACTAAAACGGTGCAATACCGTACGAGTACATCCATACGGTACCAAACCACACCAAAACGGTTCAATATCTTACGAGTACTTCGTTACGGTACCAAACCACACCAAAACGGTGCAATACCGTACGAGTACTTCGTTACGGTACCAAACACCACCAAAATGGTACAATACCGTACGAGTACTTCGTTACGGTACCAAACCACACCAAAACGGTGCAATACCGTACGAGTACATCCATACGGTACCAAACCACCCCAAAACGGTGCAATACCGTACGAGTACTTCGTTACGGTACCAAACCACACCAAAACGGTGCAATACCGTACGAGTACTTCGTTATGGTACTAAACCACACCAAAACGGTCCAATACCGTACGAGTACTTCGTTACGGTACCAAACCACACCAAAACGGTACAATACCGTACGAGTACATCCATACGGTACCAAACAACACCAAAACGGTGCAATACCGTACGAGTACTTCGTTACGGTACCAAACCACACCAAAACGGTGCAATACCGTACGAGTACATCCATACGGTACCAAACCACACCAAAACGGTGTAATACCGTACGAGTACTTCGTTACGGTACTAAACCACACCAAAACGGTCCAATACCGTACGAGTGCTTCGTTACGGTACCAAACCACACCAAAACGGTGCAATACCGTACGAGTACTTCGTTACGGTACCAAACCACACCAAAACGGTACAATACCGTACGAGTAAATCCATACGGTACCAAACCACACAAAAACGGTGCAATACCGTACGAGTACTTCGTTACGGTACCAAACCACACAAAAACGGTGCAATACCGTACGTGTACATCCATACGGTACCGAACCACACCAAAACGGTGCAATACCGTACGAGTACTTCGTTATGGTACTAAACCACACCAAAACGGTCCAATATCGTACGAGTACTTCGTTACGGTACCAAACCACACCAAAACGGTACAATACCGTACGAGTACATCCATACGGTACCAAACCACACCAAAACGGTGCAATACCGTACGAGTAGTTCGTTACGGTACCAAACCACACCAAAACGGTGCAATACCGTACGAGTACTTCGTTACGGTACCAAACCACACAAAAACGGTGCAATACCGTACGAGTACATCCATACGGTACAAAACCACACCAAAACGGTGTAATACCGTACGAGTACTTCGTTACGGTACTAAACCACACCAAAACGGTCCAATACCGTATGAGTACTTCGTTACGGTACCAAACCACACCAAAACGGTGCAATACCGTACGAGTACTTCGTTACGGTACCAAACCACACCAAAACGGTACAATACCGTACGAGTAAATCCATACGGTACCAAACCACACAAAAACGGTGCAATACCGTACGAGTACTTCGTTACGGTACCAAACCACACAAAAACGGTGCAATACCGTACGAGTACATCCATACGGTACCAAACCACACCAAAACGGTGCAATACCGTGCGAGTATTTCGTTACGGTACCAAACCACACCAAAACGGTGCAATACCGTACGAGTACTTCGTTAGGGTACCAAACAACCCCAAAACGGTACAATACCGTACGAGTACATCCATACGGTACCAAACCACCCCAAAACGGTGCAATACCGTACGAGTACTTCGTTACGGTACCAAACCACACCACAACGGTACAATACCGTACGAGTACATCCATATGGTACCAAACCACACCAAAACTGTGCAATACCGTACGAGTACTTCGTTACGGTACCAAACCACACCAAAACGGTGCAATAACGTACGAGTACTTCGTTACGGTACCAAACCACACCAAAACGGTACAATACCGTACGAGTACATCCATACGGTACCAAACCACACCAAAATGGTGCAATACCGTACGAGTACTTCGCTACGGTACTAAACCACACCAAAACGGTCCAATACCGTACGAGTACTTCGTTACGGTACCAAACCACACCAAAACGGCGCAATACCGTACGAGTACTTCGTTACGGTACCAAACCTCACCAAAACGGTACAATACCGTACGAGTAAATCCATACGGTACCAAACCACACCAAAACGGTGCAATACTGTACGAGTACTTCGTTACGGTACCAAACGACACCAAAACGGTGCAATACCGTACGAGTACATCCATACGGTACCAAACCACACCAAAACGGTTCAATACCGTACGAGTACTTCGTTACGGTACCAAACCACACCAAAACGGTACAATACCGTACGAGTACATCCATACGGTACCAAACCACACCAAAACGGTGCAATACCTTACGAGTACTTCGTTACGGTACCAAACAGCACCAAAACGGTACAATACCGTACGAGAACTTCGTCACGGCACCAAACCACACTAAAACGGTGCAATACCGTACGAGTACATCCATACGGTACCAAACCATACCAAAACGGTGCAATACCGTACGAGTACTTCGTTACGGTACCAAACCACACAAAAACGGTGCAATACCGTACGAGTACTTCGTTACGGTACCAAACCACACAAAAACGGTACAATACCGTACGAGTAAATCCATACGGTACCAAACCACACCAAAACTGTGCAATACCGTACGAGTTTTCGTTACGGTACCAAACCACACCAAAACGGTGCAATACCGTACGAGTACATCCATACTGTACCAAACCACACCAAAACGGTGCAATACCGTACGAGTACTTCGTTACGGTACCAAACCACACAAAAACGGTGCAATACCGTACGAGTACTTCGTTACGGTACCAAACACCACCAAAATGGTACAATACCGTACGAGTACTTCGTTACGGTACCAAACCACACCAAAACGGTGCAATACCGTACGAGTACATCCATACGGTACCAAACCACACCAAAACGGTGCAATACCGTACGAGTACTTCGTTATGGTACTAAACCACACCAAAACGGTCCAATACCGTACGAGTACTTCGTTACGGTACCAAACCACACCAAAACGGTACAATACCGTACGAGTACATCCATACGGTACCAAACAACACCAAAACGGTGCAATACCGTACGAGTACTTCGTTACGGTACCAAACCACACCAAAACGGTGCAATACCGTACGAGTACATCCATACGGTACCAAACCACACCAAAACGGTGTAATACCGTACGAGTACTTCGTTACGGTACTAAACCACACCAAAACGGTCCAATACCGTACGAGTGCTTCGTTACGGTACCAAACCACACCAAAACGGTGCAATACCGTACGAGTACTTCGTTACGGTACCAAACCACACCAAAACGGTACAATACCGTACGAGTAAATCCATACGGTACAAAACCACACAAAAACGGTGCAATACCGTACGAGTACTTCGTTACGGTACCAAACCACACAAAAACGGTGCAATACCGTACGTGTACATCCATACGGTACCGAACCACACCAAAACGGTGCAATACCGTACGAGTACTTCGTTATGGTACTAAACCACACCAAAACGGTCCAATATCGTACGAGTACTTCGTTACGGTACCAAACCACACCAAAACGGTACAATACCGTACGAGTACATCCATACGGTACCAAACCACACCAAAACGGTGCAATACCGTACGAGTACTTCGTTACGGTACCAAACCACACCAAAACGGTGCAATACCGTACGAGTACTTCGTTACGGTACCAAACCACACAAAAACGGTGCAATACCGTACGAGTACATCCATACGGTACCAAACCACACCAAAACGGTGTAATACCGTACGAGTACTTCGTTACGGTACTAAACCACACCAAAATGGTCCAATACCGTACGAGTACTTCGTTACGGTACCAAACCACACCAAAACGGTGCAATACCGTACGAGTACTTCGTTACGGTACCAAACCACACCAAAACGGTACAATACCGTACGAGTAAATCCATACGGTACCAAACCACACAAAAACGGTGCAATACCGTACGAGTACTTCGTTACGGTACCAAACCACACAAAAACGGTGCAATACCGTACGAGTACATCCATACGGTACCAAACCACACCAAAACGGTGCAATACCGTGCGAGTATTTCGTTACGGTACCAAACCACACCAAAACGGTGCAATACAGTACGAGTACTTCGTTACGGTACCAAACCACACCAAAACGGTGCAATACCGTACGAGTACTTCGTTACGGTACCAAACCACACAAAAACGGTGCAATATCGTACGAGTACATCCATACGGTACCAAACCACACCAAAACGGTGTAATACCGTACGAGTACTTCGTTACGGTACTAAACCACACCAAAACGGTCCAATACCGTACGAGTACTTCGTTACGGTACCAAACCACACCAAAACGGTGCAATACCGTACGAGTACTTCGTTACGGTACCAAACCACACCAAAACGGTACAATACCGTACGAGTACATCCATACGGTACCAAACCACACCAAAACGGTGCAATACCGTACGAGTACTTCGCTACGGTACTAAACCACACCAAAACGGTCCAATACCGTACGAGTACTTCGTTACGGTACCAAACCACACCAAAACGGCGCAATACCGTACGAGTACTTCGTTACGGTACCAAACCTCACCAAAACGGTACAATACCGTACGAGTAAATCCATACGGTACCAAACCACACCAAAACGGTGCAATACTGTACGAGTACTTCGTTACGGTACCAAACGACACCAAAACGGTGCAATACCGTACGAGTACATCCATACGGTACCAAACCACACCAAAACGGTTCAATACCGTACGAGTACTTCGTTACGGTACCAAACCACACCAAAACGGTACAATACCGTACGAGTACATCCATACGGTACCAAACCACACCAAAACGGTGCAATACCTTACGAGTACTTCGTTACGGTACCAAACAGCACCAAAACGGTACAATACCGTACGAGAACTTCGTCACGGCACCAAACCACACTAAAACGGTGCAATACCGTACGAGTACATCCATACGGTACCAAACCATACCAAAACGGTGCAATACCGTACGAGTACTTCGTTACGGTACCAAACCACACAAAAACGGTGCAATACCGTACGAGTATTTCGTTACGGTACCAAACCACACAAAAACGGTACAATACCGTACGAGTAAATCCATACGGTACCAAACCACACCAAAACTGTGCAATACCGTACGAGTTTTTCGTTACGGTACCAAACCACACCAAAACGGTGCAATACCGTACGAGTACATCCATACTGTACCAAACCACACCAAAACGGTGCAATACCGTACGAGTACTTCGTTACGGTACCAAACCACACCAAAACGGTGCAATACCATACGAGTACTTCGTTACGGTACCAAACAACCCCAAAACGGTGCAATACCGTACGATTACATCCATACGGTACCAAACCCCACCAAAACGGTGCAATACCGTATGAGTACATCCATACGGCACCAAACCACACCAAAACGGTGCAATACCGTACGAGTAAATCCATACGGCACCAAACAGCACCAAAACGGTGCAATACCGGACGAGGACATCCATACGGTACCAAACCACACCAAAACGGTGCAATACCGTACGAGTACTTCGTTACGGTACAAAGTCACACCAAAACGGTACAATACCGTACGAGTACATCCATACGGTACCAAACCACCCCAAAACGGTGCAATACCGTACGAGTACTTCGTTACGGTACCAAACCACACCAAAACGGTACAATACCGTACGAGTACATCCATACGGTACCAAACCACACCAAAACGGTGCAATACCGTACGAGTACTTCGTTACGGTACCAAACACCACCAAAATGGTACAATACCGTACGAGTACTTCGTTACGGTACCAAACCACACCAAAACGGTGCAATACCGTACGAGTACATCCATACGGTACCAAACCACCCCAAAACGGTGCAATACCGTACGAGTACTTCGTTACGGTACCAAACCACACCAAAACGGTGCAATACCGTACGAGTACTTCGTTATGGTACTAAACCACACCAAAACGGTCCAATACCGTACGAGTACTTCGTTACGGTACCAAACCACACCAAAACGGTACAATACCGTACGAGTACATCCATACGGTACCAAACAACACCAAAACGGTGCAATACCGTACGAGTACTTCGTTACGGTACCAAACAACCCCAAAACGGTACAATACCGTACGAGTACATCCATACGGTACCAAACCACCCCAAAACGGTGCAATACCGTACGAGTACTTCGTTACGGTACCAAACCACACCAAAACGGTACAATACCGTACGAGTACATCCATATGGTACCAAACCACACCAAAACTGTGCAATACCGTACGAGTACTTCGTTACGGTACCAAACCACACCAAAACGGTGCAATAACGTACGAGTACTTCGTTACGGTACCAAACCACACCAAAACGGTACAATACCGTACGAGTACATCCATACGGTACCAAACCACACCAAAACGGTGCAATACCGTACGAGTACTTCGCTACGGTACTAAACCACACCAAAACGGTCCAATACCGTACGAGTACTTCGTTACGGTACCAAACCACACCAAAACGGCGCAATACCGTACGAGTACTTCGTTACGGTACCAAACCTCACCAAAACGGTACAATACCGTACGAGTAAATCCATACGGTACCAAACCACACCAAAACGGTGCAATACTGTACGAGTACTTCGTTACGGTACCAAACGACACCAAAACGGTGCAATACCGTACGAGTACATCCATACGGTACCAAACCACACCAAAACGGTTCAATACCGTACGAGTACTTCGTTACGGTACCAAACCACACCAAAACGGTACAATACCGTACGAGTACATCCATACGGTACCAAACCACACCAAAACGGTGCAATACCTTACGAGTACTTCGTTACGGTACCAAACAGCACCAAAACGGTACAATACCGTACGAGAACTTCGTCACGGCACCAAACCACACTAAAACGGTGCAATACCGTACGAGTACATCCATACGGTACCAAACCATACCAAAACGGTGCAATACCGTACGAGTACTTCGTTACGGTACCAAACCACACAAAAACGGTGCAATACCGTACGAGTACTTCGTTACGGTACCAAACCACACAAAAACGGTACAATACCGTACGAGTAAATCCATACGGTACCAAACCACACCAAAACTGTGCAATACCGTACGAGTTTTTCGTTACGGTACCAAACCACACCAAAACGGTGCAATACCGTACGAGTACATCCATACTGTACCAAACCACACCAAAACGGTGCAATACCGTACGAGTACTTCGTTACGGTACCAAACCACACCAAAACGGTGCAATACCATACGAGTACTTCGTTACGGTACCAAACAACCCCAAAACGGTGCAATACCGTACGATTACATCCATACGGTACCAAACCCCACCAAAACGGTGCAATACCGTATGAGTACATCCATACGGCACCAAACCACACCAAAACGGTGCAATACCGTACGAGTAAATCCATACGGCACCAAACAGCACCAAAACGGTGCAATACCGGACGAGGACATCCATACGGTACCAAACCACACCAAAACGGTGCAATACCGTACGAGTACTTCGTTACGGTACAAAGTCACACCAAAACGGTACAATACCGTACGAGTACATCCATACGGTACCAAACCACCCCAAAACGGTGCAATACCGTACGAGTACTTCGTTACGGTACCAAACCACACCAAAACGGTACAATACCGTACGAGTACATCCATACGGTACCAAACCACACCAAAACGGTGCAATACCGTACGAGTACTTCGTTACGGTACCAAACCACACAAAAACGATACAATACCGTACGAGTACATCCATACGGTACCAAACCACACCAAAACCGTGCAATACCGTACGAGTCCTTCGTTATGGTACCAAACCACACGAAAACGGTACAATACCGTACGAGAACTTCGTCACGGCACCAAACCACACTAAAACGGTGCAATACCGTACGAGTACATCCATACGGTACCAAACAACACCAAAACGGTTCAATATCTTACGAGTACTTCGTTACGGTACCAAACCACACCAAAACGGCGCAATACCGTACGAGTACTTCGTTACGGTACCAAACCTCACCAAAACGGTACAATACCGTACGAGTAAATCCATACGGTACCAAACCACACCAAAACGGTGCAATACTGTACGAGTACTTCGTTACGGTACCAAACGACACCAAAACGGTGCAATACCGTACGAGTACATCCATACGGTACCAAACCACACCAAAACGGTTCAATACCGTACGAGTACTTCGTTACGGTACCAAACCACACCAAAACGGTACAATACCGTACGAGTACATCCATACGGTACCAAACCACACCAAAACGGTGCAATACCTTACGAGTACTTCGTTACGGTACCAAACAGCACCAAAACGGTACAATACCGTACGAGAACTTCGTCACGGCACCAAACCACACTAAAACGGTGCAATACCGTACGAGTACATCCATACGGTACCAAACCATACCAAAACGGTGCAATACCGTACGAGTACTTCGTTACGGTACCAAACCACACAAAAACGGTGCAATACCGTACGAGTACTTCGTTACGGTACCAAACCACACAAAAACGGTACAATACCGTACGAGTAAATCCATACGGTACCAAACCACACCAAAACTGTGCAATACCGTACGAGTTTTTCGTTACGGTACCAAACCACACCAAAACGGTGCAATACCGTACGAGTACATCCATACTGTACCAAACCACACCAAAACGGTGCAATACCGTACGAGTACTTCGTTACGGTACCAAACCACACCAAAACGGTGCAATACCATACGAGTACTTCGTTACGGTACCAAACAACCCCAAAACGGTGCAATACCGTACGATTACATCCATACGGTACCAAACCCCACCAAAACGGTGCAATACCGTATGAGTACATCCATACGGCACCAAACCACACCAAAACGGTGCAATACCGTACGAGTAAATCCATACGGCACCAAACAGCACCAAAACGGTGCAATACCGGACGAGGACATCCATACGGTACCAAACCACACCAAAACGGTGCAATACCGTACGAGTACTTCGTTACGGTACAAAGTCACACCAAAACGGTACAATACCGTACGAGTACATCCATACGGTACCAAACCACCCCAAAACGGTGCAATACCGTACGAGTACTTCGTTACGGTACCAAACCACACCAAAACGGTACAATACCGTACGAGTACATCCATACGGTACCAAACCACACCAAAACGGTGCAATACCGTACGAGTACTTCGTTACGGTACCAAACCACACAAAAACGATACAATACCGTACGAGTACATCCATACGGTACCAAACCACACCAAAACCGTGCAATACCGTACGAGTCCTTCGTTATGGTACCAAACCACACGAAAACGGTACAATACCGTACGAGAACTTCGTCACGGCACCAAACCACACTAAAACGGTGCAATACCGTACGAGTACATCCATACGGTACCAAACCACACCAAAACGGTTCAATATCTTACGAGTACTTCGTTACGGTACCAAACCACACCAAAACGGTGCAATACCGTACGAGTACTTCGTTACGGTACCAAACACCACCAAAATGGTACAATACCGTACGAGTACTTCGTTACGGTACCAAACCACACCAAAACGGTGCAATACCGTACGAGTACATCCATACGGTACCAAACCACCCCAAAACGGTGCAATACCGTACGAGTACTTCGTTACGGTACCAAACCACACCAAAACGGTGCAATACCGTACGAGTACTTCGTTATGGTACTAAACCACACCAAAACGGTCCAATACCGTACGAGTACTTCGTTACGGTACCAAACCACACCAAAACGGTACAATACCGTACGAGTACATCCATACGGTACCAAACAACACCAAAACGGTGCAATACCGTACGAGTACTTCGTTACGGTACCAAACCACACCAAAACGGTGCAATACCGTACGAGTACATCCATACGGTACCAAACCACACCAAAACGGTGTAATACCGTACGAGTACTTCGTTACGGTACTAAACCACACCAAAACGGTCCAATACCGTACGAGTGCTTCGTTACGGTACCAAACCACACCAAAACGGTGCAATACCGTACGAGTACTTCGTTACGGTACCAAACCACACCAAAACGGTACAATACCGTACGAGTAAATCCATACGGTACCAAACCACACAAAAACGGTGCAATACCGTACGAGTACTTCGTTACGGTACCAAACCACACAAAAACGGTGCAATACCGTACGTGTACATCCATACGGTACCGAACCACAACAAAACGGTGCAATACCGTACGAGTACTTCGTTATGGTACTAAACCACACCAAAACGGTCCAATATCGTACGAGTACTTCGTTACGGTACCAAACCACACCAAAACGGTACAATACCGTACGAGTACATCCATACGGTACCAAACCACACCAAAACGGTGCAATACAGTACGAGTACTTCGTTACGGTACCAAACCACACCAAAACGGTGCAATACCGTACGAGTACTTCGTTACGGTACCAAACCACACAAAAACGGTGCAATATCGTACGAGTACATCCATACGGTACCAAACCACACCAAAACGGTGTAATACCGTACGAGTACTTCGTTACGGTACTAAACCACACCAAAACGGTCCAATACCGTACGAGTACTTCGTTACGGTACCAAACCACACCAAAACGGTGCAATACCGTACGAGTACTTCGTTACGGTACCAAACCACACCAAAACGGTACAATACCGTACGAGTAAATCCATACGGTACCAAACCACACAAAAACGGTGCAATACCGTACGAGTACTTCGTTACGGTACCAAACCACACAAAAACGGTGCAATACCGTACGAGTACATCCATACGGTACCAAACCACACCAAAACGGTGCAATACCGTGCGAGTATTTCGTTACGGTACAAAACCACACCAAAACGGTGCAATACCGTACGAGTACTTCGTTACGGTACCAAACAACCCCAAAACGGTACAATACCGTACGAGTACATCCATACGGTACCAAACCACCGCAAAACGGTGCAATACCGTACGAGTACTTCGTTACGGTACCAAACAACACCAAAACGGTACAATACCGTACGAGTACATCCATATGGTACCAAACCACACCAAAACTGTGCAATACCGTACGAGTACTTCGTTACGGTACCAAACCACACCAAAACGGTGCAATAACGTACGAGTACTTCGTTACGGTACCAAACCACACCAAAACGGTACAATACCGTACGAGTACATCCATACGGTACCAAACCACACCAAAACGGTGCAATACCGTACGAGTACTTCGCTACGGTACTAAACCACACCAAAACGGTCCAATACCGTACGAGTACTTCGTTACGGTACCAAACCACACCAAAACGGCGCAATACCGTACGAGTACTTCGTTACGGTACCAAACCTCACCAAAACGGTACAATACCGTACGAGTAAATCCATACGGTACCAAACCACACCAAAACGGTGCAATACTGTACGAGTACTTCGTTACGGTACCAAACGACACCAAAACGGTGCAATACCGTACGAGTACATCCATACGGTACCAAACCACACCAAAACGGTTCAATACCGTACGAGTACTTCGTTACGGTACCAAACCACACCAAAACGGTACAATACCGTACGAGTACATCCATACGGTACCAAACCACACCAAAACGGTGCAATACCTTACGAGTACTTCGTTACGGTACCAAACAGCACCAAAACGGTACAATACCGTACGAGAACTTCGTCACGGCACCAAACCACACTAAAACGGTGCAATACCGTACGAGTACATCCATACGGTACCAAACCATACCAAAACGGTGCAATACCGTACGAGTACTTCGTTACGGTACCAAACCACACAAAAACGGTGCAATACCGTACGAGTACTTCGTTACGGTACCAAACCACACAAAAACGGTGCAATACCGTACGAGTACATCCATACGGTACCAAACCACACCAAAACGGTGCAATACCGTGCGAGTATTTCGTTACGGTACAAAACCACACCAAAACGGTGCAATACCGTACGAGTACTTCGTTACGGTACCAAACAACCCCAAAACGGTACAATACCGTACGAGTACATCCATACGGTACCAAACCACCCCAAAACGGTGCAATACCGTACGAGTAATTCGTTACGGTACCAAACCACACCAAAACGGTACAATACCGTACGAGTACATCCATATGGTACCAAACCACACCAAAACTGTGCAATACCGTACGAGTACTTCGTTACGGTACCAAACCACACCAAAACGGTGCAATAACGTACGAGTACTTCGTTACGGTACCAAACCACACCAAAACGGTACAATACCGTACGAGTACATCCATACGGTACCAAACCACACCAAAACGGTGCAATACCGTACGAGTACTTCGTTATGGTACTAAACCACACCAAAACGGTCCAATACCGTACGAGTACTTCGTTACGGTACCAAACCACACCAAAACGGTACAATACCGCACGAGTACATCCATACGGTACCAAACAACACCAAAACGGTGCAATACCGTACGAGTACTTCGTTACGGTACCAAACCACACCAAAACGGTGCAATACCGTACGAGTACATCCATACGGTACCAAACCACACCAAAACGGTGTAATACCGTACGAGTACTTCGTTACGGTACTAAACCACACCAAAACGGTCCAATACCGTACGAGTGCTTCGTTACGGTACCAAACCACACCAAAACGGTGCAATACCGTACGAGTACTTCGTTACGGTACCAAACCACACCAAAACGGTACAATACCGTACGAGTAAATCCATACGGTACCAAACCACACAAAAACGGTGCAATACCGTACGTGTACATCCATACGGTACCGAACCACACCAAAACGGTGCAATACCGTACGAGTACTTCGTTATGGTACTAAACCACACCAAAACGGTCCAATATCGTACGAGTACTTCGTTACGGTACCAAACCACACCAAAACGGTACAATACCGTACGAGTACATCCATACGGTACCAAACCACACCAAAACGGTGCAATACCGTACGAGTACTTCGTTACGGTACCAAACCACACCAAAACGGTGCAATACCGTACGAGTACTTCGTTACGGTACCAAACCACACAAAAACGGTGCAATACCGTACGAGTACATCCATACGGTACCAAACCACACCAAAACGGTGTAATACCGTACGAGTACTTCGTTACGGTACTAAACCACACCAAAACGGTCCAATACCGTACGAGTACTTCGTTACGGTACCAAACCACACCAAAACGGTGCAATACCGTACGAGTACTTCGTTACGGTACCAAACCACACCAAAACGGTACAATACCGTACGAGTAAATCCATACGGTACCAAACCACACAAAAACGGTGCAATACCGTACGAGTACTTCGTTACGGTACCAAACCACACAAAAACGGTGCAATACCGTACGAGTACATCCATACGGTACCAAACCACACCAAAACGGTGCAATACCGTGCGAGTATTTCGTTACGGTACCAAACCACACCAAAACGGTGCAATACCGTACGAGTACTTCGTTACGGTACCAAACAACCCCAAAACGGTACAATACCGTACGAGTACATCCATACGGTACCAAACCACCCCAAAACGGTGCAATACCGTACGAGTACTTCGTTACGGTACCAAACCACACCAAAACGGTACAATACCGTACGAGTACATCCATACGGTACCAAACCACACCAAAACGGTGCAATACCTTACGAGTACTTCGTTACGGTACCAAACAGCACCAAAACGGTACAATACCGTACGAGAACTTCGTCACGGCACCAAACCACACTAAAACGGTGCAATACCGTACGAGTACATCCATACGGTACCAAACCATACCAAAACGGTGCAATACCGTACGAGTACTTCGTTACGGTACCAAACCACACAAAAACGGTGCAATACCGTACGAGTACTTCGTTACGGTACCAAACCACACAAAAACGGTACAATACCGTACGAGTAAATCCATACGGTACCAAACCACACCAAAACTGTGCAATACCGTACGAGTTTTTCGTTACGGTACCAAACCACACCAAAACGGTGCAATACCGTACGAGTACATCCATACTGTACCAAACCACACCAAAACGGTGCAATACCGTACGAGTACTTCGTTACGGTACCAAACCACACAAAAACGGTGCAATACCGTACGAGTACTTCGTTACGGTACCAAACACCACCAAAATGGTACAATACCGTACGAGTACTTCGTTACGGTACCAAACCACACCAAAACGGTGCAATACCGTACGAGTACATCCATACGGTACCAAACCACACCAAAACGGTGCAATACCGTACGAGTACTTCGTTATGGTACTAAACCACACCAAAACGGTCCAATACCGTACGAGTACTTCGTTACGGTACCAAACCACACCAAAACGGTACAATACCGCACGAGTACATCCATACGGTACCAAACAACACCAAAACGGTGCAATACCGTACGAGTACTTCGTTACGGTACCAAACCACACCAAAACGGTGCAATACCGTACGAGTACATCCATACGGTACCAAACCACACCAAAACGGTGTAATACCGTACGAGTACTTCGTTACGGTACTAAACCACACCAAAACGGTCCAATACCGTACGAGTGCTTCGTTACGGTACCAAACCACACCAAAACGGTGCAATACCGTACGAGTACTTCGTTACGGTACCAAACCACACCAAAACGGTACAATACCGTACGAGTAAATCCATACGGTACCAAACCACACAAAAACGGTGCAATACCGTACGTGTACATCCATACGGTACCGAACCACACCAAAACGGTGCAATACCGTACGAGTACTTCGTTATGGTACTAAACCACACCAAAACGGTCCAATATCGTACGAGTACTTCGTTACGGTACCAAACCACACCAAAACGGTACAATACCGTACGAGTACATCCATACGGTACCAAACCACACCAAAACGGTGCAATACCGTACGAGTACTTCGTTACGGTACCAAACCACACCAAAACGGTGCAATACCGTACGAGTACTTCGTTACGGTACCAAACCACACAAAAACGGTGCAATACCGTACGAGTACATCCATACGGTACCAAACCACACCAAAACGGTGTAATACCGTACGAGTACTTCGTTACGGTACTAAACCACACCAAAACGGTCCAATACCGTACGAGTACTTCGTTACGGTACCAAACCACACCAAAACGGTGCAATACCGTACGAGTACTTCGTTACGGTACCAAACCACACCAAAACGGTACAATACCGTACGAGTAAATCCATACGGTACCAAACCACACAAAAACGGTGCAATACCGTACGAGTACTTCGTTACGGTACCAAACCACACAAAAACGGTGCAATACCGTACGAGTACATCCATACGGTACCAAACCACACCAAAACGGTGCAATACCGTGCGAGTATTTCGTTACGGTACCAAACCACACCAAAACGGTGCAATACCGTACGAGTACTTCGTTACGGTACCAAACAACCCCAAAACGGTACAATACCGTACGAGTACATCCATACGGTACCAAACCACCCCAAAACGGTGCAATACCGTACGAGTACTTCGTTACGGTACCAAACCACACCAAAACGGTACAATACCGTACGAGTACATCCATATGGTACCAAACCACACCAAAACTGTGCAATACCGTACGAGTACTTCGTTACGGTACCAAACCACACCAAAACGGTGCAATAACGTACGAGTACTTCGTTACGGTACCAAACCACACCAAAACGGTACAATACCGTACGAGTACATCCATACGGTACCAAACCACACCAAAACGGTGCAATACCGTACGAGTACTTCGCTACGGTACTAAACCACACCAAAACGGTCCAATACCGTACGAGTACTTCGTTACGGTACCAAACCACACCAAAACGGCGCAATACCGTACGAGTACTTCGTTACGGTACCAAACCTCACCAAAACGGTACAATACCGTACGAGTAAATCCATACGGTACCAAACCACACCAAAACGGTGCAATACTGTACGAGTACTTCGTTACGGTACCAAACGACACCAAAACGGTGCAATACCGTACGAGTACATCCATACGGTACCAAACCACACCAAAACGGTTCAATACCGTACGAGTACTTCGTTACGGTACCAAACCACACCAAAACGGTACAATACCGTACGAGTACATCCATACGGTACCAAACCACACCAAAACGGTGCAATACCTTACGAGTACTTCGTTACGGTACCAAACAGCACCAAAACGGTACAATACCGTACGAGAACTTCGTCACGGCACCAAACCACACTAAAACGGTGCAATACCGTACGAGTACATCCATACGGTACCAAACCATACCAAAACGGTGCAATACCGTACGAGTACTTCGTTACGGTACCAAACCACACAAAAACGGTGCAATACCGTACGAGTACTTCGTTACGGTACCAAACCACACAAAAACGGTACAATACCGTACGAGTAAATCCATACGGTACCAAACCACACCAAAACTGTGCAATACCGTACGAGTTTTTCGTTACGGTACCAAACCACACCAAAACGGTGCAATACCGTACGAGTACATCCATACTGTACCAAACCACACCAAAACGGTGCAATACCGTACGAGTACTTCGTTACGGTACCAAACCACACCAAAACGGTGCAATACCATACGAGTACTTCGTTACGGTACCAAACAACCCCAAAACGGTGCAATACCGTACGATTACATCCATACGGTACCAAACCCCACCAAAACGGTGCAATACCGTATGAGTACATCCATACGGCACCAAACCACACCAAAACGGTGCAATACCGTACGAGTAAATCCATACAGCACCAAACAGCACCAAAACGGTGCAATACCGGACGAGGACATCCATACGGTACCAAACCACACCAAAACGGTGCAATACCGTACGAGTACTTCGTTACGGTACAAAGTCACACCAAAACGGTACAATACCGTACGAGTACATCCATACGGTACAAAACCACCCCAAAACGGTGCAATACCGTACGAGTACTTCGTTACGGTACCAAACCACACCAAAACGGTACAATACCGTACGAGTACATCCATACGGTACCAAACCACACCAAAACGGTGCAATACCGTACGAGTACTTCGTTACGGTACCAAACCACACAAAAACGATACAATACCGTACGAGTACATCCATACGGTACCAAACCACACCAAAACCGTGCAATATCGTACGAGTCCTTCGTTATGGTACCAAACCACACGAAAACGGTACAATACCGTACGAGAACTTCGTCACGGCACCAAACCACACTAAAACGGTGCAATACCGTACGAGTACATCCATACGGTACCAAACCACACCAAAACGGTTCAATATCGTACGAGTACTTCGTTACGGTACCAAACCACACCAAAACGGTGCAATACCGTACGAGTACTTCGTTACGGTACCAAACACCACCAAAACGGTACAATACCGTACGAGTACTTCGTTACGGTACCAAACACCACCAAAACGGTACAATACCGTACGAGTACTTCGTTACGGTACCAAACCACACCAAAACGGTGCAATACCGTACGAGTACTTCGTTACGGTACCAAACCACACCAAAACGGTACAATACCGTACGAGTAAATCCATACGGTACCAAACCACACCAAAACGGTGCAATACCGTACGAGTACATCCATACGGTACCAAACCACACGAAAACGGTGCAATACCATACGAGTACTTCGTTACGGTACCAAACCAAACGAAAACGGTGCAATACCGTACGAGTACTTCGTTACGGTACCAAACACCACCAAAATGGTACAATACCATACGAGTACTTCGTTACGGTACCAAACCACACCAAAACGGTGCAATACCGTACGAGTACTTCGTTACGGTACCAAACCACACCAAAACGGTACAATACCGTACGAGTAAATCCATACGGTACCAAACCACACCAAAACGGTGCAATACCGTACGAGTTTTTCGTTACGGTACCAAACCACACAAAAACAGTGCAATACCGTACGAGTACATCCATACTGTACCAAACCACACCAAAACGGTGCAATACCGTACGAGTATTTCGTTACGGTACCAAACCACACCAAAACGGTGCAATACCGTATGAGTACATCCATACGGCACCAAACCACACCAAAACGGTGCAATACCGTACGAGTACTTCGTTACGGTACCAAACCACACCAAAACGGTACAATACCGTACGAGTACATCCATACGGTACCAAACCACACCAAAACGGTGCAATACCGTACGAGTACTTCGTTACGGTACCAAACCACACCAAAACGGTACAATACCGTACGAGAACTTCGTTACGGCACCAAACCGCACTAAAACGGTGCAATACCGTACGAGTACATCCATACGGTACCAAACCACACCAAAACGGTGCAATACCGTACGAGTACTTCGTTACGGTACCAAACCACACCAAAACGGTGCAATACCGTACGAGTACTTCGTTACGGTACCAAACACCACCAAAACGGTACAATACCGTACGAGTACTTCGTTACGGTACCAAACCACACCAAAACGGTGCAATACCGTATGAGTACATCCATACGGCACCAAACCACACCAAAACGGTGCAATACCGTACGAGTACATCCATACGGCACCAAACAGCACCAAAACGGTGCAATACCGGACGAGGACATCCATACGGTACCAAACCACACCAAAACGGTGCAATACCGGACGAGTACTTCGTTACGGTATAAAGTCACACCAAAACGGTACAATACCGTACGAGTACATCCATACGGTACCAAACCACCCCAAAACGGTGCAATACCGTACGAGTACTTCGTTACGGTACCAAACCACACCAAAACGGTACAATACCGTACGAGAACTTCGTTACGGCACCAAACAAAACTAAAACGGTGCAATACCGTACGAGTACATCCATACGGTACCAAACCACACCAAAACGGTGCAATACCGTACGAGTACTTCGTTACGGTACCAAACCACACGAAAACGGTGCAATACCGTACGAGTACTTTGTTACAGTACCAAACACCACCAAAACGGTACAATACCGTACGAGTACTTCGTTACGGTTCCAAACCACACCAAAACGGTGCAATACCGTACGAGTACTTCGTTACGGTACCAAACACCACCAAAACGGTACAATACGGTACGAGTACTTCGTTACGGTACCAAACCACCCCAAAACGGTGCAATACCGTACGAGTACTTCGTTGCGGTACCAAACCACACCAAAACGGTACAATACCGTACGAGTATATCCATACGGTACCAAACCACACCAAAACGGTGCAATACCGTACGAGTACTTCGTTACGGTACCAAACCACACCAAAACGGTACAATACCGTACAAGTAAATCCATACGGTACCAAACCACACCAAAACGGTGCAATACTGTACGAGTTTTTCGTTACGGTACCAAACCACACAAAAACAGTGCAATACCGTACGAGTACATCCATACTGTACCAAACCACACCAAAACGGTGCAATACCGTACGAGTACTTCGTTACGGTACCAAACCACACCAAAACGGTGCAATACTTCGTTACGGTACCAAACAACCCCAAAACGGAGCAATACCGTACGATTACATCCATACGGTACCAAACCACACAAAAACGGTGCAATACCGTATGAGTACATCCATACGGCACCAAACCACACCAAACCACACCAAAACGGTGCAATACCTTACGAGTACTTCGTTACGGTACCAAACCACACCAAAACGGTACAATACCGTACGAGTACATCCATACGGTACCAAACCACACCAAAACGGTGCAATACCGTACGAGTACTTCGTTACGGTACCAAACCACACCAAAAAGGTACAATACCGTACGAGAACTTCGTTACGGCACCAAACCGCACTAAAACGGTGCAATACCGTACGAGTACATCCATACGGTACCAAACCACACCAAAACGGTGCAATACCGTACGAGTACTTCATTACGGTACCAAACAACCCCAAAACGGTGCAATACCGTACGATTACATCCATACGGTACCAAACAACACCAAAACGGTGCAATACCGTAAGAGTACATCCATACGGCACCAACCCACACCAAAACGGTGCAATACCGTACGAGTACTTCGTTACGGTACCAAACCACACAAAAACGGTACAATACCGTACGAGTACATCCATACGGTACCAAACCACACCAAAACGGTTCAATACCGTACGAGCACTTCGTTACGGTACCAAACCACACCAAAACGGTACAATACCGTACGAGAACTTCGTTACGGCACCAAACCGCACTAAAACGGTGCAATACCGTACGAGTACATCCATACGGTACCAAACCACACCAAAACGGTGCAATACCGTACGAGTACTTCGTTACGGTACCAAACCACACCAAAACGGTGCAATACCGTACGAGTACTTCGTTACGGTACCAAACACCACCAAAACGGTACAATACCGTACGAGTACTTCGTTACGGTACCAAACCACACAAAAACGGTGCAATACCGTACGAGTACTTCGTTACGGTACCAAACCACACCAAAACGGTACAATACCGTACGAGTAAATCCATACGGTACCAAACCACACCAAAACGGTGCAATACCGTACGAGTTTTTCGTTACGGTACCAAACCACACCAAAACGGTGCAATACCGTACGAGTACTTCGTTACGGGACCAAACAACCCCAAAACGGTGCAATACCGTACGATTACATCCATACGGTACCAAACCACACCAAAACGGTTTAATACCGTACGAGTACATCCATACGGCACCAAACAGCACCAAAACGGTGCAATACCGGACGAGGACATCCATACGGTACCAAACCACACCAAAACGGTGCAATACCGGACGAGTACTTCGTTACGGTACAAAGTCACACCAAAACGGTACAATACCGTACGAGTACATCCATACGGTACCAAACCACCCCAAAACGGTGCAATACCGTACGAGTACTTCGTTACGGTACCAAACCACACGAAAACGGTGCAATACCGTACGAGTACATCCATACTGTACCAAACCACACCAAAACGGTGCAATACCGTACGAGTACTTCGTTACGGTACCAAACCACACCAAAACGGTGCAATACCGTACGAGTACTTCGTTACGGTACCAAACAACCCCAAAACGGTGCAATACCGTACGATTACATCCATACGGTACCAAACCACACCAAAACGGTGCAATACCGTATGAGTACATCCATACGGCACCAAACCACACCAAAACGATGCAATACCGTACGAGTACTTCGTTACGGTACCAAACCACACCAAAACTGTACAATACCGTACGAGTACATCCATACGGTACCAAACCACACCAAAACGGTGCAATACCGTACGAGTACTTCGTTACGGTACCAAACCACACCAAAACGGTACAATACCGTACGAGAACTTCGTTACGGCACCAAACCGTCCTAAAACGGTGCAATACCGTACGAGTACATCCATACGGTACCAAACCACACCAAAACGGTGCAATACCGTACGAGTACTTCGTTACGGTACTAAACCACACCAAAACGGTACAATACCGTACGAGTACTTCGTTACGGTACTAAACCACACCAAAACGGTGCAATACCGTACGAGTACTTCGTTACGGTACCAAACAACCCCAAAACGGTGCAATACCGTACGATTACATCCATACGGTACCAAACCACACAAAAACGGTGCAATACCGTATGAGTACATCCATACGGCACCAAACCACACCAAAACGGTGCAATACCGTACGAGTACTTCGTTACGGTACTAAACCACACCAAAACGGTACAATACCGTACGAGAACTTCGTTACGGCACCAAACCACAGTAAAACGGTGCAATACCGTACGAGTACATCCATACGGTACCAAACAACACCAAAACGGTGCAATACCGTACGAGTACTTCGTTACGGTACCAAACCACACGAAAACGGTGCAATACCGTACGAGTACTTCGTTACGGTACCAAACACCACCAAAACGGTACAATACCGTACGAGTACTTCGTTACGGTACCAAACCACACCAAAACGGTGCAATACCGTACGAGTACTTCGTTACGGTACCAAACACCACCAAAACGGTACAATACCGTACGAGTACTTCGTTACGGTACCAAACCACCCCAAAACGGTGCAATACCGTACGAGTACTTCGTTACGGTACCAAACCAAACCAAAACGGTACAATACCGTACGAGTACATCCAAACGGTACCAAACCACACCAAAACGGTGCAATACCGTACGAGCACTTCGTTACGGTACCAAACCACACCAAAACGGTACAATACCGTACGAGTACATCCATACGGTACCAAACCACACCAAAACGGTGCAATACCGTACGAGTACTTCGTTACGGTACCAAACCACACCAAAACGGTACAATACCGTACGAGAACTTCGTCACGGCACCAAACCCCACTAAAACGGTGCAATACCGTACGAGTACATCCATACGGTACCAAACCACACCAAAACGGTGCAATACCGTACGAGTACTTCGTTACGGTACCAAACCACACCAAAACGGTACAATACCGTACGAGAACTTCGTTACGGCACCAAACCGCACTAAAACGGTGCAATACCGTACGAGTACATCCATACGGTACCAAACCACACCAAAACGGTGCAATACCGTACGAGTACTTCGTTACGGTACCAAACCACACCAAAACGGTGCAATACCGTACGAGTACTTCGTTACGGTACCAAACACCACCAAAACGGTACAATATCGTACGAGTACTTCGTTACGGTACCAAACCACACCAAAACGGTGCAATACCGTATGAGTACTTCGTTACGGTACCAAACCACACCAAAACGGTACAATACCGTACGAGTAAATCCATACGGTACCAAACCACACCAAAACGGTGCAATACCGTACGAGTTTTTCGTTACGGTACCAAACCACACGAAAACGGTGCAATACCGTACGAGTACATCAATACTGTACCAAACCACACCAAAACGGTGCAATACCGTACGAGTACATCGTTACGGTACCAAACCACACCAAAACGGTGCAATACCGTACGAGTACGTCGTTACGGGACCAAACAACCCCAAAACGGTACAATACCGTACGAGTACTTCGTTACGGGACCAAACAACCCCAAAACGGTGCAATACCGTACGATTACATCCATACGGTACCAAACCACACCAAAACGGTTTAATACCGTACGAGTACATCCATACGGCACCAAACAGCACCAAAACGGTGCAATACCGGACGAGGACATCCATACGGTACCAAACCACACCAAAACGGTGCAATACCGGACGAGTACTTCGTTACGGTACAAAGTCACACCAAAACGGTACAATACCGTACGAGTACATCCATACGGTACCAAACCACACCAAAACGGTGCAATACCGTACGAGTACTTCGTTACGGTACCAAACCACACGAAAACGGTGCAATACCGTACGAGTACATCCATACTGTACCAAACCACACCAAAACGGTGCAATACCGTACGAGTACTTCGTTACGGTACCAAACCACACCAAAACGGTGAAATACCGTACGAGTACTTCGTTACGGTACCAAACAACCCCAAAACGGTGCAATACCGTACGATTACATCCATACGGTACCAAACCACACCAAAACGGTGCAATACCGTATGAGTACATCCATACGGCACCAAACCACACCAAAACGGTGCAATACCGTACGAGTACTTCGTTACGGTACCAAACCACACCAAAACGGTACAATACCGTACGAGTACATCCATACGGTACCGAACCACACCAAAACGGTGCAATACCGTACGAGTACTTCGTTACGGTACCAAACCACACCAAAACGGTACAGTACCGTACGAGAACTTCGTTACGGCACCAAACCGCACTAAAACGGTGCAATACCGTACGAGTACATCCATACGGTACCAAGCCACACCAAAACGGTGCAATACCGTACGAGTACTTCGTTACGGTACAAAACAACCCCAAAACGGTGCAATACCGTACGATTACATCCATACGGTACCAAACCACACCAAAACGGTGCAATACCGTATGAGTACATCCATACGGCACCAAACCACACCAAAACGGTGCAATACCGTACGAGTACTTCGTTACGGTACTAAACCACACTAAAACGGTACAATACCGTACGAGAACTTCGTTACGGCACCAAACCACAGTAAAACGGTGCAATACCGTACGAGTACATCCATACGGTACCAAACCACACCAAAACGGTGCAATACCGTACGAGTACTTCGTTACGGTACCAAACCACACGAAAACGGTGCAATACCGTACGAGTACTTCGTTACGGTACCAAACACCACCAAAACGGTACAATACCGTACGAGTACTTCGTTACGGTACCAAACCACCCCAAAACGGTGCAATACCGTACGAGTACTTCGTTACGGTACCAAACCAAACCAAAACGGTACAATACCGTACGAGTACATCCAAACGGTACCAAACCACACCAAAACGGTGCAATACCGTACGAGCACTTCGTTACGGTACCAAACCACACCAAAACGGTACAATACCGTACGAGTACATCCATACGGTACTAAACCACACCAAAATGGTGCAATACCGTACGAGTACTTCGTTACGGTACCAAACCACACCAAAACGGTACAATACCGTACGAGAACTTCGTCACGGCACCAAACCACACTAAAACGGTGCAATACCGTACGAGTACATCCATACGGTACCAAACCACACCAAAACGGTGCAATACCGTACGAGTACTTCGTTACGGTACCAAACCACACCAAAACGGTACAATACCGTACGAGAACTTCGTTACGGCACCAAACCGCACTAAAACGGTGCAATACCGTACGAGTACATCCATACGGTACCAAACCACACCAAAACGGTGCAATACCGTACGAGTACTTCGTTACGGTACCAAACCACACCAAAACGGTGCAATACCGTACGAGTACTTCGTTACGGTACCAAACACCACCAAAACGGTACAATACCGTACGAGTACTTCGTTACGGGACCAAACAACCCCAAAACGGTGCAATACCGTACGATTACATCCATACGGTACCAAACCACACCAAAACGGTTTAATACCGTACGAGTACATCCATACGGCACCAAACAGCACCAAAACGGTGCAATACCGGACGAGGACATCCATACGGTACCAAACCACACCAAAACGGTGCAATACCGGACGAGTACTTCGTTACGGTACAAAGTCACACCAAAACGGTACAATACCGTACGAGTACATCCATACGGTACCAAACCACCCAAAAACGGTGCAATACCGTACGAGTACTTCGTTACGGTACCAAACCACACGAAAACGGTGCAATACCGTACGAGTACATCCATACTGTACCAAACCACACCAAAACGGTGCAATACCGTACGAGTACTTCGTTACGGTACCAAACCACACCAAAACGGTGCAATACCGTACGAGTACTTCGTTACGGTACAAAACAACCCCAAAACGGTGCAATACCGAACGATTACATCCATACGGTACCAAACCACACCAAAACGGTGCAATACTGTACGAGTACATCCATACGGCACCAAACCACACCAAAACGGTGCAATACCGTACGAGTACTTCGTTACGGTACCAAACCACACCAAAACGGTACAATACCGTACGAGTACATCCATACGGTACCAAACCACACCAAAACGGTGCAATACCGTACGAGTACTTCGTTACGGTACCAAACCACACCAAAACGGTACAGTACCGTACGAGAACTTCGTTACGGCACCAAACCGCACTAAAACGGTGCAATACCGTACGAGTACATCCATACGGTACCAAACCACACCAAAACGGTGCAATACCGTACGAGTACTTCGTTACGGTACCAAACAACCCCAAAACGGTGCAATACCGTACGATTACATCCATACGGTACCAAACCACACCAAAACGGTGCAATACCGTATGAGTACATCCATACGGCACCAAACCACACCAAAACGGTGCAATACCGTACGAGTACTTCGTTACGGTACTAAACCGCACTAAAACGGTACAATACCGTACGAGAACTTCGTTACGGCACAAAACCACAGTAAAACGGTGCAATACCGTACGAGTACATCCATACGGTACCAAACCACACCAAAACGGTGCAATACCGTACGAGTACTTCGTTACGGTACCAAACCACACGAAAACGGTGCAATACCGTACGAGTACTTCGTTACGGTACCAAACACCACCAAAACGGTACAATACCGTACGAGTACTTCGTTACGGTACCAAACCACACCAAAACGGTGCAATACCGTACGAGTACTTCGTTACGGTACCAAACACCACCAAAACGGTACAATACCGTACGAGTACTTCGTTACGGTACCAAACCACCCCAAAACGGTGCAATACCGTACGAGTACTTCGTTACGGTACCAAACCAAACCAAAACGGTACAATACCGTACGAGTACATCCAAACGGTACCAAACCACACCAAAACGGTGCAATACCGTACGAGCACTTCGTTACGGTACCAAACCACACCAAAACGGTACAATACCGTACGAGTACATTCATACGGTACCAAACCACACCAAAACGGTGCAATACCGTACGAGTACTTCGTTACGGTACCAAACCACAGCAAAACGGTACAATACCGTACGAGTAAATCCATACGGTACCAAACCACACCAAAACGGTGCAATACCGTACGAGTACTTCGTTACGGTACGAAACCACACCAAAACGGTGCAATACCGTACGAGTACATCCATACGGTCCCAAACCACAACAAAACGGTGCAATACCGTACGAGTACTTCGTTACGGTACCAAACCACACCAAAACGGTACAATACCGTACGAGTAAATCCATACGGTACCAAACCACACCAATACGGTGCAATACCGTACGAGTACTTAGTTACGGTACCAAACCACACCAAAACGGAGCAATACCGTACGAGTACATCCATACGGTCCCAAACCACAACAAAACGGTGCAATACCGTACGAGTACTTCGTTACGGTACCAAACCACACCAAAACGGTGCAATACCAAACCACACCAAAACGGTGCAATACCGTACGAGTACTTCGTTACGGTACCAAACCACACGAAAACGGTGCAATACCGTACGAGTACTTCGTTACGGTACCAAACACCACCAAAACGGTACAATACCGTACGAGTACTTCGTTACGGTACCAAACCACACCAAAACGGTGCAATACCGTACGAGTACTTCGTTACGGTACCAAACACCACCAAAACGGTACAATACCGTACGAGTACTTCGTTACGGTACCAAACCACCCCAAAACGGTGCAATACCGTACGAGTACTTCGTTACGGTACCAAACCAAACCAAAACGGTACAATACCGTACGAGTACATCCTAACGGTACCAAACCACACCAAAACGGTGCAATACCGTACGAGAACTTCGTCACGGCACCAAACCACACTAAAACGGTGCAATACCGTACGACTACATCCATACGGTGCCAAACCACACCAAAACGGTGCAATACCGTACGAGTACTTCGTTACGGTACCAAACCACACCAAAACGGTACAATACCGTACGAGTAAATCCATACGGTACCAAACCACACCAATACGGTGCAATACCGTACGAGTACTTCGTTACGGTACCAAACCACACCAAAACGGTGCAATACCGTACGAGTACATCCATACGGTCCCAAACCACACCAAAACGGTTCAATACCGTACGAGTACTTCGTTACGGTACCAAACCACACCAAAACGGTGCAATACCAAACCACACCAAAACGGTGCAATACCGTACGAGTACTTCGTCACGGTACAAAGCCACACAAAAACGGTACAATACCGTGCGAGTACATCCATACGGTACCAAATCACCCCAAAACGGTGCAATACCGTATGAGTACTTCGTTACGGTACCAAACCACACCAAAACGGTACAATACCGTACGAGTACTTCGTTACGGTACCAAACCAAACCAAAACGGTACAATACCGTACGAGTACATCCAAACGGTACCAAACCACACCAAAACGGTACAATACCGTACGAGAACTTTGTCACGGCACCAAACCACACTAAAACGGTGCAATACCGTACGAGAACATCCATACGGTACCAAACCACACCAAAACGGTGCAATACCGTACGAGTACTTCGTTACGGTACCAAACCACAGCAAAACGGTACAATACCGTACGAGTAAATCCATACGGTACCAAACCACACCAAAACGGTGCAATACCGTACGAGTACTTCGTTACGGTACGAAACCACACCAAAACGGTGCAATACCGTACGAGTACATCCATACGGTCCCAAACCACACCAAAACGGTGCAATACCGTACGAGTACTTCGTTACGGTACCAAACCACACCAAAACGGTACAATACCGTACGAGTACATACATACGGTACCAAACCACACCAAAACGGTGCAATACCGTACGAGTACTTCGTTACGGTACCAAACCACACCAAAACGGTACAATACCGTACGAGAACTTTGTCACGGCACCAAACCACACTAAAACGGTGCAATACCGTACGAGTACATCCATACGGTACCAAACCACACCAAAACGGTGCAATACCGTACGAGTACTTCGATACGGTACCAAACCACACCAAAACGGTACAATACCGTACGAGTAAATCCATACGGTACCAAACCACACCAAAACGGTGCAATACCGTACGAGTACTTCGTTACGGTACCAAACCACACCAAAATGGTGCAATACCGTACGAGTACATCCATACGGTCCCAAACCACATCAAAACGGTGCAATACCGTACGAGTACTTCGTTACAGTACCAAACCACACCAAAACGGTGCAATACCAAACCACACCAAAACAGTGCAATACCGTACGAGTACTTCGTGACGGTTCCAAACCACCCCAAAACGGTGCAATACCGTACGAGTACATCCATACGGTACTAAACCACACCAAAACGGTGCAATAACGTACGAGTACATCCATTCGGCACCAAACCACACCAAAATGATGCAATACCGTACGAGTACGTGCATACGATACCAAGCCACACCAAAACGGTGCAATACCGTACGAGGACATCCATACGGTACCAAACCACACCAAAACGGTGCAATACCGTACGAGTACTTCGTTACGGTACAAAGCCACACCAAAACGGTACAATACCGTACGAGTACATCCACACGGTACCAAACCACCCCAAAACGGTGCAATACCGTACGAGTACTTCGTTACGGTACCAAACCACACCAAAACGGTACAATACCGTACGAGTACATCCATACGGTACCAAACCACACCAAAACGGTGCAATACCGTACGAGTACTTCGTTACGGTACCAAACCGCACCAAAACGGTGCAATACCGTACGAGTACTTCGTTACGGTACCAAACCGCACCAAAACGGTGCAATACCGTACGAGTACTTCGTTACGGTACCAAACCGCCCCAAAACGGTGCAATACCGTACGAGTACTTCCATACGGTACCAAACCACACCAAAACGGTGCAATACCGTACGAGTACATCCATACGGCAACAAACCACACCAAAATGGTGCAATACCGTACGAGTACGTGCATATGATACCAAACCACACCAAAACGGTGCAATAACGTACGAGTATATCCATACGGTACCAAACCACAGCAAAACGGTGCAATACCGTACGAGTACTTCGTTACGGTACAAAGCCACACCAAAACGGTACAATACCGTACGAGTACATCCATACGGTACCAAACCACCCCAAAACGGTGCAATACCGTACGAGTACTTCGTTACGGTACCAAACCACACCAAAACGGTACAATACCGTACGAGTACATCCATACGGTACCAAACTACACCAAAACGGTGCAATACCGTACGAGTACATCCATACGGTACCAAACCACACCAAAACGGTGCAATACCGTACGAGTACTTCGTTACGGTACCAAACCACACAAAAACGGTACAATACCGTGCGAGTACATCAATACGGTACCAAACCAGCCAAAAACGGTGCAATACCGTACGAGTACTTCGTTACGGTACCAAACCACACCAAAACGGTACAATACCGTACGAGTACATCCATACGGTACCAAACCACACCAAAACGGTTCAATACCGTACGAGTACTTCGTTACGGTACAAAGCCACACCAAAACGGTACAATACCGTGCGAGTACATCCATACGGTACCAAACCACCCCAAAACGGTGCAATACCGTATGAGTACTTCGTTACGTAACCAAACCACACAAAAACGGTACAATACCGTACGAGTACTTCGTTACGGTACCAAACCAAACCAAAACGGTACAATACCGTACGAGTACATCCAAACGGTACCAAACCACACCAAAACGGTGGAATACCGTACGAGTACTTCGTTACGGTACCAAACCACACCAAAACGGTACAATACCGTACGAGTACATCCATACGGTACCAAACCACACCAAAACGGTGCAATACCGTACGAGTACTTCGTTACGGTACAAAACCACACCAAAACGGTACAATACCGTACGAGAACTTCGTCACGGCACCAAACCACACTAAAACGGTGCAATACCGTACGAGTACATCCATACGGTACCAAACCACACCAAAACGGTGCAATACCGTACGAGTACTTCGTTACGGTACCAAACCACACCAAAACGGTACAATACCGTACGAGTAAATCCATACGGTACCAAACCACACCAAAACGGTGCAATACCGTACGAGTACATCGTTACGGTACCAAACCACACCAAAACGGTGCAATACCGTACGAGTACATCCATACGGTCCCAAACCACACCAAAATGGTGCAATACCGTACGAGTACTTCGTTACGGTACCAAACCACACCAAAACGGTGCAATACCAAACCACACCAAAACGGTGCAATACCGTACGAGTACTTCGTGACGGTCCATACGGCACCCAACCACACCAAAATGGTGCAATACCGTACGAGTACTTCGTTACGGTACCAAACCACACCAAAACGGTACAATACCGTACGAGTACATCCATACGGTACCAAACCACACCAAAACGGTGCAATACCGTACGAGTAAATCCATACGGTACCAAACCACACCAAAACGGTGCAATACCGTACGAGTACTTCGTTACGGTACCAAACCACACCAAAACGGTGCAATACCGTATGAGTACTTCGTGACGGTACCAAACCACACCAAAACGGTGCAATACCGTACGAGTACATTCATACGGTACCAAACCACATCAAAACGGTTCAATACGGTACGAGTACATTCATACGGTACCAAACCAAACCAAAACGGTGCAATACCGTGCGAGTACATCCATACGGTACCAAACCACCCCAAAACGGTGCAATACCGTACGAGTACTTCGTTACGGTACCAAACCACACCAAAACGGTACAATACCGTACGAGTACATCCATACGGTACCAAACCACACCAAAACGGTGCAATACCGTACGAGTACTTCGTTACGGTACCAAACCACACCAAAACGGTGCAATACCGTACGAGTAAATCCATACGGTACCAAACCACACCAAAACGGTGCAATACCGTACGAGTACTTCGTTACGGTACCAAACACCACCAAAACGGTACAATACCGTACGAGTACTTCGTTACGGTACGAAACCACACCAAAACGGTGCAATACCGTACGAGTACTTCGTTAAGGTACCAAACCACACCAAAACGGTACAATACCGTACGAGTAAATCCATACGGTACCAAACCACACAAAAATGGTGCAATACCGTACGAGTACTTCGTTACGGTACGAAACCACACCAAAACGGTGCAATACCGTACGAGTACATCCATATGGTCCCAAACCACACCAAAACGGTGCAATACCGTACGAGTACATCCATATGGTCCCAAACCACACCAAAACGGTGCAATACCGTACGAGTACTTCGTTACGGTACCAAACCACCCCAAAACGGTGCAATACCGAACGAGTACATCCATACGGTATCAAACCACACCAAAACGGTGCAATACCGTACGAGTACATCCATACGGCACCAAACCACACCAAAAAGGTGCAATACCGTACGAGTACATGCATACGAGACCAAACCACACCAAAACGGTGCAATACCGTACGAGGACATCCATACGGTACCAAACCACACCAAAACGGTGCAATACCGTACGAGTACTTCGTTACGGTACGAAGCCACACCATAACGGTACAATACCGTACGAGTACATCCATACGGTACCAAACCACCCCAAAACGGTGCAATACCGTACCAGTACTTCGTTACGGTACCAAACCACACCAAAACGATACAATACCGTACGAGTACATCCATACGGTACCAAACAACACCAAAACGGTGCAATACCGTACGAGTACTTCGTGACGGTACCAAACCACACAAAAACGGCGCAATAACGTACGAGTACTTCGTTATGGTACCAAACCGCACCAAAACGGTACAATACCGTACGAGTACATCCATACGGTACCAAACCACATCAAAACGGTGCAATACGGTACGAGTACATTCATACGGTACCAAACCAAACCAAAACGGTGCAATACCGTGCGAGTACATCCATACGGTACCAAACCACCCCAAAACGGTGCAATAGCGTACGAGTACTTCGTTACAGTACCAAACCACACCAAAACGGTACAATACCGTATGAGTACATCCATACGGTACCAAACCACTCCAAAACGGTGCAATACCGTACGAGTACTTCGTTACGGTACCAAACCACACCAAAACGGTTCAATACCGTACGAGTACATCCATACGGTACCAAACCACACAAAAACGGTGCAATACCGTCAAGTACTTCGTTACGGTACCAAACACCACCAAAACGGTACGATACCGTACGAGTACTTCGTTACGGTACCAAACCACACCAAAACGGTGCAATACCGTACGAGTACATTCATACGGTCCAAAACCACACCAAAAAGGTGCAATACCGTACGAGTACTTCGTTACGGTACCAAACCGCACCAAAACGGTACAATACCGTACGAGTACATCCATACGGTACCAAACCACACCAAAACGGTGCAATACCGTACGAGTACTTCGTTACGGAACCAAACCACACCAAAACAGTACAATACCGTACGAGTACATCCATACGGTACCAAACCACACCAAAACGGTGCAATACCGTACGAGTACTTCGTTACGGTACCAAACCACACCAAAACGGTACAATACCGTACGAGTACATCCATACGGTACCAAACCACCCCAAAACGGTGCAATACCGTACGAGTACTTCGTTATGGTACCAAACCACACCAAAACGGTGCAATACCGTACGAGTACATTCATACGGTCCCAAACCACCCCAAAACGGTGCAATACCGTACGAGTACATCCATACGGTACCAAACCACACCAAAACGGTGCAATACCGTACGAGTACATCCATACGGCAACAAACCACACACCAAAATGGTGCAATACCGTACGAGTACGTGCATACGATACCAAACCACACCAAAACGGTGCAATACCGTACGATGACATCCATACGGTACCAAACCACACCAAAACGGTGCAATACCGTACGAGTACTTCGTTACGGTACAAAGCCACACCAAAACGGTACAATACCGTACGAGTACATCCATACGGTCCCAAACCACCCCAAAACGGTGCAATACCGTACGAGTACTTCGTTACGGTACCAAACCACACCAAAACGGTACAATACCGTACGAGTACATCCATACGGTACCAAACCACACCAAAACGGTGCAATACCGTACGAGTACATCCATACGGTACCAAACCACACCAAAACGGTGCAATACCGTACGAGTACTTCGTTACGGTACCAAACCACACCAAAACGGTACAATACCGTGCGAGTACATCCAAACGGTACCAAACCACCCCAAAACGGTGAAATACCGTACGAGTACTTCGTTACGGTACCAAACCACACCAAAACGGTACAATACCGTCCGAGTAAATCCATACGGTACCAAACCACACCAAAACAGTGCAATACCGTACGAGTACTTCGTTACGGTACCAAACCACACCAAAACGGTGCAATACCGTACGAGTACTTCATTACGGTACAAAGCCACACCAAAACGGTACAATACCGTGCGAGTACATCCAAACGGTATCAAACCACCCCAAAACAGTGCAATACCGTACGAGTACTTCGTTACGGTACCGAACCACACCAAAACGGAACAATACCGTCCGAGTAAATCCATACGGTACCAAACCACACCAAAACGGTGCAATACCGTACGAGTACTTCGTTGCGGTACCAAACCACCCCAAAACGGTGCAATACCGTACGAGTACATTCATACGGTCCCAAACCACACCAAAAAGGTGCAATACCGTACGAGTACTTCGTTACGGTACCAAACCACACTAAAACGGTGCAATACCGTGCGAGTACATCCAAACGGTATCAAACCACCCCAAAACGGTGCAATACCGTACGAGTACTTCGTTACGGTACCAAACCACACCAAAACGGAACAATACCGTCCGAGTAAATCCATACGGTACCAAACCACACCAAAACGGTGCAATACCGTACGGGTACTTCGTTGCGGTACCAAACCACCCCAAAACGGTGCAATACCGTACGAGTACATTCATACGGTCCCAAACCACACCAAAAAGGTGCAATACCGTACGAGTACTTCGTTGCGGTACCAAACCACACCAAAACGGTACAATACCGTACGAGTACATCCATACGGTACCAAACCACACCAAAACGGTGCAATACCGTACGAGTACTTCGTTACGGTACCAAACCACACCAAAATGGTACAATACCGTACGAGTAAATCCATACGGTACCAAAGCACACCAAAACGGTGCAATACCGTACGAGTACTTCGTTATGGTACCAAACCACACCAAAACGGTGCAATACCGTACGAGTACATCCATACGGTACCAAACCACACCAAAACGGTGCAATACCGTACGAGTACTTCGTTACGGTACCAAACCACACCAAAACGTTACAATACCGTACGAGTAAATCCATACGGTACCAAACCACACCAAAACGGTGCAATACCGTACGAGTACTTCGTTACGGTACCAAACCACACCAAAATGGTACAATACCTTACGAGTAAATCCATACGGTACCAAAGCACACCAAAACGGTGCAATACCGTACGAGTACTTCGTTATGGTACCAAACCACACCAAAACGGTGCAATACCGTACGAGTACATCCATATGGTCCAAAACCACACCAAAACGGTGCAATACCGTACGAGTACTTCCTTACGGTACCAAACCACCCCAAAACGGTGCAATACCGTACGAGTACATCCATACGGTACCAAACCACACCAAAACGGTGCAATACCGTACGAGTACATCCATACGGCAACAAACCACACCAAAATGGTGCAATACCGTACGAGTACGTGCATACGATACCAAAGCACACCAAAACGGTGCAATACCGTACGAGGACATCCATACGGTACCAAACCACACCGAAACGGTGCAATACCGTACGAGTACTTCGTTACGGTACAAAGCCACACCAAAACGGTACAATACCGTACGAGTACATCCATACGGTACCAAACTACCCCAAAACGGTGCAATACCGTACGAGTACTTCGTTACGGTACCAAACCACACCAAAACGGTACAATACCGTACGAGTACATCCATACGGTACCAAACCACACCAAAACGGTGCAATACCGTACGAGTACTTCGTTACGGTACCAAACCACACTAAAACGGTACAATACCGTACGAGAACTTCGTCACGGCACCAAACCTCACCAAAACGGTGCAATACCGTACGAGTACATCCATACGGTACCAAACCACACCAAAACGGTGCAATACCGTACGAGTACTTCGTTACGGTACCAAACCACACCAAAACGGTACAATACCGTACGAGTACATCCATACGGTACCAAACCACACCAAAACGGTGCAATACCGTACGAGTACTTCGTTACGGTACCAAACCACACCAAAACGGTACAATACCGTACGAGTACATCCATACGGTACCAAACCACACCAAAACGGTGCAATACCGTAAGAGTACTTCGTTACGGTACCAAACAACACCAAAACGGTACAATACCGTACGAGTACATCCATACGGTACCAAACCACACCAAAACGGTGCAATACCGTACGAGTACTTCGTTACGGTACCAAACCACACCAAAACGGTGCAATACCGTACGAGTACATTCATACGGTCCCAAACCACCCCAAAACGGTGCAATACCGTACGAGTACATCCATACGGTACCAAACCACACCAAAACGGTGCAATACCGTACGAGTACATCCATACGGCAACAAACAACACACAAAAATGGTGCAATACCGTACGAGTACGTGCATACGATACCAAACCACACTAAAACGGTGCAATACCGTACGAGGACATCCATACGGTACCAAACCACACCAAAACGGTGCAATACCGTACGAGTACTTCGTTACGGTACAAAGCCACACCAAAACGGTACAATACCGTACGAGTACATCCATACGGTACCAAACCACCCCAAAACGGTGCAATACCGTACGAGTACTTCGTTACGGTACCAAACCACACCAAAACGGTACAATACCGTACGAGTACATCCATACGGTACCAAACCACACCAAAACGGTGCAATACCGTACGAGTACATCCATACGGCAACAAACCACACCAAAATGGTGCAATACCGTACGAGTACTTCGTTACGGTACCAAACCACACCAAAATGGTACAATACCGTGCGAGTACATCCAAACGGTACCAAACCACCCAAAAAGGGTGCAATACCGTACGAGTACATACATACGGTACCAAACCACAACAAAACGGTGCAATACCGTACGAGTACATCCATACGGTAACAAACCACACCAAAACGGTGCAATACCGTACGAGTACTTCGTTACGGTACCAAACCACACCAAAACGGTACAATACCGTGCGAGTACATCCAAACGGTATCAAACCACCCCAAAACGGTGCAATACCGTACGAGTACTTCGTTACGGTACCAAACCACACCAAAACGGTACAATACCGTCCGAGTAAATCCATACGGTACCAAACCACACCAAAACGGTGCAATACCGTACGAGTACTTCGTTACGGTACCAAACCACCCCAAAACGGTGCAATACCGTACGAGTACATTCATACGGTCCCAAACCACACCAAAAAGGTGCAATACCGTACGAGTACTTCGTTACGGTACCAAACCACACCAAAACGGTACAATACCGTACGAGTACATCCATACGGTACCAAACCACACCAAAACGGTGCAATGCCGTACGAGTACTTCGTTACGGTACCAAACCACACCAAAATGGTACAATACCGTACGAGTAAATCCATACGGTACCAAAGCACACCAAAACGGTGCAATACCGTACGAGTACTTCGTTATGGTTCCAAACCACACCAAAACGGTGCAATACCGTACGAGTACTTCGTTACGGTACCAAACCACACCAAAACGGTACAATACCGTACGAGTAAATCCATACGGTACCAAACCAGACGAAAACGGTGCAATACCGTACGAGTACTTCGTTACGGTACCAAACCACACCAAAATGGTACAATACCTTACGAGTAAATCCATACGGTACCAAAGCACACCAAAACGGTGCAATACCGTACGAGTACTTCGTTATGGTACCAAACCACACCAAAACGGTGCAATACCGTACGAGTACATCCATATGGTCCCAAACCACACCAAAACGGTGCAATACCGTACGAGTACTTCCTTACGGTACCAAACCACCCCAAAACGGTGCAATACCGTACGAGTACATCCATACGGTACCAAACCACACAAAAACGGTGCAATACCGTACGAGTACATCCATACGGCAACAAACCACACCAAAATGGTGCAATACCGTACGAGTACGTGCATACGATACCAAAGCACACCAAAACGGTGCAATACCGTACGAGGACATCCATACGGTACCAAACCACACCAAAACGGTGCAATAGCGTACGAGTACTTCGTTACGGTACAAAGCCACACCAAAACGGTACAATACCGTACGAGTACATCCATACGGTACCAAACTACCCCAAAACGGTGCAATACCGTACGAGTACTTCGTTACGGTACCAAACCACACCAAAACGGTACAATACCGTACGAGTACATCAATACGGTACCAAACCTCACCAAAACGGTGCAATACCGTACGAGTACTTCGTTACGGTACCAAACCACACCAAAACGGTACAATACCGTACGAGAACTTCGTCACGGCACCAAACCTCACCAAAACGGTGCAATACCGTACGAGTACATCCATACGGTACCAAACCACACCAAAACGGTGCAATACCGTATGAGTACTTCGTTACGGTACCAAACCACACCAAAACGGTACAATACCGTCCGAGTAAATCCATACGGTACCAAACCACACCAAAACGGTGCAATACCGTACGAGTACTTCGTTACGGTACCAAACCACCCCAAAACGGTGCAATACCGTACGAGTACATTCATACGGTCCCAAACCACACCAAAAAGGTGCAATACCGTACGAGTACTTCGTTACGGTACCAAACACCACCAAAACGGTACAATACCGTACGAGTACATCCATACGGTACCAAACCACACCAAAACGGTGCAATGCCGTACGAGTACTTCGTTACGGTACCAAACCACACCAAAATGGTACAATACCGTACGAGTAAATCCATACGGTACCAAAGCACACCAAAACGGTGCAATACCGTACGAGTACTTCGTTATGGTTCCAAACCACACCAAAACGGTGCAATACCGTACGAGTACTTCGTTACGGTACCAAACCACACCAAAACGGTACAATACCGTACGAGTAAATCCATACGGTACCAAACCACACCAAAACGGTGCAATACCGTACGAGTACTTCGTTACGGTACCAAACCACACCAAAACGGTACAATACCGTACGAGTACATCCATACGGTACCAAACCACACCAAAACGGTGCAATGCCGTACGAGTACTTCGTTACGGTACCAAACCACACCAAAATGGTACAATACCGTACGAGTAAATCCATACGGTACCAAAGCACACCAAAACGGTGCAATACCGTACGAGTACTTCGTTATGGTTCCAAACCACACCAAAACGGTGCAATACCGTACGAGTACTTCGTTACGGTACCAAACCACACCAAAACGGTACAATACCGTACGAGTAAATCCATACGGTACAAAACCAGACCAAAACGGTGCAATACCGTACGAGTACTTCGTTACGGTACCAAACCACACCAAAATGGTACAATACCTTACGAGTAAATCCATACGGTACCAAAGCACACCAAAACGGTGCAATACCGTACGAGTACTTCGTTATGGTACCAAACCACACCAAAACGGTGCAATACCGTACGAGTACATCCATATGGTCCCAAACCACACCAAAACGGTGCAATAACGTACGAGTACTTCCTTACGGTACCAAACCACCCCAAAACGGTGCAATACCGTACGAGTACATCCATACGGCACCAAACCACACAAAAACGGTGCAATACCGTACGAGTACATCCATACGGCAACAAACCACACCAAAATGGTGCAATACCGTACGAGTACGTGCATACGATACCAAAGCACACCAAAACGGTGCAATACCGTACGAGGACATCCATACGGTACCAAACCACACCAAAACGGTGCAATACCGTACGAGTACTTCGTTACGGTACAAAGCCACACCAAAACGGTACAATACCGTACGAGTACATCCATACGGTACCAAACTACCCCAAAACGGTGCAATACCGTACGAGTACTTCGTTACGGTACCAAACCACACCAAAACGGTACAATACCGTACGAGTACATCCATACGGTACCAAACCACACCAAAACGGTGCAATACCGTACGAGTACTTCGTTACGGTACCAAACCACACCAAAACGGTACAATACCGTATGAGAACTTCGTCACGGCACCAAACCACACTAAAACGGTGCAATACCGTACGAGTACATCCATACGGTACCAAACCACACCAAAACGGTGCAATACCGTACGAGTACTTCGTTACGGTACCAAACCACACCAAAACGGTACAATACCGTCCGAGTAAATCCTTACGGTACCAAACCACACCAAAACGGTGCAATACCGTACGAGTACTTCGTTACGGTAACAAACCACCCCAAAACGGTGCAATACCGTACGAGTACATCCATATGGTCCCAAACCACACCAAAACGGTGCAATACCGTACGAGTACTTCCTTACGGTACCAAACCACCCAAAAACGGTGCAATACCGTACGAGTACATCCATACGGTACCAAACCACACAAAAACGGTGCAATACCGTACGAGTACATCCATACGGCAACAAACCACACAAAAATGGTGCAATACCGTACGAGTACGTGCATACGATACCAAAGCACACCAAAACGGTGCAATACCGTACGAGGACATCCATACGGTACCAAACCACACCAAAACGGTGCAATACCGTACGAGTACTTCGTTACGGTACAAAGCCACACCAAAACGGTACAATACCGTACGAGTACATCCATACGGTACCAAACTACCCCAAAACGGTGCAATACCGTACGAGTACTTCGTTACGGTACCAAACCACACCAAAACGGTACAATACCGTACGAGTACATCCATACGGTACCAAACCTCACCAAAACGGTGCAATACCGTACGAGTACTTCGTTACGGTACCAAACCACACCAAAACGGTACAATACCGTACGAGAACTTCGTCACGGCACCAAACCTCACCAAAACGGTGCAATACCGTACGAGTACATCCATACGGTACCAAACCACACCAAAACGGTGCAATACCGTACGAGTACTTCGTTACGGTACCAAACCACACCAAAACGGTACAATACCGTATGAGAACTTCGTCACGGCACCAAACCACACTAAAACGGTGCAATACCGTACGAGTACATCCATACGGTACCAAACCACACCAAAACGGTGCAATACCGTACGAGTACTTCGTTACGGTACCAAACCACACCAAAACGGTACAATACCGTCCGAGTAAATCCTTACGGTACCAAACCACACCAAAACGGTGCAATACCGTACGAGTACTTCGTTACGGTAACAAACCACCCCAAAACGGTGCAATACCGTACGAGTACATCCATATGGTCCCAAACCACACCAAAACGGTGCAATACCGTACGAGTACTTCCTTACGGTACCAAACCACCCAAAAACGGTGCAATACCGTACGAGTACATCCATACGGTACCAAACCACACAAAAACGGTGCAATACCGTACGAGTACATCCATACGGCAACAAACCACACAAAAATGGTGCAATACCGTACGAGTACGTGCATACGATACCAAAGCACACCAAAACGGTGCAATACCGTACGAGGACATCCATACGGTACCAAACCACACCAAAACGGTGCAATACCGTACGAGTACTTCGTTACGGTACAAAGCCACACCAAAACGGTACAATACCGTACGAGTACATCCATACGGTACCAAACTACCCCAAAACGGTGCAATACCGTACGAGTACTTCGTTACGGTACCAAACCACACCAAAACGGTACAATACCGTACGAGTACATCCATACGGTACCAAACCTCACCAAAACGGTGCAATACCGTACGAGTACTTCGTTACGGTACCAAACCACACCAAAACGGTACAATACCGTACGAGAACTTCGTCACGGCACCAAACCTCACCAAAACGGTGCAATACCGTACGAGTACATCCATACGGTACCAAACCACACCAAAACGGTGCAATACCGTACGAGTACTTCGTTACGGTACCAAACCACACCAAAACGGTACAATACCGTCCGAGTAAATCCGTACGGTACCAAACCACACCAAAACGGTGCAATACCGTACGAGTACTTCGTTACGGTACCAAACCTCCCCAAAACGGTGCAATACCGTACGAGTACATTCATACGGTCCCAAACCACACCAAAAAGGTGCAATACCGTACGAGTACTTCGTTACGGTACCAAACCACACCAAAACAGTACAATACCGTACGAGTACATCCATACGGTACCAAACCACACCAAAACGGTGCAATGCCGTACGAGTACTTCGTTACGGTACCAAACCACACCAAAATGGTACAATACCGTACGAGTAAATCCATACGGTACCAAAGCACACCAAAACGGTGCAATACCGTACGAGTACTTCGTTAAGGTTCCAAACCACACCAAAACGGTGCAATACCGTACGAGTACTTCGTTACGGTACCAAACCACACCAAAACGGTACAATACCGTACGAGTAAATCCATACGGTACCAAACCACACCAAAACGGTGCAATACCGTACGAGTACTTCGTTACGGTACCAAACCACACCAAAACGGTACAACACCGTACGAGTACATCCATACGGTACCAAACCACACCAAAACGGTGCAATGCCGTACGAGTACTTCATTACGGTACCAAACCACACCAAAATGGTACAATACCGTACGAGTAAATCCATACGGTACCAAAGCACACCAAAACGGTGCAATACTGTACGAGTACTTCGTTATGGTTCCAAACCACACCAAAACGGTGCAATACCGTACGAGTACTTCGTTACGGTACCAAACCACACCAAAACGGTAGAATACCGTACGAGTAAATCCATACGGTACCAAACCAGACCAAAACGGTGCAATACCGTACGAGTACTTCGTTACGGTACCAAACCACACCAAAATGGTACAATACCTTACGAGTAAATCCATACGGTACCAAAGCACACCAAAACGGTGCAATACCGTACGAGTACTTCGTTATGGTACCAAACCACACCAAAACGGTGCAATACCGTACGAGTACATCCATATGGTCCCAAACCACACCAAAACGGTGCAATACCGTACGAGTACTTCCTTACGGTACCAAACCACCCCAAAACGGTGCAATACCGTACGAGTACATCCATACGGTACCAAACCACACAAAAACGGTGCAATACCGTACGAGTACATCCATACGGCAACAAACCACACCAAAATGGTGCAATACCGTACGAGTACGTGCATACGATACCAAAGCACACCAAAACGGTGCAATACCGTACGAGGACATCCATACGGTACCAAACCACACCAAAACGGTGCAATACCGTACGAGTACTTCGTTACGGTACAAAGCCACACCAAAACGGTACAATACCGTACGAGTACATCCATACGGTACCAAACTACCCCAAAACGGTGCAATACCGTACGAGTACTTCGTTACGGTACCAAACCACACCAAAACGGTACAATACCGTACGAGTACATCCATACGGTACCAAACCACACCAAAACGGTGCAATACCGTACGAGTACTTCGTTACGGTACCAAACCACACCAAAACGGTACAATACCGTATGAGAACTTCGTCACGGCACCAAACCACACTAAAACGGTGCAATACCGTACGAGTACATCCATACGGTACCAAACCACACCAAAACGGTGCAATACCGTACGAGTACTTCGTTACGGTACCAAACCACACCAAAACGGTACAATACCGTACGAGTACATCCATTCGGTACCAAACCACACCAAAACGGTTCAATACCGTACGAGTACTTCGTTACGGTACCAAACCACACCAAAACGGTACAATACCGTACGAGTACATCCATACGGTACCCGACCACACCAAAACGGTGCACTACCGTACGAGTACTTCGTTACGGTACCAAACCACACCAAAACGGTACAATACCGTACGAGTACATCCATACGGTACCAAACCACACCAAAACGGTGCAATACCGTACGAGTACTTCGTTACGGAACCAAACCACACCAAAACGGTACAATACCGTACGAGTACATCCATACGGTACCAAACCACACCAAAACGGTGCAATACCGTACGAGTACTTCGTTACGGTACCAAACCACACCAAAATGGTACAATACCTTACGAGTAAATCCATACGGTACCAAAGCACACCAAAACGGTGCAATACCGTACGAGTACTTCGTTAAGGTTCCAAACCACACCAAAACGGTGCAATACCGTACGAGTACTTCGTTACGGTACCAAACCACACCAAAACGGTACAATACCGTACGAGTAAATCCATACGGTACCAAACCACACCAAAACGGTGCAATACCGTACGAGTACTTCGTTACGGTACCAAACCACACCAAAACGGTACAACACCGTACGAGTACATCCATACGGTACCAAACCACACCAAAACGGTGCAATGCCGTACGAGTACTTCATTACGGTACCAAACCACACCAAAATGGTACAATACCGTACGAGTAAATCCATACGGTACCAAAGCACACCAAAACGGTGCAATACTGTACGAGTACTTCGTTATGGTTCCAAACCACACCAAAACGGTGCAATACCGTACGAGTACTTCGTTACGGTACCAAACCACACCAAAACGGTAGAATACCGTACGAGTAAATCCATACGGTACCAAACCAGACCAAAACGGTGCAATACCGTACGAGTACTTCGTTACGGTACCAAACCACACCAAAATGGTACAATACCTTACGAGTAAATCCATACGGTACCAAAGCACACCAAAACGGTGCAATACCGTACGAGTACTTCGTTATGGTACCAAACCACACCAAAACGGTGCAATACCGTACGAGTACATCCATATGGTCCCAAACCACACCAAAACGGTGCAATACCGTACGAGTACTTCCTTACGGTACCAAACCACCCCAAAACGGTGCAATACCGTACGAGTACATCCATACGGTACCAAACCACACAAAAACGGTGCAATACCGTACGAGTACATCCATACGGCAACAAACCACACCAAAATGGTGCAATACCGTACGAGTACGTGCATACGATACCAAAGCACACCAAAACGGTGCAATACCGTACGAGGACATCCATACGGTACCAAACCACACCAAAACGGTGCAATACCGTACGAGTACTTCGTTACGGTACAAAGCCACACCAAAACGGTACAATACCGTACGAGTACATCCATACGGTACCAAACTACCCCAAAACGGTGCAATACCGTACGAGTACTTCGTTACGGTACCAAACCACACCAAAACGGTACAATACCGTACGAGTACATCCATACGGTACCAAACCACACCAAAACGGTGCAATACCGTACGAGTACTTCGTTACGGTACCAAACCACACCAAAACGGTACAATACCGTATGAGAACTTCGTCACGGCACCAAACCACACTAAAACGGTGCAATACCGTACGAGTACATCCATACGGTACCAAACCACACCAAAACGGTGCAATACCGTACGAGTACTTCGTTACGGTACCAAACCACACCAAAACGGTACAATACCGTACGAGTACATCCATTCGGTACCAAACCACACCAAAACGGTTCAATACCGTACGAGTACTTCGTTACGGTACCAAACCACACCAAAACGGTACAATACCGTACGAGTACATCCATACGGTACCCGACCACACCAAAACGGTGCACTACCGTACGAGTACTTCGTTACGGTACCAAACCACACCAAAACGGTACAATACCGTACGAGTACATCCATACGGTACCAAACCACACCAAAACGGTGCAATACCGTACGAGTACTTCGTTACGGAACCAAACCACACCAAAACGGTACAATACCGTACGAGTACATCCATACGGTACCAAACCACACCAAAACGGTGCAATACCGTACGAGTACTTCGTTACGGTACCAAACCACACCAAAATGGTACAATACCTTACGAGTAAATCCATACGGTACCAAAGCACACCAAAATGGTGCAATACCGTACGAGTACTTCGTTATGGTACCAAACCACACCAAAACGGTGCAATACCGTACGAGTACATCCATATGGTCCCAAACCACACCAAAACGGTGCAATACCGTACGAGTACTTCCTTACGGTACCAAACCACCCCAAAACGGTGCAATACCGTACGAGTACATCCATACGGTACCAAACCACACAAAAACGGTGCAATACCGTACGAGTACATCCATACGGCAACAAACCACACCAAAATGGTGCAATACCGTACGAGTACGTGCATACGATACCAAAGCACACCAAAACGGTGCAATACCGTACGAGGACATCCATACGGTACCAAACCACACCAAAACGGTGCAATACCGTACGAGTACTTCGTTACGGTACAAAGCCACACCAAAACGGTACAATACCGTACGAGTACATCCATACGGTACCAAACTACCCCAAAACTGTGCAATACCGTACGAGTACTTCGTTACGGTACCAAACCACACCAAAACGGTACAATACCGTACGAGTACATCCATACGGTACCAAACCTCACCAAAACGGTGCAATACCGTACGAGTACTTCGTTACGGTACCAAACCACACCAAAACGGTACAATACCGTACGAGAACTTCGTCACGGCACCAAACCTCACCAAAACGGTGCAATACCGTACGAGTACATCCATACGGTACCAAACCACACCAAAACGGTGCAATACCGTACGAGTACTTCGTTACGGTACCAAACCACACCAAAACGGTACAATACCGTACGAGTACATCCATTCGGTACCAAACCACACCAAAACGGTGCAATACCGTACGAGTACTTCGTTACGGTACCAAACCACACCAAAACGGTACAATACCGTACGAGTACATCCATACGGTACCCAACCACACCAAAACGGTGCACTACCGTACGAGTACTTCGTTACGGTACCAAACCACACCAAAACGGTACAATACCGTACGAGTACATCCATACGGTACCAAACCACACCAAAACGGTGCAATACCGTACGAGTACTTCGTTACGGTACCAAACCACACCAAAACGGTACAATACCGTACGAGTACAGCCATACGGTACCAAACCACACCAAAACGGTGCACTACCGTACGAGTACTTCGTTACGGTACCAAACCACACCAAAACGGTGCAATACCGTACGAGTACTTCGTTACGGTACCAAACACCACCAAAACGGTACAATACCGTACGAGTACTTCGTTACGGTACCAAACCACACCAAAACGGTGCAATACTGTACGAGTACTTCGTTACGGTACAAAGCCACACCAAAACGGTACAATACCGTACGAGTACATCCATACGGTACCAAACTACCCCAAAACGGTGCAATACCGTACGAGTACTTCGTTACGGTACCAAACCACACCAAAACGGTACAATACCGTACGAGTACATCCATACGGTACCAAACCTCACCAAAACGGTGCAATACCGTACGAGTACTTCGTTACGGTACAAAACCACACCAAAACGGTGCAATACCGTACGAGTACATCGTTACGGTACCAAACACCACCAAAACGGTACAATACCGTACGAGTACATCCATACGGTACCAAACCACACCAAAACGGTGCAATACCGTACGAGTACTTCGTTACGGTACCAAACCACACCAAAACGGTACAATACCGTACGAGAACTTCGTCACGGCACCAAACCACACTAAAACGGTGCAATACCGTACGAGTACATCCATACGGTACCAAACCACACCAAAACGGTGCAATACCGTACGAGTACTTCGTTACGGTACCAAACCACACCAAAACGGTACAATACCGTACGAGTAAATCCATACGGTACCAAACCACACCAAAACGGTGCAATACCGTACGAGTACTTCGGGACGGTTCCAAACCACCCCAAAACGGTGCAATACCGTACGAGTACTTCGTTACGGTACAAAGCCACACCAAAACGGTACAATACCGTACGAGTACATCAATATGGTACCAAACCACCCCAAAACGGTGCAATACGGTACGAGTACTTCGTTACGGTACCAAACCACACCAAAACGGTACAATACCGTACGAGTACATCCATACGGTACCAAACCACACCAAAACGGTGCAATACCGTACGAGTACTTCGTTACGGTACCAAACCACACAAAAACGGTGCAATGACGTACGAGTACTTCGTTACGGTACCAAACCGCACTAAAACGGTACAATACCGTACGAGTACATCCATACGGTACCAAACCGCACCAAAACGGTGCAATACAGTACGAGTACTTCGTTACGGTACCAAACCACACCAAAACGGTACAATACCGTGCGAGTACATCCAAACGGTACCAAACCACCCCAAAACGGTGCAATACCGTACGAGTACATACATACGGTACCAAACCACACCAAAACGGTGCAATACCGTACGAGTACATCCATACGGTACCAAACCACACCAAAATGGTGCAATACCGTACGAGTACTTCGTTACGGTACCAAACCACACCAAAACGGTACAATACCGTGCGAGTACATCCAAACGGTATCAAACCACCCCAAAACGGTGCAATACCGTACGAGTACTTCGTTACGGTACCAAACTACCCCAAAACGGTGCAATACCGTCCGAGTAGATCCATACGGTACCAAACCACACCAAAACGGTGCAATACCGTACGAGTACTTCGTTACGGTACCAAACCACACCAAAACGGTGCAATACGTACGAGTATTTCGTTACGGTACCAAACCACACCAAAACGGTACAATACCGTACGAGTAAATCCATACGGTACCAAACCACACCAAAACGGTGCAATACCGTACGAGTACTTCGTTACGGTACCAAACCACACCAAAATGGTACAATACCGTACGAGTAAATCCATACGGTACCAAAGCACACCAAAACGGTGCAATACCTTACGAGTACTTCGTTATGGTACCAAACCACACCAAAACGGTTCAATACCGTACGAGTACATCCATACGGTACCAAACCACACCAAAACGGTGCAATACCGTACGAGTACTTCGTTACGGTACCAAACCACACCAAAACGGTACAATACCGTACGAGAACTTCGTCACGGCACCAAACCACACTAAAACGGTGCAATACCGTACGAGTACATCCATACGGTACCAAACCACACCAAAACGGTGCAATACCGTACGAGTACTTCGTTACGGTACCAAACCACACCAAAACGGTACAATACCGTACGAGTAAATCCATACGGTACCAAACCACACCAAAACGGTGCAATACCGTACGAGTACTTCGGGACGGTTCCAAACCACCCCAAAACGGTGCAATACCGTACGAGTACTTCGTTACGGTACAAAGCCACACCAAAACGGTACAATACCGTACGAGTACATCAATATGGTACCAAACCACCCCAAAACGGTGCAATACGGTACGAGTACTTCGTTACGGTACCAAACCACACCAAAACGGTACAATACCGTACGAGTACATCCATACGGTACCAAACCACACCAAAACGGTGCAATACCGTACGAGTACTTCGTTACGGTACCAAACCACACAAAAACGGTGCAATGACGTACGAGTACTTCGTTACGGTACCAAACCGCACTAAAACGGTACAATACCGTACGAGTACATCCATACGGTACCAAACCGCACCAAAACGGTGCAATACAGTACGAGTACTTCGTTACGGTACCAAACCACACCAAAACGGTACAATACCGTGCGAGTACATCCAAACGGTACCAAACCACCCCAAAACGGTGCAATACCGTACGAGTACATACATACGGTACCAAACCACACCAAAACGGTGCAATACCGTACGAGTACATCCATACGGTACCAAACCACACCAAAATGGTGCAATACCGTACGAGTACTTCGTTACGGTACCAAACCACACCAAAACGGTACAATACCGTGCGAGTACATCCAAACGGTATCAAACCACCCCAAAACGGTGCAATACCGTACGAGTACTTCGTTACGGTACCAAACTACCCCAAAACGGTGCAATACCGTCCGAGTAGATCCATACGGTACCAAACCACACCAAAACGGTGCAATACCGTACGAGTACTTCGTTACGGTACCAAACCACACCAAAACGGTGCAATACGTACGAGTATTTCGTTACGGTACCAAACCACACAAAAACGGTACAATACCGTACGAGTAAATCCATACGGTACCAAACCACACCAAAACGGTGCAATACCGTACGAGTACTTCGTTACGGTACCAAACCACACCAAAATGGTACAATACCGTACGAGTAAATCCATACGGTACCAAAGCACACCAAAACGGTGCAATACCATACGAGTACTTCGTTATGGTACCAAACCACACCAAAACGGTGCAATACCGTACGAGTACATCCATATGGTCCAAAACCACACCAAAACGGTGCAATACCGTACGAGTACTTCGTTACGGTACCAAACCTCCCCAAAACGGTGCAATACCGTACGAGTACATCCATACGGTACCAAACCACACCAAAACGGTGCAATACCGTACGAGTACATCCATATGGCAACAAACCACACCAAAATGGTGCAATACCGTACGAGTACGTGCATACGATACCAAAGCACACCAAAACGGTGCAATACCGTACGAGGACATCCATACGGTACCAAACCACACCAAAACGGTGCAATACCGTACGAGTACTTCGTTACGGTACAAAGCCACACCAAAACGGTACAATACCGTACGAGTACATCCATACGGTACCAAACTACCCCAAAACGGTGCAATACCGTACGAGAACTTCGTTACGGTACCAAACCACACCAAAACGGTACAATACCGTACGAGTACATCCATACGGTACCAAACCACACCAAAACGGTGCAATACCGTACGAGTACTTCGTTACGGTACCAAACCACACCAAAACGGTACAATACCGTACGAGAACTTCGTCACGGCACCAAACCTCACCAAAACGGTGCAATACCGTACGTGTACATCCATACGGTACCAAACCACACCAAAACGGTGCAATACCGTACGAGTACTTCGTTACGGTACAAAGCCACACCAAAACGGTACAATACCGTACGAGTACATCCATACGGTACCAAACTACCCCAAAACGGTGCAATACCGTACGAGTACTTCGTTACGGTACCAAACCACACCAAAACGGTACAATACCGTACGAGTACATCCATACGGTACCAAACCACACCAAAACGGTGCAATACCGTACGAGCACTTCGTTACGGTACCAAACCACACCAAAACGGTACAATACCGTACGAGAACTTCGTCACGGCACCAAACCTCACCAAAACGGTGCAATACCGTACGTGTACATCCATACGGTACCAAACCACACCAAAACGGTGCAATACCGTACGAGTACATCCATATGGTCCCAAACCACACCAAAACGGTGCAATACCGTACGAGTACTTCGTTACGGTACCAAACCTCCCCAAAACGGTGCAATACCGTACGAGTACATCCATACGGTACCAAACCACACCAAAACGGTGCAATACCGTACGAGTACATCCATATGGCAACAAACCACACCAAAATGGTGCAATACCGTACGAGTACGTGCATACGATACCAAAGCACACCAAAACGGTGCAATACCGTACGAGGACATCCATACGGTACCAAACAACACAAAAACGGTGCAATACCGTACGAGTACTTCGTTACGGTACAAAGCCACACCAAAACGGTACAATACCGTACGAGTACATCCATACGGTACCAAACTACCCCAAAACGGTGCAATACCGTACGAGTACTTCGTTACGGTACCAAACCACACCAAAACGGTACAATACCGTACGAGTACACCAAAACGGTGCAATACCGTACGAGTACTTCGTTACGGTACCAAACCACACCAAAACGGTACAATACCGTACGAGAACTTCGTCACGGCACCAAACCTCACCAAAACGGTGCAATACCGTACGTTTACATCCATACGGTACCAAACCACACCAAAACGGTGCAATACCGTACGAGTACTTCGTTACGGTACCAATCCACACCAAAACGGTACAATACCGTACGAGTACATCCATACGGTACCAAACCACACCAAAACGGTGCAATACCGAACGAGTACTTCGTTACGGTACCAAACCACACCAAAACGGTGCAATAGCGAACGAGTACTTCGTTACGGTACCAAACCACACCAAAACGGTGCAATACCGTACGAGTACATCCATACGGTACCAAACCACACCAAAACGGTCCAATACCGTTCGAGTACTTCGTTACGGTACCAAACACACCAAAACGGTACAATACCGTACGAGTACTTCGTTACGGCACCAAACCACACTAAAACGGTGCAATACCGTACGAGTACATCCACACGGTACCAAACCACACCAAAACGGTACAATACCGTACGAGTACTTCGTTACGGTACCAAACCACACCAAAACGGTGCAATACCGTACGAGAACTTCGTTACGGTACCAAACCACACCAAAACTGTTCAATACTGTACGAGTACATCCATACTGTACCACACCACACCAAAACGGTGCAATACCGTACGAGTACTTCGTTACGGTACCAAACCACACAAAAATGGTACAATACCGTACGAGTACATCCATACGGTTCCAAACCACACCAAAACGGTGCAATACCGTACGAGTACTTCGTTACGGTACCAAACCACACCAAAACGGTACAATACCGTACGAGTACTTCGTTACGGTACCAAACCACACCAAAACGGTACAATACCGTACGAGTACATCGTTACGGTACCAAACCACACCAAAACGGTGCAATACCGTATGAGTACATCCATAAGGTACCAAACCACACCAAAACGGTGCAATACCGTACGAGTACATCCATACGGCACCAAACCACACCAAAACGGTGCAATACCGAACGAGTACATGCATACGATACCAAACCACACCAAAACGGTGCAATACCGTACGAGGACATCCATACGGTACCAAACCACACCAAAACGGTGCAATATCGTACGAGTACTTCGTTACGGTACAAAGCCACACCAAAACGGTACAATACCGTACGAGTACATCCATACGGTACCAAACCACACCAAAACGGTGCAATACCGTACGAGTACTTCGTTACGGTACCAAACCACACAAAAACGGCGCAATAACGTACGAGTACTTCGTTACGGTACCAAACCGCACCAAAACGGTACAATACCATACGAGTACATCCATACGGTACCAAACCACATCAAAACGGTGCAATACGGTACGAGTACATTCATACGGTACCAAACCAAACCAAAACGGTGCAATACCGTGCGAGTACATCCATACGGTACCAAACCACCCCAAAACGGTGCAATACCGTACGAGTACTTCGTTACGGTACCAAACCACACCAAAACGGTACAATACCGTACGAGTACATCCATACGGTACCAAACCACACCAAAACGGTGCAATACCGTACGAGTACTTCGTTACGGTACCAAACCACACCAAAACGGTGCAATACCGTACGAGTACATCCATACGGTACCAAACCACACCAAAATGGTGCAATACCGTACGAGTACTTCGTTACGGTACCAAACACCACCAAAACGGTACAATACCGTACGAGTACTTCGTTACGGTACCAAACCACACAAAAACGGTGCAATGACGTACGAGTACTTCGTTACGGTACCAAACCGCACCAAAACGGTACAATACGGTACGAGTACATCCATACGGTACCAAACCGCACCAAAACGGTGCAATACCGTACGAGTACTTCGTTACGGTACCAAACCACACCAAAACGGTACAATACCGTACGAAGACATCCATACGGTACCAAACCACACCAAAACGGTGCAATACCGTACGAGTACTTCGTTACGGTACCAAACCACACCAAAACGGTACAATACCGTACGAGAACTTCGTCACGGCACCAAACCACACTAAAGCGGTGCAATACCGTACGAGTACATCCATACGGTACCAAACCACACCAAAACGGTGCAATACCCTACGAGTACTTCGTTACGGTACCAAACCACACAAAAACGGCGCAATAACGTACGAGTACTTCGTTACGGTACCAAACCGCACCAAAACGGTACAATACCGTACGAGTACATCCATACGGCACCAAACCACACCAAAACGGTGCAATACCGAACGAGTACATGCATACGATACCAAACCACACCAAAACGGTGCAATACCGTACGAGGACATCCATACGGTACCAAACCACACCAAAACGGTGCAATATCGTACGAGTACTTCGTTACGGTACAAAGCCACACCAAAACGGTACAATACCGTACGAGTACATCCATACGGTACCAAACCACCCCATAACGGCCCAATACCGTACGAGTACTTCGTTACGGTACCAAACCACACCAAAATGGTACAATACCGTACGAGTACATCCATACGGTACCAAACCACACCAAAACGGTGCAATACCGTACGAGTACTTCGTTACGGTACCTAACCACACCAAAACGTTGCAATACCGTACGAGTACTTCGTTACGGTACCAAACCACACCAAAACGGTACAATACCGTACGAGTACATCCATACGGTACCAAACCACACCAAAACGGTGCAATACCGTACGAGTACATCCATACGGCAACAAACCACACCAAAATGGTGCAATACCGTACGAGCACTTCGTTACGGTACCAAACCACACCAAAACGGTACAATACCGTGCGAGTACATCCAAACGGTACCAAATCACCCAAAAACGGAGCAATACCGTACGAGTACATACATACGGTACCAAACCACACCAAAACGGTGCAATACCGTACGAGTACTTCGTGACGGTACCAAACCACACCAAAATGGTACAATACCGTACGAGTAAATCCATACGGTACCAAAGCACACCAAAACGGTGCAATACCGTACGAGTACTTCGTTACGGTACCAAACCACACCAAAACAGTGCAATACCGTACGAGTACTTCGTTACGGTACCAAACACCACCAAAACGGTACAATACCGTACGAGTACTTCGTTACGGTACCAAACCACACCAAAACGGTGCAATACCGTACGAGTACTTCGTTACGGTACCAAACCACACCAAAATGGTACAATACCGTATGAGTAAATCCATACGGTACCAAACCACACCAAAACGGTGCAATACCGTACGAGTAATTCGTTACGGTACCAAACCACACCAAAACGGTAAAATACCGTGCGAGTACATCCAAACGGTACCAAACCACCCCAAAACGGTGCAATACCGTACGAGTACTTTGTTACGGTACCAAACCACACCAAAACGGTACAATACTGTCCGAGTAAATCCATACGGTACCAAACCACACCAAAACGGTGCAATACCGTACGAGTACTTCGTTACGGTACCAAACCACACCAAAACGGTGCAATACCGTACGAGTACTTCGTTATGGTACCAAACCACACCAAAACGATGCGATACCGTACGAGTACTTCGTTACGGTACCAAACCACACCAAAACGGTACAATACCGTACGAGTAAATCCATACGGTACCAAACCACACCAAAACGGTGCAATACCGTACGAGTAATTCGTTACGGTACCAAACCACACCAAAACGGTACAATACCGTGCGAGTACATCCAAACGGTACCAAACCACCCCAAAACGGTGCAATACCGTACGAGTACTTTGTTACGGTACCAAACCACACCAAAACGGTACAATACCGTCCGAGTAAATCCATACGGTACCAAACCACACCAAAACGGTGCAATACCGTACGAGTACTTCGTTACGGTACCAAACCACACCAAAACGGTGCAATACCGTACGAGTACATTCATACGGTCCCAAACCACACCAAAACGGTGCAATACCGTACGAGTACTTCGTTATGGTACCAAACCACACCAAAACGATGCGATACCGTACGAGTACTTCGTTACGGAACCAAACCACCCCAAAACGGTGCAATACCGTACGAGTACATCCATACGGTACCAAACCACACCAAAACGGTGCAATACCGTACGAGTACATCCATACGGCAACAAACCACACCAAAATGGTGCAATACCGTACGAGTACTTCGTTACGGTACCAAACCACACCAAAACGGTACAATACCGTGCGAGTACATCCAATAGGGTACCAAACCACCCAGAAACGGTGCAATACCGTACGAGTACATACATACGGTACCAAACCACACCAAAACGGTGCAATACCGTACGAGTACATCCATACGGTACCAAACCACACCAAAACGGTGCAATACCGTACGAGTACTTCGTTACGGTACCAAACCACACCAAAACGGTACAATACCGTGCGAGTACATCCAAACGGTACCAAACCACCCCAAAACGGTGCAATACGTACGAGTATTTCGTTACGGTACCAAACCACACCAAAACGGTACAATACCGTACGAGTAAATCCATACGGTACCAAACCACACCAAAACGGTGCAATACCGTACGAGTACTTCGTTACGGTACCAAACCACACCAAAACAGTGCAATACCGTACGAGTACTTCGTTACGGTACCAAACACCACCAAAACGGTACAATACCGTACGAGTACTTCGTTACGGTACCAAACCACACCAAAACGGTGCAATACCGTACGAGTACTTCGTTACGGTACCAAACCACACCGAAACGGTACAATACCGTACGAGTAAATCCATACAGTACCAAACCACACAAAAATGGTGCAATACCGTACGAGTACTTCGTTACGGTACCAAACCACACCAAAACGGTGCAATACCGTACGAGTACTTCGTTACGGTACCAAACCACACCAAAACGGTACAATACCGTACGAGTAAATCCATACGGTACCAAACCACACAAAAAGGGTGCAATACCGTACGAGTACTTCGTTACGGTACCAAACCACACCAAAACGGTGCAATACCGTACGAGTACATCCATACGGTACCAAACCACACCAAAACGGTGCAATACTGTACGAGTACTTCGTTACGGTACCAAACCACACCAAAATGGTACAATACCGTACGAGTAAATCCATACGGTACCAAACCACACCAAAACGGTGCAATACCGTACGAGTACTTCGTTACGGTACCAAACCACCCCAAAACGGTGCAATACCATACGAGTACATCCATACGGCACCAAACCACACCAAAATGGTGCAATACCGTACGAGTACTTCGTTACGGTACCAAACCACACCAAAACGGTACAATACCGTACGAGTACATCCATACAGTACCAAACCACACCAAAACGGTGCAATACCGTACGAGTACTTCGTTACGGTACCAAACCACACCAAAACGGTACAATACCGTACGAGTAAATCCATACGGTACCAAACCACACAAAAATGGTGCAATACCGTACGAGTACTTCGTTACGGTACCAAACCACACCAAAACGGTGCAATAACGTACGAGTACATCCATACGGTACCAAACCACACCAAAACGGTGCAATACCGTACGAGTACTTCGTTACGGTACCAAACCACACCAAAGTGGTACAATACCGTACGAGTAAATCCATACGGTACCAAAGCACACCAAAACGGTGCAATACCGTACGAGTACTTCGTTACGGTACCAAACCACACCAAAACAGTGCAATACCGTACGAGTACATCCATATGGTCCCAAACCACACCAAAACGGTGCAATACCGTACGAGTACTTCGTTACGGTACCAAACCACACCAAAACGGTGCAATACCGTACGAGTGCTTCGTTACGGTACCAAACCACCCCAAAACGGTGCAATATCGTACGAGTACATCCATACGGTATCAAACCACACTAAAACGGTGCAATACCGTACGAGTACATCCATATGGCACAAAACCACACCAAAAAGGTGCAATACCGTACGAGTACGTGCATACGAAACCAAACCACACCAAAACGGTGTAAAACCGTACGAGGACATCCATACGGTACCAAACCACACCAAAACGATGCAATACCGTACGAGTACTTCGTTACGGTACAAAGCCACACCAAAACGGTACAATACCGTACGAGTACATCCATACGGTACCAAACCACCCCAAAACGGTGCAATACCGTACGAGTACTTCGTTACGGTACCAAACCACACCAAAACGGTACAATACCGTACGAGTACATCCATACGGTACCAAACCACACCAAAACGGTGCAATACCGTACGAGTACTTCGTTACGGTACCAAACCACACAAAAACGGTGCAATAACATGCGAGTACTTCGTTACGGTACCAAACCGCACCAAAACGTTACAATACCGTACGAGTACATCCATACGGTACCAAACCACACCAAAACGGTGCAATACCGTACGAGTAATTCGTTACGGTACCAAACCACACCAAAACGGTACAATACCGTAAGAGTACATCCATACGGTACCAAACCACACCAAAACGGTGCAATACCGTACGAGTACTTCGTTACGGTACCAAACCACACAAAAACGGTGCAATAACATACGAGTACTTCGTTACGGTACCAAACCGCACCAAAACGTTACAATACCGTACGAGTACATCCATACGGTACCAAACCACACCAAAACGATGCAATACCGTACGAGTACTTCGTTACGGTACAAAGCCACACCAAAACGGTACAATAGCGTAGGAGTACATCCATACGGTACCAAACCACCCCAAAACGGTGCAATACCGTACGAGTACTTCGTTACGGTACCAAACCACACCAAAACGGTACAATACCGTACGAGTACATCCATACGGTACCAAACCACACAAAAACGGTGCAATACCGTACGAGTACTTCGTTACGGTACCAAACCACACAAAAACGGTGCAATAACATACGAGTACTTCGTTACGGTACCAAACCGCACCAAAACGTTACAATACCGTACGAGTACATCCATACGGTACCAAACCACACAAAAACGGTGCAATACCGTACGAGTACTTCGTTACGGTACCAAACCACACCAAAACGGTACAATACCGTACGAGTACATCCATACGGTACCAAACCACACCAAAACGGTGCAATACCGTACGAGTACTTCGTTACGGTACCAAACCACACCAAAACGGTACAATACCGTACGAGAACTTCGTCACGGCACCAAACCACACCAAAACGGTGCAATACCGTACGAGTACATCCATACGGTACGAAACCACACCACAACGGTGCAATACCGTACGAGTACTTCGTTACGGTACCAAACCACACCAAAACGGTACAATACCGTACGAGTACATCCATACGGTACCAAACCACACCATAACGGTGCAATACCGTACGAGTACTTCGTTTCGGTACCAAACCACACCAAAACGGTGCAATACCGTACAAGTACTTCGTTACGGTACAAAGCCACATCAAAACGGTACAATACCGTACGAGTACATCCATACTTTACCAAACCACCCCAAAACGGTGCAATACCGTACGAGTACTTCGTTACGGTACCAAACCACACCAAAACGGTACAATACCGTACGAGTACATCCATACGGTACCAAACCACACCAAAACGGTTCAATACCGTACGAGTACTTCGTTACGGTACCAAACCACACAAAAACGGTGCAATAACATGCGAGTACTTCGTTACGGTACCAAACCGCACCAAAACCTTACAATACCGTACGAGTACATCCATACGGTACCAAACCACACCAAAACGGTGCAATACCCTACGGGTACTTCGTTACGGTACCAAACCACACCAAAACGGTACAATACCGTACGAGTACATCCATACGGTACCAAACCACACCAAAACGGTGCAATACCGTACGAGTACTTCGTTACGGTACCAAACCACACCAAAACGGTACAATACCGTACGAGAACTTCGTCATGGCTCCAAACCACACCAAAACGGTGCAATACCGTACGAGTACATCCATACGGTACCAAACCACACCAAAACGGTGCAATACCGTACGAGTACTTCGTTACGGTACCAAACCACACCAAAACGGTACAATACCGTACGAGTACATCCATACGGTACCAAACCACACCAAAACGGTGCAATACCGTACGAGTACTTCGTTACGGTACCAAACCACACAAAAACGGTACAATACCGTACGAGTACGTCCATACGGTACCAAACAACACCAAAACGGTGCAATACCGTACGAGTACTTCGTTACGGTACCAAACCACACTAAAACGGTGCAATACCGTACGAGTACTTCGTTACGGTACCAAACACCACCAAAACGGTACAATACCGTACGAGTACTTCGTTACGGTACCAACCCACACCAAAACGGTGCAATACCGTACGAGTACTTCGTTACGGTACCAAACCACCCCAAAACGGTGCAATACCGTACGAGTACATCCATACGGTACCAAACCACACCAAAACGGTGCAATACCGTACGAGTACATCCATACGGTACCAAACCACACCAAAACGGTGCAATACCGTACGAGTACTTCGTTACGGTACCAAACCACACCAAAATGGTACATTACCGTACGAGTAAATCCATGCGGTACCAAACCACACCAAAACGGTGCAATACCATACGAGTACTTCGTTACGGTACCAAACCACACCAAAACGGTGCAATACCGTACGTGTATATTCTTACGGTCCCAAACCACACCAAAACGGTGCAATACCGTACGAGTACTTCGTTACGGTACCAAACCACACCAAAACGATGCAATACCGTACGAGTACTTCGTTACGGTACCAAACCACCCCAAAACGGTGCAATACCGTACGAGTACATCCATACGGTACCAAACCACACTAAAACGGTGCAATACCGTACGAGTACATCCATACGGCAACAAACCACACCAAAATGGTGCAATACCGTACGAGTACGTGCATACGATACCAAACCACACCAAAACGGTGCAATACCGTACGAGGACATCCATACGGTACCAAACACAACCAAAACGGTGCAATATCGTACGAGTACTTCGTTACGGTACAAAGCCACACCAAAACGGTACAATACCGTACGAGTACATCCATACGGTACCAAACCACCCCAAAACGGTGCAATACCGTACGAGTACTTCGTTACGGTACCAAACCACACCAAAACGGTACAATACCGTACGAGTACATCCATACGGTACCAAACCACACCAAAACGGTGCAATACCGTACGAGTACTTCGTTACGGTACCAAACCACACAAAAACGGTGCAATAACATACGAGTACTTCGTTACGGTACCAAACCGCACCAAAACGTTACAATACCGTACGAGTACATCCATACGGTACCAAAACCACACCAAAACGGTGCAATACCATACGAGTACTTCGTTACGGTACCAAACAACACCAAAACGGTACAATACCGTACGAGTACATCCATACGGTAACAAACCACACCAAAACGGTGCAATACCGTACGAGTACTTCGTTACGGTACCAAACCACACCAAAACGGTGCAATACCGTACGAGTACTTCGTTACGGTACCAAACACCACCAAAACGGTACAATACCGTACGAGTACTTCGTTACGGTACCAAACCACACCAAAACGGTGCAATACCGTACGAGTACTTCGTTACGGTACCAAACCACACCAAAACGGTACAATACCGTACGAGTACTTCGTTACGGTACCAAACCACACCAAAACGGTGCAATACCGTACGAGTACTTCGTTACGGTACCAAACCACACCAAAACGGTACAATACCGTACGAGTAAATCCATACGGTACCAAACCACACCAAAACGGTGCAATACCGTACGAGTACTTCGTTACGGTACCAAACCACACCAAAACGGTGCAATACCGTACGGTACCAAACCACACCAAAACGGTGCAATACCGTACGAGTACTTCGTTACGAGACAAAGCCACATCAAAATGGTACAATACCGTACGAGTACATCCATACTTTACCAAACCACCCCAAAACGGTGCAAAACCGTACGAGTACTTCGTTACGGTACCAAACCACACCAAAACGGTGCAATACCGTACGAGTACTTCGTTACGGTACCAAACCACACCAAAACGGTGCAATACCGTACGAGTACTTCGTTACGGTGCCAAACACCACCAAAACGGTACAATACCGTACGAGTACTTCGTTACGGTACCAAACCACACCAAAACGGTGCAATACCGTACGAGTACTTCGTTACGGTACCAAACCACACCAAAACGGTACAATACCGTACGAGTAAATCCATACGGTACCAAACCACACCAAAACGGTGCAATACCGTACGAGTACTTCGTTACGGTACCAAACCACACCAAAACGGTGCAATACCGTACGAGTACTTCGTTACGGTACAAAGCCACATCAAAACGGTACAATACCGTACGAGTACATCCATACTTTACCAAACCACCCCAAAACGGTGCAATACCGTACGAGTACTTCGTTACGGTACCAAACCACACCAAAACGGTACAATACCGTACGAGTACATCCATACGGTACCAAACCACACCAAAACGGTGCAATACCGTACGAGTACTTCGTTACGGTACCAAACCACACAAAAACGGTGCAATAACATGCGAGTACTTCGTTACGGTACCAAACCGCACCAAAACGTTACAATACCGTACGAGTACATCCATACGGTACCAAACCACACCAAAACGGTGCAATACCCTACGGGTACTTCGTTACGGTACCAAACCACACCAAAACGGTACAATACCGTACGAGTACATCCATACGGTACCAAACCACACCAAAACGGTGCAATACCGTACGAGTACTTCGTTACGGTACCAAACCACACGAAAACGGTACAATACCGTACGAGTACATCCTTACGGTACCAAACCACACCAAAACGGTGCAATACCGTACGAGTACTTCGTTACGGTACCAAACCACACCAAAACAGTACAATACTGTACGAGTACATCCATACGGTACCAAACCACACCAAAACGTTGCAATACCGTACGAGTACTTCGTTACGGTACCAAACCACACCAAAACGGTGCAATACCGTACGAGTACTTCGTTACGGTACCAAACACCACCAAAACGGTACAATACCGTACGAGTACTTCGTTACGGTACCAAACCACACCAAAACGGTGCAATACCGTACGAGTACTTCGTTACGGTACCCAACCACACCAAAACGGTGCAATACCGTACGAGTACTTCGTTACGGTGCCAAACACCACCAAAACGGTACAATACCGTACGAGTACTTCGTTACGGTACCAAACCACACCAAAACGGTGCAATACCGTACGAGTACTTCGTTACGGTACCAAACCACACCAAAACGGTACAATACCGTACGAGTAAATCCATACGGTACCAAACCACACCAAAACGGTGCAATACCGTACGAGTACTTCGTTACGGTACCAAACCACACCAAAACGGTGCAATACCGTACGAGTACTTCGTTACGGTACAAAGCCACATCAAAACGGTACAATACCGTACGAGTACATCCATACTTTACCAAACCACCCCAAAATGGTGCAATACCGTACGAGTACTTCGTTACGGTACCAAACCACACCAAAACGGTACAATACCGTACGAGTACATCCATACGGTACCAAACCACACCAAAACGGTGAAATACCGTACGAGTACTTCGTTACGGTACCAAACCACACAAAAACGGTGCAATAACATGCGAGTACTTCGTTACGGTACCAAACCGCACCAAAACGTTACAATACCGTACGAGTACATCCATACGGTACCAAACCACACCAAAACGGTGCAATACCCTACGGGTACTTTGTTACGGTACCAAACCACACCAAAACGGTACAATACCGTACGAGTACATCCATACGGTACCAAACCACACCAAAACGGTGCAATACCGTACGAGTACTTCGTTACGGTACCAAACCACACCAAAACGGTACAATACCGTACGAGAACTTCGTCATGGCACCAAACCACACCAAAACGGTGCAATACCGTACGAGTACATCCATACGGTACCAAACCACACCAAAACGGTGCAATACCGTACGTGTACTTCGTTACGGCACCAAACCACACCAAAACGGTACAATACCGTACGAGTACATCCATACGGTACCAAACCACACCAAAACGGTGCAATACCGTACGAGTACTTCGTTACGGTACCAAACCACACAAAAATGGTACAATACCGTACGAGTACATCCATACGGTACCAAACCACACCAAAACGGTGCAATACCGTACGAGTACTTCGTTACGGTACCAAACCACACCAAAACGGTGCAATACCGTACGACTAAATCCATAAGGTACCAAACCACACCAAAACGGTACAATACCGTACGAGTACTTCGTTACGGTACCAACCCACACCAAAACGGTGCAATACCGTACAAGTACATCCATATGGTCCCAGACCACACCAAAACGGTGCAATACCGTACGAGTACTTCGTTACGGTACCAAACCACCCCAAAACGGTGCAATACCGTACGAGTACATCCATACGGTACCAAACCACACCAAAACGGTGCAATACCGTACGAGTACTTCGTTACGGTACCAAACCACACCAAAATGGTACATTACCGTACGAGTAAATCCATACAGTACCAAACCACACCAAAACGGTGCAATACCTTACGAGTACTTCGTTACGGTACCAAACCACACCAAAACGGTGCAATACCGTACGTGTATATTCTTACGGTCCCAAACCACACCAAAACGGTGCAATACCGTACGAGTACTTCGTTACGGTACCAAACCACACCAAAACGATGCAATACCGTACGAGTACTTCGTTACGGTACCAAACCACCCCAAAACGGTGCAATACCGTACGAGTACATCCATACGGTACCAAACCACACTAAAACGGTGCAATACCGTACGAGTACATCCATACGGCAACAAACCACACCAAAATGGTGCAATACCGTACGAGTACGTGCATACGATACCAAACCACACCAAAACGGTGCAATACCGTACGAGGACATCCTTGCGGTACCAAACACAACCAAAACGGTGCAATACCGTACGAGTACTTCGTTACGGTACAAAGCCACACCAAAACGGTACAATACCGTACGAGTACTTCGTTACGGTACAAAGCCACACCAAAACGGTACAATACCGTACGAGTACATCCATACGGTACCAAACCACCCCAAAACGGTGTAATACCGTACGAGTACTTCGTTACGGTACCAAACCACACCAAAACGGTACAATACCGTACGAGTACATCCATACGGTACCAAACCACACCAAAACGGTGCAATACCGTACGAGTACTTCGTTACGGTACCAAACCACACAAAAACGGTGCAATAACATACGAGTACTTCGTTACGGTACCAAACCGCACCAAAACGTTACAATACCGTACGAGTACATCCATACGGTACCAAACCACACCAAAACGGTGCAATACCATACGAGTACTTCGTTACGGTACCAAACCACACCAAAACGGTACAATACCGTACGAGTACATCCATACGGTAACAAACCACATCAAAACGGTGCAATACCGTACAAGTACTTCGTTACGGTACCAAACCACACCAAAACGGTACAATACCGTACGAGAACTTCGTCACGGCACCAAACCACACCAAAACGGTGCAATACCGAACGAGTACATCCATACGGTACCAAACCACACCAAAATGGTGCAATACCGTGCGAGTACTTCGTTACGGTACCAAACCACACGAAAACGGTACAATACCGTACGAGTACATCCTTACGGTACCAAACCACACCAAAACGGTGCAATACCGTACGAGTATTTCGTTACGGTACCAAACCACCCCAAAACAGTACAATACCGTACGAGTACATCCATACGGTACCAAACCACTCCAAAACGGTGCAATACCGTACGAGTACTTCGTTACGGTACCAAACCACACCAAAAAGGTACAATACCGTACGAGAACTTCGTCACGGCACCAAACCACACCAAAATGGTGCAATACCGTACGAGTACATCCATACGGTACCAAACCACCCCAAAACGGTGCAATACCGTACGAGTACTTCGTTACGGTACCAAACCACACCAAAACGGTACAATACCGTACGAGTACATCCATACGGTACCAAACCACACCAAAACGGTGCAATACCGTACGAGTACATCCATACGGTACCAAACCACACCAAAACGGTGCAATACCGTACGAGTACTTCGTTACGGTACCAAACCACACAAAAACGGTGCAATAACATACGAGTACTTCGTTACGGTACCAAACCGCACCAAAACGGTACAATACCATATGAGTACATCCATACGGTACCAAACCACACCAAAACGGTGCAATACCGTAGGAGTACTTCGTTACGGTACCAAACCACACCAAAACGGTACAATACCGTACGAGTACATCCATACGGTATCAAACCACACCAAAACGGTACAATACCGTACGAGAACTTCGTCACGGCACCAAACCACACTAAAACGGTGCAATACCGTACGAGTACTTCGTTACGGTACCAAACCACACAAAAACGGCGCAATAACGTACGAGTACTTCGTTACGGTACCAAACCGCACCAAAACGGTACAATACCGTACGAGTACATCCATACGGTACCAAACCACATCAAAACGGTGCAATACGGTACGAGTACATTCATACGGTACCAAACCAAACCAAAATGGTTCAATACCGTGCGAGTACATCCATACGGTACCAAACCACCCCAAAACGGTGCAATACCGTACGAGTACTTCGTTACGGTACCAAACCACACCAAAACGGTACAATACCGTACGAGTACATCCATACGGTACCAAACCACACCAAAACGGTGCAATACCGTACGAGTACTTCGTTACGGTACCAAACCACACCAAAACGGTGCAATACCGTACGAGTACTTCGTTACGGTACCAAACACCACCAAAACGGTACAATACCGTACGAGTACTTCGTTACGGTACCAAACCACACCAAAACGGTGCAATACCGTACGAGTATCGTTACGGTACCAAACCACACCAAAACGGTACAATACCGTACGAGTACATCCATACGGTATCAAACCACACCAAAACGGTACAATACCGTACGAGAACTTCGTCACGGCACCAAACCACACTAAAACAGTGCAATACCGTACGAGTACTTCGTTACGGTACCAAACCACACAAAAACGGCGCAATAACGTACGAGTACTTCGTTACGGTACCAAACCGCACCAAAACAGTACAATACCGTACGAGTACATCCATACGGTACCAAACCACATTAAAACGGTGCAATACGGTACGAGTACATTCATATGGTACCAAACCAAACCAAAATGGTGCAATACCGTGCGAGTACATCCATACGGTACCAAACCACCCCAAAACGGTGCAATACCGTACGAGTACTTCGTTACGGTACCAAACCACACCAAAACGATACAATACCGTACGAGAACTTCGTCACGGCACCAAACCACACCAAAACGGTGCAATACCGTACGAGTACATCCATACGGTACCAAACCACACCAAAACGGTGCAATACCGTACGAGTACTTCGTTACGGTACCAAACCACACAAAAACGGTGCAATAACATACGAGTACTTCGTTACGGTACCAAACCGCACCAAAACGGTACAATACCGTACGAGTACATCCATACGGTACCAAACCACACCAAAACGGTGCAATACCGTACGAGTACTTCGTTACGGTACCAAACCCCACCAAAACGGTACAATACCGTACGAGTACATCCATACGGTACCAAACCACACCAAAACGGTGCAATACCGTACGAGTACATCCATACGGCACCAAACCACACCAAAACGGTGCAATACCGAACGAGTACGCGCATACGATACCAATCCACACCAAAACGGTGCCATACCGTACGAGGACATCCATACGGTACCAAACCACACCAAAACGGTGCAATACCGTACGAGTACTTCGTTACGGTACAAAGCCACACCAAAACGGTACAATACCGTACGAGTACATCCATACGGTACCAAACCACCCCATAACGGCGCAATACCGTACGAGTACTTCGTTACGGTACCAAACCACACCAAAACGGTACAATACCGTACGAGTACATCCATACGGTACCAAACCACACAAAAACGGTGCAATACCGTACGAGTATTTCGTTACGGTACCAAACCACACAAAAACGGTACAATACCGTACGAGTACATCAATACGGTACCACACCACACCAAAACGGTGCAATACCGTACGAGTACTTCGTTACGGTACCAAACCACACCAAAACGGTGCCATACCGTACGAGTACTTCGTTACGGTACCAAACCACACCAAAACGGTACAATACCGTACGAGTACTTCGTTACGGTACCAAACCACACCAAAACGGTGCAATACCGTACGAGTACATCCATACGGCACCAAACCACACCAAAACGGTGCAATACCGAACGAGTACGTGCATACGATACCAAACCACACCAAAACGGTGCAATACCGTACGAGGACATCCATACGGTACCAAACCACACCAAAACGGTGCAATACCGTACGAGTACTTCGTTACGGTACCAAACCACACCAAAACGGTACAATACCGTACGAGTACTTCGTTACGGTACCAAACCACACCAAAACGGTGCAATACCGTACGAGTACTTCGTCATGGCACCAAACCACACTAAAACGGTGCAATACCGTACGACTACGTCCATACGGTACCAAACCACACCAAAACGGTGCAATACCGAACGAGTACTTCGTTACGGTACCAAACAACACCAAAACGGTGCAATACCGTACGAGTACATCCATACGGTACCAACCCACACCAAAACGGTGCAATACCGTACGAGTACATCCATACGGTACCAAACCACACCAAAACGGTGCAATACCGTACGAGTACTTCGTTACGGTACCAAACGACACCAAAACGGTGCAATACCGTACGAGTACTTCGTCACGGCACCAAACCACACTAAAATGGTGCAATACCGTACGAGTACATCCATACGGTACCAAACCACACCAAAACGGTGCAATACCGTACGAGTACTTCGTTACGGTACCAAACCACACCAAAACAGTACAATACCGTACGAGTACATCCATACGGTACCAAACCACACCAAAACGGTGCAATACCGAACGAGTACTTCGTTACGGTACCAAACCACACCAAAACAGTGCAATACCGTACGAGTACTTCGTTACGGTACGAAACCACACCAAAACGGTACAATACCGTACGAGTACGTCCATACGGTACCAAACCACACCAAAACGGTGCAATACCGTACGAGTACTTCGTCACGGCACCAAACCACACTAAAACGGTACAATACTGTACGAGTACGTCCATACGGTACCAAACCACACCAAAACGGTGCAATACCGTACGAGTACTTCGTTACGGTACCAAGCCACACCAAAACGGTACAATACCGTACGAGTACATCCATACGGACCAAACCACACCAAAACGGTGCAATACCGTACGAGTACTTCGTTACGGTACCAAACCCCACCAAAACGGTACAATACCGTACGAGTACATCCATACGGTACCAAACCACACCAAAACGGTGCAATACCGTACGAGTACATCCATACGGCACCAAACCACACCAAAACGGTGCAATACCGAACGAGTACGCGCATACGATACCAATCCACACCAAAACGGTGCCATACCGTACGAGGACATCCATACGGTACCAAACCACACCAAAACGGTGCAATACCGTACGAGTACTTCGTTACGGTACAAAGCCACACCAAAACGGTACAATACCGTACGAGTACATCCATACGGTACCAAACCACCCCATAACGGCGCAATACCGTACGAGTACTTCGTTACGGTACCAAACCACACCAAAACGGTACAATACCGTACGAGTACATCCATACGGTACCAAACCACACAAAAACGGTGCAATACCGTACGAGTATTTCGTTACGGTACCAAACCACACCAAAACGGTACAATACCGTACGAGTACATCAATACGGTACCACACCACACCAAAACGGTGCAATACCGTACGAGTACATCCATACGGCACCAAACCACACCAAAACGGTGCAATACCGAACGAGTACGCGCATACGATACCAATCCACACCAAAACGGTGCCATACCGTACGAGGACATCCATACGGTACCAAACCACACCAAAACGGTGCAATACCGTACGAGTACTTCGTTACGGTACAAAGCCACACCAAAACGGTACAATACCGTACGAGTACATCCATACGGTACCAAACCACCCCATAACGGCGCAATACCGTACGAGTACTTCGTTACGGTACCAAACCACACCAAAACGGTACAATACCGTACGAGTACATCCATACGGTACCAAACCACACAAAAACGGTGCAATACCGTACGAGTATTTCGTTACGGTACCAAACCACACCAAAACGGTACAATACCGTACGAGTACATCAATACGGTACCACACCACACCAAAACGGTGCAATACCGTACGAGTACTTCGTTACGGTACCAAACCACACCAAAACGGTGCCATACCGTACGAGTACTTCGTTACGGTACCAAACCACACCAAAACGGTACAATACCGTACGAGTACTTCGTTACGGTACCAAACCACACCAAAACGGTGCAATACCGTACGAGTACATCCATACGGCACCAAACCACACCAAAACGGTGCAATACCGAACGAGTACGTGCATACGATACCAAACCACACCAAAACGGTGCAATACCGTACGAGGACATCCATACGGTACCAAACCACACCAAAACGGTGCAATACCGTACGAGTACTTCGTTACGGTACCAAACCACACCAAAACGGTACAATACCGTACGAGTACTTCGTTACGGTACCAAACCACACCAAAACGGTGCAATACCGTACGAGTACTTCGTCATGGCACCAAACCACACTAAAACGGTGCAATACCGTACGACTACGTCCATACGGTACCAAACCACACCAAAACGGTGCAATACCGAACGAGTACTTCGTTACGGTACCAAACAACACCAAAACGGTGCAATACCGTACGAGTACATCCATACGGTACCAACCCACACCAAAACGGTGCAATACCGTACGAGTACATCCATACGGTACCAAACCACACCAAAACGGTGCAATACCGTACGAGTACTTCGTTACGGTACCAAACGACACCAAAACGGTGCAATACCGTACGAGTACTTCGTCACGGCACCAAACCACACTAAAATGGTGCAATACCGTACGAGTACATCCATACGGTACCAAACCACACCAAAACGGTGCAATACCGTACGAGTACTTCGTTACGGTACCAAACCACACCAAAACAGTACAATACCGTACGAGTACATCCATACGGTACCAAACCACACCAAAACGGTGCAATACCGAACGAGTACTTCGTTACGGTACCAAACCACACCAAAACAGTGCAATACCGTACGAGTACTTCGTTACGGTACGAAACCACACCAAAACGGTACAATACCGTACGAGTACGTCCATACGGTACCAAACCACACCAAAACGGTGCAATACCGTACGAGTACTTCGTCACGGCACCAAACCACACTAAAACGGTACAATACTGTACGAGTACGTCCATACGGTACCAAACCACACCAAAACGGTGCAATACCGTACGAGTACTTCGTTACGGTACCAAGCCACACCAAAACGGTACAATACCGTACGAGTACATCCATACGGACCAAACCACACCAAAACGGTGCAATACCGTACGAGTACATCCATACGGTACCAAACCACCCCAAAACGGTGCAATACTGTACGAGTACATCCATACGGCACAAAACGACACCAAAACGGTGCATTACCGAACGAGTACGTGCATACGATACCAAACCACACCAAAACGGTGCAATACCGTACGAGGACATCCATACGGTACCAAACCACACCAAAACGGTGCAATACCGTGCGAGTACATCCATACGGTACCAAACCACACCAAAACGGTGCAATACCGTACGAGTACTTCGTTATGGTACCAAACCACACTAAAACGGTGCAATACCGTACGAGTACTTCGTTACGGTACCAAACCACACCAAAACGGTGCAATACCGTACGAGTACTTCGTTACGGTACCAAACCCCACCAAAACGGTACAATACCGTACGAGTACATCCATACGGTACCAAACCACACCAAAACGGTGCAATACCGTACGAGTACATCCATACGGCACCAAACCACACCAAAACGGTGCAATACCGAACGAGTACGCGCATACGATACCAATCCACACCAAAACGGTGCCATACCGTACGAGGACATCCATACGGTACCAAACCACACCAAAACGGTGCAATACCGTACGAGTACTTCGTTACGGTACAAAGCCACACCAAAACGGTACAATACCGTACGAGTACATCCATACGGTACCAAACCACCCCATAACGGCGCAATACCGTACGAGTACTTCGTTACGGTACCAAACCACACCAAAACGGTACAATACCGTACGAGTACATCCATACGGTACCAAACCACACAAAAACGGTGCAATACCGTACGAGTACTTCGTTACGGTACCAAACCACACCAAAACGGTACAATACCGTACGAGTACATCAATACGGTACCACACCACACCAAAACGGTGCAATACCGTACGAGTACTTCGTTACGGTACCAAACCACACCAAAACGGTGCCATACCGTACGAGTACTTCGTTACGGTACCAAACCACACCAAAACGGTACAATACCGTACGAGTACTTCGTTACGGTACCAAACCACACCAAAACGGTGCAATACCGTACGAGTACATCCATACGGCACCAAACCACACCAAAACGGTGCAATACCGAACGAGTACGTGCATACGATACCAAACCACACCAAAACGGTGCAATACCGTACGAGGACATCCATACGGTACCAAACCACACCAAAACGGTGCAATACCGTACGAGTACTTCGTTACGGTACCAAACCACACCAAAACGGTACAATACCGTACGAGTACTTCGTTTCGTTACCAAACCACACCAAAACGGTGCAATACCGTACGAGTACTTCGTCATGGCACCAAACCACACTAAAACGGTGCAATACCGTACGACTACATCCATACGGTACCAAACCACACCAAAACGGTGCAATACCGAACGAGTACTTCGTTACGGTACCAAACAACACCAAAACGGTGCAATACCGTACGAGTACATCCATACGGTACCAACCCACACCAAAACGGTGCAATACCGTACGAGTACATCCATACGGTACCAAACCACACCAAAACGGTGCAATACCGTACGAGTACTTCGTTACGGTACCAAACGACACCAAAACGGTGCAATACCGTACGAGTACTTCGTCACGGCACCAAACCACACTAAAATTGTGCAATACCGTACGAGTACATCCATACGGTACCAAACCACACCAAAACGGTGCAATACCGTACGAGTACTTCGTTACGGTACCAAACCACACCAAAACAGTACAATACCGTACGAGTACATCCATACGGTACCAAACCACACCAAAACGGTGCAATACCGAACGAGTACTTCGTTACGGTACCAAACCACACCAAAACAGTGCAATACCGTACGAGTACTTCGTTACGGTACGAAACCACACCAAAACGGTACAATACCGTACGAGTACATCCATACGGTACCAAACCACACCAAAACGGTGCAATACCGTACGAGTACTTCGTCACGGCACCAAACCACACTAAAACGGTACAATACTGTACGAGTACATCCATACGGTACCAAACCACACCAAAACGGTGCAATACCGTACGAGTACTTCGTTACGGTACCAAGCCACACCAAAACGGTACAATACCGTACGAGTACATCCATACGGACCAAACCACACCAAAACGGTGCAATACCGTACGAGTACATCCATACGGTACCAAACCACCCCAAAACGGTGCAATACTGTACGAGTACATCCATACGGCACAAAACGACACCAAAACGGTGCATTACCGAACGAGTACGTGCATACGATACCAAACCACACCAAAACGGTGCAATACCGTACGAGGACATCCATACGGTACCAAACCACACCAAAACGGTGCAATACCGTGCGAGTACATCCATACGGTACCAAACCACACCAAAACGGTGCAATACCGTACGAGTACTTCGTTATGGTACCAAACCACACTAAAACGGTGCAATACCGTACGAGTACTTCGTTACGGTACCAAACCACACCAAAACGGTGCAATACCGTTCGAGTACATCCATACGGCACCAAACCACACCAAAACGGTGCAATACCGAACGAGTACGTGCATACGATACCAAACCACACCAAAACGGTGAAATACCGTACGAGGACATCCATACGGTACCAAACCACACCAAAACGGTGCAATACCGTACGAGTACTTCGTTACGGTACAAAGCCACACCAAAACGGTACAATACCGTACGAGTACACCCATACGGTACCAAACCACCCCATAACGGCGCAATACCGTACGAGTACTTCGTTACGGTACCAACCCACACCAAAACGGTACAATACCGTACGAGTACATCCATACGGTACCAAACCACACCAAAACGGTGCAATACCGTACGAGTACTTCGTTACGGTACCAAACCACACCAAAACGGTACAATACCGTACGAGTACATCCATACGGTACCAAACCACACCAAAACGGTGCAATACCGAACGAGTACTTCGTTACGGTACCAAACCACACCAAAACGGTGCAATACCGTACGAGTACATCCATACGGTACCAAACCACACCAAAACGGTGCAATACCGTACGAGTACTTCGTTACGGTACCAAACCACACCAAAACGGTACAATACCGTACGAGTACTTCGTTACGGTACCAAACCACACCAAAACGGTGCAATACCGTACGAGTACTTCGTCACGGCACCAAACCACACTAAAACGGTGCAATACCGTACGACTGCATCCATACGGTACCAAACCACACCAAAACGGTGCAATACCGTACGAGTACTTCGTTACGGTACGAAACCACACCAAAACGGTACATTACCATACGAGTACATCCATACGGTACCAAACCACACCAAAACGGTGCAATACCGTACGAGTACATCCATACGGCACCAAACCACACCAAAACGGTGCAATACCGTACGAGTACTTCGTTACGGTACCAAACCACACCAAAACGGTACAATACCGTACGAGTACTTCATTACGGTACCAAACCACACCAAAACGGTGTAATATCGTACGAGTACTTCGTCACGGCACCAAACCACACTAAAACGGTGCAATACCGTACGACTGCATCCATACGGTACCAAACCACACCAAAACGGTGCAATACCGTACGAGTACTTCGTTACGGTATGAAACCACACCAAAACAGTACATTACCGTACGAGTACATCCATACGGTACCAAACCACACCAAAACGGTGCAATACTGTACGAGTACATCCATACGGCACCAAACCACACCAAAACGGTGCAATACCGAACGAGTACGTGCATACGATACCCAACCACACCAAAACGGTGCAATACCGTACGAGGACATCCATACGGTACCAAACCACACCAAAACGGTGCAATACCGTACGAGTACTTCGTTACGGTACCAAACCACACCAAAATGCTACAATACCGTACGAGTACATCCATACGGTACCAAACCACACCAAAACGGTGCAATACCGTACGAGTACTTCGTTACGTCCCAAACCACACCAAAACGGTGCAATACCGTACGAGTACTTCGTCACGGCACCAAACAACACTAAAATGGTGCAATACCGTACGAGTACATCCATACGGACCAAACCACACCAAAACGGTGCAATACCGTACGAGTACATCCATACGGTACCAAACCACACCAAAACGGTGCAATACGGTACGAGTACATCCATACGGCACCAAACCACACCAAAACGGTGCAATACCGAACGAGTACGTGCATACGATACCAAACCACACCAAAACGGTGCAATACCGTACGAGGACATCCATACGGTACCAAACCACACCAAAACGGTGCAATACCGTGCGAGTACATCCATACGGTACCAAACCACACCAAAACGGTGCAATACCGTACGAGTACTTCGTTATGGTACCAAACCACACTAAAACGGTGCAATACCGTACGAGTACTTCGTTACGGAACCAAACCACACCAAAACGGTGCAATACCGAACGAGTACGTGCATACGATACCAAACCACACCAAAACGATGAAATACCGTACGAGGACATCCATACGGTACCAAACCACACCAAAACGGTGCAATACCGTACGAGTACTTCGTTACGGTACAAAGCCACACCAAAACGGTACAATACCGTACGAGTACACCCATACGGTACCAAACCACCCCATAACGGCGCAATACCGTACGAGTACTTCGTTACGGTACCAACCCACACCAAAACGGTACAATACCGTACGAGTACATCCATACGGTACCAAACAACACCAAAACGGTGCAATACCGTACGAGTACTTCGTTACGGTACCAAACCACACCAAAACGGTACAATACCGTACGAGTACATCCATACGGTACCAAACCACACCAAAACGGTGCAATACCGAACGAGTACTTCGTTACGGTACCAAACCACACCAAAACGGTGCAATACCGTACGAGTACATCCATACGGTTCCAAACCACACCAAAACGGTGCAATACCGTACGAGTACTTCGTTACGGTACCAAACCACACCAAAACGGTACAATACCGTACGAGTACTTCGTTACGGTACCAAACCACACCAAAACGGTACAATACCGTACGAGTACTTCGTTACGGTACCAAAGCACACCAAAACAAAGCAATATCGTACGAGTACTTCGTCACGGCACCAAACCACACTAAAACGGTGCAATACCGTACGACTGCATCCATACGGTACCAAACCACACCAAAACGGTGCAATACCGTACGAGTACTTCGTTACGGTACGAAACCACACCAAAACGGTACATTACCGTACGAGTACATCCATACGGTACCAAACCACACAAAAACGGTGCAATACTGTACGAGTACATCCATACGGCACCAAACCACACCAAAACGGTGCAATACCGAACGAGTACGTGCATACGATACCAAACCACACCAAAACGGTGCAATACCGTACGAGGACATCCATACGGTACCAAACCACACCAAAACGGTGCAATACCGTACGAGTACTTCGTTACGGTACCAAACCACACCAAAATGGTACAATACCGTATGAGTACATCCATACGGTACCAAACCACACCAAAACGGTGCAATACCGTACGAGTACTTCGTTACGTACCAAACCACACCAAAACGGTTCAATACCGTACGAGTACTTCGTCACGGCACCAAACCACACTAAAATGGTGCAATACCGTACGAGTACATCCATACGGACCAAACCACACCAAAACGGTACAATACCGTACGAGTACATCCATACGGTACCAAACCACACCAAAACGGTGCAATACTGTACGAGTACATCCATACGGCACCAAACCACACCAAAACGGTGCAATACCGAACGAGTACGTGCATACGATACCAAACCACACCAAAACGGTGCAATACCGTACGAGGACATCCATACGGTACCAAACCACACCAAAACGGTGCAATACCGTGCGAGTACATCCATACGGTACCAAACCACACCAAAACGGTGCAATACCGTACGAGTACTTCGTTATGGTACCAAACCACACTAAAACGGTGCAATACCGTACGAGTACTTCGTTACGGTACAAAACCACACCAAAACGGTGCAATACCGAACGAGTACGTGCATACGATACCAAACCACACCAAAACGGTGAAATACCGTACGAGGACATCCATACGGTACCAAACCACACCAAAACGGTGCAATACCGTACGAGTACTTCGTTACGGTACAAAGCCACACCAAAACGGTACAATACCGTACGAGTACACCCATACGGTACCAAACCACCCCATAACGGCGCAATACCGTACGAGTACTTCGTTACGGTACCAACCCACACCAAAACGGTACAATACCGTACGAGTACATCCATACGGTACCAAACCACACCAAAACGGTGCAATACCGTACGAGTACTTCGTTACGGTACCAAACCACACCAAAACGGTACAATACCGTACGAGTACATCCATACGGTACCAAACCACACCAAAACGGTGCAATACCGAACGAGTACTTCGTTACAGTACCAAACCACACCAAAACGGTGCAATACCGTACGAGTACATCCATACGGTACCAAACCACACCAAAACGGTGCAATACCGTACGAGTACTTCGTTACGGTACCAAACCACACCAAAACGGTACAATACCGTACGAGTACTTCGTTACGGTACCAAACCACACCAAAACGGTACAATACCGTACGAGTACTTCGTTACGGTACCAAACCACACCAAAACGGTGCAATATCGTACGAGTACTTCGTCACGGCACCAAACCACACTAAAACGGTTCAATACCGTACGACTGCATCCATACGGTACCAAACCACACCAAAACGGTGCAATACCGTACGAGTACTTCGTTACGGTACGAAACCACACCAAAACGGTACATTACCGTACGAGTACATCCATACGGTACCAAACCACACCAAAACGGTGCAATACTGTACGAGTACATCCATACGGCACCAAACTACACCAAAACGGTGCAATACCGAACGAGTACGTGCATACGATACCAAACCACACCAAAACGGTGCAATACCGTACGAGGACATCCATACGGTACCAAACCACACCAAAATGGTTCAATACCGTACGAGTACTTCGTTACGGTACCAAACCACACCAAAATGGTACAATACCGTACGAGTACATCCATACGGTACCAAACCACACCAAAACGGTGCAATACCGTACGAGTACTTCGTTACGTACCAAACCACACCAAAACGGTGCAATACCGTACGAGTACTTCGTCACGGCACCAAACCACACTAAAATGGTGCAATACCGTACGAGTACATCCATACGGACCAAACCACACCAAAACGGTGCAATACCGTACGAGTACATCCATACGGTACCAAACCACACCAAAACGGTGCAATACTGTACGAGTACATCCATACGGCACCAAACCACACAGAAACGGTGCAATACCGAACGAGTACGTGCATACGATACCAAACCACACCAAAACGGTGCAATACCGTACGAGGACATCCATACAGTACCAAACCACACCAAAACGGTGCAATACCGTGCGAGTACATCCATACGGTACCAAACCACACCAAAACGGTGCAATACCGTACGAGTACTTCGTTAGGGTACCAAACCACACTAAAACGGTGCAATACCGTACGAGTACTTCGTTACGGTACCAAACCACACCAAAACGGTGCAATACCGAACGAGTACGTGCATACGATACCAAACCACACCAAAACGGTGAAATACCGTACGAGGACATCCATACGGTACCAAACCACACAAAAACGGTGCAATACCGTACGAGTACTTCGTTACGGTACAAAGCCACACCAAAACGGTACAATACCGTACGAGTACACCCATACGGACCAAACCACACCAAAACGGTTCAATACCATACGAGTACATCCATACGGTACCAAACCACACCAAAACGGTGCAATACTGTACGAGTACATCCATACGGCACCAAACCACACCAAAACGGTGCAATACCGAACGAGTACGTGCATACGATACCAAACCACACCAAAACGGTGCAATACCGTACGAGGACATCCATACGGTACCAAACCACACCAAAACGGTGCAATACCGTACGAGTACTTCGTTATTGTACCAAACCACACTAAAACGGTGCAATACCGTACGAGTACTTCGTTACGGTACCAAACCACACCAAAACGGTGCAATACCGAACGAGTACGTGCATACGATACCAAACCACACCAAAACGATGAAATACCGTACGAGGACATCCATACGGTACCAAACCACACCAAAACGGTGCAATACCGTACGAGTACTTCGTTACGGTACAAAGCCACACCAAAACGGTACAATACCGTACGAGTACACCCATACGGTACCAAACCACCCCATAACGGCGCAATACCGTACGAGTACTTCGTTACGGTACCAACCCACACCAAAACGGTACAATACCGTACGAGTACATCCATACGGTACCAAACAACACCAAAACGGTGCAATACCGTACGAGTACTTCGTTACGGTACCAAACCACACCAAAACGGTACAATACCGTACGAGTACATCCATACGGTACCAAACCACACCAAAACGGTGCAATACCGAACGAGTACTTCGTTACGGTACCAAACCACACCAAAACGGTGCAATACCGTACGAGTACATCCATACGGTTCCAAACCACACCAAAACGGTGCAATACCGTACGAGTACTTCGTTACGGTACCAAACCACACCAAAACGGTACAATACCGTACGAGTACTTCGTTACGGTACCAAACCACACCAAAACGGTACAATACCGTACGAGTACTTCGTTACGGTACCAAAGCACACCAAAACGGTGCAATATCGTACGAGTACTTCGTCACGGCACCAAGCCACACTAAAACGGTGCAATACCGTACGACTGCATCCATACGGTACCAAACCACACCAAAACGGTGCAATACCGTACGAGTACTTCGTTACGGTACGAAACCACACCAAAACGGTACATTACCGTACGAGTACATCCATACGGTACCAAACCACACCAAAACGGTGCAATACTGTACGAGTACATCCATACGGCACCAAACCACACCAAAACGGTGCAATACCGAACGAGTACGTGCATACGATACCAAACCACACCAAAACGGTGCAATACCGTACGAGGACATCCATACGGTACCAAACCACACCAAAACGGTGCAATACCGTACGAGTACTTCGTTACGGTACCAAACCACACCAAAATGGTACAATACCGTATGAGTACATCCATACGGTACCAAACCACACCAAAACGGTGCAATACCGTACGAGTACTTCGTTACGTACCAAACCACACCAAAACGGTGCAATACCGTACGAGTACTTCGTCACGGCACCAAACCACACTAAAATGGTGCAATACCGTACGAGTACATCCATACGGACCAAACCACACCAAAACGGTACAATACCGTACGAGTACATCCATACGGTACCAAACCACACCAAAACGGTGCAATACTGTACGAGTACATCCATACGGCACCAAACCACACCAAAACGGTGCAATACCGAACGAGTACGTGCATACGATACCAAACCACACCAAAACGGTGCAATACCGTACGAGGACATCCATACGGTACCAAACCACACCAAAACGGTGCAATACCGTGCGAGTACATCCATACGGTACCAAACCACACCAAAACGGTGCAATACCGTACGAGTACTTCGTTATGGTACCAAACCACACTAAAACGGTGCAATACCGTACGAGTACTTCGTTACGGTACAAAACCACACCAAAACGGTGCAATACCGAACGAGTACGTGCATACGATACCAAACCACACCAAAACGGTGAAATACCGTACGAGGACATCCATACGGTACCAAACCACACCAAAACGGTGCAATACCGTACGAGTACTTCGTTACGGTACAAAGCCACACCAAAACGGTACAATACCGTACGAGTACACCCATACGGTACCAAACCACCCCATAACGGCGCAATACCGTACGAGTACTTCGTTACGGTACCAACCCACACCAAAACGGTACAATACCGTACGAGTACATCCATACGGTACCAAACCACACCAAAACGGTGCAATACCGTACGAGTACTTCGTTACGGTACCAAACCACACTAAAATGGTGCAATACCGTACGAGTACATCCATACGGTACCAAACCACACCAAAACGGTGCAATACCGTACGAGTACTTCGTCACGGCACCAAACCACACTAAAATGGTGCAATACCGTACGAGTACATCCATACGGACCAAACCACACCAAAACGGTGCAATACCGTACGAGTACATCCATACGGTACCAAACCACACCAAAACGGTGCAATACTGTACGAGTACATCCATACGGCACCAAACCACACCAAAACGGTGCAATACCGAACGAGTACGTGCATACGATACCAAACCACACCAAAACGGTGCAATACCGTACGAGGACATCCATACGGTACCAAACCACACCAAAACGGTGCAATACCGTGCGAGTACATCCATACGGTACCAAACCACACCAAAACGGTGCAATACCGTACGAGTACTTCGTTAGGGTACCAAACCACACTAAAACGGTGCAATACCGTACGAGTACTTCGTTACGGTACCAAACCACACCAAAACGGTGCAATACCGAACGAGTACGTGCATACGATACCAAACCACACCAAAACGGTGAAATACCGTACGAGGACATCCATACGGTACCAAACCACACAAAAACGGTGCAATACCGTACGAGTACTTCGTTACGGTACAAAGCCACACCAAAACGGTACAATACCGTACGAGTACACCCATACGGACCAAACCACACCAAAACGGTGCAATACCATACGAGTACATCCATACGGTACCAAACCACACCAAAACGGTGCAATACTGTACGAGTACATCCATACGGCACCAAACCACACCAAAACGGTGCAATACCGAACGAGTACGTGCATACGATACCAAACCACACCAAAACGGTGCAATACCGTACGAGGACATCCATACGGTACCAAACCACACCAAAACGGTGCAATACCGTACGAGTACTTCGTTATTGTACCAAACCACACTAAAACGGTGCAATACCGTACGAGTACTTCGTTACGGTACCAAACCACACCAAAACGGTGCAATACCGAACGAGTACGTGCATACGATACCAAACCACACCAAAACGGTGCAATACCGTACGAGTACACCCATACGGTACCAAACCACCCCATAACGGCGCAATACCGTACGAGTACTTCGTTACGGTACCAACCCACACCAAAACGGTACAATACCGTACGAGTACATCCATACGGTACCAAACCACACCAAAACGGTGCAATACCGTACGAGTACTTCGTTACGGTACCAAACCACACCAAAACGGTACAATACCGTACGAGTACATCCATACGGTACCAAACCACACCAAAACGGTGCAATACCGAACGAGTACTTCGTTACGGTACCAAACCACACCAAAACGGTGCAATACCGTACGAGTACATCCATACGGTACCAAACCACACCAAAACGGTGCAATACCGTACGAGTACTTCGTTACGGTACCAAACAACACCAAAACGGTACAATACCGTACGAGTACTTCGTTACGGTACCAAACCCCACCAAAACGGTACAATACCGTACGAGTACTTCGTTACGGTACCAAACCACACCAAACCGGTGCAATATCGTACGAGTACTTCGTCACGGCACCAAACCACACTAAAACGGTGCAATACCGTACGACTGCATCCATACGGTACCAAACCACACCAAAACGGTGCAATACCGTACGAGTAATTCGTTACGGTACGAAACCACACCAAAACGGTACATTACCGTACGAGTACATCCATACGGTACCAAACCACACCAAAACGGTGCAATACTGTACGAGTACATCCATACGGCACCAAACTACACCAAAACGGTGCAATACCGAACGAGTACGTGCATACGATACCAAACCACACCAAAACGGTGCAATACCGTACGAGGACATCCATACGGTACCAAACCACACCAAAACGGTGCAATACCGTACGAGTACTTCGTTACGGTACCAAACCACACCAAAATGGTACAATACCGTACGAGTACATCCATACGGTACCAAACCACACCAAAACGGTGCAATACCGTACGAGTACTTCGTTACGTACCAAACCACACCAAAACGGTGCAATACCGTACGAGTACTTCGTCACGGCACCAAACCACACTAAAATGGTGCAATACCGTACGAGTACATCCATACGGACCAAACCACACCAAAACGGTGCAATACCGTACGAGTACATCCATACGGTACCAAACCACACCAAAACGGTGCAATACTGTACGAGTACATCCATACGGCACCAAACCACACCAAAACGGTGCAATACCGAACGAGTACGTGCATACGATACCAAACCACACCAAAACGGTGCAATACCGTACGAGGACATCCATACGGTACCAAACCACACCAAAACGGTGCAATACCGTGCGAGTACATCCATACGGTACCAAACCACACCAAAACGGTGCAATACCGTACGAGTACTTCGTTATGGTACCAAACCACACTAAAACGGTGCAATACCGTACGAGTACTTCGTTACGGTACCAAACCACACCAAAACGGTGCAATACCGAACGAGTACGTGCATACGATACCAAACCACACCAAAACGGTGAAATACCGTACGAGGACATCCATACGGTACCAAACCACACCAAAACGGTGCAATACCGTACGAGTACTTCGTTACGGTACAAAGCCACACCAAAACGGTACAATACCGTACGAGTACACCCATACGGACCAAACCACACCAAAACGGTGCAATACCATACGAGTACATCCATACGGTACCAAACCACACCAAAACGGTGCAATACTGTACGAGTACATCCATACGGCACCAAACCACACCAAAACGGTGCAATACCGAACGAGTACGTGCATACGATACCAAACCACACCAAAACGGTGCAATACCGTGCGAGTACATCCATACGGTACCAAACCACACCAAAACGGTGCAATACCGTACGAGTACTTCGTTATGGTACCAAACCACACTAAAACGGTGCAATACCGTACGAGTACTTCGTTACGGTACCAAACCACACCAAAACGGTGCAATACCGAACGAGTACGTGCATACGATACCAAACCACACCAAAACGGTGAAATACCGTACGAAGACATCCATACGGTACCAAACCACACCAAAACGGTGCAATACCGTACGAGTACTTCGTTACGGTACAAAGCCACACCAAAACGGTACAATACCGTACGAGTACACCCATACGGTACCAAACCACCCCATAACGGCGCAATACCGTACGAGTACTTCGTTACGGTACCAACCCACACCAAAACGGTACAATACCGTACGAGTACATCCATACGGTACCAAACCACACCAAAACGGTGCAATACCGTACGAGTACTTCGTTACGGTACCAAACCACACCAAAACGGTACAATACCGTACGAGTACATCCATACGGTACCAAACCACACCAAAACGGTGCAATACCGAACGAGTACTTCGTTACGGTACCAAACCACACCAAAACGGTGCAATACCGTACGAGTACATCCATACGGTACCAAACCACACCAAAACGGTGCAATACCGTACGAGTACTTCGTTACGGTACCAAACCACACCAAAACGGTACAATACCGTACGAGTACTTCGTTACGGTACCAAACCACACCAAAACGGTGCAATACCGTACGAGTACTTCGTTACGGTACCAAACCACACCAAAACGGTGCAATATCGTACGAGTACTTCGTCACGGCACCAAACCACACTAAAACGGTGCAATACCGTACGACTGCATCCATACGGTACCAAACCACACCAAAACGGTGCAATACCGTACGAGTAATTCGTTACGGTACGAAACCACACCAAAACGGTACATTACCGTACGAGTACATCCATACGGTACCAAACCACACCAAAACGGTGCAATACTGTACGAGTACATCCATACGGCACCAAACTACACCAAAACGGTGCAATACCGAACGAGTACGTGCATACGATACCAAACCACACCAAAACGGTGCAATACCGTACGAGGACATCCATACGGTACCAAACCACACCAAAACGGTGCAATACCGTACGAGTACTTCGTTACGGTACCCAACCACACCAAAATGGTACAATACCGTACGAGTACATCCATACGGTACCAAACCACACCAAAACGGTGCAATACCGTACGAGTACTTCGTTACGTACCAAACCACACCAAAACGGTGCAATACCGTACGAGTACTTCGTCACGGCACCAAACCACACTAAAATGGTGCAATACCGTACGAGTACATCCATACGGACCAAACCACACCAAAACGGTGCAATACCGTACGAGTACATCCATACGGTACCAAACCACACCAAAACGGTGCAATACTGTACGAGTACATCCATACGGTACCAAACCACACCAAAACGGTGCAATACCGAACGAGTACTTCGTTACGGTACCAAACCACACCAAAACGGTGCAATACCGTACGAGTACATCCATACGGTACCAAACCACACCAAAACGGTGCAATACCGTACGAGTACTTCGTTACGGTACCAAACCACACCAAAACGGTACAATACCGTACGAGTACTTCGTTACGGTACCAAACCACACCAAAACGGTGCAATATCGTGCGAGTACTTCGTCACGGCACCAAACCACACTAAAACGGTGCAATACCGTACGACTGCATCCATACGGTACCAAACCACACCAAAACGGTGCAATACCGTACGAGTACTTCGTTACAGTACGAAACCACACCAAAACGGTACATTACCGTACGAGTACATCCATACGGTACCAAACCACACCAAAACGGTGCAATACTGTACGAGTACATCCATACGGCACCAAACCACACCAAAACGGTGCAATACCGAACGAGTACGTGCATACGATACCAAACCACACCAAAACGGTGCAATACCGTACGAGGACATCCATACGGTACCAAACCACACCAAAACGGTGCAATACCGTACGAGTACTTCGTTACGGTACCAAACCACACCAAAATGGTACAATACCGTACGAGTACATCCATACGGTACCAAACCACACCAAAATGGTGCAATACCGTACGAGTACTTCGTTACGTACCAAACCACACAAAAACGGTGCAATACCGTACGAGTACTTCGTTACGTACCAAACCACACCAAAACGGTGCAATACCGTACGAGTACTTCGTTACGTACCAAACCACACCAAAACGGTGCAATACCGTACGAGTACTTCGTCACGGCACCAAACCACACTAAAAAGGTGCAATACCGTACGAGTACATCCATACGGACCAAACCACACCAAAACGGTGCAATACCGTACGAGTACATCCATACGGCACCAAACCACACCAAAACGGTGCAATACTGTACGAGTACATCCATACGGCACCAAACCACACCAAAACGGTGCAATACCGAACGAGTACGTGCATACGATACCAAACCACACCAAAATGGTGCAATACCGTACGAGGACATCCATACGGTACCAAACCACACCAAAACGGAACAATACCGTGCGAGTACATCCATACGGTACCAAACCACACCAAAACGGTGCAATACCGTACGAGTACTTCGTTATGGTACCAAACCGCACTAAAACGGTGCAATACCGTACGAGTACTTCGTTACGGTACCAAACCACACCAAAACGGTGCAATACCGAACGAGTACGTGCATACGATACCAAACCACACCAAAACGGTGAAATACCGTACGAGGACATCCATACGGTACCAAACCACACCAAAACGGTGCAATACCGTACGAATACTTCGTTACGGTACAAAGCCACACCAAAACGGTACAATACCGTACGAGTACACCCATACAGTACCAAACCACCCCATAACGGCGCAATACCGTACGAGTACTTCGTTACGGTACCAACCCACACCAAAACGGTACAATACCGTACGAGTACATCCATACGGTACCAAACCACACCAAAACGGTGCAATACCGTACGAGTACTTCGTTACGGTACCAAACCACACCAAAACGGTACAATACCGTACGAGTACATCCATACGGTACCAAACCACACCAAAACGGTGCAATACCGAACGAGTACTTCGTTACGGTACCAAACCACACCAAAACGGTGCAATACCGTACGAGTACATCCATACGGTACCAAACCACACCAAAACGGTGCAATACCGTACGAGTACTTCGTTACGGTACCAAACCACACCAAAACGGTACAATACCGTACGAGTACTTCGTTACGGTACCAAACCACACCAAAACGGTGCAATACCGTACGAGTACTTCGTCACGGCACCAAACCACACTAAAACGGTGCAATACCGTACGACTGCATCCATACGGTACCAAACCACACCAAAACGGTGCAATACCGTACGAGTACTTCGTTACGGTACGAAACCACACCAAAACGGTACATTACCATACGAGTACATCCATACGGTACCAAACCACACCAAAACGGTGCAATACCGTACGAGTACATCCATACGGTACCAAACCACACCAAAACGGTGCAATACCGTACGAGTACATCCATACGGCACCAAACCACACCAAAACGGTGCAATACCGTACGAGTACTTCGTTACGGTACCAAACCACACCAAAACGGTACAATACCGTACGAGTACTTCGTTACGGTACCAAACCACACAAAAACGGTGCAATATCGTGCGAGTACTTCGTCACGGCACCAAACCACACTAAAACGGTGCAATACCGTACGACTGCATCCATACGGTACCAAACCACACCAAAACGGTGCAATACCGTACGAGTACTTCGTTACGGTACGAAACCACACCAAAACGGTACATTACCGTACGAGTACATCCATACGGTACCAAACCACACCAAAACGGTGCAATACTGTACGAGTACATCCATACGGCACCAAACCACACCAAAACGGTGCAATACCGAACGAGTACGTGCATACGATACCAAACCACACCAAAACGGTGCAATACCGTACGAGGACATCCATACGGTACCAAACCACACCAAAACGGTGCAATACCGTACGAGTACTTCGTTACGGTACCAAACCACACCAAAATGGTACAATACCGTACGAGTACATCCATACGGTACCAAACCACACCAAAACGGTGCAATACCGTACGACTACTTCGTTACGTACCAAACCACACCAAAACGGTGCAATACCGTACGAGTACTTCGTTACGTACCAAACCACACCAAAACGGTGCAATACCGTACGAGTACTTCGTCACGGCACCAAACCACAGTAAAAAGGTGCAATACCGTACGAGTACATCCATACGGACCAAACCACACCAAAACGGTGCAATACCGTACGAGTACATCCATACGGTACCAAACCACACCAAAACGGTGCAATACTGTACGAGTACATCCATACGGCACCAAACCACACCAAAACGGTGCAATACCGAACGAGTACGTGCATACGATACCAAACCACACCAAAATGGTGCAATACCGTACGAGGACATCCATACGGTACCAAACCACACCAAAACGGTGAAATACCGTGCGAGTACATCCATACGGTACCAAACCACACCAAAACGGTGCAATACCGTACGAGTACTTCGTTATGGTACCAAACCACACTAAAACGGTGCAATACCGTACGAGTACTTCGTTACGGTACCAAACCACACCAAAACGGTGCAATACCGTTCGAGTACATCCATACGGAACCAAACCACACCAAAACGGTGCAATACCGAACGAGTACGTGCATACGATACCAAACCACACCAAAACGGTGCTTTACCGTACGAGGACATCCATACGGTACCAAACCACACCAACACGGTGCAATACCGTACGAGTACTTCGTTACGGTACAAAGCCACACCAAAACGGTACAATACCGTACGAGTACACCCATACGGTACCAAACCACCCCATAACGGCGCAATACCGTACGAGTACTTCGTTACGGTACCAACCCACACCAAAACGGTACAATACCGTACGAGTACATCCATACGGTACCAAACCACACCAAAACGGTGCAATACTGTACGAGTACTTCGTTACGGTACCAAACCACACCAAAACGGTACAATACCGTACGACTGCATCCATACGGTACCAAACCACACCAAAACGGTGCAATACCGTACGAGTACTTCGTTACGGTACGAAACCACACCAAAACGGTACATTACCGTACGAGTACATCCATACGGTACCAAACCACACCAAAACGGTGCAATACTGTACGAGTACATCCATACGGCACCAAACCACACCAAAACGGTGCAATACCGAACGAGTACGTGCATACGATACCAAACCACACCAAAACGGTGCAATACCGTACGAGGACATCCATACGGTACCAAACCACACCAAAACGGTGCAATACCGTACGAGTACTTCGTTACGGTACCAAACCACACCAAAATGGTACAATACCGTACGAGTACATCCATACGGTACCAAACCACACCAAAACGGTGCAATACCGTACGACTACTTCGTTACGTACCAAACCACACCAAAACGGTGCAATACCGTACGAGTACTTCGTTACGTACCAAACCACACCAAAACGGTGCAATACCGTACGAGTACTTCGTCACGGCACCAAACCACAGTAAAAAGGTGCAATACCGTACGAGTACATCCATACGGACCAAACCACACCAAAACGGTGCAATACCGTACGAGTACATCCATACGGTACCAAACCACACCAAAACGGTGCAATACCGTGCGAGTACATCCATACGGTACCAAACCACACCAAAACGGTGCAATACCGTACGAGTAATTCGTTATGGTACCAAACCACACTAAAACGGTGCAATACCGTACGAGTACTTCGTTACGGTACCAAACCACACCAAAACGGTGCAATACCGTACGAGTACATCCATACGGTACCAAACCACACCAAAACGGTGCAATACCGTACGAGTACATCCATACGGCACCAAACCACACCAAAACGGTGCAATACCGAACGAGGACGTGCATACGATACCAAACCACACCAAAACGGTGCAATACCGTACGAGGACATCCATACGGTACCAAACCACACCAAAACGGTGCAATACCGTACGAGTACTTCGTTACGGTACCAAACCACACCAAAACGGTACAATACCGTACGAGTACTTCGTTACGGTACCAAACCACACCAAAACGGTGCAATACCGTACGAGTACTTCGTCACGGCACCAAACCACACTAAAACGGTGCAATACCGTACGACTACATCCAGACGGTACCAAACCACACCAAAACGGTGCAATACCGTACGAGTACTTCGTTACGGTACGAAACCACACCAAAACGGTACAATACCGTACGAGTACATCCATACGGACCAAACCACACCAAAACGGTACAATACCGTACGAGTACATCCATACGGTACCAAACCACACCAAAACGGTGCAATACCGTTCGAGTACTTCGTTACGGTACCAAACCACACTAAAACGGTGCAATACCGTACGAGTACTTCGTTACGGTACCAAACCACACCAAAACGGTGCAATACCGTACGAGTACATCCATACGGTACCAAACCACACCAAAACGGTGCAATACCGTACGAGTACATCCATACGGCACCAAACCACACCAAAACGGTGCAATACCGAACGAGTACGTGCATACGATACCAAACCACACCAAAACGGTGCAATACCGTACGAGGACATCCATACGGTACCAAACCACACCAAAACGGTGCAATACCGTACGAGTACTTCGTTACGGTACCAAACCACACCAAAATGGTACAATACCGTACGAGTACATCCATACGGTACCAAACCACACCAAAACGGTGCAATACCGTACGACTACTTCGTTACGTACCAAACCACACCAAAACGGTGCAATACCGTACGAGTACTTCGTTACGTACCAAACCACACCAAAACAGTGCAATACCGTACGAGTACTTCGTCACGGCACCAAACCACACTAAAAAGGTGCAATACCGTACGAGTACATCCATACGGACCAAACCACACCAAAACGGTGCAATACCGTACGAGTACATCCATACGGTACCAAACCACACCAAAACGGTGCAATACTGTACGAGTACATCCATACGGCACCAAACCACACCAAAACGGTGCAATACCGAACGAGTACGTGCATACGATACCAAACCACACCAAAATGGTGCAATACCGTACGAGGACATCCATACGGTACCAAACCACACCAAAACGGTGAAATACCGTGCGAGTACATCCATACGGTACCAAACCACACCAAAACGGTGCAATACCGTACGAGTACTTCGTTATGGTACCAAACCACACCAAAACGGTGCAATACCGTACGAGTACTTCGTTACGGTAGCAAACCACACCAAAACGGTGCAATACCGTTCGAGTACATCCATACGGCACCAAACCACACCAAAACGGTGCAATACCGAACGAGTACGTGCATACGATACCAAACCACACCAAAACGGTGCAATACCGTACGAGGACATCCATACGGTACCAAACCACACCAAAACGGTGCAATACCGTACGAGTACTTCGTTACGGTACAAAGCCACACCAAAACGGTACAATACCGTACGAGTACACCCATACGGTACCAAACCACCCCATAACGGCGCAATACCGTACGAGTACTTCGTTACGGTACCAACCCACACCAAAACGGTACAATACCGTACGAGTACATCCATACGGTACCAAACCACACCAAAACGGTGCAATACCGTACGAGTACTTCGTTACGGTACCAAACCACACCAAAACGGTACAATACCGTACGAGTACATCCATACGGTACCAAACCACACCAAAACGGTGCAATACCGAACGAGTACTTCGTTACGGTACCAAACCACACCAAAACGGTGCAATACCGTACGAGTACATCCATACGGTACCAAACCACACCAAAACGGTGCAATACCGTACGAGTACTTCGTTACGGTACCAAACCACACCAAAACGGTACAATACCGTACGAGTACTTCGTTACGGTACCAAACCACACCAAAACGGTGCAATACCGTACGAGTACTTCGTCACGGCACCAAACCACACTAAAACGGTGCAATACCGTACAACTGCATCCATACGGTACCAAACCACTCCAAAACGGTGCAATACCGTACGAGTACTTCGTTACGGTACGAAACCACACCAAAACGGTACATTACCATACGAGTACATCCATACGGTACCAAACCACACCAAAACGGTGCAATACCGTACGAGTACATCCATACGGTACCAAACCACACCAAAACGGTGCAATACCGTACGAGTACATCCATACGGCACCAAACCACACCAAAACGGTGCAATACCGTACGAGTACTTCGTTACGGTACCAAACCACACCAAAACGGTACAATACCGTACGAGTACTTCGTTACGGTACCAAACCAAACCAAAACGGTGCAATATCGTGCGAGTACTTCGTCACGGCACCAAACCACACTAAAACGGTGCAATACCGTACGACTGCATCCATACGGTACCAAACCACACCAAAACGGTGCAATACCGTACGAGTACTTCGTTACGGTACGAAACCACACCAAAACGGTACATTACCGTACGAGTACATCCATACGGTACCAAACCACACAAAAACGGTGCAATACTGTACGAGTACATCCATACGGCACCAAACCACACCAAAACGGTGCAATACCGAACGAGTACGTGCATACGATACCAAACCACACCAAAACGGTGCAATACCGTACGAGGACATCCATACGGTACCAAACCACACCAAAACGGTGCAATACCGTACGAGTACTTTGTTACGGTACCAAACCACACCAAAATGGTACAATACCGTACGAGTACATCCATACGGTACCAAACCACACCAAAATGGGGCAATACCGTACGAGTACTTCGTTACGTACCAAACCACACCAAAACGGTGCAATACCGTACGAGTACTTCGTTACGTACCAAACCACACCAAAACGGTGCAATACCGTACGAGTACTTCGTCACGGCACCAAACCACACTAAAAAGGTGCAATACCGTACGAGTACATCCATACGGACCAAACCACACCAAAACGGTGCAATACCGTACGAGTACATCCATACGGTACCAAACCACACCAAAACGGTGCAATACCGTACGAGTACATCCATACGGCACCAAACCACACCAAAACGGTGCAATACCGTACGAGTACTTCGTTACGGTACCAAACCACACCAAAATGGTACAATACCGTACGAGTACATCCATACGGTACCAAACCACACCAAAACGGTGCAATACCGTACGACTACTTCGTTACGTACCAAACCACACCAAAACGGTGCAATACCGTACGAGTACTTCGTCACGGCACCAAACCACACTAAAAAGGTGCAATACCGTACGAGTACATCCATACGGTACCAAACCACACCAAAACGGTGCAATACCGTACGAGTACTTCGTTACGGTACCAAACCACACCAAAACGGTACAATACCGTACGAGTACATCCATACGGTACCAAACCACACCAAAACGGTGCAATACCGAACGAGTACTTCGTTACGGTACCAAACCACACCAAAACGGTGCAATACCGTACGAGTACATCCATACGGTACCAAACCACGCCGAAACGGTGCAATACCGTACGAGTACTTCGTTACGGTACCAAACCACACAAAAACGGTACAATAACGTACGAGTACATCCATACGGTACCAAACCACACCAAAACGGTGCAATACCGTACGAGTACTTCGTCACGGCACCAAACCACACTAAAACGGTGCAATACCGTACGAGTACATCCATACGGTACCAAACCACACCAAAACGGTGCAATACCGTACGAGTACTTCGTTACGGTACCAAGCCACACCAAAACGGTACAATACCGTACGAGTACATCCATACGGACCAAACCACCCCACAACGGTGCAATACCGTATGAGTACATCCATACGGTACCAAACCACACCAAAACGGTGCAATATCGAACGAGTACGTGCATACGATACCAAACCACACCAAAACGGTGCAATACCGTACGAGGACATCCATACGGTACCAAACCACACCAAAACGGTGCAATACCGTGCGAGTACATCCATACGGTACCAAACCACACCAAAACGGTGCAATACCGTACGAGTAATTCGTTATGGTACCAAACCACACTAAAACGGTGCAATACCGTACGAGTACTTCGTTACGGTACCAAACCACACCAAAACGGTGCAATACCGTACGAGTACATCCATACGGTACCAAACCACACCAAAACGGTGCAATACCGTACGAGTACATCCATACGGCACCAAACCACACCAAAACGGTGCAATACCGAACGAGGACGTGCATACGATACCAAACCACACCAAAACGGTGCAATACCGTACGAGGACATCCATACGGTACCAAACCACACCAAAACGGTGCAATACCGTACGAGTACTTCGTTACGGTACCAAACCACACCAAAACGGTACAATACCGTACGAGTACTTCGTTACGGTACCAAACCACACCAAAACGGTGCAATACCGTACGAGTACTTCGTCACGGCACCAAACCACACTAAAACGGTGCAATACCGTACGACTACATCCATACGGTACCAAACCACACCAAAACGGTGCAATACCGTACGAGTACTTCGTTACGGTACGAAACCACACCAAAACGGTACAATACCGTACGAGTACATCCATACGGTACCAAACCACACCAAAACGGTGCAATACCGTACGAGTACTTCGTTACGGTACCAAACGACACCAAAACGGTGCAATACCGTACGAGTACTTCGTCACGGCACCAAACCACACTAAAATGGTGCAATACCGTACGAGTACATCCATACGGTACCAAACCACACCAAAACGGTGCAATACCGAACGAGTACTTCGTTACAGTACCAAACCACACCAAAATGGTGCAATACCGTACGAGTACTTCGTTACGGTACCCAACCACACCAAAACGGTACAATACCGTACGAGTACTTCGTTACGGTACCAAACCACACCAAAACGGTACAATACCGTACGAGTACTTCGTTACGGTAGCAAACCACACCAAAACGGTGCAATACCGTACGAGTACTTCGTTACGGTACCAAACCACACCAAAACGGTACAATACCGTACGAGTACATCCATACGGTACCACACCACACCAAAACGGTGCAATACCGTACGAGTACTTCGTTACGGTACCAAACCACACCAAAACGGTACAATACCGTACGAGTACATCCATACGGTACCAAACCACACCAAAACGGTGCAATACCGTTCGAGTACTTCGTTACGGTACCAAACCACACCAAAACGGTACAATACCGTACGAGTACTTCGTTACGGTACCAAACCACACCAAAACGGTACAATACCGTACGAGTACTTCGTTACGTTACCAAACCACACCAAAACGGTGCAATACCGTACGAGTACATCCATACGGTACCAAACCACACCAAAACGGTGCAATACCGTACGAGTACATCCATACGGTACCAAACCACACCAAAACGGTGCAATACCGTACGAGTACATCCATACGGCACCAAACCACACCAAAACCGTGCAATACCGAACGAGTACGTGCATACGATACCAAACCACACCAAAACGGTGCAATACCGTACGAGGACATCCATACGGTACCAAACCACACCAAAACGGTGCAATACCGTACGAGTACTTCGTTACGGTACCCAACCACACCCAAACGGTACAATACCGTACGAGTACTTCGTTACGGTACCAAACCACACCAAAATGGTACAATACCGTACGAGTACTTCGTTACGGTAGCAAACCACACCAAAACGGTGCAATACCATACGAGTACATCCATACGGTACCAAACCACACCAAAACGGTGCAATACCGTACGAGTACTTCGTTACGGTACCAAACCACACCAAAACGGTACAATACCGTACGAGTACATCCATACGGTACCAAACCACACCAAAATGGTGCAATACCGTACGAGTACTTCGTTACGGTACCCAACCACACCAAAACGGTACAATACCGTACGAGTACTTCGTTACGGTAGCAAACCACACCAAAACGGTGCAATACCGTACGAGTACATCCATACGGTACCAAACCACACCAAAACGGTGCAATACCGTACCAGTACATCCATACGGCACCAAACCACACTAAAACGGTGCAATACCGAACGAGTACGTGCATACGATACCAAACCACACCAAAACGGTGCAATACCGTACGAGGACATCCATACGGTACCAAACCACACCAAAACGGTGCCATACCGTACGAGTACTTCGTTACGGTACAAAGCCACACCAAAACGGTACAATACCGTACGAGTACATCCATACGGTACCAAACCACCCCATAACGGCGCAATACCGTACGAGTACTTCGTTACGGTACCAAACCACACCAAAACGGTACAATACCGTACGAGTACATCCATACGGTACCAAACCACACCAAAACGGTGCAATACCGTAAGACTACTTCGTTACGGTACCTAACCACACCAAAACGGTGCAATACCGTACGAGTACTTCGTTACGGTACCAAACCACACCAAAACGGTACAATACCGTACGAGTACATCCATACGGTACCACACCACACCAAAACGGTGCAATACCGTACGAGTACTTCGTTACGGTACCAAACCACACAAAAACGGTACAATACCGTACGAGTACATCCATACGGTACCAAACCACACCAAAACGGTGCAATACCGTTCGAGTACTTCGTTACGGTACCAAACCACACCAAAACGGTACAATACCGTACGAGTACTTCGTTACGTTACCAAACCACACCAAAACGGTGCAATACCGTACGAGTACATCCATACGGTACCAAACCACACCAAAACGGTGCAATACCGTACGAGTACATCCATACGGTACCAAACCACACCAAAACGGTGCAATACCGTACGAGTACATCCATACGGCACCAAACCACACCAAAACCGTGCAATACCGAACGAGTACGTGCATACGATACCAAACCACACCAAAACGGTGCAATACCGTACGAGTACTTCGTTACGGTACCAAACCACACCAAAACGGTGCAATACCGTACGAGTACTTCGTTACGGTACCAAACCACCCAAAAACGGTGCAATACCGTACGAGTACTTCCATACGGTACCAAACCACACCAAAACGGTGCAATACCGTATGAGGACATCCATACGGAACCAAACCACACCAAAACGGTGCAATACCGTACGAGTACTTCGTTACGGTACCAAACCCCACCAAAACGGTGCAATACCGTACGAGTACTTCGTTAGGGTACCAAACCACACCAAAACGGTACAATACCGTACGAGTACATCCATACGGTACCAAACCACACCAAAACGGTGCAATACCGTACGAGTACTTCGTTACGGTACCAAACCACACCAAAACGGTACAATACCGTACGAGTACTTCGTTACGGTACCAAACCACACCTAAACGGTGCAATACCGTACGAGTACATCCATACGGTACCAAACCACACCAAAACGGTGCAATACCGTACGAGTACTTCGTTACGGTACCAAACCACACCAAAACGGTGCAATACCGTACGAGTACTTCGTTACGGTACCAAACCACACCAAAACGGTACAATACCGTACGGAAACATCCATACGGTACCAAACCACACCAAAACGGTGCAATACTGTACGAGTACTTCGTTACGGTACCAAACCACACCAAAACGGTGCAATACCGTACGAGTACTTCGTTACGGTACCAAACCACACCAAAACGGTACAATACCGTACGAGTACATCCATACGGTACCAAACCACATCAAAACGGTGCAATACCGTACGAGTACTTCGTTACGGTACCAAACCACACCAAAACAGTACAATACCGTTCGAGTACATCCATACGGTACCAAACCACACCAAAACGGTGCAATACCGTACGAGTACTTCGTTAGGGTTCCAAACCACACCAAAACGGTGCAATACCGTACGAGTACTTCGTTACGGTACCAAACCACCCCAAAACGGTGCAATACCGTACGAGTACATACATACGGTACCAAACCACACCAAAACGGTGCAATACCGTACGAGGACATCCATACGGAACCAAACCACACCAAAACGGTGCAATACCGTACGAGTACTTCGTTACGGTACCAAACCACACCAAAACGGTGCAATACCGTACGAGTACTTCGTTACGGTACCAAACCACACCAAAACGGTACAATACCGTACGAGTACATCCATACGGTACCAAACCACACCAAAACGGTGCAATACCGTACGAGTACTTCGTTACGGTAACAAACCATACCAAAACGGTACAATACCGTACGAGTACATCCATACGGTACCAAACCACACCAAAACGGTGCAATACCGTACGAGTACTTCGTTACGGTACCAAACCACACCTAAACGGTGCAATACCGTACGAGTACATCCATACGGTACCAAACAACACCAAAACGGTGCAATACCGTACGAGTACTTCGTTACGGTACCAAACCACACCAAAACAGTGCAATACCGTACGAGTACTTCGTTACGGTACCAAACCACACCAAAACGGTACAATACCGTACGAGAACTTCGTCACGGCACCAAACCACACTAAAACAGTGCAATACCATACGAGTACATCCATACGGTACCAAACCACACCAAAACGGTACAATACCGTACGAGTACATCCATACGGTACCAAACTACACCAAAACGGTGCAATACCGTAAGACTACTTCGTTACGGTACCTAACCACACCAAAACGGTGCAATACCGTACGAGTACTTCGTTACGGTACCAAACCACACCAAAACGGTACAATACCGTACGAGTACTTCGTTACGGTACCAAACCACACCAAAACGGTGCAATACCGTACGATTACTTCGTTACGGTACAAAACCACACCAAAACCGTACAATACCGTACGAGTACATCCATACGGTACCAAACCACACCAAAACGGTGCAATTCCGTAAGACTACTTCGTTACGGTACCTAACCACACCAAAACGGTGCAATACCGTACGAGTACTTCGTTACGGTACCAAACCACACCAAAACGGTACAATACCGTACGAGTACTTCGTTACGGTACCAAACCACACCAAAACGGTGCAATACCGTACGATTACTTCGTTACGGTACCAAACCACACCAAAACCGTACAATACCGTACGAGTACATCCATACGGTACCAAACCTCACCAAAACGGTGCAATACCGTGCGAGTACTTCGTTACGGTACCAAACTACACCAAAACGGTACAATACCGTACGAGTACATCCATACGGTACCAAACCACACCAAAACGGTGCAATACCGTCCGAGTACTTCGTTACGGTACCAAACCACACCAAAATGGTGCAATACCGTACGAGTACATCCATACGGTACAAAACCACACAAAAACGGTTCAATACCGTACGAGTACATCCATACGGCACCAAACCACACCAAAACGGTGCAATACCGTACGAGTACTTCGTTACGGTACCAAACCACACCAGAACGGTGCAATACCGTACGAGTACTTCGTTACGGTACCAAACCACACCAAAACCGTACAATACCGTACGAGTACATCCATACGGTACCAAACCTCACAAAACGGTGCAATACCGTGCGAGTACTTCGTTACGGTACCAAACTACACCAAAACGGTACAATACTGTACGAGTACATCCATACGGTACCAAACCACCCCAAAACGGTGCAATACCGTACGAGTACTTCGTTACGGTACCAAACCACACCAAAACGGTGCAATACCGTACGAGTACATCCATACGGTACAAAACCACACCAAAACGGTTCAATACCGTACGAGTACATACATATGGCACCAAACCACACCAAAACGGTGCAATACCGTACGAGTACTTCGTTACGGTACCAAACCACACCAAAACGGTACAATACCGTACGAGTACTTCGTTACGGTACCAAACCACACCAAAACGGTGCAATACCGTACGAGTACATCCATACGGTACCAAACCACACCAAAATGGTGCAATACCGTACGAGTACTTCGTTACGGTACCAAACCACACCAAAACGGTACAATACCGTACGAGTACTTCGTTACGGTACCAAACCACACCAAAACGGTACAATACCGTACGAGTACTTCGTTACGGTACCAAACCACACCAAAACGGTGCAATACCGTACGAGTACATCCATACGGTACCAAACCACACCAAAACGGTGCAATACCGTACGAGTACTTCGTCACGGCACCAAACCACACTAAAACGGTGCAATACCGTACGAGTACATCCATACGGTACAAAACCACACCAAAACGGTTCAATACCGTACGAGTACATACATATGGCACCAAACCACACCAAAACGGTGCAATACCGTACGAGTACTTCGTTACGGTACCAAACCACACCAAAACGGTACAATACCGTACGAGTACTTCGTTACGGTACCAAACCACACCAAAACGGTGCAATACCGTACGAGTACATCCATACGGTACCAAACCACACCAAAATGGTGCAATACCGTACGAGTACTTCGTTACGGTACCAAACCACACCAAAACGGTACAATACCGTACGAGTACTTCGTTACGGTACCAAACCACACCAAAACGGTGCAATACCGTACGAGTACATCCATACGGTACCAAACCACACCAAAACGGTGCAATACCGTACGAGTACTTCGTTACGGTACCAAACCACACCAAAACGGTGCAATACCGTACGAGTACTTCGTTACGGTACCAAACCACACCAAAACGGTACAATACCGTACGAGTACATCCATACGGTACCAAACCACACCAAAACGGTGCAATACCGTACGAGTACTTCGTTACGGTACCAAACCACACCAAAACGGTGCAATACCGTACTAGAACTTCGTCACGGCACCAAACCACACTAAAACGGTGCAATACCGTACGAGTACATCCATACGGTACCAAACCACACCAAAACGGTGCAATACCGTACGAGTACTTCGTTACGGTACCAAACCACACCAAAACGGTGCAATACCATACGAGTACTTCGTTACGGTACCAAACCACACCAAAACGGGGCAATACCGTACGAGTACATCCATACGGTACCAAACCACACTAAAACGGTACAATACCGTACGAGTACATCCATACGGCACAAAATCACACAAAAATTGTGCAATACCGTACGAGTACGTGCATACGATACCAAACCACACCAAAACGGTGCAATACCGTACGAGGACATCCATACGGTACCAAACCACACCAAAACGGTGCAATACCGTACGAGTACTTCGTTACGGTACCAAACCACACCAAAACCGTACAATACCATACGAGTACATCCATACGGTACCAAACCACACCAAAACGGTGCAATACCGTACGAGTACTTCGTTACGGTACCAAACCTCACCAAAACGGTGCAATACCGTACGAGTACTTCGTTACGGTACCAAACCTCACCAAAACGGTACAATGCCGTACGAGTACATCCATACGGTTCCAAACCACACCAAAACGGTGCAATACCGTACGATTACTTCGTTACGGTACCAAACCATACCAAAACGGTACAATACCGTACGAGTACATCCATACGGTACCAAACCACACCAAAACGGTGCAATACCGTACAAGTACTTCGTTACGGTACCAAACCACACCAAAACGGTGCAATACCGTAGGAGTACATCCATACGGTACCAAACCACACCAAAACGGTGCAATACCGTACGAGTACTTCGTTACGGTACCAAACCACACCAAAACGGTACAATACCGTACGAGTACTTCGTTACGGTACCAAACCACACCAAAATGGTGCAATACCGTACGAGTACATCCATACCGTACCAAACCACACCAAAACGGTGCAATACCGTACGAGTACTTCGTTATGGTACCAAACCACACCAAAACGGTACAATACCGTACGAGTACTTCGTTACGGTACCAAACCACACCAAAACGGTGCAATAGCGTACGAGTACATCCATACGGTACCAAACCACACCAAAACGGTGCAATACCGTACGAGTACTTCGTTACGGTACCAAACCACACCAAAACGGTGCAATACCGTACGAGTACTTCGTTACGGTACCAAACCACACCAAAACGGTACAATACCGTACGAGTACATCCATACGGTACCAAACCACACCAAAACGGTGCAATACCGTAGGAGTACTTCGTTACGGTACCAAACCACACCAAAACAGTACAATACCGTACGAGTACATCCATACGGTACCAAACCACACCAAAACGGTGCAATACCGTACGAGTACTTCGTTACGGTACCAAACCACACCAAAACGGTGCAATACCGTACGAGTACTTCGTTACGGTACCAAACCACACCAAAACGGTACAATACCGTACGAGTACATCCATACGGTACCAAACCACACCAAAACGGTGCAATACCGTACGAGTACTTCGTTACGGTACCAAACCACACCAAAACGGTGCAATACTGTAGGAGTACTTCGTTACGGTACCAAACCACACCAAAACGGGACAATACCGTACGAGTACATCCATACGGTACCACACCACACCAAAACGGTGCAATACCGTACGAGTACTTCGTTACGGTACCAAACCACACCAAAACGGGGCAATACCGTCCGAGTACATCCATACGGTACCAAACCACACCAAAACGGTGCAATACCGTACGAGTACTTCGTTACGGTACCAAACCACACCAAAACGGTGCAATACCGTACGAGTACTTTGTTACGGTAGCAAACCACACCAAAACGGTGCAATACCGTGCGAGTACATCCATACGGTACCAAACCACACCAAAACGGTGCAATACCGTACGAGTACTTCGTTACGGTACAAAACCACACCAAAACGGTGCAATACCGTACGAGTACATCCATACGGTACCAAACCACTCCAAAACGGTTTAATACCGTACGAGTACATCCATACGGCACCAAACCACACCAAAACGGTGCAATACCGTACGAGTACTTCGTTACGGTACCAAACCACACCAAAACGGTGCAATACCGTACGAGTACATCATACGGTACCAAACCACACCAAAACGGTGCAATACCGTACGAGTACTTCGTTACGGTACCAAACCACACCAAAACGGTGCAATACCGTACGAGTACTTCGTTATGGTACCAAACCACACCAAAACGGTACAATACCGTACGAGAACTTCGTCACGGCACCAAACCACACTAAAACGGTGCAATACCGTACGAGTACATCCATACGGTACCAAACCACACCAAAACGGTGCAATACCGTACGAGTACTTCGTTACGGTACCAAACCACACCAAAACGGTTCAATACCGTACGAGTACATCCATACGGTACCAAACGACACCAAAACGGTGCAATACCGTACGAGTACTTCGTTACGGTACCAAACCACACCAAAACGGTACAATACCGTACGAGTACATCCATACGGTACCAAACCACACCAAAACGGTGCAATACCGTACGAGTACTTCGTCACGGTACCAAACCACACCAAAACGGTGCAATAACGTACGAGTACTTCGTTACGGTATCAAACCACACCAAAACGGTGCAATACGGTACGAGTACTTCGTTACGGTACCAAACCACACCAAACCGGTACAATACCGTACGAGTACATCCATACGGTACCAAACCACACCAAAACGGTGCAATACCGTACGAGTACTTTGTTACGGTAGCAAACCACACCAAAACGGTGCAATACCGTGCGAGTACATCCATACGGTACCAAACCACACCAAAACGGTGCAATACCGTACGAGTACTTCGTTACGGTACAAAACCACACCAAAACGGTGCAATACCGTACGAGTACATCATACGGTACCAAACCACACCAAAACGGTGCAATACCGTACGAGTACTTCGTTACGGTACCAAACCACACCAAAACGGTGCAATACCGTACGAGTACTTCGTCACGGTACCAAACCACACCAAAACGGTGCAATAACGTACGAGTACTTCGTTACGGTATCAAACCACACCAAAACGGTGCAATACCGTACGAGTACTTCGTCACGGCACCAAACCACACTAAAACGGTGCAATACCGTACGACTACATCCATACGGTACCAAACCACACCAAAACGGTGCAATACCGTACGAGTACTTCGTTATGGTACCAAACCACACCAAAACGGTACAATACCGTACGAGAACTTCGTCACGGCACCAAACCACACTAAAACGGTGCAATACCGTACGAGTACATCCATACGGTACCAAACCACACCTAAACGGTGCAATACCGTACGAGTATTTCGTTACGGTACCAAACCACACCAAAACGGTTCAATACCGTACGAGTACATCCATACGGTACCAAACGACACCAAAACGGTGCAATACCGTTCGAGTACTTCGTTACGTTACCAAACCACACCAAAACGGTACAATACCGTACGAGTACATCCATACGGTACCAAACCACACCAAAACGGTGCAATACCGTACGAGTACTTCGTCACGGTACCAAACCACACCAAAACGGTGCAATAACGTACGAGTACTTCGTTACGGTATCAAACAACACCAAAACGGTGCAATACGGTACGAGTACTTCGTTACGGTACCAAACCACACCAAACCGGTACAATACCGTACGAGTACATCCATACGGTACCAAACCACACCAAAACGGTGCAATACCGTACGAGTACTTCGTTACGGTACCAAACAACACCAAAACCGTACAATACCGTACGAGTACATCCATACGGTACCAAACCACACCAAAACGGTGCAATACCGTACGAGTACTTCGTTACGGTACCAAACCACACCAAAACGGTACAATACCGTACGAGTACTTCGTTACGGTACCAAACCACACCAAAACGGTGCAATACCGTACGAGTACATCCATACGGTACCAAACCACACCAAAACGGTGCAATACCATACGAGTACTTCGTTACGGTACCAAACCACACCAAAACGGTGCAATACCGTACGAGTACTTCGTTACGGTTCCAAACCTCACCAAAACGGTACAATACCGTAAGAGTACATCCATACGGTACCAAACCACACCAAAACGGTGCAATACCGTACGATTACTTCGTTACGGTACCAAACCATACCAAAACGGTACAATACCGTACGAGTACATCCATACGGTACCAAACCACACCAAAACGGTGCAATACCGTACAAGTACTTCGTTACGGTACCAAACCACACCAAAACGGTGCAATACCGTAGGAGTACATCCATACGGTACCAAACCACACCAAAACGGTGCAATACCGTACGAGTACTTCGTTACGGTACCAAACCACACCAAAACGGTGCAATACCGTACGAGTACTTCGTGACGGTACCAAACCACACCAAAACGGTGCAATACCGTACGAGTACATCCATACGGTACCAGACCACACCAAAACGGTGCAATACCGTACGAGTACATCCATACGGTACCAAACCACACCAAAACGGTGCAATACAGTACGAGTACTTCGTTACGGTACCAAACCACACCAAAACGGTACAATACCGTACGAGTACTTCGTTACGGTACCAAACCACACCAAAACGGTGCAATACCGTACGAGTACATCCATACGGTACCTAACCACACCAAAACGGTGCAATACCGTACGAGTACTTCGTTACGGTACCAAACCATACCAAAACGGTACAATACAGTACGAGTACATCCATACGGTACCAAACCACACCAAAATGGTGCAATACCGTACAAGTACTTCGTTACGGTACCAAACCACACCAAAACGGTGCAATACCGTAGGAGTACATCCATACGGTACCAAACCACACCAAAACGGTGCAATACAGTACGAGTACTTCGTTACGGTACCAAACCACACCAAAACGGTACAATACCGTACGAGTACTTCGTTACGGTACCAAACCACACCAAAACGGTGCAATACCGTACGAGTACATCCATACGGTACCTAACCACACCAAAACGGTGCAATACCATACGAGTACTTCGTTACGGTACCAAACCACACCAAAACGGTTCAATACCGTACGAGTACTTCGTTACGGTACCAAACCACACCAAAACGGTGCAATACCGTACGAGTACATCCATACGGTACCAAACCACACCAAAACGGTGCAATACCGTACGAGTACATCCATACGGTACCAAACCACACCAAAACGGTGCAATACCGTACGAGTACTTCGTTACGGTACCAAACCACACCAAAACGGTACAATACCGTACGAGTACATCCATACGGTACCAAACCACACCAAAACGGTGCAATACCGTAGGAGTACTTCGTTACGGTACCTAACCACACAAAAACAGTACAATACCGTACGAGTACATCCATACGGTACCAAACCACACCAAAACGGTGCAGTACCGTACGAGTACTTCGTTACGGTACCAAACCACACCAAAACGGTACAATACCGTACGAGTACATCCATACGGTACCAAACCACACCAAAACGGTGCAATACCGTACGAGTACTTCGTTACGGTACCAAACCACACCAAAACGGTACAATACCGTAAGAGAACTTCGTCACGGCACCAAACCACACTAAAACGGTGCAATACCGTACGAGTACATCCATACGGTACCAAACCACACCAAAACGGTGCAATACCGTACGAGTACTTCGTTACGGTACCAAACCACACCAAAACGGTACAATACCGTACGAGTACATCCATACGGTACCAAACAACACCAAAACGGTGCAATACCGTACGAGTACTTCGTTACGGTACCAAACCACACCAAAACGGTACAATACCGTACGAGTACATCCATACGGTACCAAACCACACCAAAACGGTGCAATACCGTACGAGTACTTCGTCACGGTACCAAACCACACAAAAACGGTGCAATAACGTACGAGTACTTCGTTACGGTATCAAACCACACCAAAATGGTGCAATACCGTACAAGTACTTCGTTACGGTACCAAACCACACCAAAACGGTGCAATACCGTAGGAGTACATCCATACGGTACCAAACCACACCAAAACGGTGCAATACCGTACGAGTACTTCGTTACGGTACCAAACCACACCAAAACGGTGCAATACCGTACGAGTACTTCGTGACGGTACCAAACCACACCAAAACGGTGCAATACCGTACGAGTACATCCATACGGTACCAAACCACACCAAAACGGTGCAATACCGTACGAGTACATCCATACGGTACCAAACCACACCAAAACGGTGCAATACTGTACGAGTACTTCGTTACGGTACCAAACCACACCAAAACGGTGCAATACCGTACGAGTACTTCGTTACGGTACCAAACCACACCAAAACGGTACAATACCGTACGAGTACATCCATACGGTACCAAACCACACCAAAACGGTGCAATACCGTAGGAGTACTTCGTTACGGTACCAAATCACACCAAAACAGTACAATACCGTACGAGTACATCCATACGGTACCAAACCACACCAAAACGGTGCAATACCGTACGAGTACTTCGTCACGGTACCAAACCACACCAAAACGGTGCAATAACGTACGAGTACTTCGTTACGGTATCAAACCACACCAAAACGGTGCAATACCGTACAAGTACTTCGTTACGGTACCAAACCACACCAAAACGGTGCAATACCGTAGGAGTACATCCATACGGTACCAAACCACACCAAAACGGTGCAATACCGTACGAGTACTTCGTTACGGTACCAAACCACACCAAAACGGTTCAATACCGTACGAGTACTTCGTGACGGTACCAAACCACACCAAAACGGTGCAATACCGTACGAGTACATCCATACGGTACCAAACCACACCAAAACGGTGCAATACCGTACGAGTACATCCATACGGTACCAAACCACACCAAAACGGTGCAATACTGTACGAGTACTTCGTTACGGTACCAAACCACACCAAAACGGTGCAATACCGTACGAGTACTTCGTTACGGTACCAAACCACACCAAAACGGTACAATACCGTACGAGTACATCCATACGGTACCAAACCACACCAAAACGGTGCAATACCGTAGGAGTACTTCGTTACGGTACCAAATCACACCAAAACAGTACAATACCGTACGAGTACATCCATACGGTACCAAACCACACCAAAACGGTGCAATACCGTACGAGTACTTCGTTACGGTACCAAACCACACCAAAACGGTACAATACCGTACGAGTACATCCATACGGTACCAAACCACACCAAAACGGTGCAATACCGTACGAGTACTTCGTTACGGTACCAAACCACACCAAAACGGTACAATACCGTACGAGTACTTCGTTACGGTACCAAACCACACCAAAACGGTGCAATACCGTACGAGTACATCCATACGGTACCAAACCACACCAAAACGGTGCAATACCGTACGAGTACTTCGTTACGGTACCAAACCACACCAAAACGGTTCAATACCGTACGAGTACTTCGTTACGGTACCAAACCATACCAAAACGGTACAATACAGTACGAGTACATCCATACGGTACCAAACCACACCAAAACGGTGCAATACCGTACGAGTACTTCGTTACGGTACCAAACCACACCAAAACGGGGCAATACCGTACGAGTACATCCATACGGTACCAAACCACACCAAAACGGTGCAATACCGTACGAGTACTTCGTTACGGTACCAAACCATACCAAAACGGTACAATACAGTACGAGTACATCCATACGGTACCAAACCACACCAAAATGGTGCAATACCGTACAAGTACTTCGTTACGGTACCAAACCACACCAAAACGGCGCAATACCGTAGGAGTACATCCATACGGTACCAAACCACACCAAAACGGTGCAATACCGTACGAGTACTTCGTTACGGTACCAAACCACACCAAAACGGTACAATACCGTACGAGTACTTCGTTACGGTACCAAACCACACCAAAACGGTGCAATACCGTACGAGTACATCCATACGGTACCAAACCACACCAAAACGGTGCAATACCATACGAGTACTTCGTTACGGTACCAAACCACACCAAAAGGGTGCAATACCGTACGAGTACTTCGTTACGGTTCCAAACCTCACCAAAACGGTACAATACCGTACGAGTACATCCATACGGTACCAAACCACACCAAAACGGTGCAATACCATACGATTACTTCGTTACGGTACCAAACCATACCAAAACGGTACAATACCGTACGAGTACATCCATACGGTACCAAACCACACCAAAACGGTGCAATACCGTACAACTACTTCGTTACGGTACCAAACCACACCAAAACGGTGCAATACCGTAGGAGTACATCCATACGGTACCAAACCACACCAAAACGGTGCAATACAGTACGAGTACTTCGTTACAGTACCAAACCACACCAAAACGGTACAATACCGTACGAGTACTTCGTTACGGTACCAAACCACACCAAAACGGTGCAATACCGTACGAGTACATCCATACGGTACCTAACCACACCAAAACGGTGCAATACCGTACGAGTACTTCGTTACGGTACCAAACCACACCAAAACGGTTCAATACCGTACGAGTACTTCGTTACGGTACCAAACCTCACCAAAACGGTGCAATACCGTACGAGTACTTTGTTACGGTAGCAAACCACACCAAAACGGTGCAATACCGTGCGAGTACATCCATACGGTACCACACCACACCAAAACGGTGCAATACCGTACGAGTACTTCGTTACGGTACCAAACTACACCAAAACGGGGCAATACCGTCCGAGTACATCCATACGGTACCAAACCACACCAAAACGGTGCAATACCGTACGAGTACTTCGTTACGGTACCAAACCACACCAAAACGGTGCAATACCGTACGAGTACTTTGTTACGGTAGCAAACCACACCAAAACGGTGCAATACCGTGCGAGTACATCCATACGGTACCAAACCACACCAAAACGGTGCAATACCGTACGAGTACTTCGATACGGTACAAAACCACACCAAAACGGTGCAATACCGTACGAGTACATCCATACGGTACCAAACCACACCAAAACGGTGCAATACCGTACGAGTACTTCGTTACGGTACCAAACCACACCAAAACGGTTCAATACCGTACGAGTACTTCGTTACGGTACCAAACCACACCAAAACGGTTCAATACCGTACGAGTACATCCATACGGTACCAAACCACACCACAACGGTGCAATACCGTACGAGTACTTCGTTACGGTACCAAACCACACCAAAACGGTGCAATACCGTACGAGTACTTCGTTACGGTACCAAACCACACCAAAACGGTACAATACCGTACGAGTACATCCATACGGTACCAAACCACACCAAAACGGTGCAATACCGTAGGAGTACTTCGTTACGGTACCAAACCACACCAAAACAGTACAATACCGTACGAGTACATCCATACGGTACCAAACCACACCAAAACGGTGCAATACCGTACGAGTACTTCGTTACGGTACCAAACCACACCAAAACGGTACAATACCGTACGAGTACATCCATACGGTACGAAACCACACCAAAACGGTGCAATACCGTACGAGTACTTCGTTACGGTACCAAACCACACCAAAACGGTGCAATACCGTATGAGTACTTCGTTACGGTACCAAACCACACCAAAACGGAACAATGCCGTACGAGTACATCCATACGGTACCACACCACACCAAAACGGTGCAATACCGTACGAGTACTTCGTTACGGTACCAAACCACACCAAAACGGTGCAATACCGTACGAGTACTTCGTTATGGTACCAAACCACACCAAAACGGTACAATACCGTACGAGTACATCCATACTGTACCAAACCACACCAAAACGGTGCAATACCGTAGGAGTACTTCGTTACGGTACAAAACCACACCAAAACGGAACAATACCGTACGAGTACATCCATACGGTACCAAACCACACCAAAACGGTGCAATACCGTACGAGTACTTCGTTACGGTACCAAACCACACCAAAATGGTACAATACCGTACGAGTACATCCATACGGTACCAAACCACACCAAAACGGTGCAATACCGTACGAGTACTTCGTTACGGTACCAAACCACACCAGAACGGTGCAATACCGTACGAGTACTTTGTTACGGTAGCAAACCACACCAAAACGGTGCAATATCGTGCGAGTACATCCATACGGTACCAAACCACACCAAAATGGTGCAATACCGTACGAGTACTTCGTTACGGTACAAAACCACACCAAAACGGTGCAATACCGTACGAGTACATCCATACGGTACCAAACCACCCCAAAACGGTTTAATACCGTACGAGTACATCCATACGGCACCAAACCACACCAAAACGGTGCAATACCGTACGAGTACTTCGTTACGGTACAAAACCACACCAAAACGGTGCAATACCGTACGAGTACTTCGTTACGGTACCAAACCACACCAAAACGGTACAATACCGTATGAGAACTTCGTCACGGCACCAAACCACACTAAAACGGTGCAATACCGTACGAGTACATCCATACGGTACCAAACCACACCAAAACGGTGCAATACCGTACGAGTACTTCGTTACGGTACCAAACCACACCAAAACGGTACAATACCGCACGAGTACATCCATACGGTACCAAACGACACCAAAACGGTGCAATACCGTACGAGTACTTCGTTACGGTACCAAACCACACCAAAACGGTGCAATACCGTACGAGTACTTCGTTACGGTACCAAACCACACCAAAACGGTACAATACCGTACGAGTACATCCATACGGTACCAAACCACACCAAAACGGTGCAATACCGTAGGAGTACTTCGTTACGGTACCAAACCACACCAAAACAGTACAATACCGTACGAGTACATCCATACGGTACCAAACCACACCAAAACGGTGCAATACCGTACGAGTACTTCGTTACGGTACCAAACCACACCAAAACGGTACAATACCGTACGAGTACATCCATACGGTACGAAACCACACCAAAACGGTGCAATACCGTACGAGTACTTCGTTACGGTACCAAACCACACCAAAACGGTGCAATACCGTATGAGTACTTCGTTACGGTACCAAACCACACCAAAACGGAACAATGCCGTACGAGTACATCCATACGGTACCACACCACACCAAAACGGTGCAATACCGTACGAGTACTTCGTTACGGTACCAAACCACACCAAAACGGTGCAATACCGTACGAGTACTTCGTTATGGTACCAAACCACACCAAAACGGTACAATACCGTACGAGTACATCCATACTGTACCAAACCACACCAAAACGGTGCAATACCGTAGGAGTACTTCGTTACGGTACAAAACCACACCAAAACGGAACAATACCGTACGAGTACATCCATACGGTACCAAACCACACCAAAACGGTGCAATACCGTACGAGTACTTCGTTACGGTACCAAACCACACCAAAATGGTACAATACCGTACGAGTACATCCATACGGTACCAAACCACACCAAAACGGTGCAATACCGTACGAGTACTTCGTTACGGTACCAAACCACACCAGAACGGTGCAATACCGTACGACTACTTTGTTACGGTAGCAAACCACACCAAAACGGTGCAATATCGTGCGAGTACATCCATACGGTACCAAACCACACCAAAACGGTGCAATACCGTACGAGTACTTCGTTACGGTACAAAACCACACCAAAACGGTGCAATACCGTACGAGTACATCCATACGGTACCAAACCACCCCAAAACGGTTTAATACCGTACGAGTACATCCATACGGCACCAAACCACACCAAAACGGTGCAATACCGTACGAGTACTTCGTTACGGTACAAAACCACACCAAAACGGTGCAATACCGTACGAGTACTTCGTTACGGTACCAAACCACACCAAAACGGTACAATACCGTATGAGAACTTCGTCACGGCACCAAACCACACTAAAACGGTGCAATACCGTACGAGTACATCCATACGGTACCAAACCACACCAAAACGGTGCAATACCGTACGAGTACTTCGTTACGGTACCAAACCACACCAAAACGGTACAATACCGCACGAGTACATCCATACGGTACCAAACGACACCAAAACGGTGCAATACCGTACGAGTACTTCGTTACGGTACCAAACCACACCAAAACGGTACAATACCGTACGAGTACATCCATACGGTACCAAACCACACCAAAACGGTGCAATACCGTACGAGTACTTCGTCACGGTACCAAACCACACCAAAACGGTGCAATAACGTACGAGTACTTCGTTACGGTATCAAACCACACCAAAACGGTGCAATACGGTACAAGTACTTCGTTACGGTACCAAACCACACCAAACCGGTACAATACCGTACGAGTACATCCATACGGTACCAAACCACACCAAAACGGTGCAATACCGTACGAGTACTTCGTTACGGTACCAAACCACACCAAAACCGTACAATACCGTACGAGTACATCCATACGGTACCAAACCACACCAAAACGGTGCAATACCGTACGAGTACTTCGTTACGGTACCAAACCATACCAAAATGGTACAATACAGTACGAGTACATCCATACGGTACCAAACCACACCAAAACGGTGCAATACCGTACAAGTACTTCGTTACGGTACCAAACCACACCGAAACGGCGCAATACCGTAGGAGTACATCCATACGGTACCAAACCACACCAAAACGGTGCAATACCGTACGAGTACTTCGTTACGGTACCAAACCACACCAAAAGGGTACAATACCGTACGAGTACTTCGTTACGGTACCAAACCACACCAAAACGGTGCAATACCGTACGAGTACATCCATACGGTACCAAACCACACCAAAACGATGCAATACCATACGAGTACTTCGTTACGGTACCAAACCACACCAAAACGGTGCAATACCGTACGAGTACTTCGTTACGGTTCCAAACTCACCAAAACGGTACAATACCGTACGAGTACATCCATACGGTACCAAACCACACCAAAACGGTGCAATACCGTACGATTACTTCGTTACGGTACCAAACCATACCAAAACGGTACAATACCGTACGAGTACATCCATACGGTACCAAACCACACCAAAACGGTGCAATACCGTACGAGTACTTCGTTACGGTACCAAACCACACCAAAACGGTGCAATACCGTAGGAGTACATCCTTACGGTACCAAACAACACCAAAACGGTGCAATACCGTACGAGTACTTCGTTACGGTACCAAACCACACCAAAACGGTACAATACCGTACGAGTACTTCGTTACGGTACCAAACCACACCAAAACGGTGCAATACCGTACGAGTACATCCATACGGTACCAAACCACACCAAAACGGTGCAATACCGTACGAGTACTTCGTTACGGTACCAAACCACACCAAAACAGTACAATACCGTACGATTACATCCATACGGTACCAAACCACACCAAAACGGTTCAATACCGTACGAGTACTTCGTTACGGTACCAAACCACACCAAAACGGTGCAATACCGTACGAGTACATCCATACGGTACCAAACCACACCAAAACGGTGCAATACCGTACGAGTACATCCATACGGTACCAAACCACACCAAAACAGTGCAATACCGTATGAGTACTTCGTTACGGTACCAAACCATACCAAAACGGTGCAATACCGTACGAGTACTTCGTTACGGTACCAAACCACACCAAAACGGTACAATACCGTACGAGTACATCCATACGGTACCAAACCACACCAAAACGGTGCAATACCGTAGGAGTACTTCGTTACGGTACCAAACCACACCAAAACAGTACAATACCGTACGAGTACATCCATACGGTACCAAACCACACCAAAACGGTGCAATACCGTACGAGTACTTCGTTACGGTACCAAACCACACCAAAACGGTGCAATACCGTACGAGTACTTCGTTACGGTACCAAACCACACCAAAACGGTACAATACCGTACGAGTACATCCATACGGTACCAAACCACACCAAAACGGTGCAATACCGTACGAGTACTTCGTTACGGTACCAAACCACACCAAAACGGTGCAATACCGTATGAGTACTTCGTTACGGTACCAAACCACACCAAAACGGTACAATACCGTACGAGTACATCCATACGGTACCAAACCACACCAAAACGGTGCAATACCGTACGAGTACTTCGTTACGGTACCAAACCACACCAAAACGGTGCAATACCGTATGAGTACTTCGTTACGGTACCAAACCACACCAAAACGGAACAATGCCGTACGAGTACATCCATACGGTACCACACCACACCAAAACGGTGCAATACCGTACGAGTACTTCGTTACGGTACCAAACCACACCAAAACGGTGCAATACCGTAGGAGTACTTCGTTACGGTACCAAACCACACCAAAACGGTGCAATACCGTACGAGTACATCCATACGGTACCAAACCACACCAAAACGATGCAATACCATACGAGTACTTCGTTACGGTACCAAACCACACCAAAACGGTGCAATACCGTACGAGTACTTCGTTACGGTTCCAAACTCACCAAAACGGTACAATACCGTACGAGTACATCCATACGGTACCAAACCACACCAAAACGGTGCAATACCGTACGATTACTTCGTTACGGTACCAAACCATACCAAAACGGTACAATACCGTACGAGTACATCCATACGGTACCAAACCACACCAAAACGGTGCAATACCGTACGAGTACTTCGTTACGGTACCAAACCACACCAAAACGGTGCAATACCGTAGGAGTACATCCTTACGGTACCAAACAACACCAAAACGGTGCAATACCGTACGAGTACTTCGTTACGGTACCAAACCACACCAAAACGGTACAATACCGTACGAGTACTTCGTTACGGTACCAAACCACACCAAAACGGTGCAATACCGTACGAGTACATCCATACGGTACCAAACCACACCAAAACGGTGCAATACCGTACGAGTACTTCGTTACGGTACCAAACCACACCAAAACAGTACAATACCGTACGATTACATCCATACGGTACCAAACCACACCAAAACGGTTCAATACCGTACGAGTACTTCGTTACGGTACCAAACCACACCAAAACGGTGCAATACCGTACGAGTACATCCATACGGTACCAAACCACACCAAAACGGTGCAATACCGTACGAGTACATCCATACGGTACCAAACCACACCAAAACAGTGCAATACCGTATGAGTACTTCGTTACGGTACCAAACCATACCAAAACGGTGCAATACCGTACGAGTACTTCGTTACGGTACCAAACCACACCAAAACGGTACAATACCGTACGAGTACATCCATACGGTACCAAACCACACCAAAACGGTGCAATACCGTAGGAGTACTTCGTTACGGTACCAAACCACACCAAAACAGTACAATACCGTACGAGTACATCCATACGGTACCAAACCACACCAAAACGGTGCAATACCGTACGAGTACTTCGTTACGGTACCAAACCACACCAAAACGGTGCAATACCGTACGAGTACTTCGTTACGGTACCAAACCACACCAAAACGGTACAATACCGTACGAGTACATCCATACGGTACCAAACCACACCAAAACGGTGCAATACCGTACGAGTACTTCGTTACGGTACCAAACCACACCAAAACGGTGCAATACCGTATGAGTACTTCGTTACGGTACCAAACCACACCAAAACGGAACAATGCCGTACGAGTACATCCATACGGTACCACACCACACCAAAACGGTGCAATACCGTACGAGTACTTCGTTACGGTACCAAACCACACCAAAACGGGGCAATACCGTCCGAGTACATCCATACGGTACCAAACCACACCAAAACGGTGCAATACAGTACGAGTACTTCGTTACGGTACCAAACCACACCAAAACGGTACAATACCGTACGAGTACTTCGTTACGGTAGCAAACCACACCAAAACGGTGCAATACCGTGCGAGTACATCCATACGGTACCAAACCACACCAAAACGGTGCAATACCGTACGAGTACTTCGTTACGGTACAAAACCACACCAAAACGGTGCAATACCGTACGAGTACATCCATGCGGTACCAAACCACACCAAAACGGTTTAATACCGTAAGAGTACATCCATACGGCACCAAACCACACCAAAACGGTGCAATACCGTACGAGTACTTCGTTACGGTACCAAACCACACCAAAACGGTGCAATACCGTACGAGTACTTCGTTACGGTACCAAACCACACCAAAACGGTACAATACCGTACGAGAACTTCGTCACGGCACCAAACCACACTAAAACGGTGCAATACCGTACGAGTACATCCATACGGTACCAAACCACACCAAAACGGTGCAATACCGTACGAGTACTTCGTTACGGTACCAAACCACACCAAAACGGTACAATACCGTACGAGTACATCCATACGGTACCAAACGACACCAAAACGGATCAATACCGTACGAGTACTTCGTTACGGTACCAAACCACACCAAAACGGTACAATACCGTACGAGTACATCCATACGGTACCAAACCACACCAAAACGGTGCAATACCGTTCGAGTACTTCGTCACGGTACCAAACCACACCAAAACGGTGCAATAACGTACGAGTACTTCGTTACGGTATCAAACCACACCAAAACGGTGCAATACGGCACGAGTACTTCGTTACGGTACCAAACCACACCAAACCGGTACAATACCGTACGAGTACATCCATACGGTACCAAACCACACCAAAACGGTGCATCCCGTACGAGTACATCCATACGGTACCACACCACACCAAAACGGTGCAATACCGTACGAGTACTTCGTTACGGTACCAAACCACACCAAAACCGTACAATACCGTACGAGTACATCCATACGGTACCAAACCACACCAAAACGGTGCAATACCGTACGAGTACTTCGTTACGGTACCAAACCACACCAAAATGATGCAATACCGTACGAGAACATCCATACGGTACCAAACCACACCAAAACGGTGCAATACCGTACGAGTACATCCATACGGCACCAAACCACACCAAAACAGTGCAATACCGAACAAGTACGTGCATACGATACCAATCCACACCAAAATGGTGCAATACCGTACGAGGACATCCATACGGTACCAAACCACACCAAAACGGTGCTATACCGTACGAGTACTTCGTTACGGTACAAAGCCTCACCAACACGGTCCAATACCGTACGAGTACATCCATACGGTACCAAACCACACCAAAACGGTGCAATACCGTACGAGTACATCCATACGGCACCAAACCACACCAAAACAGTGCAATACCGAACAAGTACGTGCATACGATACCAATCCACACCAAAATGGTGCAATACCGTACGAGGACATCCATACGGTACCAAACCACACCAAAACGGTGCTATACCGTACGAGTACTTCGTTACGGTACAAAGCCTCACCAACACGGTCCAATACCGTACGAGTACATCCATACGGTACCAACCCACCCCAAAATGGGGCAATACCGTACGAGTACTTCGTTACGGTACCAAACCACACCAAAACGGTACAATACCGTACGAGTACATCCATACGGTACCGAACCACACCAAAACGGTGCAATACCGTACGAGTACTTCGTTACGGTACCAAACCACACCAAAACGGTACAATACCGTACGAGTACATCCATACGGTACCAAACCAACCCAAAACGGTGCAATACCGTACGAGTACTTCCTTACGGTACCAAACCACACCAAAACGGTACAATACCGTACGAGTACATCCATACGGTACCACACCACACCAAAACGGTGCAATACCGTACGAGTACTTCGTTACGGTACCAAACCACACCAAAACGGGGCAATACCGTCCGAGTAGATCCATACGGTACCAAACCTCACCAAAACGGTGCAATACCGTACGAGTACTTCGTTACGGTACCAAACCACACCAAAACGGTACAATACCGTACGAGTACTTCGTTACGGTACCAAACCACACCAAAACGGCGCAATACCGTACGAGTACATCCATACGGTACCAAACCACATCAAAACGGTGCATTACGGTACGAGTACATTCATACGGTACCAAACCAAACCAAAACGGTGCAATACCGTGCGAGTACATCCATACGGTACCAAACCACACCAAAACGGTGCAATACCGTACAAGTACTTCGTTACGGTACAAAACCACACCAAAACGGTTCAATACCGTACGAGTACATCCATACGGCACCAAACCACACCAAAACGGTGCAATACCGTACGAGTACATCCATACGGTACTAAACCACACCAAAACGGTGCAATACCGTACGAGTACTTCGTTACGGTACCAACCCACACCAAAACGGTACAAATCCGTACGAGAACTTCGTCACGGCACCAAACCACACTAAAACGGTGCAATACCGTACGAGTACATCCATACGGTACCAAACCACACCAAAACGGTGCAATACCGTACGAGTACTTCGTTACGGTACCAAACCACACCAAAACGGTGCAATAACGTACGAGTACTTCGTTACGGTATCAAACCACACCAAAACGGTCAAATATCGTACGAGTACTTCGTTACGGTACCAAACCACACCAAACCGGTACAATACCGTACGAGTACATCCATACGGTACGAAACCACACCAAAACGGTGCAATACCGTACGAGTACTTCGTTACGGTACCAAACCACACCAAAACAGTACAATACCGTACGAGTACATCCATACGGTACCAAACCACACCAAAACGGTGCAATACCGTACGAATACTTCGTTACGGTACCAAACCACACCAAAACGGTACAATACCGTACGAGTAAATCCATACGGTGCCACACCACACCAAAACGGTGCAATACCGTACGAGTACTTCGTTACGGTACCAAACCACACCAAAACGGTGCAATACCGTACGACTACATCCATACGGTACCAAACCACCCCAAAACGGTGCAATACCGTACGAGTACTTCGTTACGGTACCAAACCACACCAAAACGGTACAATACCGTACGAGTACATCCATACGGTACCAAACCACACCAAAACGGTGCAATACTGTAGAGTACATCCATACGGTACCAAACCACACCAAAACGGTGCAATAACGTACGAGTACTTCATTACGGTATCAAACCACACCAAAACGGTGCAATACCGTACGAGTACTTCGTTACGGTACCAAACCACACCAAACCGGTACAATACTGTACGAGTACATCCATACGGTACCAAACCACACCAAAACGGTGCAATACCGTACCAGTACTTCGTTACGGTACCAAACAACACCAAAACGGTACAATACCGTACGAGTACGTCCATACGGTACCAAACCACACCAAAACGGTGCAATACCGTACGAGTATTTCGTTACGGTACCAAACCACACCAAAACGGTGCAATAACGTACGAGTACTTCGTTACGGTATCAAACCACACCAAAACGGTTCAATACCGTACGAGTACTTCGTTACGGTACCAAATCACACCAAAACGGCACAATACCTTACGAGTACATCCATACGGTACCAAACCACCCCAAAACGGTGCAATACCGTACAAGTACTTCGTTACGGTACCAAACCACACAAAAACGATACAATACCGTACGAGTACATCCATACGGTACCAAACCACACCAAAACGGTGCAATACCGTACGAGTACTTCGTTACGGTACCAAACCACACCAAAACGGTGCAACAACGTACGAGTACTTCGTTACGGTATCAAACCACACCAAAACGGTGCAATACCGTACGAGTACTTCGTTACGGTACCAAACCACACCAAACCGGTACAATACCGTACGAGTACATCCATACGGTACCAAACCACACCAAAACGGTGCAATACCGTACGAGGACATCCATACGGTACCAAACCACACCAAAACGGTGCAATACCGTACGAGTACTTCGTTACAGTACAAAGTCACACCAAAACGGCACAATACCGTACGAGTACATCCATACGGTACAAAACCACCCCAAAACGGTGCAATACCGTACAAGTACTTCGTTACAGTACCAAACCACACCAAAACGGTACAATACCGTACGAGTACATCCATACGGTACCAAACCACCCCAAAACGGTGCAATACCTTTCGAGTACTTCGTTACGGTACCAAACCACACCAAAACGGTGCAACAACGTACGAGTACTTCGTTACGGTATCAAACCACACCAAAACGGTGCAATACCGTACGAGTACTTCGTTACGGTACCAAACCACACCAAACCGGTACAATACCGTACGAGTACATCCATACGGTACCAAACCACACCAAAACGGTACAATACCGTACGAGTACATCCATACGGTGCCACACCACACCAAAACGGTGCAATACCGTACGAGTACTTCGTTACCATACCAAACCACACCAAAACGGTGCAATACCGTACGACTACATCCATACGGTACCAAACCACCCCAAAACGGTGCAATACCGTACGAGTACTTCGTTACGGTACCAAACCACACCAAAACGGTACAATACCGTACGAGTACATCCATACGGTACCAAACCACACCAAAACGGTGCAATACTGTAGAGTACATCCATACGGTACCAAACCACACCAAAACGGTGCAATAACGTACGAGTACTTCATTACGGTATCAAACCACAACAAAACGGTGCAATACCGTACGAGTACTTCGTTACGGTACCAAACCACACAAAACCGGTACAATACTGTACGAGTACATACATACGGTACCAAACCACACCAAAACGGTGCAATACCGTACAAGTACTTCGTTACGGTACCAAACAACACCAAAATGGTACAATACCGTACGAGTACATCCATACGGTACCAAACCACAGCAAAACGGTGCAATACCGTACGAGTATTTCGTTACGGTACCAAACCACACCAAAACGGTGCAATAACGTACGAGTACTTCGTTACGGTATCAAACCACACCAAAACGGTGCAATACCGTACGAGTACTTCGTTACGGTACCAAATCACACCAAAACGGCACAATACCGTACGAGTACATCCATACGGTACCAAACCACCCCAAAACGGTGCAATACCGTACAAGTACTTCGTTACGGTACCAAACCACACCAAAACGGTACAATACCGTACGAGTACATCCATACGGTACCAAACCACACCAAAACGGTGCAATACCGTACGAGTACTTCGTTACGGTACCAAACCACACCAAAACGGTGCAACAACGTACGAGTACTTCGTTACGGTATCAAACCACACCAAAACGGTGCAATACCGTACGAGTACTTCGTTACGGTACCAAACCACACCAAACCGGTACAATACCGTACGAGTACATCCATACGGTACCAAACCACACCAAAACGGTGCAATACCGTACGAGGACATCCATACGGTACCAAACCACACCAAAACGGTGCAATACCGTACGAGTACTTCGTTACAGTACAAAGTCACGCCAAAACGGCACAATACCGTACGAGTACATCCATACGGTACCAAACCACCCCAAAACGGTGCAATACCGTACAAGTACTTCGTTACAGTACCAAACCACACCAAAACGGTACAATACCGTACGAGTACATCCATACGGTACCAAACCACCCCAAAACGGTGCAATACCATTCGAGTACTTCGTTACGGTACAAAGCCACATCAAAACGGTACAATACCGTACGAGTACATCCATACGGTACCAAACCACCCCAAAACGGTGCAATACCGTATGAGTACTTCGTTACGGTACCAAACCACACCAAAACAGTACAATACCGTACGAGTACATCCATACGGTACCAAACCACCCCAAAACGGTGCAATACCGTTCGAGTACTTCGTTACGGTACAAACCCACATCAAAACGGTACAATATCGTACGAGTACATCCATACGGTACCAAACCACCCCAAAACGGTGCAATACCGTACGAGTACATCCATACGGTACCAAACCACACCAAAACGGTGAAATACCGTACGAGTACTTCGTTACGGTACCAAACCACACCAAAACGGTGCAATACCGTACGAGTACTTCGTTACGGTACCAAACAACCCCAAAACGGTGCAATACCGTACCAGTACATCCATACGGCACCAAACCACACCAAAACGGTCCAATACCGTACGAGTACGTGCATACGATACCAAACCACACCAAAACGGTGCAATACCGTACGAGGACATCCATACGGTACCAAACCACACGAAAACGGTGCAATACCGTACGAGTACTTCGTTACAGTACAAAGTCACACCAAAACGGCACAATACCGTACGAGTACGTCCATACGGTACCAAACCTCCCCAAAACGGTGCAATACCGTACAAGTACTTCGTTACGGTACCAAACCACACCAGAACGGTACAATACCGTACGAGTAGATCCATACGGTACCAAACCACCCTAAAACTGTGCAATACCGTTCGAGTACTTCGTTACGGTACAAAGCCACACCAAAACAGTACAATACCGTACGAGTACATCCATACGGTACCAAACCACCCCAAAACGGTGCAATACCGTACGAGTACATCCATACGGTACAAAACCACACCAAAACGGTGCAATACCGTACGAGTACTTCGTTACAGTACAAAGTCACAACAAAACGGCACAATACCGTACGAGTACATCCATACGGTACCAAACCACCCCAAAACGGTGCAATACCGTACAAGTACTTCGTTACGGTACCAAACCACACCAAAACGGTACAATACCGTACGAGTACATCCATACGGTACCAAACCACCCCAAAACGGTGCAATACCGTATGAGTACTTCGTTACGGTACCAAACCACACCAAAACGGTACAATACCGTACGAGTACATCCATATGGTACCAAACCACACCAAAACTGTGCACTACCGTACAAGTACTTCGTTACGGTACCAAACCACACCAAAACGGTGCAATAACGTACGAGTACTTCGTTACGGTACCAAACCTCACCAAAACGGTACAATACCGTACGAGTACATCCATACGGTACCAAACCACACCAAAACGGTGCAATACCGTACGAGTACTTCGTTACGGTACCAAACCACACCAAAACAGTACAATACCGTACGAGTACATCCATACGGTACCAAACCACACCAAAACGGTGCAACACCGTACGAGTACTTCGTTACGGTACCAAACCACACCAAAACAGTACAATACCGTACGAGTACATCCATACGGTACCAAACCACACCAAAACGGTGCAATACCGTACGAGTACTTCGTTACGGTACCAAACCACACCAAAACGGTATAATACCGTACGAGGACATCCATACGGTACCACACCACACCAAAAAGGTGCAATACCGTACGAGTACTTCGTTACGGTACCAAACCACAACAAAACGGTACAATACCGTACGAGCAAATCCATACGGTACCAAACCACCCCAAAACGGTGCAATACCGTACGAGTACTTCGTTACGGTACCAAACCACACCAAAACGGTGCAATACCGTACGAGTACTTCGTTACGGTACCAAACCACCCCAAAACGGAGCAATACCGTACGAGTACATCCATACGGTACCAAACCACACCAAAACGGTGCAATACCGTACCAGTACATCCATACGGCACCACACCACACCACAACGATGCAATACCGTACGAGTACGTGCATACGATACCAAACCACACCAAAACGGTGCAATACCGTACGGGGACATCCATACGGTACCAAACCACACGAAAACGGTGCAATACCGTACGAGTACTTCGTTACAGTACAAAGTCACACCAAAACGGCACAATACCGTACGAGTACATCCATACGGTACCAAACCACCCCAAAACGGTGCAATACCGTACAAGTACTTCGTTACGGTACCAAACCACACCAAAACGGTACAATACCGTATGAGTACATCCATACGGTACCAAACCACCCTAAAACGGTGCAATACCGTTCGAGTACTTCGTTATGGTACAAAGCCACACCAAAACGGTACAATACCATACGAGTATATCCATACGGTACCAAACCACCCCAAAACGGTGCAATACCGTACGAGTACTTCGTTACGGTACCAAACCACACCAAAACGGTACAATACCGTACGAGTACATCCATACGGTACCAAACCACACCAAAACTGTGCAATACCGTACAAGTACTTCGTTACGGTACCAAACCACACCAAAACGGTGCAATAACGTACGAGTACTTCGTTACGGTACCAAACCACACCAAAAGGGTACAATACCGTACGAGTACATCCATACGGTACCAAACCACACCAAAACGGTGCAATACCGTACGAGTACTTCGTTACGGTACCAAACCACACCAAAACGGTACAATACCGTACGACTACATCCATACGGTACCAAACCACCCCAAAACGGTGCAATACCGTACGAGTACTTCGTTACGGTACCAAACCACACCAAAACGGTACAATACCGTACGAGTACATCCATACGGTACCAAACAACACCAAAACGGTGCAATACCGTACGAGTACTTCGTTACGGTATCAAACCACACCAAAACGGTGCAATACCGTACGAGTACTTCGTTACGGTACCAAAAACCACCAAAACGGTACAATACCGTACGAGTACTTCGTTACGGTACCAAACCACACCAAAACGGTGCAATACCGTACGAGTACTTCGTTACGGTACCAAACCACACCAAAACGGTACAATACCATACGAGTAAATACATACGGTACCAAACCACACCAAAACGGTGCAATACTGTACGAGTACTTCGTTACGGTACCAAACCACACCAAAACGGTGCAATACCGTACGAGTACATCCATACGGTACCAAACCACACCAAAACGGTGCAATAGGGTACAAGTACTTCGTTACGGTACCAAACCACACCAAAACGGTGCAATACCGTACGAGTACTTCGTTACGGTACCAAACCACACCAAAACGGTGCAATACCGTACGAGTACTTCGTTACGGTACCAAACCACACCAAAACGGTGCAATACCATACGAGTACTTCGTTACGGTACCAAACCACACCAAAACGGTACAATACCGTACGAGTAATTCCATACGGTACAAACCACACCAAAACGGTGCAATACTGTACGAGTACTTCGTTACGGTACCAAACCTCACCAAAACGGTGCAATACCGTACGAGTACTTCGTTACGGTACCAAACCACCCCAAAACGGTGCAATACCGTACGAGTACATCCATACGGTACCAAACCACATCAAAACGGTGCAATACCGTACGAGTACATCCATACGGTACCAAACCACACCAAAACGGTGCAATAACGTACGAGTACTTCGTTACGGTATCAAACCACACCAAAACGGTGCAATACCGTACGAGTACTTCGTTACGGTACCAAACCACACCAAACCGGTACAATACCGTACGAGTACATCCATACGGTACCAAACCACACCAAAATGGTGCAATACCGTACGAGTACTTCGTTACGGTACCAAACCACACCAAAACGGTACAATACCGTACGAGTACATCCATACGGTACCAAACCACACCAAAACGGTGCAATAGTGTACGAGTACTTCGTTACGGTACCAAACCACACCAAAACGGTGCAATACCGTACGAGTACTTCGTTACGGTACCAAACCACCCCAAAACGGTGCAATACCGTACGAGTACATCCATACGGTACCAAACCACACCAAAACGGTGCAATACCGTACGAGTACATCCATACGGTACAAACCACACCAAAACGGTGCAATAACGTACGAGTACTTCGTTACGGTATCAAACCACACCAAAACGGTGCAATACCGTACGAGTACTTCGTTACGGTACCAAACCACACCAAACCTGTACAATACCGTACGAGTACATCCATACGGTACCAAACCACACAAAAACGGTACAATACCGTACGATTACTTCGTTACGGTACCAAACCACACCAAAACGGTGCAATACCATACGAGTACTTCGTTACGGTACCAAACCACACCAAAACGGTACAATACCGTACGAGTAATTCCATACGGTACAAACCACACCAAAACGGTGCAATACTGTACGAGTACTTCGTTACGGTACCAAACCTCACCAAAACGGTGCAATACCGTACGAGTACTTCGTTACGGTACCAAACCACCCCAAAACGGTGCAATACCGTACGAGTACATCCATACGGTACCAAACCACATCAAAACGGTGCAATACCGTACGAGTACATCCATACGGTACCAAACCACACCAAAACGGTGCAATAACGTACGAGTACTTCGTTACGGTATCAAACCACACCAAAACGGTGCAATACCGTACGAGTACTTCGTTACGGTACCAAACCACACCAAACCGGTACAATACCGTACGAGTACATCCATACGGTACCAAACCACACCAAAATGGTGCAATACCGTACGAGTACTTCGTTACGGTACCAAACCACACCAAAACGGTACAATACCGTACGAGTACATCCATACGGTACCAAACCACACCAAAACGGTGCAATAGTGTACGAGTACTTCGTTACGGTACCAAACCACACCAAAACGGTGCAATACCGTACGAGTACTTCGTTACGGTACCAAACCACCCCAAAACGGTGCAATACCGTACGAGTACATCCATACGGTACCAAACCACACCAAAACGGTGCAATACCGTACGAGTACATCCATACGGTACAAACCACACCAAAACGGTGCAATAACGTACGAGTACTTCGTTACGGTATCAAACCACACCAAAACGGTGCAATACCGTACGAGTACTTCGTTACGGTACCAAACCACACCAAACCTGTACAATACCGTACGAGTACATCCATACGGTACCAAACCACACAAAAACGGTACAATACCGTACGATTACTTCGTTACGGTACCAAACCACACCAAAACGGTGCAATACCGTACGAGTACATCCATACGGTACCAAACCACACCAAAACGGTGCAATACCGTACGAGTACTTCGTTACGGTACCAAACCACACCAAAACAGTACAATACCGTACGATTACATCCATACGGTACCAAACCACACCAAAACGGTGCAATACCGTACGAGTACTTCGTTACGGTACCAAACCACACCAAAACGGTACAATACCGTACGAGTACATCCATACGGTACCAAACCACACCAAAACGGTGCAATACCGTACGAGTACTTCGTTACGATACCGAACCACACCAAAACGGTACAATACCGTACGAGTACATCCATACGGTACCAAACCACACCAAAACGGTGCAATAGTGTACGAGTACTTCGTTACGGTACCAAACCACACCAAAACGGTGCAATACCGTACGAGTACTTCGTTACGGTACCAAACCACCCCAAAACGGTGCAATACCGTACGAGTACATCCATACGGTACCAAACCACACCAAAACGGTGCAATACCGTACGAGTACATCCATACGGTACCAAACCACACCAAAACGGTGCAATAACGTGCGAGTACTGCGTTACGGTATCAAACCACACAAAAACGGTGCAATACCGTACGAGTACTTCGTTACGGTACCAAACCACACCAAAACGGTGCAATACCGTACGAGTACATCCATACGGTACCAAACCACACCAAAACGGTGCAATACCGTACGAGTACTTCGTTACGGTTCCAAACCACACCAAAACAGTACAATACCGTACGTGTACATCCATACGGTACCAAACCACACCAAAACGGTGCAATACCGTACGAGTACTTCGTTACGGTACCAAACCACACCAAAACGGTGCAATACCGTACGAGTACATCCATATGGTACCAAACCACACCAAAACGGTGCAATACCGTACGAGTACTTCGTTACGGTACCGAACCACACCAAAACAGTACAATACCGTACGAGTACATCCATACGGTACCAAACCACACCAAAACGGTGCAATACCGTACGAGTACTTCATTACGGTACCAAACCACACCAAAACGGTACAATACCGTACGAGTACATCCATACGGTACCACACGACACCAAAAAGGTGCAATACCGTACGAGTACTTCGTTACGGTACCAAACCACAACAAAACGGTACAATACCGTACGAGTACATCCATACGGTACCAAACCACACCAAAACGGTACAATACCATACGAGTACATCCATACGGTACCAAACCACACCAAAACGGTGCAATAGTGTACGAGTACTTCGTTACGGTACCAAACCACACCAAAACGGTGCAATACCGTACGAGTACTTCATTACGGCACCAAACCACCCCAAAACGGTGCAATACCGTACGAGTACATCCATACGGTACCAAACCACACCAAAACGGTGCAATACCGTACGAGTACATCCATACGGTACCAAACCACACCAAAACGGTGCAATACCGTTCGAGTACTTCGTTACGGTACCAAACCACACCAAAACGGTGCAATAACGTACGAGTACTTCGTTACGGTATCAAACCACACCAAAACGGTGCAATACCGTACGAGTACTTCGTTACGGTACCAAACCACACCAAACCGGTACAATACCGTACGACTACATCCATACCCAAACCAACCCAAAACGGTGCAATACCGTACGAGTACTTCATTACGGTACCAAACCACACCAAAACGGTACAATACCGTACGAGTACATCCATACGGTACCAAACCACACCAAAACGGTGCAATACTGTACGAGTACATCCATACGGTACCAAACCACACCAAAACGGTGCAATACCGTACGAGGACATCCATACGGTACGAAACAACACCAAAACGGTGCAATACCGTACGAGTACTTCGTTACAGTACAAAGTCACACCAAAATGGCACAATACCGTATGGGTACATCCATACGGCACCAAACCACCCCAAAACGGTGCAATACCGTACAAGTACTTCGTTACGGTACCAAACCACACCAAAACGGTACAATACCGTACGAGTACATACATACGGTACCAAACCACCCCAAAACGGTGCAATACCGTACGAGTTCTTCGTTACGGAACAAAGCCACATCAAAACGGTACAATACCGTACGAGTACATCCATACGGTACAAAACCACCCCAAAACGGTGCAATACCGTATGAGTACTTCGTTACGGAACCAAACCACACCAAAACGGTACAATACCGTACGAGTAAATCCATACGGTACCAAACCACACCAAAACTGTGCAATACCGTACAAGTACTTCGTTACGGTACCAAACCACACCAAAACGGTGCAATAACGTACGAGTACTTCGTTACGGTACCAAACCACACCAAAACGGTACAATACCGTACGAGTACATCCATACGGTACCAAACCACAACAAAACGGTGCAATTCCGTACGAGTACTTCGTTACGGTACCAAACCAAACCAAAACGGTACAATACCATACGACTACATCCATACGGTACCAAACCACCCCAAAACGGTGCAATACCGTACGAGTACTTCGTTACGGTACCAAACCACACCAAAACGGTACAATACCGTACGAGTACATCCATACGGTACCAAACCACACCAAAACGGTGCAATACTGTACGAGTACATCCATACGGTACCAAACCACACCAAAACGGTGCAATACCGTACGAGTACTTCGTTACGGTACCAAACCACACCAAACCGGTACAATACCGTACGAGTACATCCATACGGTACCAAACCACACCAAAACGATGCAATACCGTACGAGTACTTCGTTACGGTACCAAACCACACCAAAACGGTACAATACCGTACGAGTACATCCATACGGTACCACACCACACCAAAACGGTGCAGTACCGTACGAGTACTTCGTTACAGTACAAGGTCACACCAAAACGGCACAATACCGTACGAGTACATCCATACGGTACAACACCACCCAAAAACGGTGCAATACCGTACAAGTACCTCGTTACGATACCAAGCCACACCAAAATGGTACAATACCATACGAGTACATCCATACGGTACCAAACCACACCAAAACGGTGCAATACCGTACGAGTACTTCGTTACGGTACAAAACCACACCAAAACGGTGCAATAACGTACGAGTACTTCGTTACGGTATCAAACCACACCAAAACGGTGCAATACCGTACGAGTACTTCGTTACGGTACCAAACCACACCAAACCGGTACAATACCGTACGAGTACATCCATACGGTACCAAACCACACCAAAACGGTGCAATACTGTACGAGTACTTCGTTACGGTACCAAACCACACCAAAACGGTACAATACCGTACGAGTAAATCCATACGGTACCAAACCACACCAAAACGGTACAATACCGTACGAGTACTTCGTTACGGTACCAAACCACACCAAAACGGTGCAATACCGTACGAGTACTTCGTTACGGTACAAAACCACACCAAAACAGTACAATACCGTACGAGTACATCCATACGGTACCAAACCACACCAAAACGGTGCAATACCGTACGAGTACATCCTTACGGTACCAAACCACACCAAAACGGTGCAAGAGTGTACGAGTACTTCGTTACGGTACCAAACCACACCAAAACGGTACAATACCGTACGAGTACATCCATACGGTACCAAACCACACCAAAACGGTGCAATACCGTACGAGTACATCCTTACGGTACCAAACCACACCAAAACGGTGCAAGAGTGTACGAGTACTTCGTTACGGTACCAAACCACACCAAAACGGTACAATACCGTACGAGTAAATCCATACGGTACCAAACCACACCAAAACGGTACAATACCGTACGAGTACTTCGTTACGGTACCAAACCACACCAAAACGGTGCAATACCGTACGAGGACATCACTACGGTACGAAACCACACCAAAATGGTTCAATACCGTACGAGTACTTCGTTACAGTACAAAGTCACACCAAAACGGCACAATACCGTACGGGTACATCCATACGGCACCAAACCACCCCAAAACGGTGCAATACCGTACAAGTACTTCGTTACGGTACCAAACCACACCAAAACGGTACAATACCGTACGAGTACATCCATACGGTACCAAACCACCCCAAAACGGTGCAATACCGTTCGAGTACTTCGTTACGGTACAAAGCCACATCAAAATGGTACAATACCGTACGACTACATCCATACGGTACAAAACCACCCCAAAACGGTGCAATACCGTATGAGTACTTCGTTACGGTACCAAACCACACCAAAATTGTACAATACCGTACGAGTACATCCATACGGTGCCAAACCACACCAAAAGTGTGCAATACCGTACAAGTACTTCGTTACGGTACCAAACCACACCAAAACGGTGCAATAACGTACGAGTACTTCGTTACGGTACCAAACCACACCAAAACGGTACAATACCGTACGAGTACATCCATACGGTACCAAACCACACCAAAACGGTGCAATTCCGTACGAGTAATACGTTACGGTACCAAACCAAACCAAAACGGTACAATACCGTACGACTACATCCATACGGTACCAAACCACCCCAAAACGGTGCAATACCGTACGAGTACTTCGTTACGGTACCAAACCACACCAAAACGGTACAATACCGTACGAGTACATCCATACGGTACTAAACCACACCAAAACGGTGCAATACTGTACGAGTACATCCATACGGTACCAAACCACACCAAAACGGTGCAATAACGTACAAGTACTTCGTTACGGTATCAAACCACACCAAAACGGTGCAATACCGTACGAGTACTTCGTTACGGTACCAAACCACACCAAACCGGTACAATACCGTACGAGTACATCCATACGGTACCAAACCACAACAAAACGGTGCAATTCCGTACGAGTACATCCATACGGTACCAAACCACACCAAAACGGTGCAATAGTGTACGAGTACTTCGTTACGGTACCAAACCACACCAAAACGGTGCAATACCGTACGAGTACTTCGTTACGGTACCAAACCACACCAAAACAGTACAATACCGTACGAGTACATCCATACGGTACCAAACCACACCAAAACGGTGCAATACCGTACGAGTACTTCATTACGGTACCAAACCACACCAAAACGGTACAATACCGTACGAGTACATCCATACGGTACCACACGACACCAAAAAGGTGCAATACCGTACGAGTACTTCGTTACGGTACCAAACCACAACAAAACGGTACAATACCGTACGAGTACATCCATACGGTACCAAACCACACCAAAACGGTACAATACCATACGAGTACATCCATACGGTACCAAACCACACCAAAACGGTGCAATAGTGTACGAGTACTTCGTTACGGTACCAAACCACACCAAAACGGTGCAATACCGTACGAGTACTTCATTACGGCACCAAACCACCCCAAAACGGTGCAATACCGTACGAGTACATCCATACGGTACCAAACCACACCAAAACGGTGCAATACCGTACGAGTACATCCATACGGTACCAAACCACACCAAAACGGTGCAATACCGTTCGAGTACTTCGTTACGGTACCAAACCACACCAAAACGGTGCAATAACGTACGAGTACTTCGTTACGGTATCAAAACACACCAAAACGGTGCAATACCGTACGAGTACTTCGTTACGGTACCAAACCACACCAAACCGGTACAATACCGTACGACTACATCCATACCCAAACCAACCCAAAACGGTGCAATACCGTACGAGTACTTCGTTACGGTACCAAACCACACCAAAACGGTACAATACCGTACGAGTACATCCATACGGTACAAAACCACACCAAAACAGTGCAATACTGTACGAGTACATCCATACGGTACCAAACCACACCAAAACGGTGCAATACCGTACGAGGACATCCATACGGTACGAAACAACACCAAAACGGTGCAATACCGTACGAGTACTTCGTTACAGTACAAAGTCACACCAAAATGGCACAATACCGTATGGGTACATCCATACGGCACCAAACCACCCCAAAACGGTGCAATACCGTACAAGTACTTCGTTACGGTACCAAACCACACCAAAACGGTACAATACCGTACGAGTACATACATACGGTACCAAACCACCCCAAAACGGTGCAATACCGTACGAGTACTTCGTTACGGTACAAAGCCACATCAAAACGGTACAATACCGTACGAGTACATCCATACGGTACAAAACCACCCCAAAACGGTGCAATACCGTATGAGTACTTCGTTACGGAACCAAACCACACCAAAACGGTACAATACCGTACGAGTAAATCCATACGGTACCAAACCACACCAAAACTGTGCAATACCGTACAAGTACTTCGTTACGGTACCAAACAACACCAAAACGGTGCAATAACGTACGAGTACTTCGTTACGGTACCAAACCACACCAAAACGGTACAATACCGTACGAGTACATCCATACGGTACCAAACCACAACAAAACGGTGAAATTCCGTACGAGTACTTCGTTACGGTACCAAACCAAACCAAAACGGTACAATACCTTACGACTACATCCATACGGTACCAAACCACCCCAAAACGGTGCAATACCGTACGAGTACTTCGTTACGGTACCAAACCACACCAAAACGGTACAATACCGTACGAGTACATCCATACGGTACCAAACCACACCAAAACGGTGCAATACTGTACGAGTACATCCATACGGTACCAAACCACACCAAAACGGTGCAATACCGTACGAGTACTTCGTTACGGTACCAAACCACACCAAACCGGTACAATACCGTACGAGTACATCCATACGGTACCAAACCACACCAAAACGATGCAATACCGTACGAGTACTTCGTTACGGTACCAAACCACACCAAAACGGTACAATACCGTACGAGTACATCCATACGGTACCACACCACACCAAAACGGTGCAGTACCGTACGAGTACTTCGTTACAGTACAAAGTCACACCAAAACGGCACAATACCGTACGAGTACATCCATACGGTACAACACCACCCAAAAACGGTGCAATACCGTACAAGTACCTCGTTACGATACCAAGCCACACCAAAATGGTACAATACCATACGAGTACATCCATACGGTACCAAACCACACCAAAACGGTGCAATACCGTACGAGTACTTCGTTACGGTACAAAACCACACCAAAACGGTGCAATAACGTACGAGTACTTCGTTACGGTATCAAACCACACCAAAACGGTGCAATACCGTACGAGTACTTCGTCACGGTACCAAACCACACCAAACCGGTACAATACCGTACGAGTACATCCATACGGTACCAAACCACACCAAAACGGTGCAATACTGTACGAGTACTTCGTTACGGTACAAACCACACCAAAACGGTACAATACCGTACGAGTAAATCCATACGGTACCAAACCACACCAAAACGGTACAATACCGTACGAGTACTTCGTTACGGTACCAAACCACACCAAAACGGTGCAATACCGTACGAGTACTTCGTTACGGTACAAAACCACACCAAAACAGTACAATACCGTACGAGTACATCCATACGGTACCAAACCACACCAAAACGGTGCAATACCGTACGAGTACATCCTTACGGTACCAAACCACACCAAAACGGTGCAAGAGTGTACGAGTACTTCGTTACGGTACCAAACCACACCAAAACGGTACAATACCGTACGAGTAAATCCATACGGTACCAAACCACACCAAAACGGTACAATACCGTACGAGTACTTCGTTACGGTACCAAACCACACCAAAACGGTGCTATACCGTACGAGGACATCCATACGGTACGAAACCACACCAAAATGGTTCAATACCGTACGAGTACTTCGTTACAGTAGAAAGTCACACCAAAACGGCACAATACCGTACGGGTACATCCATACGGCACCAAACCACCCCAAAACGGTGCAATACCGTACAAGTACTTCGTTACGGTACCAAACCACACCAAAACGGTGCAATACCGTACGAGGACATCCATACGGTACGAAACAACACCAAAACGGTGCAATACCGTACGAGTACTTCGTTACAGTACAAAGTCACACCAAAATGGCACAATACCGTATGGGTACATCCATACGGCACCAAACCACCCCAAAACGGTGCAATACCGTACAAGTACTTCGTTACGGTACCAAACCACACCAAAACGGTACAATACCGTACGAGTACATACATACGGTACCAAACCACCCCAAAACGGTGCAATACCGTACGAGTACTTCGTTACGGTACAAAGCCACATCAAAACGGTACAATACCGTACGAGTACATCCATACGGTACAAAACCACCCCAAAACGGTGCAATACCGTATGAGTACTTCGTTACGGAACCAAACCACACCAAAACGGTACAATACCGTACGAGTAAATCCATACGGTACCAAACCACACCAAAACTGTGCAATACCGTACAAGTACTTCGTTACGGTACCAAACAACACCAAAACGGTGCAATAACGTACGAGTACTTCGTTACGGTACCAAACCACACCAAAACGGTACAATACCGTACGAGTACATCCATACGGTACCAAACCACAACAAAACGGTGAAATTCCGTACGAGTACTTCGTTACGGTACCAAACCAAACCAAAACGGTACAATACCTTACGACTACATCCATACGGTACCAAACCACCCCAAAACGGTGCAATACCGTACGAGTACTTCGTTACGGTACCAAACCACACCAAAACGGTACAATACCGTACGAGTACATCCATACGGTACCAAACCACACCAAAACGGTGCAATACTGTACGAGTACATCCATACGGTACCAAACCACACCAAAACGGTGCAATACCGTACGAGTACTTCGTTACGGTACCAAACCACACCAAACCGGTACAATACCGTACGAGTACATCCATACGGTACCAAACCACACCAAAACGATGCAATACCGTACGAGTACTTCGTTACGGTACCAAACCACACCAAAACGGTACAATACCGTACGAGTACATCCATACGGTACCACACCACACCAAAACGGTGCAGTACCGTACGAGTACTTCGTTACAGTACAAAGTCACACCAAAACGGCACAATACCGTACGAGTACATCCATACGGTACAACACCACCCAAAAACGGTGCAATACCGTACAAGTACCTCGTTACGATACCAAGCCACACCAAAATGGTACAATACCATACGAGTACATCCATACGGTACCAAACCACACCAAAACGGTGCAATACCGTACGAGTACTTCGTTACGGTACAAAACCACACCAAAACGGTGCAATAACGTACGAGTACTTCGTTACGGTATCAAACCACACCAAAACGGTGCAATACCGTACGAGTACTTCGTCACGGTACCAAACCACACCAAACCGGTACAATACCGTACGAGTACATCCATACGGTACCAAACCACACCAAAACGGTGCAATACTGTACGAGTACTTCGTTACGGTACAAACCACACCAAAACGGTACAATACCGTACGAGTAAATCCATACGGTACCAAACCACACCAAAACGGTACAATACCGTACGAGTACTTCGTTACGGTACCAAACCACACCAAAACGGTGCAATACCGTACGAGTACTTCGTTACGGTACAAAACCACACCAAAACAGTACAATACCGTACGAGTACATCCATACGGTACCAAACCACACCAAAACGGTGCAATACCGTACGAGTACATCCTTACGGTACCAAACCACACCAAAACGGTGCAAGAGTGTACGAGTACTTCGTTACGGTACCAAACCACACCAAAACGGTACAATACCGTACGAGTAAATCCATACGGTACCAAACCACACCAAAACGGTACAATACCGTACGAGTACTTCGTTACGGTACCAAACCACACCAAAACGGTGCTATACCGTACGAGGACATCCATACGGTACGAAACCACACCAAAATGGTTCAATACCGTACGAGTACTTCGTTACAGTAGAAAGTCACACCAAAACGGCACAATACCGTACGGGTACATCCATACGGCACCAAACCACCCCAAAACGGTGCAATACCGTACAAGTACTTCGTTACGGTACCAAACCACACCAAAACGGTACAATACCGTACGAGTACATCCATACGGTACCAAACCACCCCAAAACGGTGCAATACCGTTCGAGTACTTCGTTACGGTACAAAGCCACATCAAAATGGTACAATACCGTACGACTACATCCATACGGTACAAAACCACCCCAAAACGGTGCAATACCGTATGAGTACTTCGTTACGGTACCAAACCACACCAAAATGGTACAATACCGTACGAGTACATCCATACGGTGCCAAACCACACCAAAAGTGTGCAATACCGTACAAGTACTTCGTTACGGTACCAAACCACACCAAAACGATGCAATAACGTACGAGTACTTCGTTACGGTACCAAACCACACCAAAACGGTACAATACCGTACGAGTACATCCATACGGTACCAAACCACACCAAAACGGTGCAATTCCGTACGAGTAATACGTTACGGTACCAAACCAAACCAAAACGGTACAATACCGTACGACTACATCCATACGGTACCAAACCACCCCAAAACGGTGCAATACCGTACGAGTACTTCGTTACGGTACCAAACCACACCAAAACGGTACAATACCGTACGAGTACATCCATACGGTACTAAACCACACCAAAACGGTGCAATACTGTACGAGTACATCCATACGGTACCAAACCACACCAAAACGGTGCAATAACGTACAAGTACTTCGTTACGGTATCAAACCACACCAAAACGGTGCAATACCGTACGAGTACTTCGTTACGGTACCAAACCACACCAAACCGGTACAATACCGTACGAGTACATCCATACGGTACCAAACCACACCAAAACGGTGCAATACCGTACGAGTACTTCGTTACGGTACCAAACCGCACCAAAACAGTACAATACCGTACGAGTACATCCATACGGTACCAAACCACACCAAAATGGTGCAATACCGTACGAGTACTTCGTTACGGTACCAAACCACACCAAAACGGTACAATACCGTACGAGTACATCCATACGGTACCACACCACACAAAAACGGTGCAGTATCGTACGAGTACTTCGTTACAGTACAAAGTCACACCAAAACGGCACAATACCGTACGAGTACATCCATACGGTACCAAACCACCCAAAAACGGTGCAATACCGTACAAGTACCTCGTTACGATACCAAACCACACTAAAATGGTACAATACCGTACGAGTACATCCATACGGTACCAAACCACACCAAAACGGTGCAATACCGTACGAGTACTTCGTTACGGTACCAAACCACACCAAAACGGTGCAATAACGTACGAGTACTTCGTTACGGTATCAAACCACACCAAAACGGTGCAATACCGTACGAGTACATCCATACGGTACCAAACCACACCAAAACGGTGCAATACCGTACGAGTACTTCGTTACGGTACCAAACCACACCAAAACGGTACAATACCGTACGAGTAAATCCATACGGTACCAAACCACACCAAAACGGTACAATACCGTGCGAGTACTTCGTTACGGTACCAAACCACACCAAAACGGTGCAATACCGTACGAGTACATCCATACGGTACCAAACCAGACCAAAACGGTGCCATACCGTACGAGTACTTCGTTACGGTACCAAACCACACCAAAACAGTACAATACCGTACGAGTACATCCATACGGTACCAAACCACACCAAAACGGTGCAATACCGTACGAGTACATCCATACGGTACCAAACCACACCAAAACGGTTCAAGAGTGTACGAGTACTTCTTTACGGTACCAAACCACACCAAAACGGTGCAATACCGTACGAGTACTTCGTTACGGTACCAAACCACACCAAAACGGTGCAATACCGTACGAGTACTTCGTTACGCTACCAAACCACACCAAAACAGTACAATACCGTACGAGTACATCCATACGGTACCAAGCCACACCAAAACGGTGCAATACCGTACGAGTACTTCGTTACGGTACCAAACCACACGAAAACGGTACAATACCGTACGATTTCTTCGTTACGGTACCAAACCACACCAAAACGGTGCAATACCGTACGAGTACTTCGTTACGGTACCTAACCACACCAAAACGGTACAATACCGTACGAGTAAATCCATACGGTACCAAACCACACCAAAACGCTGCAATACTATATGAGTACTTCGTTACGGTACCAAACCACACCAAAACGGTGCAATACCGTACGAGTACTTCGTTACGGTACCAAACCACCCCAAAACGGTGCAATACCGTACGAGTACATCCATACGGTACCAAACCACACCAAAACGGTGCAATACCGTACGAGTACATCCATACGGTACCAAACCACACCAAAACGGTGCAATAACGTACGAGTACTTCGTTACGGTATCAAACCACACCAAAACGGTGCAGTACCGTAGAGTACTTCGTTACGGTACCAAACCACACCTAACCGGTACAATACCGTACGAATACATCCATACGGTACCAAACCACACCAAAACGGTGCAATACCGTACGAGTACTTCGTTACGGTACCAAACCACACCAAAACGGTACAATACCATACGAGTACATCCATACGGTACCAAACCACACCAAAACGGTGCAATAGTGTACGAGTACTTCGTTACGGTACCAAACCACACCAAAACGGTGCAATACCGTACGAGTACTTCATTACGGTACCAAACCACCCAAAAACGGTGCAATACCGTACGAGTACATCCATACGGTACCAAACCACACCAAAACGGTGCAATACCGTACGAGTACTTCGTTACCGTACCAAACCACACCAAAACAGTACAATACCGTACGAGTACATCCATGCGGTACCAAACCACACCAAAACGGTGCAATACCGTAGGAGTACTTCGTTACGCTACCAAACCACACCAAAACAGTACAATACCGTACGAGTACATCCATACGGTACCAAGCCACACCATAACGGTGCAATACCGTACGAGTACTTCGTTACGGTACCAAACCACACGAAAACGGTACAGTACCGTACGAGTACATCCATACGGTACCAAACCACACCAAAACGGTGCAATACCGTACGAGTACTTCGTTACAGTACCAAACCACACGAAAACGGTACAATACCGTACGAGTAAATCCATACAGTACCAAACCACACCAAAACGGTGCAATACCGTACGAGTACTTCGTTACGGTACCAAACCACACCAAAACGGTACAATACCGTACGAGTAAATCCATACAGTTCCAAACCACACCAAAACGGTGCAATACCGTACGAGTACTTCGTTACGGTACCAAACCACACCAAAACGGTGCAATACCGTACGAGTACATCCATACGGTACCAAACCACACCAAAACGGTGCAATACCGTACGAGTACTTCGTTATGGTTTGGTACCGTATGTATGTACTCGTACGGTATTGTACCGTTTTGGTGTGGTTTGGTACCGTAACGAAGTACTCGTACGGTATTGCACCGTTTTGGTGTGGTTTGGTACCGTATGGATGTACTCGTACGGTATTGTACTGTTTTGGTGTGGTTTGGTACCGTAACGAAGTACTCGTACGGTATTGCACCGTTTTGGTGTGGTTAGGTACCGTAACGAAGTACTCGTACGGTATTGCACCGTTTTGGTGTGGTTTGGTACTGTATGGATTTACTCGTACGGTATTGTACCGTTTTGGTGTGGTTTGGTACCGTAACGAAGTACTCGTACGGTATTGCACCGTTTTGGTGTGGTTTGGTACTGTATGGATTTACTCGTACGGTATTGTACCGTATTGGTGTGGTTTGGTACCGTAACGAAGTACTCGTACGGTATTGCACCGTTTTGGTGTGGTGTGGTACCGTATGGATGTACTCGTACGGTATTGTACCGTTTTGGTGTGGTTTGGTACCGTAACGAAGTACTCGTACGGTATTGCACCGTTTTGGTGTGGTTTGGTACCGTATGGATGTACTCGTACGGTATTGTACTGTTTTGGTGTGGTTTGGTACCGTAACGAAGTACTCGTACGGTATTGCACCGTTTTGGTGTGGTTTGGTACCGTATGGATGTACTCGTACGGTATTGTACAGGTTTGGTGTGGTTTGGTACCGTAAGGAAGTACTCGTACGGTATTGCACCGTTTTGGTGTAGTTTGATACCGTAACGAAGTACTCGTACGTTATTGCACCGTTTTAGTGTGGTTTGGTACCGTATGGATGTACTCGTACAGTATTGCACCGTTTTGGTGTGGTTTTGTACCGTATGGATGTACTCGTACGGTATTGCACCGTTTTGGGGTGGTTTGGTACCGTAACGAAGTACTCGTACGGTATTGCACCGTTTTGGTGTGGTTTGGTACCGTAACGAAGTACTCATACACTATTGCACTGTTTTGGTGTGGTTTGGTACCGTAACGAAGTACTCGTACACTATTGCACCGTTTTGGTGTGGTTTGGTACCGTATGGATGTACTCGTACGGTATTGTACCATTTTGGTGTGGTTTGGTACCGTAACGAAGTACTCGTACGGTGTTGCACCGTTTTGGTGTGGTTTGGTACCGTATGGATGTACTCGTACGGTATTGTACCGGTTTGGTGTGGTTTGGTACCGTAACGAAGTACTCGTACGGTATTGCACCGTTTTGGTGTGGTTTGATACCGTAACGAAGTACTCGTACGTTATTGCACCGTTTTGGTGTGGTTTTGTACCGTATGGATGTACTCGTACGGTATTGCACCGTTTTGGTGTGGTTTGGTACCGTATGGATGTACTCGTACGGTATTGCACCGTTTTGGGGTGGTTTGGTACCGTAACGAAGTACTCGTACGGTATTGCACCGTTTTGGTGTGGTTTGGTACCGTAGCGAAGTACTCGTACACTATTGCACCGTTTTGGTGTGGTTTGGTACCGTATGGATGTACTCGTACGGTATTGTACCGGTTTGGTGTGGTTTGGTACCGTAACGAAGTACTCGTACGGTATTGCACCGTTTTGGTGTGGTTTGATACCGTAACGAAGTACTCGTACGTTATTGCACCGTTTTGGTGTGGTTTTGTACCGTATGGATGTACTCGTACGGTATTGCACCGTTTTGGTGTGGTTTGGTACCGTATGGATGTACTCGTACGGTATTGCACCGTTTTGGGGTGGTTTGGTACCGTAACGAAGTACTCGTACGGTATTGCACCGTTTTGGTGTGGTTTGGTACCGTAGCAAAGTACTCGTACACTATTGCACCGTTTTGGTGTGGTTTGGTACCGTATGGATGTACTCGTACGGTATTTCACCGTTTTGATGTGGTTTGGTACCGTATGGATGTACTCGTACGGTATTGCACCGTTTTGGGGTGGTTTGGTACCGTAACGAAGTACTCGTACGGTATTGCACCGTTTTGGTGTGGTTTGGTACCGTAACGAAGTACTCGTACGGTATTGCACCGTTTTGGTGTGGTTTGATACCGTAACGAAGTACTCGTACGTTATTGCACCGTTTTGGTGTGGTTTGGTACCGTATGGATGTACTCGTACGGTATTGCACCGTTTTGATGTGGTTTGGTACCGTATGGATGTACTCGTACGGTATTGCACCGTTTTGGGGTGGTTTGGTACCGTAACGAAGTACTCGTACGGTATTGCACCGTTTTGGTGTGGTTTGGTACCGTAACGAAGTACTCGTACAGTATTGCACCGTTTTGGTGTGGTTTGGTACCGTATGGATTTACTCGTACGGTATTGTACCGTTTTGGTGTGGTTTGGTATCGTAACGAAGTACTCGTACGGTATTGCACTGTTTTGGTGTGGTTTGGTACCGTAACGAAGTACTCGTACGGTATTGTACCGTTTTGGTGGTGTTTGGTACCGTAACGAAGTACTCGTACGGTATTGCACCGTTTTGGCGTGGTTTGGTACCAAAACGAAGTACTCGTACGGTATTGCACCGTTTTGGTGTGGTTTGGTACCGTATGGATGTACTCGTACGGTATTGTACCGTTTTGGTGTGGTTTGGTACCGTAACGAATTACTCGTACGGTATTGAACCGTTTTGGGGTGGTTTGGTACCGTATGGATGTAGTCGGACGGTATTGTACCGTTTTGGTGTGGTTTGGTACCGTAACGAAGTACTCGTATGGTATTGCACCGTTTTGGGGTGGTTTTGTACCGTATGGATGTAGTCGTACGGTATTGTACCGTTTTGGTGTGGTTTGGTACCGTAACGAAGTACTCGTACGGAATTGTACCGTTTTGGTGTGGTTTGGTACCGTATGGATGTACTCGTACGGTATTGTACCATTTTGGTGTGGTTTGGTACCGTAACGAAATACTCGTATGGTATTGCACCGTTTTGGTGTGGTTTGGTACCGTATGGATGTACTCGTACGGTATTCTACTGTTTTGGTGTGGTTTGGTACCGTAACGAAGTACTCGTACGGTATTGCACCGTTTTGGTGTGGTTAGGTACCGTAACGAAGTACTCGTACGGTATTGCACCATTTTGGTGTGGTTTGGTACTGTATGGATTTACTCGTACGGTATTGTACCGTTTTGGTGTGGTTTGGTACCGTAACGAAGTACTCGTACGGTATTGCACCGTTTTGGTGTGGTTTGGTACTGTATGGATTTACTCGTACGGTATTGTACCGTTTTGGTGTGGTTTGGTACCGTAACGAAGTACTCGTACGGTATTGCACCGTTTTGGTGTGGTGTGGTACCGTATGGATGTACTCGTACGGTATTGTACCGTTTTGGTGTGGTTTGGTACCGTAACGAAGTACTCGTATGGTATTGCACCGTTTTGGGGTGGTTTTGTACCGTATGGATGTAGTCGTACGGTATTGTACCGTTTTGGTGTGGTTTGGTACCGTAACGAAGTACTCGTACGGAATTGTACCGTTTTGGTGTGGTTTGGTACCGTATGGATGTACTCGTACGGTATTGTACCGTTTTGGTGTGGTTTGGTACCGTAACGAAGTACTCGTATGGTATTGCACCGTTTTGGTGTGGTTTGGTACCGTATGGATGTACTCGTACGGTATTCTACTGTTTTGGTGTGGTTTGGTACCGTAACGAAGTACTCGTACGGTATTGCACCGTTTTGGTGTGGTTAGGTACCGTAACGAAGTACTCGTACGGTATTGCACCATTTTGGTGTGGTTTGGTACTGTATGGATTTACTCGTACGGTATTGTACCGTTTTGGTGTGGTTTGGTACCGTAACGAAGTACTCGTACGGTATTGCACCGTTTTGGTGTGGTTTGGTACTGTATGGATTTACTCGTACGGTATTGTACCGTTTTGGTGTGGTTTGGTACCGTAACGAAGTACTCGTACGGTATTGCACCGTTTTGGTGTGGTGTGGTACCGTATGGATGTACTCGTACGGTATTGTACCGTTTTGGTGTGGTTTGGTACCGTAACGAAGTACTCGTACGGTATTGCACCGTTTTGGTGTGGTTTGGTACCGTATGGATGTACTCGTACGGTATTGTACTGTTTTGGTGTGGTTTGGTACCGTAACGAAGTACTCGTACGGTATTGCACCGTTTTGGTGTGGTTTGGTACCGTATGGATGTACTCGTACGGTATTGTACAGGTTTGGTGTGGTTTGGTACCGTAACGAAGTACTCGTACGGTATTGCACCGTTTTGGTGTAGTTTGATACCGTAACGAAGTACTCGTACGTTATTGCACCGTTTTAGTGTGGTTTGGTACCGTATGGATGTACTCGTACAGTATTGCACCGTTTTGGTGTGGTTTTTTACCGTATGGATGTACTCGTACGGTATTGCACCGTTTTGGGGTGGTTTGGTACCGTAACGAAGTACTCGTACGGTATTGCACCGTTTTGGTGTGGTTTGGTACCGTAACGAAGTACTCGTACGGTATTGCACCGTTTTGGTGTGGTTTGATACCGTAACGAAGTACTCGTACGTTATTGCACCGTTTTGGTGTGGTTTGGTACCGTATGGATGTACTCGTACGGTATTGCACCGTTTTGATGTGGTTTGGTACCGTATGGATGTACTCGTACGGTATTGCACCGTTTTGGGGTGGTTTGGTACCGTAACGAAGTACTCGTACGGTATTGCACCGTTTTGGTGTGGTTTGGTACCGTAACGAAGTACTCGTACAGTATTGCACCGTTTTGGTGTGGTTTGGTACCGTATGGATGTACTCGTACGGTATTGTACAGGTTTGGTGTGGTTTGGTACCGTAACGAAGTACTCGTACGGTATTGCACCGTTTTGGTGTGGTTTGGTACCGTAGCGAAGTACTCGTACACTATTGCACCGTTTTGGTGTGGTTTGGTACCGTATGGATGTACTCGTACGGTATTTCACCGTTTTGATGTGGTTTGGTACCGTATGGATGTACTCGTACGGTATTGCACCGTTTTGGGGTGGTTTGGTACCGTAACGAAGTACTCGTACGGTATTGCACCGTTTTGGTGTGGTTTGGTACCGTAACGAAGTACTCGTACGGTATTGCACCGTTTTGGTGTGGTTTGATACCGTAACGAAGTACTCGTACGTTATTGCACCGTTTTGGTGTGGTTTGGTACCGTATGGATGTACTCGTACGGTATTGCACCGTTTTGATGTGGTTTGGTACCGTATGGATGTACTCGTACGGTATTGCACCGTTTTGGGGTGGTTTGGTACCGTAACGAAGTACTCGTACGGTATTGCACCGTTTTGGTGTGGTTTGGTACCGTAACGAAGTACTCGTACAGTATTGCACCGTTTTGGTGTGGTTTGGTACCGTATGGATTTACTCGTACGGTATTGTACCGTTTTGGTGTGGTTTGGTATCGTAACGAAGTACTCGTACGGTATTGCACTGTTTTGGTGTGGTTTGGTACCGTAACGAAGTACTCGTACGGTATTGTACCGTTTTGGTGGTGTTTGGTACCGTAACGAAGTACTCGTACGGTATTGCACCGTTTTGGCGTGGTTTGGTACCAAAACGAAGTACTCGTACGGTATTGCACCGTTTTGGTGTGGTTTGGTACCGTATGGATGTACTCGTACGGTATTGTACCGTTTTGGTGTGGTTTGGTACCGTAACGAATTACTCGTACGGTATTGAACCGTTTTGGGGTGGTTTGGTACCGTATGGATGTAGTCGGACGGTATTGTACCGTTTTGGTGTGGTTTGGTACCGTAACGAAGTACTCGTATGGTATTGCACCGTTTTGGGGTGGTTTTGTACCGTATGGATGTAGTCGTACGGTATTGTACCGTTTTGGTGTGGTTTGGTACCGTAACGAAGTACTCGTACGGAATTGTACCGTTTTGGTGTGGTTTGGTACCGTATGGATGTACTCGTACGGTATTGTACCGTTTTGGTGTGGTTTGGTACCGTAACGAAGTACTCGTATGGTATTGCACCGTTTTGGTGTGGTTTGGTACCGTATGGATGTACTCGTACGGTATTCTACTGTTTTGGTGTGGTTTGGTACCGTAACGAAGTACTCGTACGGTATTGCACCGTTTTGGTGTGGTTAGGTACCGTAACGAAGTACTCGTACGGTATTGCACCATTTTGGTGTGGTTTGGTACTGTATGGATTTACTCGTACGGTATTGTACCGTTTTGGTGTGGTTTGGTACCGTAACGAAGTACTCGTACGGTATTGCACCGTTTTGGTGTGGTTTGGTACTGTATGGATTTACTCGTACGGTATTGTACCGTTTTGGTGTGGTTTGGTACCGTAACGAAGTACTCGTACGGTATTGCACCGTTTTGGTGTGGTGTGGTACCGTATGGATGTACTCGTACGGTATTGTACCGTTTTGGTGTGGTTTGGTACCGTAACGAAGTACTCGTACGGTATTGCACCGTTTTGGTGTGGTTTGGTACCGTATGGATGTACTCGTACGGTATTGTACTGTTTTGGTGTGGTTTGGTACCGTAACGAAGTACTCGTACGGTATTGCACCGTTTTGGTGTGGTTTGGTACCGTATGGATGTACTCGTACGGTATTGTACAGGTTTGGTGTGGTTTGGTACCGTAACGAAGTACTCGTACGGTATTGCACCGTTTTGGTGTAGTTTGATACCGTAACGAAGTACTCGTACGTTATTGCACCGTTTTAGTGTGGTTTGGTACCGTATGGATGTACTCGTACAGTATTGCACCGTTTTGGTGTGGTTTTGTACCGTATGGATGTACTCGTACGGTATTGCACCGTTTTGGGGTGGTTTGGTACCGTAACGAAGTACTCGTACTGTATTGCACCGTTTTGGTGTGGTTTGGTACCGTAAGGAAGTACTCGTACGGAATTGCACCGTTTTGGTGTGGTTTGGTACCGTATGGATGTACTCGTACGGTATTGTACCGTTTTGGTGTGGTTTGGTACCGTAACGAAGTACTCGTATGGTATTGCACCGTTTTGGTGTGGTTTTGTACCGTATGGATGTTCTCGTACGGTATTGTACTGTTTTGGTGTGGTTTGGTACCGTAACGAAGTACTCGTACGGTATTGCACCGTTTTGGTGTGGTTAGGTACCGTAACGAAGTACTCGTACGGTATTGCACCGTTTTGGTGTGGTTTGGTACTGTATGGATTTACTCGTACGGTATTGTACCGTTTTGGTGTGGTTTGGTACCGTAACGAAGTACTCGTACGGTATTGCACCGTTTTGGTGTGGTTTGGTACTGTATGGATTTACTCGTACGGTATTGTACCGTTTTGGTGTGGTTTGGTACCGTAACGAAGTACTCGTACGGTATTGCACCGTTTTGGTGTGGTGTGGTACCGTATGGATGTACTCGTACGGTATTGTACCGTTTTGGTGTGGTTTGGTACCGTAACGAAGTACTCGTACGGTATTGCACCGTTTTGGTGTGGTTTGGTACCGTATGGATGTACTCGTACGGTATTGTACTGTTTTGGTGTGGTTTGGTACCGTAACGAAGTACTCGTACGGTATTGCACCGTTTTGGTGTGGTTTGGTACCGTATGGATGTACTCGTACGGTATTGTAAAGGTTTGGTGTGGTTTGGTACCGTAACGAAGTACTCGTACGGTATTGCACCGTTTTGGTGTAGTTTGATACCGTAACGAAGTACTCGTACGTTATTGCACCGTTTTAGTGTGGTTTGGTACCGTATGGATGTACTCGTACAGTATTGCACCGTTTTGGTGTGGTTTTGTACCGTATGGATGTACTCGTACGGTATTGCACCGTTTTGGGGTGGTTTGGTACCGTAACGAAGTACTCGTACTGTATTGCACCGTTTTGGTGTGGTTTGGTACCGTAACGAAGTACTCGTACACTATTGCACCGTTTTGGTGTGGTTTGGTACCGTATGGATGTACTCGTACGGTATTGTACCGTTTTGGTGTGGTTTGGTACCGTAACGAAGTACTCGTACGGTATTTCACCGTTTTGGTGTGGTTTGGTACCGTATGGATGTACTCGTACGGTATTGTACCGGTTTGGTGTGGTTTGGTACCGTAACGAAGTACTCGTACGGTATTGAACCGTTTTGGTGTGGTTTGATACCGTAACGAAGTACTCGTACGTTATTGCACCGTTTTGGTGTGGTTTGGTACCGTATGGATGTACTCGTACGGTATTGCACTGTTTTGGTGTGGTTTGGTACCGTATGGATGTACTCGTACGGTATTGCACCGTTTTTGGGTGGTTTGGTACCGTAACGAAGTACTCGTACGGTATTGCACCGTTTTGGTGTGGTTAGGTACCGTAACGAAGTACTCGTACGGTATTGCACCGTTTTGGTGTTGTTTGGTACTGTATGGATTTACTCGTACGGTATTGTACCGTTTTGGTGTGGTTTGGTACCGTAACGAAGTACTCGTACGGTATTGCACCGTTTTGGTGTGGTTTGGTACTGTATGGATTTACTCGTACGGTATTATACCGTTTTTGTGTGGTTTGGTACCGTAACGAAGTACTCGTACGGTATTGCACCGTTTTGTTGTGGTGTGGTACCGTATGGATGTACTCGTACGGTATTGTACCGTTTTGGTGTGGTTTGGTACCGTAACGAAGTACTCGTACGGTATTGCACCGTTTTGGTGTGGTTTGGTACCGTATGGATGTACTCGTACGGTATTGTACAGGTTTGGTGTGGTTTGGTACCGTAACGAAGTAGTCGTACGGTATTGCACCGTTTTGGTGTAGTTAGATACCGTAACGAAGTACTCGTACGTTATTGCACCGTTTTAGTGTGGTTTGGTACCGTATGGATGTACTCGTACAGTATTGCACCGTTTTGGTGTGGTTTTGTACCGTATGGATGTACTCGTACGGTATTGCACCGTTTTGGGGTGGTTTGGTACCGTAACGAAGTACTCGTACTGTATTGCACCGTTTTGGTGTGGTTTGGTACCGTAACGAAGTACTCGTACACTATTGCACCGTTTTGGTGTGGTTTGGTACCGTATGGATGTACTCGTACGGTATTGTACCGTTTTGGTGTGGTTTGGTACCGTAACGAAGTACTCGTACGGTATTGCACCGTTTTGGTGTGGTTTGGTACCGTATGGATGTACTCGTACGGTATTGTACCGGTTTGGTGTGGTTTGGTACCGTAACGAAGTACTCGTACGGTATTGCACCGTTTTGGTGTGGTTTGATACCGTAACGAAGTACTCGTACGTTATTGCACCGTTTTGGTGTGGTTTGGTACCGTATGGATGTACTCGTACGGTATTGCACCGTTTTGGTGTGGTTTGGTACCGTATGGATGTACTCGTACGGTATTGCACCGTTTTGGGGTGGTTTGGTACCGTAACGAAGTACTCGTACGGTATTGCACCGTTTTGGTGTGGTTTGGTACCGTAACGAAGTACTCGTACACTATTGCACCGTTTTGGTGTGGTTTGGTACCGTATGGATGTACTCGTACGGTATTGTACCGTTTTGGTGTGGTTTGGTACCGTAACGAAGTACTCGTACGGTATTGCACCGTTTTGGTGTGGTTTGGTACCGTATGGATGTACTCGTACGGTATTGTACCGGTTTGGTGTGGTTTGGTACCGTAACGAAGTACTCGTTCGGTATTGCACCGTTTTGGTGTGGTTTGATACCGTAACGAAGTACTCGTACGTTATTGCACCGTTTTGGTGTGGTTTGGTACCGTATGGATGTACTCGTACGGTATTGCACCGTTTTGGTGTGGTTTGGTACGGTATGGATGTACTCGAACGGTATTGCACCGTTTTGGGGTGGTTAGGTACCGTAACGAAGTACTCGTACGGTATTGCACCGTTTTGGTGTGGTTTGGTACTGTATGGATTTACTCGTACGGTATTGTACCGTTTTGGTGTGGTTTGGTACCGTAACGAAGTACTCGTACGGTATTGCACCGTTTTGGTGTGGTTTGGTACTGTATGGATTTACTCGTACGGTATTGTACCGTTTTGGTGTGGTTTGGTACCGTAACGAAGTACTCGTACGGTATTGCACCGTTTTGGTGTGGTGTGGTACCGTATGGATGTACTCGTACGGTATTGTACCGTTTTGGTGTGGTTTGGTACCGTAACGAAGTACTCGTACGGTATTGCACCGTTTTGGTGTGGTTTGGTACCGTATGGATGTACTCGTACGGTATTGTACTGTTTTGGTGTGGATTGGTACCGTAACGAAGTACTCGTACGGTATTGCACCGTTTTGGTGTGGTTTGGTACCGTATGGATGTACTCGTACGGTATTGTACAGGTTTGGTGTGGTTTGGTACCGTAACGAAGTACTCGTACGGTATTGCACCGTTTTGGTGTAGTTTGATACCGTAACGAAGTACTCGTACGTTATTGCACCGTTTTAGTGTGGTTTGGTACCGTATGGATGTACTCGTACAGTATTGCACCGTTTTGGTGTGGTTTTGTACCGTATGGATGTACTCGTACGGTATTGCACCGTTTTGGGGTGGTTTGGTACCGTAACGAAGTACTCGTACTGTATTGCACCGTGTTGGTGTGGTTTGGTACCGTAACGAAGTACTCGTACACTATTGCACCGTTTTGGTGTGGTTTGGTACCGTATGGATGTACTCGTACGGTATTGTACCGGTTTGGTGTGGTTTGGTACCGTAACGAAGTACTCGTACGGTATTGCACCGTTTTGGTGTGGTTTGATACCGTAACGAAGTACTCGTACGTTATTGCACCGTTTTGGTGTGGTTTGGTACCGTATGGATGTACTCGTACGGTATTGCACCGTTTTGGTGTGGTTTGGTACCGTATGGATGTACTCGTACGGTATTGCACCGTTTTGGGGTGGTTTGGTACCGTAACGAAGTACTCGTACGGTATTGCACCGTTTTGGTGTGGTTTGGTACCGTAACGAAGTACTCGTACACTATTGCACCGTTTTGGTGTGGTTTGGTACCGTATGGATGTACTCGTACGGTATTGTACCGGTTTGGTGTGGTTTGGTACCGTAACGAAGTACTCGTACGGTATTGCACCGTTTTGGTGTGGTTTGATACCGTAACGAAGTACTCGTACGTTATTGCACCGTTTTGGTGTGGTTTGGTACCGTATGGATGTACTCGTACGGTATTGCACCGTTTTGGTGTGGTTTGGTACCGTAACGAAGTACTCATACGGTATTGTACCGTTTTGGTGTGGTTTGGTACCGTAACGAAGTACTCGTACGTTATTGCACCGTTTTGGTGTGGTTTGGTACCGTATGGATGTACTCGTACGGTATTGCACCGTTTTGGTGTGGTTTCGTACCGTAACGAAGTACTCATACGGTATTGTACCGTTTTGGTGTGGTTTGGTACCGTAACGAAGTACTCGTACGGTATTGCACCGTTTTGGTGTGGTTTGGTACCGTATGGATGTACTCGGACGGTATTGCCCCGTTTTGGTGTGGTTTGGTACCGTAACGAAGTACTCGTACGGTATTGCACCGTTTTGGTGTGGTGTGGTACCGTATGGATCTACTCGTACGGTATTGTACCGTTTTGGTGTGGTTTGGTACCGTAACGAAGTACTCGTACGGTATTGCACCGTTTTGGTGTGGTTTGGTACCGTATGGATGTACTCGTACGGTATTGTACCGTTTTGGTGTGGTTTTGTACCGTAACGAAGTACTCGTACGGTATTGCACCGTTTTGGCGTGGTTTGGTACCGTATGGATGTACTCGTACGGTATTGTACCGTTTTGGTGTGGTTTGGTACTGTAACGAAGTACTCGTACGGTATTGCACCGTTTTGGGGTGGTTTGGTACCGTATGGATGTACTCGTACGGTATTGCACCGTTTTAGTGTGGTTTGGTGCCGTGACGAAGTTCTCGTACGGTATTGTACCGTTTTGGTGTGGTTTGGTACCGTAACGAAGTACTCGTACGGTATTGCACCGTTTTGGTGTGGTTTGGTACCGTATGGATGTACTCGTACGGTATTGCACCGTTTTGGTGTGGTTTGGTGCCGTATGGATGTACTCGTACGGTATTGAACCGTTTTGGTGTGGTTTGGTACCGTATGGATGTACTCGTACGGTATTGCACCGTTTTGGTGTGGTTTTGTACCGTAACGAAGTACTCGTACGGTATTGCACCGTTTTGGTGTGGTTTGGCACCGTATGGATGTACTCGCACGGTATTGCACCGTTTTGGTTTGGTTTGGTACCGTATGAATGTACACGTTCCGTATTGAACCATTTTGTTGTGGTTTGGTACCGTATGGATGTACTCGTACGGTATTGTACCGTTTTGGTGTGGTTTGGTACAGTAACGAAGTACTCGTACGGTATTGTACCGTTTTGGTGTGGTTTGGTACCGTAACGAAGTACTCGTACGGTATTGAACCGTTTTGGTGTGGTTTGGTACCGTATGGATGTACTCGGACGGTATTGCCCCGTTTTGGAGTGGTTTGGTACCGTAACGAAGTACTCGTACGGTATTGCACCGTTTTGGGGTGGTGTGGTACCGTATGGATGTACTCGTACGGTATTGTACCGTTTTGGTGTGGTTTGGTACCGTAACGAAGTACTCGTACGGTATTGCACCGTTTTGGTGTGGTTTGGTACCGTATGGATGTACTCGTACGGTATTGAACCGTTTTGGTGTGGTTTGGTACCGTATGGATGTACTCGTACGGTATTGCACCGTTTTGGTGTGGTTTTGTTTGGTACCGTAACGAAGTACTCGTACGGTATTGCACCGTTTTGGTGTGGTGTGGTACCGTATGGATGTACTCGTACGGTATTGTACCGTTTTGGTGTGGTTTGGTACCGTAACGAAGTACTCGTACGGTATTGCACCGTTTTGGTGTGGTTTGGTACCGTATGGATGTACTCGTACGGTATTGCACCGTTTTGGTGTGGTTTGGAACCGTAACGAAGTACTCGTACGGTATTGCACCGTTTTGGGGTGGTGTGGTACCGTATGGATGTACGCGTACGGTATTGAACCGTTTTGGTGTGGTTTGGTACCGTATGGATGTACTCGTACGGTATTGCACCGTTTTGGTGTGGTTTTGTTTGGTACCGTAACGAAGTACTCGTACGGTATTGCACCGTTTTGGGGTGGTGTGGTACCGTATGGATGTACTCGTACGGTATTGTACCGTTTTTGTGTGGTTTGGTACCGTAACGAAGTACTCGTACGGTATTGCACCGTTTTGGTGTGGTTTGGTACCGTATGGATGTACTCGTACGGTATTGAACCGTTTTGGTGTGGTTTGGTACCGTATGGATGTACTCGTACGGTATTGCACCGTTTTGGTGTGGTTTTGTTTGGTACCGTAACGAAGTACTCGTACGGTATTGCACCGTTTTGGTGTGGTGTGGTACCGTATGGATGTACTCGTACGGTATTGTACCGTTTTGGTGTGGTTTGGTACCGTAACGAAGTACTCGTACGGTATTGCACCGTTTTGGTGTGGTTTGGTACCGTATGGATGTACTCGTACGGTATTGCACCGTTTTGGTGTGGTTTGGTACCGTAACGAAGTACTCGTACGGTATTGCACCGTTTTGGTGTGGTTTGGTACCGTAACGAAGTACTCGTACGGTATTGTACCGTTTTGGTGTGGTTTGGTACCGTAACGAAGTACTCGTACGGTATTGCACCGTTTTGGTGTGGGTTGGTACCGTATGGATGTACTCGGACGGTATTGCCCCGTTTTGGTGTGGTTTGGTACCGTAACGAAGTACTCGTACGGTATTGCACCGTTTTGGTGTGGTGTGGTACCGTATGGATGTACTCGTACGGTATTGTACCGTTTTGGTGTGGTTTGGTACCGTAACGAAGTACTCGTACGGTATTGCACCGTTTTGGTGTGGTTTGGTACCGTATGGATGTACTCGTACGGTATTGTACCGTTTTGGTGTGGTTTGGTACCGTAACGAAGTACTCGTACGGTATTGCACCGTTTTGGTGTGGTTTGGTACCGTATGGATGTACTCGTACGGTATTGCACCGTTTTGGTGTGGTTTGGAACCGTAACGAAGTACTCGTACGGTATTGCACCGTTTTGGGGTGGTGTGGTACCGTATGGATGTACTCGTACGGTATTGTACCGTTTTGGTGTGGTTTGGTACCCTAACGAAGTACTCGTACGGTATTGCACCGTTTTGGTGTGGTTTGGTACCGTATGGATGTACTCGGACGGTATTGCCCCGTTTTGGTGTGGTTTGGTACCGTAACGAAGTACTCGTACGGTATTGCACCGTTTTGGGGTGGTGTGGTACCGTATGGATGTACTCGTACGGTATTGTACCGTTTTGGTGTGGTTTGGTACCGTAACGATGTACTCGTACGGTATTGCACCGTTTTGGTGTGGTTTGGTACCGTATGGATGTACTCGTACGGTAATGTACCGTTTTGGTGTGGTTTGGTACCATAACAAAGTACTCGTACGGTATTGCACCGTTTTGGTGTGGTTTGGTACCGTATGGGTGTACTCGTACGGTATTGTACCGTTTTGGCGTGGTTTGGTCCCGTATGGATGTACTCGTACGGTATTGTACCGTTTTGGTGTGGTTTGGTACCGTAACGAAGTACTCGTACGGTATTGCACCGTTTTGGTGTGGTTTGGTGCCGTATGGATGTACTCGTACGGTATTGAACCGTTTTGGTGTGGTGTGGTACCGTATGGATGTACTCGTACGGTATTGCACCGTTTTGGTGTGGTTTTGTACCGTAACGAAGTACTCCTACGGTATTGCACCGTTTTGGTGTGGTTTGGCACCGTATGGATGTACTCGCACGGTATTGCACCGTTTTGGTTTGGTTTGGTACCGTATGAATGTACTCGTACCGTATTGAACCGTTTTGTTGTGGTTTGGTACCGTATGGATGTACTCGTACAGTATTGCACCGTTTTGGTGTGGTTTGGTACCGTAACGAAGTACTCGTACGGTATTGTACCGTTTTGGTGTGGTTTGGTACCATAACGAAGTACACGTATGGTATTGCACCATTTTGGTGTGGTTTGGTACCGTATGGATGTACTCGGACGGTATTGCCCCGTTTTGGTGTGGTTTGGTACCGTAACGAAGTACTCGTACGGTATTGCACCGTTTTGGTGTGGTGTGGTACCGTATGGATGTACTCGTACGGTATTGTACCGTTTTGGTGTGGTTTGGTACCGTAACGAAGTACTCGTACGGTATTGCACCGGTTTGGTGTGGTTTGGTACCGTATGGATGTACTCGTACGGTATTGTACCGTTTTGGTGTGGTTTGGTACCGTAACGAAGTACTCGTACGGTATTGCACCGTTTTGGCGTGGTTTGGTACCGTATGGATGTACTCGTACGGTATTGTACCGTTTTGGTGTGGTTTGGTACCGTAACGAAGTACTCGTGCGGTATTGAACCGTTTTGGTGTGGTTTGGTACCGTAACGAAGTACTCGTACGGTATTGTACCGTTTTGGTGTGGTTTGGTACCGTAACGAAGTACTCGTACGGTATTGCACCGTTTTGGTGTGGGTTGGTACCGTATGGATGTACTCGGACGGTATTGCCCCGTTTTGGTGTGGTTTGGTACCGTAACGAAGTACTCGTACGGTATTGCACCGTTTTGGTGTGGTGTGGTACCGTATGGATGTACTCGTACGGTATTGTACCGTTTTGGTGTGGTTTGGTACCGTAACGAAGTACTCGTACGGTACTGCACCGTTTTGGTGTGGTTTGGTACCGTAACGAAGTACTCGTACGGTATTGCACCGTTTTGGTGTGGTTTGGTACCGTATGCATATACTCGTACGGTATTGCACCGTTTTGGTGTGGTTTGGTACCGTAACGAAGTACTCGTACGGTATTGCACCGTTTTGGTGTGGTTTGGTACCGTAACGAAGTACTCGTACGGTATTGCACCGTTTTGGTGTGGTTTGGTACCGTATGCATATACTCGTACGGTATTGCACCGTTTTGGTGTGGTTTGGTACCGTAACGAAGTACTCGTACGGTATTGCACCGTTTTGGTGTGGTTTGGTACTGTATGGATGTACTCGTACGGTATTGTACCGTTTTGGTGTTGTTTGGTACCGTAACGAAAGTACTCGTACGGTATTGCACCGTTTTGGTGTGGTTTGGTACCGTAACGAAGTACTCGTACGGTATTGCACCGTTTTGGTGTGGTTTTGTACCGTATGGATATACTCGTACGGTATTGCACCGTTTTGGTGTGGTTTGGTACCGTAACGAAGTACTCGTACGGTATTGCACCGTTTTGGTGTGGTTTGGTACTGTATGGATGTACTCGTACGGTATTGTACCGTTTTGGTGTGGTTTGGTACCGTAACGAAGTACTCGTACGGTATTGCACCGTTTTGGTGTGGTTTGGTACCGTATGGATGTACTCGTACGGTATTGCACCGTTTTGGTGTGGTTTGGAACCGTAACGAAGTACTCGTACGGTATTGCACCGTTTTGGGGTGGTGTGGTACCGTATGGATGTACTCGTACGGTATTGTACCGTTTTGGTGTGGTTTGGTACCGTAACGAATTACTCGTACGGTATTGCACCGTTTTGGTGTGGTTTGGTACCGTATGGATGTACTCGTACGGTATTGTACCGTTTTGGTGTGGTTTGGTACCGTAACGAAGTACTCGTACGGTATTGCACCGTTTTGGTGTGGTTTGGTACCGTATGGATGTACTCGTACGGTATTGCACCGTTTTGGTGTGGTTTGGTACCGTAACGAAGTACTCGTACGGTATTGCACCGTTTTGGTGTGGTTTGGTGCCGTATGGATGTACTCGTACGGTATTGAACCGTTTTGGTGTGGTTTGGTACCGTATGGATGTACTCGTACGGTATTGCACCGTTTTGGTGTGGTTTTGTACCGTAACGAAGTACTAGTACGGTATTGCACCGTTTTGGTGTGGTTTGGCACCGTATGGATGTACTCGCACGGTATTGCACCGTTTTGGTTTGGTTTGGTACCGTATGAATGTACTCGTACCGTTTTGAACCGTTTTGTTGTGGTTTGGTACCGTATGGATGTACTCGTACGGTATTGCACCGTTTTGGTGTGGTTTGGTACCGTAACGAAGTACTCGTACGGTATTGTACCGTTTTGGTGTGGTTTGGTACCGTAACGAAGTACTCGTACGGTATTGCACCGTTTTGGTGTGGTTTGGTACCGTATGGATGTACTCGGACGGTATTGCCCCGTTTTGGTGTGGTTTGGTACCGTAACGAAGTACTCGTACGGTATTGCACCGTTTTGGTGTGGTGTGGTACCGTATGGATGTACTCGTACGGTATTGTACCGTTTTGGTGTGGTTTGGTACCGTAACGAAGTACTCGTACGGTATTGCACCATTTTGGTGTGGTTTGGTACCGTATGGATGTACTCGTACGGTATTGTACCGTTTTGGTGTGGTTTGGTACCGTAACGAAGTACTCGTACGGTATTGCACCGTTTTGGCGTGGTTTGGTACCGTATGGATGTACTCGTACGGTATTGTACCGTTTTGGTGTGGTTTGGTACCGTAACGAAGTACTCGTACGGTATTGCACCGTTTTGGGGTGGTTTCGTACCGTATGGATGTACTCGTACGGCATTGTACCGTTTTGGTGTGGCTTTGTACCGTAACGAAGTACTCGTACGGTATTGGACCGTTTTGGTGTGGTTTGGTACCGTATGGATGTCCTCGTACGGTATTGCACCGTTTTGGTGTGGTTTGGTATCGTATGCACGTAGTCGTTCTGTATTGCACCGTTTTGGTGTGGTTTGGTGCCGTATGGATGTACTCGTACGGTACTGCACCGTTTTGGTGTGGTTTGGTACCGTATGGATGTACTCGTACGGTATTGCACCGTTTTGGTGTGGTTTGGTACCGTAACGAAGTACTCGTACGGTATTGCACCGTTTTGGTGTGGTTTGGTACCGTATGGATGTACTCGTACGGTATTGTACTGTTTTGGTGTGGTTTGGTACCGTAACGAAGTACTCCTACGGTATTGCACCGTTTTGGTGTGGTTTGGTACCGTATGGATGTACTCGGACGGTATTGTACCGTTTTGGTGTGGTTTGGTACCGTAACGAAGTACTCGTACGGTATTGTACCGTTTTGGTGTGGTTTGGTACCGTATGGATGTCCTCGTACGGTATTGCACCGTTTTGGTGTGGTTTGGTATCGTATGCACGTAGTCGTTCTGTATTGCACCGTTTTGGTGTGGTTTGGTGCCGTATGGATGTACTCGTACGGTACTGCACCGTTTTGGTGTGGTTTGGTACCGTATGGATGTACTCGTACGGTATTGCACCGTTTTGGTGTGGTTTGGTACCGTAACGAAGTACTCGTACGGTATTGCACCGTTTTGGTGTGGTTTGGTACCGTATGGATGTACTCGTACGGTATTGTACTGTTTTGGTGTGGTTTGGTACCGTAACGAAGTACTCCTACGGTATTGCACCGTTTTGGTGTGGTTTGGTACCGTATGGATGTACTCGTACGGTATTGCACCGTTTTGGTGTGGTTTTGTACCGTAACGAAGTACTAGTACGGTATTGCACTGTTTTGGTGTGGTTTGGCACCGTATGGATGTACTCGCACGGTATTGCACCGTTTTGGTTTGGTTTGGTACCGTATGAATGTACTCGTACCGTATTGAACCGTTTTGTTGTGGTTTGGTACCGTATGGATGTACTCGTACGGTATTGCACCGTTTTGGTGTGGTTTGGTACCGTAACGAAGTACTCGTACGGTATTGTACCGTTTTGGTGTGGTTTGGTACCGTAACGAAGTACTCGTACGGTATTGCACCGTTTTGGTGTGGTTTGGTACCGTATGGATGTACTCGGACGGTATTGCCCCGTTTTGGTGTGGTTTGGTACCGTAACGAAGTACTCGTACGGTATTGCACCGTTTTGGTGTGGTGTGGTACCGTATGGATGTACTCGTACGGTATTGTACCGTTTTGGTGTGGTTTGGTACCGTAACGAAGTACTCGTACGGTATTGCACCATTTTGGTGTGGTTTGGTACCGTATGGATGTACTCGTACGGTATTGTACCGTTTTGGTGTGGTTTGGTACCGTAACGAAGTACTCGTACGGTATTGCACCGTTTTGGCGTGGTTTGGTACCGTATGGATGTACTCGTACGGTATTGTACCGTTTTGGTGTGGTTTGGTACCGTAACGAAGTACTCGTACGGTATTGCACCGTTTTGGGGTGGTTTCGTACCGTATGGATGTACTCGTACGGCATTGTACCGTTTTGGTGTGGCTTTGTACCGTAACGAAGTACTCGTACGGTATTGGACCGTTTTGGTGTGGTTTGGTACCGTATGGATGTCCTCGTACGGTATTGCACCGTTTTGGTGTGGTTTGGTATCGTATGCACGTAGTCGTTCTGTATTGCACCGTTTTGGTGTGGTTTGGTGCCGTATGGATGTACTCATACGGTACTGCACCGTTTTGGTGTGGTTTGGTACCGTATGGATGTACTCGTACGGTATTGCACCGTTTTGGTGTGGTTTGGTACCGTAACGAAGTACTCGTACGGTATTGCACCGTTTTGGTGTGGTTTGGTACCGTATGGATGTACTCGTACGGTATTGTACTGTTTTGGTGTGGTTTGGTACCGTAACGAAGTACTCCTACGGTATTGCACCGTTTTGGTGTGGTTTGGTACCGTATGGATGTACTCGGACGGTATTGTACCGTTTTGGTGTGGTTTTGTACCGTAACGAAGTACTCGTACGGTATTGCACCGTTTTGGTGTGGTTTGGTACCGTAACGAAGTACTCGTACGGTATTGCACCGTTTTGGTGTGGTTTGGTACCGTATGGATGTACTCGTACGGTATTGTACCGTTTTGGTGTGGTTTGGTACCGTAACGAAGTACTCGTACGGTATTGCACCGTTTTTGGGTGGTTTGGTACCTTATGGATGTAGTCGTACGGTATTGTACCGTTTTGGTGTGGTTTGGTACCGTAACGAAGTACTCGTACGGTATTGCACCGTTTTGGTGTGGTTTGGCACCGTATGGATGTACTCGTACGGTATTGCACCGTTTTAGTGTGGTTTGGTGCCGTGACGAAGTTCTCGTACGGTATTGTACCGTTTTGGTGTGGTTTGGTACCGTAACGAAGTACTCGTACGTTATTGCACTGTTTTGGTGTGGTTTGGTACCGTAACGAAGTACTCGTACGGTATTGCACAGTTTTGGTGTGGTTTGGTACCATATGGATGTACTCGTACGGTATTGTACCGTTTTGGTGTGGTTTGGTACCGTAACGAAGTACTCGTACGGTATTGCACCGTTTTGGGGTGGTTCGGTACCGTATGGATGTACTCGTACGGTATTGTACCGTTTTGGGGCGGCTTTGTACCGTAACGAAGTACTCGTACGGTATTGCACCGTTTTGGGGTGGTTTGGTACCGTATTGATGTACTCGTACGGTATTGTACCGTTTTGGTGTGGTTTGGTACCGTAACGAAGTACTCGTACGGTATTGCACCGTTTTGGGGTGGTTTGGTACCGTATGGATGTACTCGTATGGTATTGTACCGTTTTGGGGTTGTTTGGTACCGTAACGAAGTACTCGTACGGTATTGCACCGTTTTGGTGTGGTTTGGTACCGTAACGAAGTACTCGTACGGTATTGCACCGTTTTGGTGTGGTTTGGTATCGTATGGATGTACTCGTACGGTATTGCACCGTTTTGGTGTGGTTTGGTACCGTAACGAAGTACTCGTACGGTATTGCACCGTTTTGGTGTGGTTTGATACCGTATGGATGTACTCGTACGGTATTGTACCGTTTTGGTGTGGTTTGGTACCGTAATGAAGTACTCGTACGGTATTGCACCGTTTTGGTGTGGTTTGGTACCGTATGGATGTACTCGTACGGTATTGTACCGTTTTGGTGTGGTTTGGTACCGTAACGAAGTACTCGTACGTTATTGCACCGTTTTGGTGTGGTTTGGTACCGTAACGAAGTACTCGTAAGGTATTGCACAGTTTTGGTGTTGTTTGGTACCGTATGGATGTACTTGTACGGTATTGTACCGTTTTGGTGTGGTTTGGTACCATAACGAAGTACTCGTACGGTATTGCACCGTTTTGGGGTGGTTTGGTACCGTATGGATATACTCGTACGGTATTGTACCGTTTTGGTGTGGCTTTGTACCGTAATGAAGTACTCGTACGGTATTGCACCGTTTTGGGGTGGTTTGGTACCGTATGGTTGTACTCGTACGGTATTGTACCGTTTTGGTGTGGTTTGGTACCGTAACGAAGTACTCGTACGGTATTGCACCGTTTTGGTGTGGTTTGGTACCGTATGGATGTACTCGTACGGTATTGTACTGTTTTGGTGTGGTTTGGTACCGTAACGAAGTACTCCTACGGTATTGCACCGTTTTGGTGTGGTTTGGTACCGTATGGATGTACTCGTACGGTATTGCACCGTTTTAGTGTGGTTTGGTGCTGTGACGAAGTTCTCGTACGGTATTGTACCGTTTTGGTGTGGTTTGGTACCGTAACGAAGTACTCGTACGGTATTGCACCGATTTGGTGTGGTTTGGTACCGTATGGATGTACTCGTACGGTATTGCACCGTTTTGGTGTGGTTTGGTACCGTAACGAAGTACTCGTACGGTATTGCACCGTTTTGGTGTGGTTTGGTGCCGTATGGATGTACTCGTACGGAATTGAACCGTTTTGGTGTGGTTTGGTACCGTACGGATGTACTCGTACGGTATTGTACCGTTTTGGTGTGGATTGGTACCGTAACGAAGTACTCGTACGGTATTGCACCGTTTTGGTGTGGTTTGGTACCGTATGGATGTACTCGTACGGTATTGCACCGTTTTCGTGTGGTTTGGTACCGTAACGAAGTACTCGTACGATATTGCACCGTTTTGGTGTGGTTTGGTGCCGTATGGATGTACTCGTACGGAATTGAACCGTTTTGGTGTGGTTTGGTACCGTACGGATGTACTCGTACGGTATTGCACCGTTTTGGTGTGGTTTGGTACCGTAACGAAGTACTCGTACGGTATTGTACCGTTTTGGTGTGGTTTGGTACCGTAACGAAGTACTCGTACGGTATTGCACCGTTTTGGTGTGGTTTGGTACCGTATGGATGTACTCGGACGGTGTTGCCCCGTTTTGGTGTGGTTTGGTACCGTAACGAAGTACTCGTACGGTATTGCACCGTTTTGGTGTGGTGTGGTACCGTATGGATGTACTCGTACGGTATTGTATCGTTTTGGTGTGGTTTGGTACCGTAACGAAGTACTCGTATGGTATTGCACCGTTTTGGTGTGGTTTGGTACCGTATGGATGTACTCGTACGGTATTGTACCGTTTTGGTGTGGTTTGGTACCGTAACGAAGTACTCGTACGGTATTGCACCGTTTTGGTGTGGTTTGGTACCGTAACGAAGTACTCGTACGGTATTGCACCGTTTTGGTGTGGTTTGGTACCGTATGGATGTACTCGTACGGTATTGTACCGTTTTGGTGTGGTTTGGTACCGTAACGAAGTACTCGTACGGTATTGAACCGTTTTGGGGTGGTTTGGTACCGTATGGATGTACTCGTACGGTATTGTACCGTTTTGGTGTGGCTTTGTACCGTAATGAAGTACTCGTACGGTATTGCACCGTTTTGGTGTGGTTTGGTACTGTATGGATGTCCTCGTACGGTATTGCACCGTTTTGGGGTGGTTTGGTACCGTATGGATGTACTCGGACGGTATTGTACCGTTTTGGTGTGGTTTGGTACCGTAACGAAGTACTCATACGGTATTGCACCGTTTTGGTGTGGTTTGGTACCGTAACGAAGTACTCGTACGGTATTGCACCGTTTTGGTGTGGTTTGGTACCGTATGGATGTACTCGTACGGTATTGTACCGTTTTGGTGTGGTTTGGTACCGTAACGAAGTACTCGTACGGTATTGCACCGTTTTGGGGTGATTTGGTACCGTATGGATGTCCTCGTACGGTATTGCACCGTTTTGGTGTGGTTTGGTATCGTATGCACGTACTCGTTCGGTATTGCACCATTTTGGTGTGGTTTGGTGCCGTATGGATGTACTCGTACGGTACTGCACCGTTTTGGTGTGGTTTGGTACCGTATGGATGTACTCGTACGGTATTGCACCGTTTTAGTGTGGTTTGGTGCCGTGACGAAGTTTTCGTACGGTATTGTACCGTTTTGGTGTGGTTTGGTACCGTAACGAAGTACTCGTACGTTATTGCTCCGTTTTGGTGTGGTTTGGTACCGTATGGATGTACTCGTACGGTATTGCACCGTTTTAGTGTGGTTTGGTGCCGTGACGAAGTTCTCGTACGGTATTGTACCGTTTTGGTGTGGTTTGGTACCGTAACGAAGTACTCGTACGGTATTGCACCGTTTTGGTGTGGTTTGGTACCGTATGGATGTACTCGTACGGTATTGCACCGTTTTGGTGTGGTTTGGTACCGTAACGAAGTACTCGTACGGTATTGCACCGTTTTGGTGTGGTTTGGTGCCGTATGGATGTACTCGTACGGAATTGAACCGTTTTGGTGTGGTTTGGTACCGTACGGATGTACTCGTACGGTATTGTACCGTTTTGGTGTGGTTTGGTACCGTAACGAAGTACTCGTACGGTATTGCACCGTTTTGGTGTGGTTTGGTACCGTATGGATGTACTCGTACGGTATTGCACCGTTTTGGTGTGGTTTGGTACCGTAACGAAGTACTCGTACGGTATTGCACCGTTTTGGTGTGGTTTGGTGCTGTATGGATGTACTCGTACGGAATTGAACCGTTTTGGTGTGGTTTGGTACCGTACGGATGTACTCGTACGGTATTGCACCGTTTTGGTGTGGTTTGGTACCGTAACGAAGTACTCGTACGGTATTGTACCGTTTTGGTGTGGTTTGGTACCGTAACGAAGTACTCGTACGGTATTGCACCGTTTTGGTGTGGTTTGGTACCGTATGGATGTACTCGGACGGTGTTGCCCCGTTTTGGTGTGGTTTGGTACCGTAACGAAGTACTCGTACGGTATTGCACCGTTTTGGTGTGGTGTGGTACCGTATGGATGTACTCGTACGGTATTGTATCGTTTTGGTGTGGTTTGGTACCGTAACGAAGTACTCGTATGGTATTGCACCGTTTTAGTGTGGTTTGGTACCGTATGGATGTACTCGGACGGTATTGTACCATTTTGGTGTGGTTTGGTACCGTAACGAAGTACTCGTACGGTATTGCACCGTTTTGGTGTGGTTTGGTACCGTAACGAAGTACTCGTACGGTATTGCACCGTTTTGGTGTGGTTTGGTACCGTATGGATGTACTCGTACGGTATTGTACCGTTTTGGTGTGGTTTGGTACCGTAACGAAGTACTCGTACGGTATTGCACCGTTTTGGGGTGGTTTGGTACCGTATGGATGTACTCGTACGGTATTGTACCGTTTTGGTGTGGCTTTGTACCGTAATGAAGTACTCGTACGGTATTGCACTGTTTTGGTGTGGTTTGGTACTGTATGGATGTCCTCGTACGGTATTGCACCGTTTTGGGGTGGTTTGGTACCGTATGGATGTACTCGGACGGTATTGTACCGTTTTGGTGTGGTTTGGTACCGTAACGAAGTACTCATACGGTATTGCACCGTTTTGGTGTGGTTTGGTACCGTAACGAAGTACTCGTACGGTATTGCACCGTTTTGGTGTGGTTTTGTACCGTATGGATGTACTCGTACGGTATTGTACCGTTTTGGTGTGGTTTGGTACCGTAACGAAGTACTCGTACGGTATTGCACCGTTTTGGTGTGGTTTGGTACCGTATGGATGTACTCGTACGGTATTGCACCGTTTTAGTGTGGTTTGGTGCCGTAACAACCATTTTGGTGTGGTTTGGTACCGTAACGAAGTACTCGTACGGTATTGCACCGTTTTGGGGTGGTTTGGTACCGTATGGATGTACTCGTACGGTATTGTACCGTTTTGGTGAGGCTTTGTACCGTAACGAAGTACTCGTACGGTATTGCACCATTTTGGGGTGGTTTGGTACCGTATGGATGTACTCGTACGGTATTGTACCGTTTTGGTGTGGTTTGGTACCGTAACGAAGTACCCGTACGGTATTGCACCGTTTTGGGGTGGTTTGGTACCGTATGGATGTACTCGTACGGTATTTTACCGTTTTGGGGTTGTTTGGTACCGTAACGAAGTACTCGTACGGTATTGCACCGTTTTGGTGTGGTTTGGTTCCGTATGGATGTACTCGTACGGTATTGTACCATTTTGGTGTGGTTTGGTACCGTAACGAAGTACTCGTACGGTATTGCACCGTTTTGGGGTGGTTTGGTACCGTATGGATGTACTCGTACGGTATTGTACCGTTTTGGTGAGGCTTTGTACCGTAACGAAGTACTCGTACGGTATTGCACCGTTTTTGGGTGGTTTGGTACCGTATGGATGTACTCGTACGGTATTGTACCGTTTTGGTGTGGTTTGGTACCGTAACGAAGTACCCGTACGGTATTGCACCGTTTTGGGGTGGTTTGGTACCGTATGGATGTACTCGTACGGTATTTTACCGTTTTGGGGTTGTTTGGTACCGTAACGAAGTACTCGTACGGTATTGCACCATTTTGGTGTGGTTTGGTACCGTAACGAAGTACTCGTACGGTATTGCACCGTTTTGGTGTGGTTTGGTACCGTATGGATGTACTCGTACGGTATTGTACCGTTTTGGTGAGGCTTTGTACCGTAACGAAGTACTCGTACGGTATTGCACCGTTTTGGGGTGATTTGGTACCGTATGGATGTCCTCGTACGGTATTGCACCGTTTTGGTGTGGTTTGGTATCGTATGCACGTACTCGTTCGGTATTGCACCGTTTTGGTGTGGTTTGGTTCCGTATGGATGTACTCGTACGGTACTGCACCGTTTTGGTGTGGTTTGGTACCGTATGGATGTACTCGTACGGTATTGCACCGTTTTGGTGTGGTTTGGTGCCGTAACGAAGTACTCGTACGGTATTGCACCGTTTTGGTGTGGTTTGGTACCGTATGGATGTACTCGTATGGTATTGTACTGTTTTGGTGTGGTTGGGCACCGTAACGACGTACTCCTACGGTATTGCACCGTTTTGGTGTGGTTTGGTACCGTATGGATGTACTCGGACGGTATTGTACCATTTTGGTGTGGTTTGGTACCGTAACGAAGTACTCGTACGGTATTGCACCGTTTTGGTGTGGTTTGGTACCGTAACGAAGTACTCGTACGGTATTGCACCGTTTTGGTGTGGTTTGGTACCGTATGGATGTACTCGTACGGTATTGTACCGTTTTGGTGAGGCTTTGTACCGTAACGAAGTACTCGTATGGTATTGCACCGTTTTGGGGTGGTTTGGTACCGTATGGATGTCCTCGTACGGTATTGCACCGTTTTGGTGTGGTTTGGTATCGTATGCACGTACTCGTTCGGTGTTGCACCAATTTGGTGTGGTTTGGTGCCGTATGGATGTACTCGTACGGTACTGCACCGTTTTGGTGTGGTTTGGTACCGTATGGATGTACTCGTACGGTATTGCACCGTTTTGGTGTGGTTTGGTGCCGTAACGAAGTACTCGTACGGTATTGCACCGTTTTGGTGTGGTTTGGTACCGTATGGATGTACTCGTATGGTATTGTACTGTTTTGGTGTGGTTTGGTACCGTAACGACGTACTCCTACGGTATTGAACCGTTTTGGTGGGGTTTGGTACCGTATGGATGTACTCGGACGGTATTGTACCATTTCGGTGTGGTTTGGTACCGTAACGAAGTACTCGTACGGTATTGCACCGTTTTGGTGTGGTTTGGTACCGTATGGATGTACTCGTACGGTATTGTACCGTTTTGGTGTGGTTTGGTACCGTAACGAAGTACTCGTACGGTATTGCACCGTTTTGGGGTGGTTTGGTACCGTATGGATGTACTCGTACGGTATTGTACCGTTTTGGTGTGGCTTTGTACCGTAATGAAGTACTCGTACGGTATTGCACTGTTTTGGTGTGGTTTGGTACTGTATGGATGTCCTCGTACGGTATTGCACCGTTTTGGGGTGGTTTGGTACCGTATGGATGTACTCGGACGGTATTGTACCGTTTTGGTGTGGTTTGGTACCGTAACGAAGTACTCATACGGTATTGCACCGTTTTGGTGTGGTTTGGTACCGTAACGAAGTACTCGTACGGTATTGCACCGTTTTGGTGTGGTTTGGTACCGTATGGATGTACTCGTACGGTATTGTACCGTTTTGGTGTGGTTTGGTACCGTAACGAAGTACTCGTACGGTATTGCACCGTTTTGGTGTGGTTTGGTACCGTATGGATGTACTCGTACGGTATTGCACCGTTTTAGTGTGGTTTGGTGCCGTAACGAAGTACTCGTACGGTATTGCACAGTTTTGGTGTGGTTTGGTACCGTATGGATGTACTCGTACGGTATTGTACCATTTTGGTGTGGTTTGGTACCGTAACGAAGTACTCGTACGGTATTGCACCGTTTTGGGGTGGTTTGGTACCGTATGGATGTACTCGTACGGTATTGTACCGTTTTGGTGAGGCTTTGTACCGTAACGAAGTACTCGTACGGTATTGCACCGTTTTGGGGTGGTTTGGTACCGTATGGATGTACTCGTACGGTATTGTACCGTTTTGGTGTGGTTTGGTACCGTAACGAAGTACCCGTACGGTATTGCACCGTTTTGGGGTGGTTTGGTACCGTATGGATGTACTCGTACGGTATTTTACCGTTTTGGGGTTTTTTGGTACCGTAACGAAGTACTCGTACGGTATTGCACCGTTTTGGTGTGGTTTGGTTCCGTATGGATGTACTCGTACGGTATTGTACCATTTTGGTGTGGTTTGGTACCGTAACGAAGTACTCGTACGGTATTGCACCGTTTTGGGGTGGTTTGGTACCGTATGGATGTACTCGTACGGTATTGTACCGTTTTGGTGAGGCTTTGTACCGTAACGAAGTACTCGTACGGTATTGCACCGTTTTTGGGTGGTTTGGTACCGTATGGATGTACTCGTACGGTATTGTACCGTTTTGGTGTGGTTTGGTACCGTAACGAAGTACCCGTACGGTATTGCACCGTTTTGGGGTGGTTTGGTACCGTATGGATGTACTCGTACGGTATTTTACCGTTTTGGGGTTGTTTGGTACCGTAACGAAGTACTCGTACGGTATTGCACCATTTTGGTGTGGTTTGGTACCGTAACGAAGTACTCGTACGGTATTGCACCGTTTTGGTGTGGTTTGGTACCGTATGGATGTACTCGTACGGTATTGTACCGTTTTGGTGAGGCTTTGTACCGTAACGAAGTACTCGTACGGTATTGCACCGTTTTGGGGTGATTTGGTACCGTATGGATGTCCTCGTACGGTATTGCACCGTTTTGGTGTGGTTTGGTATCGTATGCACGTACTCGTTCGGTATTGCACCGTTTTGGTGTGGTTTGGTGCCGTATGGATGTACTCGTACGGTACTGCACCGTTTTGGTGTGGTTTGGTACCGTATGGATGTACTCGTACGGTATTGCACCGTTTTGGTGTGGTTTGGTGCCGTAACGAAGTACTCGTACGGTATTGCACCGTTTTGGTGTGGTTTGGTACCGTATGGATGTACTCGTATGGTATTGTACTGTTTTGGTGTGGTTGGGTACCGTAACGACGTACTCCTACGGTATTGCACCGTTTTGGTGTGGTTTGGTACCGTATGGATGTACTCGGACGGTATTGTACCATTTTGGTGTGGTTTGGTACCGTAACGAAGTACTCGTACGGTATTGCACCGTTTTGGTGTGGTTTGGTACCGTAACGAAGTACTCGTACGGTATTGCACCGTTTTGGTGTGGTTTGGTACCGTATGGATGTACTCGTACGGTATTGTACCGTTTTGGTGAGGCTTTGTACCGTAACGAAGTACTCGTATGGTATTGCACCGTTTTGGGGTGGTTTGGTACCGTATGGATGTCCTCGTACGGTATTGCACCGTTTTGGTGTGGTTTGGTATCGTATGCACGTACTCGTTCGGTATTGCACCGTTTTGGTGTGGTTTGGTGCCGTATGGATGTACTCGTACGGTACTGCACCGTTTTGGTGTGGTTTGGTACCGTATGGATGTACTCGTACGGTATTGCACCATTTTGGTGTGGTTTGGTGCCGTAACGAAGTACTCGTACGGTATTGCACCGTTTTGGTGTGGTTTGGTACCGTATGGATGTACTCGTATGGTATTGTACTGTTTTGGTGTGGTTTGGTACCGTAACGACGTACTCCTACGGTATTGCACCGTTTTTGTGTGGTTTGGTACCGTATGGATGTACTCGGACGGTATTGTACCATTTCGGTGTGGTTTGGTACCGTAACGAAGTACTCGTACGGTATTGCACCGTTTTTGTGTGGTTTGGTACCGTATGGATGTACTCGTACGGTATTGTACCGTTTTGGTGTGGTTTGGTACCGTAACGAAGTACTCGTACGGTATTGCACCGTTTTGGGGTGGTTTGGTACCGTATGGATGTACTCGTACGGTATTGTACCGTTTTGGTGTGGTTTGGTACCCTAACGAAGTACCCGTACGGTATTGCACCGTTTTGGGGTGGTTTGGTACCGTATGGATGTACTCGTACGGTATTTTACCGTTTTGGGGTTGTTTGGTACCGTGACGAAGTACTCGTACGGTATTGCACCGTTTTGGTTTGGTTTGGTACCGTATGGATGTACTCGTACGGTATTGTACCATTTTGGTGTGGTTTGGTACCATAACGAAGTACTCGTACGGTATTGCACCGTTTTGGGGTGGTTTGGTACCGTATGGATGTACTCGTACGGTATTGTACCGTTTTGGTGAGGCTTTGTACCGTAACGAAGTACTCGTACGGTATTGCACCGTTTTGGGGTGGTTTGGTACCGTATGGATGTACTCGTACGGTATTGTACCGTTTTGGTGTGGTTTGGTACCGTAACGAAGTACCCGTACGGTATTGCACCGTTTTGGGGTGGTTTGGTACCGTATGGATGTACTCGTACGGTATTTTACCGTTTTGGGGTTGTTTGGTACCGTAACGAAGTACTCGTACGGTATTGCACCGTTTTGGTGTGGTTTGGTACCGTAACGAAGTACTCGTACGGTATTGCACCGTTTTGGTGTGGTTTGGTACCGTATGGATGTACTCGTACGGTATTGTACCGTTTTGGTGAGGCTTTGTACCGTAACGAAGTACTCGTACGGTATTGCACCGTTTTGGGGTGATTTGGTACCGTATGGATGTCCTCGTACGGTATTGCACCGTTTTGGTGTGGTTTGGTATCGTATGCACGTACTCGTTCGGTATTGCACCGTTTTGGTGTGGTTTGGTGCCGTATGGATGTACTCGTACGGTACTGCACCGTTTTGGTGTGGTTTGGTACCGTATGGATGTACTCGTACGGTATTGCACCGTTTTGGTGTGGTTTGGTGCCGTAACGAAGTACTCGTACGGTATTGCACCGTTTTGGTGTGGTTTGGTACCGTATGGATGTACTCGTATGGTATTGTACTGTTTTGGTGTGGTTGGGTACCGTAACGACGTACTCCTACGGTATTGCACCGTTTTGGTGTGGTTTGGTACCGTATGGATGTACTCGGACGGTATTGTACCATTTTGGTGTGGTTTGGTACCGTAACGAAGTACTCGTACGGTATTGCACCGTTTTTGTGTGGTTTGGTACCGTAACGAAGTACTCGTACGGTATTGCACCGTTTTGGTGTGGTTTGGTACCGTATGGATGTACTCGTACGGTATTGTACCGTTTTGGTGAGGCTTTGTACCGTAACGAAGTACTCGTATGGTATTGCACCGTTTTGGGGTGGTTTGGTACCGTATGGATGTCCTCGTACGGTATTGCACCGTTTTGGTGTGGTTTGGTATCGTATGCACGTACTCGTTCGGTATTGCACCGTTTTGGTGTGGTTTGGTGCCGTATGGATGTACTCGTACGGTACTGCACCGTTTTGGTGTGGTTTGGTACCGTATGGATGTACTCGTACGGTATTGCACCGTTTTGGTGTGGTTTGGTGCCGTAACGAAGTACTCGTACGGTATTGCACCGTTTTGGTGTGGTTTGGTACCGTATGGATGTACTTGTATGGTATTGTACTGTTTTGGTGTGGTTCGGTACCGTAACGACGTACTCCTACGGTATTGCACCGTTTTGGTGTGGTTTGGTACCGTATGGATGTACTCGGACGGTATTGTACCATTTCGGTGTGGTTTGGTACCGTAACGAAGTACTCGTACGGTATTGCACCGTTTTGGTGTGGTTTGGTACCGTATGTATGTACTCGTACGGTATTGTACCGTTTTGGTGTGGTTTGATACCGTAACGAAGTACTCGTACGGTATTGCACCGTTTTGGGGTGGTTTGGTACCGTATAGATGTACTCGTACGGTATTGTACCGTTTTGGTGTGGCTTTGTACCGTAATGAAGTACTCGTACGGTATTGCACCGTTTTGGTGTGGTTTGGTACTGTATTGATGTCCTCGTACGGTATTGCACCGTTTTGGGGTGGTTTGGTACCGTATGGATGTACTCGGACGGTATTGTACCGTTTTGGTGTGGTTTGGTACCGTAACGAAGTACTCATACGGTATTGCACCATTTTGGTGTGGTTTGGTACCGTAACGACGTACTCCTACGGTATTGTACCGTTTTGGTGTGGTTTGGTACCGTATGGATGTACTCGGACGGTATTGTACCATTTCGGTGTGGTTTGGTACCGTAACGAAGTACTCGTACGGTATTGCACCGTTTTGGTGTGGTTTGGTACCGTAACGAAGTACTCGTACGGTATTGCACCGTTTTGGTGTGGTTTGGTACCGTATGGATGTACTCGTACGGTATTGTACCGTTTTGGTGTGGTTTGGTACCGTAACGAAGTACTCGTACGGTATTGCACCGTTTTGGGGGGGTTTGGTACCTTATGGATGTAGTCGTACGGCATTGTACCGTTTTGGTGTGGTTTGGTACCGTAACGAAGTACTCGTACGGTATTGCACCGTTTTGGTGTGGTTTGGTACCGTATGGATGTACTCGGACGGTATTGTACCATTTTGGTGTGGTTTGGTACCGTAACGAAGTACTCGTACGGTATTGCACCGTTTTGGTGTGGTTTGGTACCGTAACGAAGTACTCGTACGGTATTGCACCGTTTTGGTGTGGTTTGGTACCGTATGGATGTACTCGTACGGTATTGTACCGTTTTGGTGTGGTTTGGTACCGTAACGAAGTACTCGTACGGTATTGCACCGTTTTGGGGGGGTTTGTACCTTATGGATGTAGTCGTACGGCATTGTACCGTTTTGGTGTGGTTTGGTACCGTAACGAAGTACTCGTACGGTATTACACAGTTTTGGTGTGGTTTGGTACCGTATGGATGTACTCGTACGGTATTGTACCGTTTTGGTGTGGTTTGGTACCGTAACGAAGTACTCGTACGGTATTGCACCATTTTGGTGTGGTTTGGTACCGTATGGATGTACTCGTACGGTATTGTACCGTTTTGGTGTGGTTTGGTACCGTATCGAAGTACTCGTACGGTATTGCACCGTTTTGGGGTGGTTTGGTACCGTATGGATGTACTCGTACGGTATTGTACCGTTTTGGTGTGGCTTTGTACCGTAATGAAGTACTCGTACGGTATTGCACCGTTTTGGTGTGGTTTGGTACCGTATGGATGTCCTCGTACGGTATTGCACCGTTTTGGTGTGGTTTGGTACCGTATGGATGTACTCGGACGGTATTGTACCGTTTTGGTGTGGTTTGGTACCGTAACGAAGTACTCGTACGGTATTGCACCGTTTTGGTGTGGTTTGGTACCGTATGGATGTACTCGTACGGTATTGTACCGTTTTGGTGTGATTTGGTACCGTAACGAAGTACTCGTACGGTATTGCACCGTTTTGGGGTGGTTTGGTACGGTATGGATGTAGTCGTACGGTATTGTACCGTTTTGGTGTGGTTTGGTACCGTAACGAAGTACTCTTACGGTATTGCACCGTTTTGGTGTGGTTTGGTACCGTATGGATGTACTCGTACGGTATTGCACCGTTTTAGTGTGGTTTTGTGCCGTGACGAAGTTTTCGTACGGTATTGTACCGTTTTGGTGTGGTTTCGTACCGTAACGAAGTACTCGTACGTTATTGCACCGTTTTGGTGTGGTTTGGTACCGTAACGAAGTACTCGTACGGTATTGCACAGTTTTGGTGTGGTTTGGTACCGTATGGATGTACTCGTACGGTATTGTACCGTTTTGGTGTGGTTTGGTACCGTAACGAAGTACTCGTACGATATTGCACCGTTTTGGTGTGGTTTGGTACCGTAACGAAGTACTCGTACGGTATTGCACCACTTTGGGGTGGTTTGGTACAGTATGGATGTACTCGTACGGTATTGTACCGTTTTGGTGTGGCTTTGTACCGTAACGAAGTACTCGTACGGTATTGAACCGTTTTGTTGTGGTTTGGTACCGTATGGATGTCCTCGTACGGTATTGCACCGTTTTGGTGTGGTTTGGTATCGTATGCACGTACTCGTTCGGTATTGCACCGTTTTGGTGTGGTTTGGAGCCGTATGGATGTACTCGTACGGTATTGCACCGTTTTTATGTGGTTTGGTACCGTAACGAACTACTCCTACGGTATTGCACCGTTTTGGTGTGGTTTGGTACCGTATGGATGTACTTGGACGGTGTTGTACCGTTTTGGTGTGGTTTGGTACCGTAACGAAGTACTCGTACGGTATTGCACCGTTTTGGTGTGGTTTGGTACCGTAACGAAGTACTCGTACGGTATTGCACCGTTTTGGTGTGGTTTCGTACCGTATGGATGTACTCGTACGGTATTGTACCGTTTTGGTGTGGTTTGGTACCGTAACGAAGTACTCGTACGGTATTGCACCGTTTTGGGGTGGTTTGGTACCGTATGGATGTAGTCGTACGGTATTGTACCGTTTTGGTGTGGTTTGGTACCGTAACGAAGTACTCGTACGGTATTGCACCGTTTTGGTGTGGTTTGGTACCGTATGGATGTACTCGTACGGTATTGCACCGTTTTAGTGTGGTTTGGTGCCGTGACGAAGTTCTCGTACGGTATTGTACCGTTTTGGTGTGGTTTGGTACCGTAACGAAGTACTCGTACGTTATTGCACCGTTTTGGTGTGGTTTGGTACCGTAACGAAGTACTCGTACGGTATTGCACAGTTTTGGTGTGGTTTGGTACCGTATGGATGTACTCGTACGGTATTGTACCGTTTTGGTGTGGTTTGGTACCGTAACGAAGTACTCGTAGGGTATTGCACCGTTTTGGGGTGGTTTGGTACCGTATGGATGTACTCGTACGGTATTGTACCGTTTTGGTGTGGTTTGGTACCGTATCGAAGTACTCGTACGGTATTGCACCGTTTTGGGGTGGTTTTGTACCGTATGGATGTACTCGTACGGTATTGTACCGTTTTGGTGTGGTTTGGTACCGTAACGAAGTACTCGTACGGTATTGCACCGTTTTGGGGTGGTTTGGTACCGTATGGATGTACTCGTACGGTATTTTACCGTTTTGGGGTTGTTTGGTACCGTAACGAAGTACTCGTACGGTATTGCACCGTTTTGGTGTGGTTTTGTACCGTAACGAAGTACTCGTATGGTATTGCACCGTTTTGGTGTGGTTTGGTACCGTATGGATGTACTCGTACGATATTGCACCGTTTTGGTGTGGTTTGGTACCGTATGGATGTACTCGTACGATATTGCACCGTTTTGGTGTGGTTTGGTACCGTATGGATGTACTCGTACGGTATTGTACCGTTTTGGTGTGATTTTGTACCGTAACGAAGTACTCGTACGGTATTGCACCGTTTTGGGGTGGTTTGGTACGGTATGGATGTAGTCGTACGGTATTGTACCGTTTTGGTGTGGTTTGGTACCGTAACGAAGTACTCGTACGGTATTGCACCGTTTTGGTGTGGTTTGGTACCGTATGGATGTACTCGTACGGTATTGCACCGTTTTGGTGTGGTTTGGTACCGTAACGAAGTACTCGTACGGTATTGCAACGTTTTGGTGTGCTTTGGTACCGTAACGAGGTACTCGTACGGTATTGGACCGTTTTGGTGTGGTTTAGTACTGTAACGAAGTACTCGTACGGTATTGCAACGTTTTGGTGTGGTTTGGTACCGTATGGATGTACTCGTACGGTATTGCACCGTTTTGGTGTGGTTTGGTACCGTAACGAAGTACTCGTACGGTATTGCACCATTTTGGTGTGGTTTGGTACCGTATGGATGTACTCGTACGGTATTGTACCGTTTTGGTGTGGTTTGGTACCGTATCGAAGTACTCGTACGGTATTGCACCGTTTTGGGGTGGTTTGGTACCGTATGGATGTACTCGTACGGTATTGTACCGTTTTGGTGTGGCTTTGTACCGTAATGAAGTACTCGTACGGTATTGCACCGTTTTGGTGTGGTTTGGTACCGTATGGATGTACTCGTACGGTATTGTACCGTTTTGGTGTGGTTTTGTACCGTAACGAAGTACTCGTACGGTATTGCACCGTTTTGGGGTGGTTTGGTACCGTATGGATGTACTCGTACGGTATTGTACCGTTTTGGTGTGGTTTGGTACCGTAACGAAGTACTCGTAAGGTATTGCACCGTTTTGGGGTGGTTTGGTACCGTATGGATGTACTCGTACGGTATTGCACCGATTTAGTGTGGTTTGGTGCCGTGACGAAGTTCTCGTTCGGTATTGTACCGTTTTGGTGTGGTTTGGTACCGTAACGGAATACTCGTACGGTATTGCACCGTTTTGGTGTGGTTTGGTACCGTATGGATGTACTCCTACGGTATTGCACCGTTTTGGTGTGGTTTGGTACCGTAACGAAGTACTCGTACGGTATTGCACCGTTTTGGTGTGGTTTGGTACCGTAACGAAGTACTCGTACGGTATTGCACCGTTTTGGTGTGGTTTGGTACCGTATGGATTTACTCGTACGGTATTGTACCGTTTTGGAGTGGTTTGGTACCGTAACGAAGTACTCGTACGGTATTGCACCGTTTTGGTGTGCTTTGGTACCGTAACGAAGTACTCGTACGGTATTGGACCGTTTTGGTGTGGTTTAGTACCGTAACGAAGTACTCGTACGGTATTGCAACGTTTTGGTGTGGTTTGGTACCGTATGGATGTACTCGTACGGTATTGCACCGTTTTGGTGTGGTTTTGTACCGTAACGAAGTACTCGTACGGTATTGTACCGTTTTGGGGTGGTTTGGTACCGTATGGATGTACTCGTACGGTATTTTACCGTTTTGGGGTTGTTTGGTACCGTAACGAAGTACTCGTACGGTATTGCACCGTTTTGGTGTGGTATGGTACCGTAACGAAGTACTCGTACGGTATTGCACCGTTTTGGTGTGGTTTGGTACCGTATGGATTTATTGTACGGTATTGTATGGTACCGTATGGATTTACTCGTACGGTATTGTACCGTTTTGGTGTGGTTTGGTACCGTAACGAAGTACTCGTACGGTATTGCACCGTTTTGGTGTGGTTTGGTACCGTCACGAAGTACTCGTACGGTATTGGACCGTTTTGGTGTGGTTTAGTACCGTAACGAAGTACTCCTACGGTATTGCACCGTTTTGGTGTGGTTTGGTACCGTATGGATGTACTCGTACGGTATTGTACCGTTTTGGTGTGGTTTGGTACCGTAACGAAGTACTCGTACGGTATTGCACCGTTTTGGTCTGGTTTGGTACCGTATGGATGTACTCGTACGGTATTGCACCGTTTTGGTGTGGTTTGGTACCTTCACGAAGTACTCGTACGGTATTGAACCGTTTTGGTGTGGTTTGGTACCGTAACGAAGTACTCGAACGGTATTGCACAGTTTTGGTGTGGTATGGTACCGTATGGATGTACTCGTACGGTATTGTACCGTTTTGGTGTGGTTTGGTACCATCACGAAGTACTCGTACGGTATAGCACCGTTTTGGTGTGGTTTGGTACCGTAACGAAGTACTCGAACGGTATTGCACAGTTTTGGTGTGGTATGGTACCGTATGGATGTACTCGTACGGTATTGTACCGTTTTGGTGTGGTTTGGTACCGTAACGAAGTACTCGTACGGTATTGCACCGTTTTGGGGTGGTGTGGTACCGTATGGATGTACTCGTACGGTATTGTACCGTTTTCGTGTGGCTTTGTACCGTAACGAAGTACTCGTACGGTATTGCACCGTTTTGGGGTGGTTTGGTACCGTATGGATGTACTCGTACGGTATTGTACCGTTTTGGTGTGGTTTGGTACCGTAACGAAGTACTCGTAAGGTATTGCACCGTTTTGGGGTGGTTTGGTACCGTATGGATGTACTCGTACGGTATTGCACCGATTTAGTGTGGTTTGGTGCCGTGACGAAGTTCTCGTTCGGTATTGTACCGTTTTGGTGTGGTTTTGTACCGTAACGGAATACTCGTACGGTATTGCACCGTTTTGGTGTGGTTTGGTACCGTATGGATGTACTCCTACGGTATTGCACCGTTTTGGTGTGGTTTGGTACCGTAACGAAGTACTCGTACGGTATTGCACCGTTTTGGTGTGGTTTGGTACCGTAACGAAGTACTCGTACGGTATTGCACCGTTTTGGTGTGGTTTGGTACCGTATGGATTTACTCGTACGGTATTGTACCGTTTTGGTGTGGTTTGGTACCGTAACGAAGTACTCGTACGGTATTGCACCGTTTTGGTGTGCTTTGGTACCGTAACGAAGTACTCGTACGGTATTGGACCGTTTTGGTGTGGTTTAGTACCGTAACGAAGTACTCGTACGGTATTGCAACGTTTTGGTGTGGTTTGGTACCGTATGGATGTACTCGTACGGTATTGCACCGTTTTGGTGTGGTTTGGTACCGTAACGAAGTACTCGTACGGTATTGTACCGTTTTGGGGTGGTTTGGTACCGTATGGATGTACTCGTACGGTATTTTACCGTTTTGGGGTTGTTTGGTACCGTAACGAAGTACTCGTACGGTATTGCACCGTTTTGGTGTGGTATGGTACCGTAACGAAGTACTCGTACGGTATTGCACCGTTTTGGTGTGGTTTGGTACCGTATGGATTTACTCGTACGGTATTGTATGGTACCGTATGGATTTACTCGTACGGTATTGTACCGTTTTGGTGTGCTTTGGTACCGTAACGAAGTACTCGTACGGTATTGCACCGTTTTGGTGTGGTTTGGTACCGTCACGAAGTACTCGTACGGTATTGGACCGTTTTGGTGTGGTTTAGTACCGTAACGAAGTACTCCTACGGTATTGCACCGTTTTGGTGTGGTTTGGTACCGTATGGATGTACTCGTACGGTATTGTACCGTTTTGGTGTGGTTTGGTACCGTAACGAAGTACTCGTACGGTATTGCACCGTTTTGGTGTGGTTTGGTACCGTATGGATGTACTCGTACGGTATTGCACCGTTTTGGTGTGGTTTGGTACCATCACGAAGTACTCGTACGGTATTGCACCGTTTTGGTGTGGTTTGGTACCGTAACGAAGTACTCGAACGGTATTGCACAGTTTTGGTGTGGTATGGTACCGTATGGATGTACTCGTACGGTATTGTACCGTTTTGGTGTGGTTTGGTACCGTAACGAAGTACTCGTACGGTATTGCACCGTTTTGGGGTGGTGTGGTACCGTATGGATGTACTCGTACGGTATTGTTCCGTTTTCGTGTGGCTTTGTACCGTAACGAAGTACTCGTACGGTATTGCACCGTTTTGGGGTGGTTTGGTACCGTATGGATGTACTCGTACGGTATTGTACCGTTTTGGTGTGGTTATGTACCGTAACGAAGTACTCGTAAGGTATTGCACCGTTTTGGGGTTGTTTGGTACCGTATGGATGTACTCGTACGGTATTGCACCGTTTTGGTGTGGTTTGGTGCCGTGACGAAGTTCTCGTTCGGTATTGTACCGTTTTGGTGTGGTTTGGTACCGTAACGGAATACTCGTACTGTATTGCACCGTTTTGGTGTGGTTTGGTACCGTATGGATGTACTCCTACGGTATTGCACCGTTTTGGTGTGGTTTGGTACCGTAACGAAGTACTCGTACGGTATTGCACCGTTTTGGTGTGGTTTGGTACCGTAACGAAGTACTCGTACGGTATTGCACCGTTTTGGTGTGGTTTGGTACCGTATGGATTTACTCGTACGGTATTGTACCGTTTTGGTGTGGTTTGGAACCGTAACGAAGTACTCGTACGGTATTGCACCGTTTTGGTGTGCTTTGGTACCGTAACGAAGTACTCGTAAGGTATTGCACCGTTTTGGGGTGGTTTGGTACCGTATGGATGTACTCGTACGGTATTGCACCGTTTTGGTGTGGTTTGGTGCCATGACGAAGTTCTCGTTCGGTATTGTACCGTTTTGGTGTGGTTTGGTACCGTAACGGAATACTCGTACTGTATTGCACCGTTTTGGTGTGGTTTGGTACCGTATGGATGTACTCCTACGGTATTGCACCGTTTTGGTGTGGTTTGGTACCGTAACGAAGTACTCGTACGGTATTGCACCGTTTTGGGGTGGTGTGGTACCGTATGGATGTACTCGTACGGTATTGTTCCGTTTTCGTGTGGCTTTGTACCGTAACGAAGTACTCGTACGGTATTGCACCGTTTTGGGGTGGTTTGGTACCGTATGGATGTACTCGTACGGTATTGTACCGTTTTGGTGTGGTTATGTACCGTAACGAAGTACTCGTAAGGTATTGCACCGTTTTGGGGTGGTTTGGTACCGTATGGATGTACTCGTACGGTATTGCACCGTTTTGGTGTGGTTTGGTGCCGTGACGAAGTTCTCGTTCGGTATTGTACCGTTTTGGTGTGGTTTGGTACCGTAACGGAATACTCGTACTGTATTGCACCGTTTTGGTGTGGTTTGGTACCGTATGGATGTACTCCTACGGTATTGCACCGTTTTGGTGTGGTTTGGTACCGTAACGAAGTACTCGTACGGTATTGCACCGTTTTGGTGTGGTTTGGTACCGTAACGAAGTACTCGTACGGTATTGCACCGTTTTGGTGTGGTTTGGTACCGTATGGATTTACTCGTACGGTATTGTACCGTTTTGGTGTGGTTTGGAACCGTAACGAAGTACTCGTACGGTATTGCACCGTTTTGGTGTGCTTTGGTACCGTAACGAAGTACTCGTAAGGTATTGCACCGTTTTGGGGTGGTTTGGTACCGTATGGATGTACTCGTACGGTATTGCACCGTTTTGGTGTGGTTTGGTGCCATGACGAAGTTCTCGTTCGGTATTGTACCGTTTTGGTGTGGTTTGGTACCGTAACGGAATACTCGTACTGTATTGCACCGTTTTGGTGTGGTTTGGTACCGTATGGATGTACTCCTACGGTATTGCACCGTTTTGGTGTGGTTTGGTACCGTAACGAAGTACTCGTACGGTATTGCACCGTTTTGGTGTGGTTTGGTACCGTAACGAAGTACTCGTACGGTATTGCACCGTTTTGGTGTGGTTTGGTACCGTATGGATTTACTCGTACGGTATTGTACCGTTTTGGTGTGGTTTGGTACCGTAACGAAGTACTCGTACGGTATTGCACCGTTTTGGTGTGCTTTGGTACCGTAACGAAGTACTCGTACGGTATTGGACCGTTTTGGTGTGGTTTAGTACCGTAACGAAGTACTCGTACGGTATTGCAACGTTTTGGTGTGGTTTGGTACCGTATGGATGTACTCGTACGGTATTGCACCGTTTTGGTGTGGTTTGGTACCGTAACGAAGTACTCGTACGGTATTGTACCGTTTTGGGGTGGTTTGGTACCGTATGGATGTACTCGTACGGTATTTTACCGTTTTGGGGTTGTTTGGTACCGTAACGAAGTACTCGTACGGTATTGCACCGTTTTGGTGTGGTATGGTACCGTAACGAAGTACTCGTACGGTATTGCACCGTTTTGGTGTGGTTTGGTACCGTATGGATTTACTCGTACGGTATTGTATGGTACCGTATGGATTTACTCGTACGGTATTGTACCGTTTTGGTGTGGTTTGGTACCGTAACGAAGTACTCGTACGGTATTGCACCGTTTTGGTGTGGTTTGGTACCGTCACGAAGTACTCGTACGGTATTGGACCGTTTTGGTGTGGTTTAGTACCGTAACGAAGTACTCCTACGGTATTGCACCGTTTTGGTGTGGTTTGGTACCGTATGGATGTACTCGTACGGTATTGTACCGTTTTGGTGTGGTTTGGTACCGTAACGAAGTACTCGTACGGTATTGCACCGTTTTGGTGTGGTTTGGTACCGTATGGATGTACTCGTACGGTATTGCACCGTTTTGGTGTGGTTTGGTACCATCACGAAGTACTCGTACGGTATTGCACCGTTTTGGTGTGGTTTGGTACCGTAACGAAGTACTCGAACGGTATTGCACAGTTTTGGTGTGGTATGGTACCGTATGGATGTACTCGTACGGTATTGTACCGTTTTGGTGTGGTTTGGTACCGTAACGAAGTACTCGTACGGTATTGCACCGTTTTGGGGTGGTGTGGTACCGTATGGATGTACTCGTACGGTATTGTTCCGTTTTCGTGTGGCTTTGTACCGTAACGAAGTACTCGTACGGTATTGCACCGTTTTGGGGTGGTTTGGTACCGTATGGATGTACTCGTACGGTATTGTACCGTTTTGGTGTGGTTATGTACCGTAACGAAGTACTCGTAAGGTATTGCACCGTTTTGGGGTGGTTTGGTACCGTATGGATGTACTCGTACGGTATTGCACCGTTTTGGTGTGGTTTGGTGCCGTGACGAAGTTCTCGTTCGGTATTGTACCGTTTTGGTGTGGTTTGGTACCGTAACGGAATACTCGTACTGTATTGCACCGTTTTGGTGTGGTTTGGTACCGTATGGATGTACTCCTACGGTATTGCACCGTTTTGGTGTGGTTTGGTACCGTAACGAAGTACTCGTACGGTATTGCACCGTTTTGGTGTGGTTTGGTACCGTAACGAAGTACTCGTACGGTATTGCACCGTTTTGGTGTGGTTTGGTACCGTATGGATTTACTCGTACGGTATTGTACCGTTTTGGTGTGGTTTGGAACCGTAACGAAGTACTCGTACGGTATTGCACCGTTTTGGTGTGCTTTGGTACCGTAACGAAGTACTCGTAAGGTATTGCACCGTTTTGGGGTGGTTTGGTACCGTATGGATGTACTCGTACGGTATTGCACCGTTTTGGTGTGGTTTGGTGCCATGACGAAGTTCTCGTTCGGTATTGTACCGTTTTGGTGTGGTTTGGTACCGTAACGGAATACTCGTACTGTATTGCACCGTTTTGGTGTGGTTTGGTACCGTATGGATGTACTCCTACGGTATTGCACCGTTTTGGTGTGGTTTGGTACCGTAACGAAGTACTCGTACGGTATTGCACCGTTTTGGGGTGGTGTGGTACCGTATGGATGTACTCGTACGGTATTGTTCCGTTTTCGTGTGGCTTTGTACCGTAACGAAGTACTCGTACGGTATTGCACCGTTTTGGGGTGGTTTGGTACCGTATGGATGTACTCGTACGGTATTGTACCGTTTTGGTGTGGTTTGGTACCGTAACGAAGTACTCGTAAGGTATTGCACCGTTTTGGGGTGGTTTGGTACCGTATGGATGTACTCGTACGGTATTGCACCGTTTTGGTGTGGTTTGGTGCCGTGACGAAGTTCTCGTTCGGTATTGTACCGTTTTGGTGTGGTTTGGTACCGTAACGGAATACTCGTACTGTATTGCACCGTTTTGGTGTGGTTTGGTACCGTATGGATGTACTCCTACGGTATTGCACCGTTTTGGTGTGGTTTGGTACCGTAACGAAGTACTCGTACGGTATTGCACCGTTTTGGTGTGGTTTGGTACCGTAACGAAGTACTCGTACGGTATTGCACCGTTTTGGTGTGGTTTGGTACCGTATTGATTTACTCGTACGGTATTGTACCGTTTTGGTGTGGTTTGGAACCGTAACGAAGTACTCGTACGGTATTGCACCGTTTTGGTGTGCTTTGGTACCGTAACGAAGTACTCGTACGGTATTGGACCGTTTTGGTGTGGTTTAGTACCGTAACGAAGTACTCGTACGGTATTGCACCGTTTTGGTGTGGTTTGGTACCGTATGGATGTACTCGTACGGTATTGCACCGTTTTGGTGTGGTTTGGTACCGTAACGAAGTACTCGTACGGTATTGTACCGTTTTGGGGTGGTTTGGTACCGTATGGATGTACTCGTACGGTATTTTACCGTTTTGGGGTTGTTTGGTACCGTAACGAAGTACTCGTACGGTATTGCACCGTTTTGGTGTGGTATGGTACCGTAACGAAGTACTCGTACGGTATTGCACCGTTTTGGTGTGGTTTGGTACCGTATGGATTTACTCGTACGGTATTGTATGGTACCGTATGGATTTACTCGTACGGTATTGTACCGTTTTGGTGTGGTTTGGTACCGTAACGAAGTACTCGTACGGTATTGCACCGTTTTGGTGTGGTTTGGTACCGTCACGAAGTACTCGTACGGTATTGGACCGTTTTGGTGTGGTTTAGTACCGTAACGAAGTACTCCTACGGTATTGCACCGTTTTGGTGTGGTTTGGTACCGTATGGATGTACTCGTACGGTATTGTACCGTTTTGGTGTGGTTTGGTACCGTAACGAAGTACTCGTACGGTATTGCACCGTTTTGGTGTGGTTTGGTACCGTATGGATGTACTCGTACGGTATTGTACCGTTTTGGTGTGGGTTGGTACCGTAACGAAGTACAGGTACGGTATTGCACAGTTTTGGTGTGGTTTGGTACCGTATGGATGTACTCGTACGGTATTGTACCGTTTTGGTGTGGTTTGGTACCGTAACGAAGTACTCGTACGGTATTGCACCGTTTTGGGGTGGTTTGGTACCGTATGGATTTACTCGTACGGTATTGTACCGTTTTGGTGTGGCTTTGTACCGTAACGAAGTACTCGTACGGTATTGCACCGTTTTGGTGTGGTTTGGTATCGTATGCACGTACTCGTACGGTATTGCACCGTTTTGGTGTGGTTCGGTGCCGTATGGATGTACTCGTACGGTACTGCACCGTTTTGGTGTGGTTTGGTACCGTATGGATGTACTCGTACGGTATTGCACCGTTTTGGTGTGGTTTGGTACCGTAACGAAGTACTCGTACGGTATTGTACCGTTTTGTGTGGTTTGGTAACGTAACGATGTACTCGTACGGTATTGCACCGTTTTGGTGTGGTTTGGTACCGTATGGATGTACTCGTACGGAATTGTACCGTTTTGGTGTGGTTTGGTACCGTAACGAAGTACTCGTACGGTATTGCACCGTTTTGGGGTGGTTTGGTACCGTATGGATGTACTCGTACGGTATTGTACCGTTTTGGTGTGGCTTTGTACCGTAACGAAGTACTCGTACGGTATTGCACCGTTTTGGGGTGGTTTGGTACCGTCTGGATGCACTCGTACGGTATTGTACCGTTTTGGTGTGGTTTGGTACCGTAACGAAGTACTCGTAAGGTATTGCACCGTTTTGGGGTGGTTTGGTACCGTATGGATGTACTCGTACGGTATTGCACCGTTTTAGTGTGGTTTGGTGCCGTGACGAAGTTCTCGTACGGTATTGTACCGTTTTGGTGTGGTTTGGTACCGTAACGAAGTACTCGTACGGTATTGCACCGTTTTGGTGTGGTTTGGTACCGTATGGATGTACTCGTACGGTATTGCACCGTTTTGGTGTGGTTTGGTACCGTAACGAAGTACTCGTCTGGTATTGCTCCATTTTGGTGTGGTTTGGTGCCGTATGGATGTACTCGTACGGTATTGAACCGTTTTGGTGTGGTTTGGTACCGTATGGATGTACTCGTACGGTATTGCACCGTTTTGGTGTGGTTTTGTACCGTAACGAAGTACTCGTACGGTATTGCATCGTTTTGGTGTGGTTTGGTACCGTATGGATGTACTCGCACGGTATTGCACCGTTTTGGTTTGGTTTGGTACCGTATGAATGTACTCGTACCGTATTGAACCGTTTTGATGTGGTTTGGTACCGTATGGATGTACTCGTACGGTATTGCACCGTTTTGGTGTGGTTTGGTACCGTAACGAAGTACTCGTACGGTATTGTACCATTTTAGTGTGGTTTGGTACCGTAACGAAGTACTCATACGGTATTGCACCGTTTTGGTGTGGTTTGGTACCGTATGGATGTACTCGTACGGTATTGCACCGTTTTGGTGTGGTTTGGTACCGTAACGAAGTACTCGTACGGTATTGTACCGTTTTGGTGTGGTTTGGTACCGTAACGATGTACTCGTACGGTATTGCACCGTTTTGGTGTGGTTTGGTACCGTATGGATGTACTCGTACGGAATTGTACCGTTTTGGTGTGGTTTGGTACCGTAACGAAGTACTCGTACGGTATTGCACCGTTTTGGGGTGGTTTGGTACCGTATGGATGTACTCGTACGGTATTGTACCGTTTTGGTGTGGCTTTGTACCGTAACGAAGTACTCGTACGGTATTGCACCGTTTTGGGGTGGTTTGGTACCGCATGGATGTACTCGTACGGTATTGTACCGTTTTGGTGTGGTTTGGTACCGTAACGAAGTACTCGTAAGGTATTGCACCGTTTTGGGGTGGTTTGGTACCGTATGGATGTACTCGTACGGTATTGCACCGTTTTAGTGTGGTTTGGTGCCGTGACGAAGTTCTCGTACGGTATTGTACCGTTTTGGTGTGGTTTGGTACCGTAACGAAGTACTCGTACGGTATTGCACCGTTTTGGTGTGGTTTGGTACCGTATGGATGTACTCGTACGGTATTGCACCGTTTTTGTGTGGTTTGGTACCGTAACGAAGTACTCGTCTGGTATTGCTCCGTTTTGGTGTGGTTTGGTGCCATATGGATGTACTCGTACGGTATTGTACCGTTTTGGTGTGGTTTGGTACCATCACGAAGTACTCGTACGGTATTGCACCGTTTTGGTGTGGTTTTGTACCGTAACGAAGTACTCGTACGGTATTGCATCGTTTTGGTGTGGTTTGGTACCGTATGGATGTACTCGTACGGTATTGTACCGTTTTGGTGTGGTTTGGTACCGTAACGAAGTACTCGTACGGTATTGCACCGTTTTGGTGTGGTTTGGTACCGTATTGATGTACTCGTACGGTATTGTACCGTTTTGGTGTGGGTTGGTACCGTAACGAAGTACAGGTACGGTATTGCACAGTTTTGGTGTGGTTTTGTACCGTATTGATTTACTCGTACGGTATTGTACCGTTTTGGTGTGGTTTGGTACGGTAACGAAGTACTCGTACGGTATTGCACCGATTTGGTGTGGTTTGGTACCGTAACGAAGTACTCGTACGGTATTGCAGCGTTTTGGTGTGGTTTGGTACCGTATGGATGTACTCGTACGGTATTGTACTGTTTTGGTGTGGTTTGGTACCGTAACGAAGTACTCGTACGGTATTGCACCGTTTTGGGGTGGTTTGGTACCGTATGGATGTAGTCGTACGGTATTGTACCGTTTTGGTGTGGTTTGGTACCGTAACGAAGTACTCGTAAGGTATTGCACCGTTTTGGGGTGGTTTGGTACCGTATGGATGTACTCGTACGGTATTGCACCGTTTTAGTGTGGTTTGGTGCCGTGACGAAGTTCTCGTACGGTATTGTACCGTTTTGGTGTGGTTTGGTACCGTAACGAAGTACTCGTACGGTATTGCACCGTTTTGGTGTGGTTTGGTACCGTATGGATGTACTCGTACGGTATTGTACCGTTTTGGTGTGGTTTGGTACCGTAACGAAGTACTCGTACGGTATTGCACCGTTTTGGGGTGGTTTGGTACCGTATGGATGTCCTCGTACGGTATTGCACCGTTTTGGTGTGGTTTGGTATCGTATGCACGTACTCGTTCGGTATTGCACCGTTTTGGTGTGGTTTGGTATCGTATGCACGTACTCGTTCGGTATTGCACCGTTTTGGTGTGGTTCGGTGCCGTATGGATGTACTCGTACGGTATTGCACCGTTTTGGTGTGGTTTGATACCGTATGGATGTACTCGTACGGTATTGCACCGTTTTGGTGTGGTTTGGTACCGTCACGAAGTACTCGTACGGTATTGCACCGTTTTGGTGTGGTTTGGTACCGTAACGAAGTACTCGAACGGTATTGCACAGTTTTGGTGTGGTATGGTACCGTATGGATGTACTCGTACGGTATTGTACCGTTTTGGTGTGGTTTGGTACCGTAACGAAGTACTCGTAAGGTATTGCACCGTTTTGGGGTGGTTTGGTACCGTATGGATGTACTCGTACGGTATTGCACCGTTTTAGTGTGGTTTGGTGCCGTGACGAAGTTCTCGTACGGTATTGTACCGTTTTGGTGTGGTTTGGTACCGTAACGAAGTACTCGTACGGTATTGCACCGTTTTGGTGTGGTTTGGTACCGTATGGATGTACTCGTACGGTATTGCACCGTTTTTGTGTGGTTTGGTACCGTAACGAAGTACTCGTCTGGTATTGCTCCGTTTTGGTGTGGTTTGGTGCCATATGGATGTACTCGTACGGTATTGTACCGTTTTGGTGTGGTTTGGTACCATCACGAAGTACTCGTACGGTATTGCACCGTTTTGGTGTGGTTTTGTACCGTAACGAAGTACTCGTACGGTATTGCATCGTTTTGGTGTGGTTTGGTACCGTATGGATGTACTCGTACGGTATTGTACCGTTTTGGTGTGGTTTGGTACCGTAACGAAGTACTCGTACGGTATTGCACCGTTTTGGTGTGGTTTGGTACCGTATTGATGTACTCGTACGGTATTGTACCGTTTTGGTGTGGGTTGGTACCGTAACGAAGTACAGGTACGGTATTGCACAGTTTTGGTGTGGTTTTGTACCGTATGGATTTACTCGTACGGTATTGTACCGTTTTGGTGTGGTTTGGTACGGTAACGAAGTACTCGTACGGTATTGCACCGATTTGGTGTGGTTTGGTACCGTAACGAAGTACTCGTACGGTATTGCAGCGTTTTGGTGTGGTTTGGTACCGTATGGATGTACTCGTACGGTATTGTACTGTTTTGGTGTGGTTTGGTACCGTAACGAAGTACTCGTACGGTATTGCACCGTTTTGGGGTGGTTTGGTACCGTATGGATGTAGTCGTACGGTATTGTACCGTTTTGGTGTGGTTTGGTACCGTAACGAAGTACTCGTGCGGTATTGCTCCGTTTTGGTGTGGTTTGGTACCATATGGATGTACTCGTACGGTATTGCACCGTTTTAGTGTGGTTTGGTGCCGTGACGAAGTTCTCGTACGGTATTGTACCGTTTTGGTGTGGTTTGGTACCGTAACGAAGTACTCGTACGGTATTGCACCGTTTTGGTGTGGTTTGGTACCGTATGGATGTACTCGTACGGTATTGTACCGTTTTGGTGTGGTTTGGTACCGTAACGAAGTACTCGTACGGTATTGCACCGTTTTGGGGTGGTTTGGTACCGTATGGATGTCCTCGTACGGTATTGCACCGTTTTGGTGTGGTTTGGTATCGTATGCACGTACTCGTTCGGTATTGCACCGTTTTGGTGTGGTTTGGTATCGTATGCACGTACTCGTTCGGTATTGCACCGTTTTGGTGTGGTTCGGTGCCGTATGGATGTACTCGTACGGTATTGCACCGTTTTGGTGTGGTTTGATACCGTATGGATGTACTCGTACGGTATTGCACCGTTTTGGTGTGGTTTGGTACCGTCACGAAGTACTCGTACGGTATTGCACCGTTTCGGTGTGGTTTGGTACCGTAACGAAGTACTCGAACGGTATTGCACAGTTTTGGTGTGGTATGGTACCGTATGGATGTACTCGTACGGTATTGTACCGTTTTGGTGTGGTTTGGTACCGTAACGAACTACTCGTACGGTATTGCACCGTTTTGGGGTGGTGTGGTACCGTATGGATGTACTCGTACGGTATTGTACCGTTTTGGTGTGGCTTTGTACCGTAACGAAGTACTCGTACGGTATTGCACCGTTTTGGGGTGGTTTGGTACCGTATGGATGTACTCGTACGGTATTGTACCGTTTTGGTGTGGTTTGGTACCGTAACGAAGTACTCGTAAGGTATTGCACCGTTTTGGGGTGGTTTGGTACCGTATGGATGTACTCGTACGGTATTGCACCGTTTTAGTGTGGTTTGGTGCCGTGACGAAGTTCTCGTTCGGTATTGTACCGTTTTGGTGTTGTTTGGTACCGTAACGAAGTACTCGTACGGTATTGCACCGTTTTGGTGTGGTTTGGGACCGTATGGATGTACTCCTACGGTATTGCACCGTTTTGGTGTGGTTTGGTACCGTAACGAAGTACTCGTACGGTATTGCACCGTTTTGGTGTGGTTTGGTACCGTAACGAAGTACTCGTACGGTATTGCACCGTTTTGGTGTGGTTTGGTACCGTATGGATTTACTCGTACGGTATTGTACCGTTTTGGTGTGGTTTGGTACCGTAACGAAGTACTCGTACGGTATTGCACCGTTTTGGTGTGCTTTGGTACCGTAACGAAGTACTCGTATGGTATTGTACCGTTTTGGGGTGGTTTGGTACCGTATGGATGTACTCGTACGGTATTGCACCGTTTTGGTGTGGTTTGATACCGTATGGATGTACTCGTACGGTATTGCACCGTTTTGGTGTGGTTTGGTACCGTCACGAAGTACTCGTACGGTATTGCACCGTTTTGGTGTGGTTTTGTACCGTAACGAAGTACTCGTACGGTATTGCATCGTTTTGGTGTGGTTTGGTACCGTATGGATGTACTCGTACGGTATTGTACCGTTTTGGTGTGGTTTGGTACCGTAACGAAGTACTCGTACGGTATTGCACCGTTTTGGTGTGGTTTGGTACCGTATTGATGTACTCGTACGGTATTGTACCGTTTTGGTGTGGGTTGGTACCGTAACGAAGTACAGGTACGGTATTGCACAGTTTTGGTGTGGTTTTGTACCGTATGGATTTACTCGTACGGTATTGTACCGTTTTGGTGTGGTTTGGTACGGTAACGAAGTACTCGTACGGTATTGCACCGATTTGGTGTGGTTTGGTACCGTAACGAAGTACTCGTACGGTATTGCAGCGTTTTGGTGTGGTTTGGTACCGTATGGATGTACTCGTACGGTATTGTACTGTTTTGGTGTGGTTTGGTACCGTAACGAAGTACTCGTACGGTATTGCACCGTTTTGGGGTGGTTTGGTACCGTATGGATGTAGTCGTACGGTATTGTACCGTTTTGGTGTGGTTTGGTACCGTAACGAAGTACTCGTGCGGTATTGCACCGTTTTGGTGTGGTTTGGTACCATATGGATGTACTCGTACGGTATTGCACCGTTTTAGTGTGGTTTGGTGCCGTGACGAAGTTCTCGTACGGTATTGTACCGTTTTGGTGTGGTTTGGTACCGTAACGAAGTACTCGTACGGTATTGCACCGTTTTGGTGTGGTTTGGTACCGTATGGATGTACTCGTACGGTATTGTACCGTTTTGGTGTGGTTTGGTACCGTAACGAAGTACTCGTACGGTATTGCACCGTTTTGGGGTGGTTTGGTACCGTATGGATGTCCTCGTACGGTATTGCACCGTTTTGGTGTGGTTTGGTATCGTATGCACGTACTCGTTCGGTATTGCACCGTTTTGGTGTGGTTTGGTATCGTATGCACGTACTCGTTCGGTATTGCACCGTTTTGGTGTGGTTCGGTGCCGTATGGATGTACTCGTACGGTATTGCACCGTTTTGGTGTGGTTTGATACCGTATGGATGTACTCGTACGGTATTGCACCGTTTTGGTGTGGTTTGGTACCGTATGGATGTACTCGTACGGTATTGTACCGTTTTGGTGTTGTTTGGTACCGTAACGAAGTACTCGTACGGTATTGCACCGTTTTGGTGTGGTTTGGTACCGTATGGATGTACTCGTACGGTATTGTACCGTTTTGGTGTGGGTTGGTACCGTAACGAAGTACAGGTACGGTATTGCACAGTTTTGGTGTGGTTTGGTACCGTATGGATGTACTCGTACGGTATTGTACCGTTTTGGTGTGGTTTGGTACCGTAACGAAGTACTCGTACGGTATTGCACCGTTTTGGGGTGGTTTGGTACCGTATGGATGTACTCGTACGGTATTGTACCGTTTTGGTGTGGCTTTGTACCGTAACGAAGTACTCGTACGGTATTGCACCGTTTTGGGGTGGTTTGGTACCGTATGGATGTACTCGTACGGTATTGTACCGTTTTGGTGTGGTTTGGTACCGTAACGAAGTACTCGTAAGGTATTGCACCGTTTTGGGGTGGTTTGGTACCGTATGGATGTACTCGTACGGTATTGCACCGTTTTAGTGTGGTTTGGTGCCGTGACGAAGTTCTCGTACGGTATTGTACCGTTTTGGTGTGGTTTGGTACCGTAACGAAGTACTCGTACGGTATTGCACCGTTTTGGTGTGGTTTGGTACCGTAACGAAGTACTCGTACGGTATTGTACCGTTTTGGTGTGGTTTGGTACCGTAACGAAGTACTCATACGGTATTGCACCGTTTTGGTGTGGTTTGGTACCGTATGGATGTACTCGGACGGTATTGCCCAGTTTTGGTGTGGTTTGGTACCGTAACGAAGTACTCGTACGGTATTGCACCGTTTTGGTGTGGTGTGGTACCGTATGGATGTACTCGTACGGTATTGTACCGTTTTGGTGTGGTTTGGTACCGTAATGAAGTACTCGTATGGTATTGCACCGTTTTGGTGTGGTTTGGTACCGTATGGATGTACTCGTACGGTATTGTACCGTTTTGGTGTGGTTTGGTACCGTAACGAAGTACTCGTACGGTATTGCACCGATTTGGTGTGGTTTCGTACCGTAACGAAGTACTCGTACGGTATTGCACCGTTTTGGTTTGGTTTGGTACCGTATGGATGTACTCGTACGGTATTGTACCGTTTTGGTGTGGTTTGGTACCGTAACGAAGTACTCATACAGTATTGCACCGTTTTGGGGGGGTTTGGTACCGTATGGATGTAGTCGTACGGTATTGTACCGTTTTGGTGTGGTTTGGTACCGTAACGAAGTACTCGTACGGTATTGCACCGTTTTGGTGTGGTTTGGTACCATATGGATGTACTCGTACGGTATTGCACCGTTTTAGTGTGGTTTGGTGCCGTGACGAAGTTCTCGTACGGTATTGTACCGTTTTGGTGTGGTTTGGTACCGTAACGAAGTACTCGTACGGTATTGCACCGTTTTGGTGTGGTTTGGTACCGTATGGATGTACTCGTACGGTATTGCACTGTTTTGGTGTGGTTTGGTACCGTATGGATGTACTCGCACGGTATTGCACCGTTTTGGTTTGGTTTGGTACCGTATGAATGTACTCGTACCGTATTGAACCGTATTGATGTGGTTTGGTACCGTATGGATGTACTCGTACGGTATTGCACCGTTTTGGTGTGGTTTGGTACCGTAACGAAGTACTCGTACGGTATTGTACCGTTTTGGTGTGGTTTGGTACCGTAACGATGTACTCGTACAGTATTGCACCGTTTTGGTGTGGTTTGGTACCGTATGGATGTACTCGTACGGTATTGTACTGTTTTGGTGTGGTTTGGTACCGTAATGAAGTACTCGTACGGTATTGCACCGTTTTGGTGTGGTTTGGTACCGTATGGATGTACTCGTACGGTATTGTACCGTTTTGGTGTGGTTTGGTACCGTAACGAAGTACTCGTACGGTATTGCACAGTTTTGGTGTGGTTTGGTACCGTAACGAAGTACTCGTACGGTATTGCACCGTTTTGGTGTGGTTTGGTACCGTATGGATGTACTCGTACGGTATTGTACCGTTTTGGTGTGGTTTGGTACCGTAACGAAGTACTCGTACGGTATTGCACCATTTTGGGGTGGTTTGGTACCGTAGGGATGTACTCGTACGGTATTGAACCGTTTTGGTGTAGCTTTGTACCGTAACGAAGTACTCGTACGGTATTGCACCGTTTTGGTGTGGTTTGGTACCGTATGGATGTCCTCGTACGGTATTGCACCGTTTTGGTGTGGTTTGGTATCGTATTCACGTACTCGTTCGGTATTGCACCGTTTTGGTGTGGTTTGGTGCCGTATGGATGTACTCGTACGGTATTGCACCGTTTTGGTGTGGTTTGGTACCGTATGGATGTACTCGTACGGTATTGCACCGTTTTGGTGTGGTTTTGTACCGTAACGAAGTACTCGTACGGTATTGCATCGTTTTGGTGTGGTTTGGTACCGTATGGATGTACTCGCACGGTATTGCACCGTTTTGGTTTGGTTTGGTACCGTATGAATGTACTCGTACCGTATTGAACCGTATTGATGTGGTTTGGTACCGTATGGATGTACTCGTCCGGTATTGCACCGTTTTGGTGTGGTTTGGTACCGTAACGAAGTACTCGTACGGTATTGTACCGTTTTGGAGTGGTTTGGTACCGTAACGAAGTACTCATACGGTATTGCACCGTTTTGGTGTGGTTTGGTACCGTATGGATGTACTCGGACGGTATTGCCCCGTTTTGGTGTGGTTTGGTACCGTAACGAAGTACTCGTACGGTATTGCACCGTTTTGGTGTGGTGTGGTACCGTATGGATGTACTCGTACGGTATTGTACCGTTTTGGTGTGGTTTGGTACCGTAATGAAGTACTCGTATGGTATTGCACCGTTTTGGTGTGGTTTGGTACCGTATCGATGTACTCGTACGGTATTGTACCGTTTTGGTGTGGTTTGGTACCGTAACGAAGTACTCGTACGGTATTGCACCGATTTGGTGTGGTTTCGTACCGTAACGAAGTACTCGTACGGTATTGCACCGTTTTGGTGTTGTTTGGTACCGTATGGATGTACTCGTACGGTATTGTACCGTTTTGGTGTGGTTTGGTACCGTAACGAAGTACTCATACAGTATTGTACCGTTTTGGGGGGGTTTGGTACCGTATGGATGTAGTCGTACGGTATTGTACCGTTTTGGTGTGGTTTGGTACCGTAACGAAGTACTCGTACGGTATTGCACCGTTTTGGTGTGGTTTGGTACCATATGGATGTACTCGTACGGTATTGCACCGTTTTAGTGTTGTTTGGTGCCGTGACGAAGTTCTCGTACGGTATTGTACCGTTTTGGTGTGGTTTGGTACCGTAACGAAGTACTCGTACGGTATTGCACCGTTTTGGTGTGGTTTGGTACCGTATGGATGTACTCGTACGGTATTGCACTGTTTTGGTGTGGTTTGGTACCGTAACGAAGTACTCATACGGTATTGCACCGTTTTGGTGTGGTTTGGTACCGTATGGATTTACTCGTACGGTATTGCACCGTTTTGGTGTGGTTTGGTACCGTATGGATGTACTCGTACGGTATTGCACCGTTTTGGTGTGGTTTGGTACCGTAACGAAGTACTCGTACCGTATTGCACCGTTTTGGTGTGGTTTGGTACCGTATGGATGTACTCGTACGGTATTGTACCGTTTTGGTATGGTTTGGTACCGTAACGAAGTACTCGTACGGTATTGCACCGTTTTGGTGTGGTTTGGTACCGTATGGATGTACTCGTACGGTATTGCACCGTTTTGGTGTGGTTTGGTACTGTAACGAAGTACTCGTACGGTATTGTACCGTTTTGGTGTGGTTTGGTACCGTAACGAAGTACTCGTACGGTATTGCACCGTTTTGGTGTGGTTTGGTACCGTATGGATGTACTCGGACGGTATTGCCCCGTTTTGGTGTGGTTTGGTACCGTAACGAAGTACTCGTACGGTATTGCACCGTTTTGGTGTGGTGTGGTACCGTATGGATGTACTCGTACGGTATTGTACCGTTTTGGTGTGGTTTGGTACCGTAATGAAGTACTCGTATGGTATTGCACCGTTTTGGTGTGGTTTGGTACCGTATCGATGTACTCGTACGGTATTGTACCGTTTTGGTGTGGTTTGGTACCGTAACGAAGTACTCGTACGGTATTGCACCGATTTGGTGTGGTTTCGTACCGTAACGAAGTACTCGTACGGTATTGCACCGTTTTGGTGTGGTTTGGTACCGTATGGATGTACTCGTACGGTATTGTACCGTTTTGGTGTGGTTTGGTACCGTAACGAAGTACTCATACAGTATTGTACCGTTTTGGGGGGGTTTGGTACCGTATGGATGTAGTCGTACGGTATTGTACCGTTTTGGTGTGGTTTGGTACCGTAACGAAGTACTCGTACGGTATTGCACCGTTTTGGTGTGGTTTGGTACCATATGGATGTACTCGTACGGTATTGCACCGTTTTAGTGTTGTTTGGTGCCGTGACGAAGTTCTCGTACGGTATTGTACCGTTTTGGTGTGGTTTGGTACCGTAACGAAGTACTCGTACGGTATTGCACCGTTTTGGTGTGGTTTGGTACCGTATGGATGTACTCGTACGGTATTGCACTGTTTTGGTGTGGTTTGGTACCGTAACGAAGTACTCATACGGTATTGCACCGTTTTGGTGTGGTTTGGTACCGTATGGATTTACTCGTACGGTATTGCACCGTTTTGGTGTGGTTTGGTACCGTATGGATGTACTCGTACGGTATTGCACCGTTTTGGTGTGGTTTGGTACCGTAACGAAGTACTCGTACGGTATTGCACCGTTTTGGTGTGGTTTGGTACCGTATGGATGTACTCGTACGGTATTGTACCGTTTTGGTATGGTTTGGTACCGTAACGAAGTACTCGTACGGTATTGCACCGTTTTGGTGTGGTTTGGTACCGTATGGATGTACTCGTACGGTATTGCACCGTTTTGGTGTGGTTTGGTACTGTAACGAAGTACTCGTACGGTATTTTACCGTTTTGGTGTGGTTTGGTACCGTAACGAAGTACTCGTACGGTATTGCACCGTTTTGGTGTGGTTTGGTACCGTATGGATGTACTCGGACGGTATTGCCCCGTTTTGGTGTGGTTTGGTACCGTAACGAAGTACTCGTACGGTATTGCACCGTTTTGGTGTGGTGTGGTACCGTATGGATGTACTCGTACGGTATTGTACTGTTTTGGTGTGGTTTGGTACCGTAATGAAGTACTCGTACGGTATTGCACCGTTTTGGTGTGGTTTGGTACCGTATGGATGTACTCGTACGGTATTGTACCGTTTTGGTGTGGTTTGGTACCGTAACGAAGTACTCGTACGGTATTGCACAGTTTTGGTGTGGTTTGGTACCGTAACGAAGTACTCGTACGGTATTGCACCGTTTTGGTGTGGTTTGGTACCGTATGGATGTACTCGTACGGTATTGTACCGTTTTGGTGTGGTTTGGTACCGTAACGAAGTACTCGTACGGTATTGCACCATTTTGGGGTGGTTTGGTACCGTATGGATGTACTCGTACGGTATTGAACCGTTTTGGTGTAGCTTTGTACCGTAACGAAGTACTCGTACGGTATTGCACCGTTTTGGTGTGGTTTGGTACCGTATGGATGTCCTCGTACGGTATTGCACCGTTTTGGTGTGGTTTGGTATCGTATTCACGTACTCGTTCGGTATTGCACCGTTTTGGTGTGGTTTGGTGCCGTATGGATGTACTCGTACGGTATTGCACCGTTTTGGTGTGGTTTGGTACCGTATGGATGTACTCGTACGGTATTGCACCGTTTTGGTGTGGTTTGGTACCGTAACGAAGTACTCGTACGGTATTGCACCGTTTTTGTGTGGTTCGGTACCGTATGGATGTACTCGTACGGTATTGCACCGTTTTGGTGTGGTTTGGTACCGTAACGAAGTACTCGTACGGTATTGCACCGTTTTGGTGTGGTTTGGTACCGTATGGATGTACTCGTACGGTATTGTACCGTTTTTGTTTTGTTTGGTACCGTAACGAAGTACTCGTACGGTATTGCACCGTTTTGGTGTGGTTTGGTACCGTACGGATGTACTCGTACGGTATTGCACCGTTTTGGTGTGGTTTGGTACTGTAACGAAGTACTCGTACGGTATTGGACCGTTTTGGTGTGGTTTGGTACCGTAACGAAGTACTCGTACGGTATTGCACCGTTTTGGTGTGGTTTGGTACCGTATGGATGTACTCGGACGGTATTGCCCCGTTTTGGTGTGGTTTGGTACCGTAACGAAGTACTCGTACGGTATTGCACCGTTTTGGTGTGGTGTGGTACCGTATGGATGTACTCGTACGGTATTGTACTGTTTTGGTGTGGTTTGGTACCGTAATGAAGTACTCGTACGGTATTGCACCGTTTTGGTGTGGTTTGGTACCGTATGGATGTACTCGTACGGTATTGTACCGTTTTGGTGTGGTTTGGTACCGTAACGAAGTACTCGTACGGTATTGCACAGTTTTGGTGTGGTTTGGTACCGTAACGAAGTACTCGTACGGTATTGCACCGTTTTGGTGTGGTTTGGTACCGTATGGATGTACTCGTACGGTATTGTACCGTTTTGGTGTGGTTTGGTACCGTAACGAAGTACTCGTACGGTATTGCACCATTTTGGGGTTGTTTGGTACCGTATGGATGTACTCGTACGGTATTGAACCGTTTTGGTGTAGCTTTGTACCGTAACGAAATACTCGTACGGTATTGCACCGTTTTGGGGTGGTTTGGTACCGTATGGATGTCCTCGTACGGTATTGCACCGTTTTGGTGTGGTTTGGTATCGTATTCACGTACTCGTTCGGTATTGCACCGTTTTGGTGTGGTTTGGTGCCGTATGGATGTACTCGTACGGTATTGCACCGTTTTGGTGTGGTTTGGTACCGTATGGATGTACTCGTATGGTATTGCACCGTTTTGGTGTGGTTTTGTACCGTAACGAAGTACTCGTACGGTATTGCATCGTTTTGGTGTGGTTTGGTACCGTATGGATGTACTCGCACGGTATTGCACCGTTTTGGTTTGGTTTGGTACCGTATGAATGTACTCGTACCGTATTGAACCGTATTGATGTGGTTTGGTACCGTATGGATGTACTCGTCCGGTATTGCACCGTTTTGGTGTGGTTTGGTACCGTAACGAAGTACTCGTACGGTATTGTACCGTTTTGGAGTGGTTTGGTACCGTAACGAAGTACTCATACGGTATTGCACCGTTTTGGTGTGGTTTGGTACCGTATGGATGTACTCGGACGGTATTGCCCCGTTTTGGTGTGGTTTGGTACCGTAACGAAGTACTCGTACGGTATTGCACCGTTTTGGTGTGGTGTGGTACCGTATGGATGTACTCGTACGGTATTGTACCGTTTTGGTGTGGTTTGGTACCGTAATGAAGTACTCGTATGGTATTGCACCGTTTTGGTGTGGTTTGGTACCGTATCGATGTACTCGTACGGTATTGTACCGTTTTGGTGTGGTTTGGTACCGTAACGAAGTACTCGTACGGTATTGCACCGATTTGGTGTGGTTTCGTACCGTAACGAAGTACTCGTACGGTATTGCACCGTTTTGGTGTGGTTTGGTACCGTATGGATGTACTCGTACGGTATTGTACCGTTTTGGTGTGGTTTGGTACCGTAACGAAGTACTCATACAGTATTGTACCGTTTTGGGGGGGTTTTGTACCGTATGGATGTAGTCGTACGGTATTGTACCGTTTTGGTGTGGTTTGGTACCGTAACGAAGTACTCGTACGGTATTGCACCGTTTTGGTGTGGTTTGGTACCATATGGATGTACTCGTACGGTATTGCACCGTTTTAGTGTTGTTTGGTGCCGTGACGAAGTTCTCGTACGGTATTGTACCGTTTTGGTGTGGTTTGGTACCGTAACGAAGTACTCGTACGGTATTGCACCGTTTTGGTGTGGTTTGGTACCGTATGGATGTACTCGTACGGTATTGCACTGTTTTGGTGTGGTTTGGTACCGTAACGAAGTACTCATACGGTATTGCACCGTTTTGGTGTGGTTTGGTACCGTATGGATTTACTCGTACGGTATTGCACCGTTTTGGTGTGGTTTGGTACCGTATGGATGTACTCGTACGGTATTGCACCGTTTTGGTGTGGTTTGGTACCGTAACGAAGTACTCGTACGGTATTGCACCGTTTTGGTGTGGTTTGGTACCGTATGGATGTACTCGTACGGTATTGTACCGTTTTGGTATGGTTTGGTACCGTAACGAAGTACTCGTACGGTATTGCACCGTTTTGGTGTGGTTTGGTACCGTATGGATGTACTCGTACGGTATTGCACCGTTTTGGTGTGGTTTGGTACTGTAACGAAGTACTCGTACGGTATTGTACCGTTTTGGTGTGGTTTGGTACCGTAACGAAGTACTCGTACGGTATTGCACCGTTTTGGTGTGGTTTGGTACCGTATGGATGTACTCGGACGGTATTGCCCCGTTTTGGTGTGGTTTGGTACCGTAACGAAGTACTCGTACGGTATTGCACCGTTTTGGTGTGGTGTGGTACCGTATGGATGTACTCGTACGGTATTGTACTGTTTTGGTGTGGTTTGGTACCGTAATGAAGTACTCGTACGGTATTGCACCGTTTTGGTGTGGTTTGGTACCGTATGGATGTACTCGTACGGTATTGTACCGTTTTGGTGTGGTTTGGTACCGTAACGAAGTACTCGTACGGTATTGCACAGTTTTGGTGTGGTTTGGTACCGTAACGAAGTACTCGTACGGTATTGCACCGTTTTGGTGTGGTTTGGTACCGTATGGATGTACTCGTACGGTATTGTACCGTTTTGGTGTGGTTTGGTACCGTAACGAAGTACTCGTACGGTATTGCACCATTTTGGGGTGGTTTGGTACCGTATGGATGTACTCGTACGGTATTGAACCGTTTTGGTGTAGCTTTGTACCGTAACGAAGTACTCGTACGGTATTGAACCGTTTTGGTGTGGTTTGGTACCGTATGGATGTCCTCGTACGGTATTGCACCGTTTTGGTGTGGTTTGGTATCGTATTCACGTACTCGTTCGGTATTGCACCGTTTTGGTGTGGTTTGGTGCCGTATGGATGTACTCGTACGGTATTGCACCGTTTTGGTGTGGTTTGGTACCGTATGGATGTACTCGTACGGTATTGCACCGTTTTGGTGTGGTTTGGTACCGTAACGAAGTACTCGTACGGTATTGCACCGTTTTTGTGTGGTTCGGTACCGTATGGATGTACTCGTACGGTATTGTACTGTTTTGGTGTGGTTTGGTACCGTAACGAAGTACTCCTACGGTATTGCACCGTTTTGGTGTGGTTTCGTACCGTATGGATGTACTCATACGGTATTGTACCGTTTTGGTGTGGTTTGGTACCGTAACGAAGTACTCGTACGGTATTGCACCGTTTTGGGGTGGTTTGGTACCGTATGGATGTACTCGTACGGTATTGTACCGTTTTGGTGTGGCTTTGTACCGTAACGAAGTACTCGTACGGTATTGCACCGTTTTGGGGTGGTTTGGTACCGTATGGATGTACTCGTACGGTATTGTACCGTTTTGGTGTGGTTTGGTACCGTAACGAAGTACTCGTAAGGTATTGCACCGTTTTGGGGTGGTTTGGTACGGTATGGATGTACTCGTACGGTATTTCACCGTTTTAGTGTGGTTTGGTGCCGTGACGAAGTTCTCGTACGGTATTGTACCGTTTTGGTGTGGTTTGGTACCGTAACGAAGTACTCGTACGGTATTGCACCGTTTTGGTGTGGTTTGGTACCGTATGGATATACTCGTACGGTATTGCACCGTTTTGGTGTGGTTTGGAACCATAACGAAGTACTCGTCTGGTATTGCTCCGTTTTGGTGTGGTTTGGTGCCATATGGATGTACTCGTACGGTGTTGAACCGTTTTGGTGTGGTTTGGTACCGTATGGATGTACTCGTACGGTATTGCACCGTTTTGGTGTGGTTTTGTACCGTAACAAAGTACTCGTACGGTATTGCACCGTTTTGGTGTGGTTTGGTACCGTATGGATGTACTCGTACGGTATTGCACCGTTTTAGTGTGGTTTGGTGCCGTGACGAAGTTCTCGTACGGTATTGTACCGTTTTGGTGTGGTTTGGTACCGTAACGAAGTACTCGTACGGTATTGCACCGTTTTGGTGTGGTTTGGTACCGTATGGATATACTCGTACGGTATTGCACTGTTTTGGTGTGGTTTGGAACCGTAACGAAGTACTCGTCTGGTATTGCTCCATTTTGGTGTGGTTTGGTGCCGTATGGATGTACTCGTACGGTATTGAACCGTTTTGGTGTGGTTTGGTACCGTATGGATGTACTCGTACGGTATTGCACCGTTTTGGTGTGGTTTTGTACCGTAACGAAGTACTCGTACAGTATTGCATCGTTTTGGTGTGGTTTGGTACCGTATGGATGTACTCGCACGGTATTGCACCGTTTTGGTTTGGTTTGGTACCGTATGAATGTACTCGTACCGTATTGAACCGTATTGATGTGGTTTGGTACCGTATGGATGTACTCGTCCGGTATTGCACCGTTTTGGTGTGGTTTGGTACCGTAACGAAGTACTCGTACGGTATTGTACCGTTTTGGTGTGGTTTGGTACCGTAACGAAGTACTCATACGGTATTGCACCGTTTTGGTGTGGTTTGGTACCGTATGGATGTACTCGGACGGTATTGCCCCGTTTTGGTGTTGTTTGGTACCGTAACGAAGTACTCGTACGGTATTGCACCGTTTTGGTGTGGTGTGGTACCGTATGGATGTACTCGTACGGTATTGTACCGTTTTGGTGTGGTTTGGTACCGTAATGAAGTACTCGTATGGTATTGCACCGTTTTGGTGTGGTTTGGTACCGTATGGATGTACTCGTACGGTATTGTACCGTTTTGGTGTGGTTTGGTACCGTAACGAAGTACTCGTACGGTATTGCACCGATTTGGTGTGGTTTCGTACCGTAACGAAGTACTCGTACGGTATTGCACCGTTTTGGTGTGGTGTGGTACCGTATGGATGTACTCGTACGGTATTGTACCGTTTTGGTGTGGTTTGGTACCGTAACGAAGTACTCATACAGTATTGCACCGTTTTGGGGGGGTTTGGTACCGTATGGATGTAGTCGTACGGTATTGTACCGTTTTGGTGTGGTTTGGTACCGTAACGAAGTACTCGTACGGTATTGCACCGTTTTGGTGTGGTTTGGTACCATATGGATGTACTCGTACGGTATTGCACCGTTTTAGTGTGGTTTGGTGCCGTGACGAAGTTCTCGTACGGTATTGTACCGTTTTGGTGTGGTTTGGTACCGTAACGAAGTACTCGTACGGTATTGCACCGTTTTGGTGTGGTTTGGTACCGTATGGATGTACTCGTACGGTATTGCACTGTTTTGGTGTGGTTTGGTACCGTAACGAAGTACTCATACGGTATTGCACCGTTTTGGTGTGGTTTGGTACCGTATGGATTTACTCGTACGGTATTGCACCGTTTTGGTGTGGTTTGGTACCGTATGGATGTACTCGTACGGTATTGCACCGTTTTGGTGTGGTTTGGTACCGTAACGAAGTACTCGTACGGTATTGCACCGTTTTGGTGTGGTTTGGTACCGTATGGATGTACTCGTACGGTATTGTACCGTTTTGGTATGGTTTGGTACCGTAACGAAGTACTCGTACGGTATTGCACCGTTTTGGTGTGGTTTGGTACCGTATGGATGTACTCGTACGGTATTGCACCGTTTTGGTGTGGTTTGGTACTGTAACGAAGTACTCGTACGGTATTGTACCGTTTTGGTGTGGTTTGGTACCGTAACGAAGTACTCGTACGGTATTGCACCGTTTTGGTGTGGTTTGGTACCGTATGGATGTACTCGGACGGTATTGCCCCGTTTTGGTGTGGTTTGGTACCGTAACGAAGTACTCGTACGGTATTGCACCGTTTTGGTGTGGTGTGGTACCGTATGGATGTACTCGTACGGTATTGTACTGTTTTGGTGTGGTTTGGTACCGTAATGAAGTACTCGTACGGTATTGCACCGTTTTGGTGTGGTTTGGTACCGTATGGATGTACTCGTACGGTATTGTACCGTTTTGGTGTGGTTTGGTACCGTAACGAAGTACTCGTACGGTATTGCACAGTTTTGGTGTGGTTTGGTACCGTAACGAAGTACTCGTACAGTATTGCACCGTTTTGGTGTGGTTTGGTACCGTATGGATGTACTCGTACGGTATTGTACCGTTTTGGTGTGGTTTGGTACCGTAACGAAGTACTCGTACGGTATTGCACCGTTTTGGGGTGGTTTGGTACCGTATGGATGTACTCGTACGGTATTGAACCGTTTTGGTGTGGCTTTGTACCGTAACGAAGTACTCGTACGGTATTGCACCGTTTTGGTGTGGTTTGGTACCGTATGGATGTCCTCGTACGGTATTGCACCGTTTTGGTGTGGTTTGGTATCGTATTCACGTACTCGTTCGGTATTGCACCGTTTTGGTGTGGTTTGGTGCCGTATGGATGTACTCGTACGGTATTGCACCGTTTTGGTGTGGTTTGGTACCGTATGGATGTACTCGTACGGTATTGCACCGTTTTGGTGTGGTTTGGTACCGTAACGAAGTACTCGTACGTTATTGCACCGTTTTTGTGTGGTTCGGTACCGTATGGATGTACTCGTACGGTATTGTACTGTTTTGGTGTGGTTTGGTACCGTAACGAAGTACTCCTACGGTATTGCACCGTTTTGGTGTGGTTTCGTACCGTATGGATGTACTCGTACGGTATTGTACCGTTTTGGTGTGGTTTGGTACCGTAACGAAGTACTCGTACGGTATTGCACCGTTTTGGGGTGGTTTGGTACCGTATGGATGTACTCGTACGGTATTGTACCGTTTTGGTGTGGTTTGGTACCGTAACGAAGTACTCGTACGGTATTGCACCGTTTTGGGGTGGTTTGGTACCGTATGGATGTACTCGTACGGTATTGCACCGTTTTAGTGTGGTTTGGTGCCGTGACGAAGTTCTCGTACGGTATTGTACCGTTTTGGTGTGGTTTGGTACCGTAACGAAGTACTCGTACGGTATTGCACCGTTTTGGTGTGGTTTGGTATTGTATGGATGTACTCGTACGGTATTGCACCGTTTTGGTGTGGTTTGGTACCGTAACGAAGTACTCGTCTGGTATTGCTCCGTTTTGGTGTGGTTTGGTGCCATATGGATGTACTCGTACGGTGTTGAACCGTTTTGGTGTGGTTTGGTACCGTATGGATGTACTCGTACGGTATTGCACCGTTTTGGTGTGGTTTTGTACCGTAACGAAGTACTCGTACGGTATTGCAACGTTTTGGTGTGGTTTGGTACCGTATGGATGTACTCGCACGGTATTGCACCGTTTTGGTTTGGTTTGGTACCGTATGAATGTACTCGTACCGTATTGAACCGTTTTGATGTGGTTTGGTACCGTATGGATGTACTCGTACGGTATTGCACCGTTTTGGTGTGGTTTGGGACCGTAACGAAGTACTCGTACGGTATTGTACCGTTTTGGTGTGGTTTGGTACCGTAACGAAGTACTCATACGGTATTGCACCGTTTTGGTGTGGTTTGGTACCGTATGGATGTACTCCTACGGTATTGCACCGTTTTGGTGTGGTTTGGTACCGTAACGAAGTACTCATACGGTATTGCACCGTTTTGGTGTGGTGTGGTACCGTATGGATGTACTCGTACGGTATTGTACTGTTTTGGTGTGGTTTGGTACCGTAATGAAGTACTCGTACGGTATTGCACCGTTTTGGTGTGGTTTGGTACCGTATGGATGTACTCGTACGGTATTGTACCGTTTTGGTGTGGTTTGGTACCGTAACGAAGTACTCGTACGGTATTGCACAGTTTTGGTGTGGTTTGGTACCGTAACGAAGTACTCGTACGGTATTGCACCGTTTTGGTGTGGTTTGGTACCGTATGGATGTACTCGTACGGTATTGTACCGTTTTGGTGTGGTTTTGTACCGTAACGAAGTACTCGTACGGTATTGCACCATTTTGGGGTGGTTTGGTACCGTATGGATGTACTCGTACGGTATTGAACCGTTTTGGTGTGGCTTTGTACCGTAACGAAGTACTCGTACGGTATTGCACCGTTTTGGTGTGGTTTGGTACCGTATGGATGTCCTCGTACGGTATTGCACCGTTTTGGTGTGGTTTGGTATCGTATTCACGTACTCGTTCGGTATTGCACCGTTTTGGTGTGGTTTGGTGCCGTATGGATGTACTCGTACGGTATTGCACCGTTTTGGTGTGGTTTGGTACCGTATGGATGTACTCGTACGGTATTGCACCGTTTTGGTGTGGTTTGGTACCGTGACGAAGTACTCGTACGGTATTGCACCGTTTTTGTGTGGTTCGGTACCGTATGGATGTACTCGTACGGTATTGTACTGTTTTGGTGTGGTTTGGTACCGTAACGAAGTACTCCTACGGTATTGCACCGTTTTGGTGTGGTTTCGTACCGTATGGATGTACTCGTACGGTATTGTACCGTTTTGGTGTGGTTTGGTACTGTAACGAAGTACTCGTACGGTATTGCACCGTTTTGGGGTGGTTTGGTACCGTATGGATGTACTCGTACGGTATTGTACCGTTTTGGTGTGGTTTGGTACCGTAACGAAGTACTCGTACGGTATTGCACCGTTTTGGGGTGGTTTGGTACCGTATGGATGTACTCGTACGGTATTGCACCGTTTTAGTGTGGTTTGGTGCCGTGACGAAGTTCTCGTACGGTATTGTACCGTTTTGGTGTGGTTTGGTACCGTAACGAAGTACTCGTACAGTATTGCACCGTTTTGGGGTGGTTTGGTACGGTATGGATGTACTCGTACGGTATTGCACCGTTTTAGTGTGGTTTGGTGCCGTGACGAAGTTCTCGTACGGTATTGTACCGTTTTGGTGTGGTTTGGTACCGTAACGAAGTACTCGTACGGTATTGCACCGTTTTGGTTTGGTTTGGTACCGTATGGATGTACTCGTACGGTATTGCACCGTTTTGGTGTGGTTTGGTACCGTAACGAAGTACTTGTCTGGTATTGCTCCGTTTTGGTGTGGTTTGGTGCCATATGGATGTACTCGTACGGTGTTGAACCGTTTTGGTGTGGTTTGGTACCGTATGGATGTACTCGTACGGTATTGCACCGTTTTGGTGTGGTTTTGTACCGTAACGAAGTACTCGTACGGTATTGCAACGTTTTGGTGTGGTTTGGTACCGTATGGATGTAATCGCACGGTATTGCACCGTTTTGGTTTGGTTTGGTACCGTATGAATGTACTCGTACCGTATTGAACCGTTTTGATGTGGTTTGGTACCGTATGGATGTACTCGTACGGTATTGCACCGTTTTGGTGTGGTTTGGGACCGTAACGAAGTACTCGTACGGTATTGTACCGTTTTGGTGTGGTTTGGTACCGTAACGAAGTACTCATACGGTATTGCACCGTTTTGGTGTGGTTTGGTACCGTATGGATGTACTCCTACGGTATTGCACCGTTTTGGTGTGGTTTGGTACCGTAACGAAGTACTCATACGGTATTGCACCGTTTTGGTGTGGTGTGGTACCATATGGATGTACTCGTACGGTATTGTACTGTTTTGGTGTGGTTTGGTACCGTAATGAAGTACTCGTACGGTATTGCACCGTTTTGGTGTGGTTTGGTACCGTATGGATGTACTCGTACGGTATTGTACCGTTTTGGTGTGGTTTGGTACCGTAACGAAGTACTCGTACGGTATTGCACAGTTTTGGTGTGGTTTGGTACCGTAACGAAGTACTCGTACGGTATTGCACCGTTTTGGTGTGGTTTGGTACCGTATGGATGTACTCGTACGGTATTGAACCGTTTTGGTGTGGCTTTGTACCGTAACGAAGTACTCGTACGGTATTGCACCGTTTTGGTGTGGTTTGGTACCGTATGGATGTCCTCGTACGGTATTGCACCGTTTTGGTGTGGTTTGGTACCGTATGGATGTACTCGTACGGTATTGTACCGTTTTGGTGTGGTTTGGTACCGTAACGAAGTACTCGTACGGTATTGCACAGTTTTGGTGTGGTTTGGTACCGTAACGAAGTACTCGTACGGTATTGCACCGTTTTGGTGTGGTTTGGTACCGTATGGATGTACTCGTACGGTATTGAACCGTTTTGGTGTGGCTTTGTACCGTAACGAAGTACTCGTACGGTATTGCACCGTTTTGGTGTGGTTTGGTACCGTATGGATGTCCTCGTACGGTATTGCACCGTTTTTGTGTGGTTTGGTATCGTATTCACGTACTCGTTCGGTATTGCACCGTTTTGGTGTGGTTTGGTGCCGTATGGATGTACTCGTACGGTATTGCACCGTTTTGGTGTGGTTTGGTACCGTATGGATGTACACGTACGGTATTGTACCGTTTTGGTGTGGCTTTGTACCGTAACGAAGTACTCGTACGGTATTGCACCGTTTTGGGGTGGTTTGGTACCGTATGGATGTACTCGTACGGTATTGTACCGTTTTGGTGTGGTTTGGTACCGTAACGAAGTACTCGTAAGGTATTGCACCGTTTTGGGGTGGTTTGGTACGGTATGGATGTACTCGTACGGTATTGCACCGTTTTAGTGTGGTTTGGTGCCGTGACGTAGTTCTCGTACGGTATTGTACTGTTTTGGTGTGGTTTGGTACCGTAACGAAGTACTCGTACGGTATTGCACCGTTTTGGTGTGGTTTGGTACCGTATGGATGTACTCGTACGGTATTGCACCGTTTTGGTGTGGTTTGGTACCGTAACGAAGTACTCGTCTTGTATTGCTCCGTTTTGGTGTGGTTTGGTGCCATATGGATGTACTCGTACGGTGTTGAACCGTTTTGGTGTGGTTTGGTACCGTATGGATGTACTCGTACGGTATTGCACTGTTTTGGTGTGGTTTAGTACCGTAACGAAGTACTCGTACGGTATTGCACCGTTTTCGTGTGGTTTGGTACCGTATGGATGTACTCGTACGGTATTGCACCGTTTTGGTGTGGTTTGGTACCGTCACGAAGTACTCGTACGGTATTGTACCATTTTGGTGTGATTTGGTACCATAACGAAGTACTCGTACGGTATTGCACCGTTTTGGTGTGGTTTGGTACCGTATGGATGTACTCGGACGGTATTGCCCCGTTTTGGTGTTGTTTGGTACCGTAACGAAGTACTCGTACGGTATTGCACCGTTTTGGTGTGGTGTGGTACCGTATGGATGTACTCGTACGGTATTGTACTGTTTTGGTGTGGTTTGGTACCGTAACGAAGTACTCATACGGTAGTGCACCGTTTTGGTGTGGTTTGGTACCGTATGGATTTACTCGTACGGTATTGTACCGTTTTTGTGTGGTTCGGTACCGTAACGAAGTACTCGTACGGTATTGCACCATTTTGGTGTGGTTTGGTACCGTAACGAAGTACTCGTACGGTATTGAACCGTTTTGGTGTGGCTTTGTACCGTAACGAAGTACTCGTACGGTATTGCACCGTTTTGGTTTGGTTTGGTACCGTATGGATGTCCTCGTACGGTATTGCACCGTTTTGGTGTGGTTTGGTATCGTATTCACGTACTCGTTCGGTATTGCACCGTTTTGGTGTGGTTTGGTGCCGTATGGATGTACTCGTACAGTATTGCACCGTTTTGGTGTGGTTTGGTACCGTATGGATGTACTCGTACGGTATTGCACCGTTTTGGTGTGGTTTGGTACTGTAACGAAGTACTCGTACGGTATTGCACCATTTTTGTGTGGTTTGGTACCGTATGGATGTACTCGTACGGTATTGCACTGTTTTGGTGTGGTTTCGTACCGTAACGAAGTACTCCTACGGTATTGCACCGTTTTGGTGTGGTTTCGTACCGTATGGATGTACTCGTACGGTATTGTACCGTTTTGGTGTGGTTTGGTACCGTAACGAAGTACTCGTACGGTATTGCACCGTTTTGGGGGGGTTTGGTACCGTATGGATGTAGTCGTACGGTATTGTACCATTTTGGTGTGGTTTGGTACCGTAACGAAGTACTCGTACGGTATTGCACCGTTTTGGTGTGGTTTGGTACCATATGGATGTACTCGTACGGTATTGCACCGTTTTAGTGTGGTTTGGTGCCGTGACGAAGTTCTCGTACGGTATTGTACCGTTTTGGTGTGGTTTGGTACCGTAACGAAGTACTCGTACGGTATTGCACCGTTTTGGTGTGGTTTGGTACCGTATGGATGTACTCGTACGGTATTGCACTGTTTTGGTGTGGTTTGGTACCGTAACGAAGTACTCATACGGTATTGCACCGTTTTGGTGTGGTTTGGTACCGTATGGATTTACTCGTACGGTATTGTACCATTTTTGTGTGGTTCGGTACCGTAACGAAGTACTCGTACGGTATTGCACCGTTTTGGTGTGGTTTGGTACCGTAACGAAGTACTCGTACGGTATTGCACCGTTTTGGTGTGGTTTGGTACCGTATGGATGTACTCGTACGGTATTGCACCGTTTTGGTGTTGTTTGGTACCGTAACAAAGTACTCGTACGGTATTGCACCGTTTTGGTGTGGTTTGGTACCGTATGGATGTACTCGTACGGTATTGTACCGTTTTGGTATGGTTTGGTACCGTAACGAAGTACTCGTACGGTATTGCACCGTTTTGGTGTGGTTTGGTACCGTATGGATGTACTCGTACGGTATTGCACCGTTTTGGTGTGGTTTGGTACTGTAACGAAGTACTCGTACGGTATTGTACCGTTTTGCTGTGGTTTGGTACCGTAACGAAGTACTCGTACGGTATTGCACCGTTTTTGTGTGGTTTGGTACCGTATGGATGTACTCGGACGGTATTGCCCCGTTTTGGTGTGGTTTGGTACCGTAACGAAGTACTCTACGGTATTGCACCGTTTTGGTGTGGTGTGGTACCGTATGGATGTACTCGTACGGTATTGTACTGTTTTGGTGTGGTTTGGTACCGTAACGAAGTACTCGTACGGTATTGCACCGTTTTGGTGTGGTTTGGTACCGTATGGATGTACTCGTACGGTATTGTACCGTTTTGGTGTGGTTTGGTACCGTAACGAAGTACTCGTACGGTATTGCACAGTTTTGGTGTGGTTTGGTACCGTAACGAAGTACTCGTACGGTATTGCACCGTTTTGGTGTGGTTTGGTACCGTATGGATGTACTCGTACGGTATTGTACCATTTTGGTGTGGTTTGGTACCGTAACGAAGTACTCGTACGGTATTGCACCATTTTGGGGTGGTTTGGTACCGTATGGATGTACTCGTACGGTATTGAACCGTTTTGGTGTGGCTTTGTACCGTAACGAAGTACTCGTACGGTATTGCACCGTTTTGGTGTGGTTTGGTACCGTATGGATGTCCTCGTACGGTATTGCACCGTTTTGGTGTGGTTTGGTATCGTATTCACGTACTCGTTGGGTATTGCACCGTTTTGGTGTGGTTTGGTGCCGTATGGATGTACTCGTACGGTATTGCACCGTTTTGGTGTGGTTTGGTACCGTATGGATGTACTCGTACGGTATTGCACCGTTTTGGTGTGGTTTGGTACCGTAACGAAGTACTCGTACGGTATTGCACCGTTTTTGTGTGGTTCGGTACCGTATGGATGTACTCGTACGGTATTGTACTTTTTTGGTGTGGTTTGGTACGGTAACGAAGTACTCCTACGGTATTGCACCGTTTTGGTGTGGTTTCGTACCGTATGGATGTACTCGTACGGTATTGTACCGTTTTGGTGTGGTTTGGTACCGTAACGAAATACTCGTACGGTATTGCACCGTTTTGGTGTGGTTTGGTACCGTAACGAAGTACTCGTACGGTATTGCACCGTTTTGGTGTGGTTTGGTACCGTATGGATGTACTCGTACGGTATTGCACCGTTTTGGTGCGGTTTGGTACCGTAACGAAGTACTCGTACGGTATTGCACCGTTTTGGTGTGGTTTGGTACCGTATGGATGTACTCGTACGGTATTGTACCGTTTTGGTATGGTTTGGTACCGTAACGAAGTACTCGTACGGTATTGCACCGTTTTGGTGTGGTTTGGTACCGTATGGATGTACTCGTACGGTATTGCACCGTTTTGGTGTGGTTTGGTACTGTAACGAAGTACTCGTACGGTATTGTACCGTTTTGGTGTGGTTTGGTACCGTAACGAAGTACTCGTACGGTATTGCACCGTTTTGGTGTGGTTTGGTACCGTATGGATGTACTCGGACGGTATTGCCCCGTTTTGGTGTGGTTTGGTACCGTAACGAAGTACTCGTACGGTATTGCACAGTTTTTGTGCGGTTCGGTACCGTATGGATGTACTCGTACGGTATTGTACTGTTTTGGTGTGGTTTGGTACGGTAACGAAGTACTCCTACGGTATTGCACCGTTTTGGTGTGGTTTGGTACCGTATGGATGTACTCGTACGGTATTGTACCGTTTTGGTGTGGTTTGGTACTGTAACGAAGTACTCGTACGGTATTGTACCGTTTTGGTGTGGTTTGGTACCGTAACGAAGTACTCGTACGGTATTGCACCGTTTTGGTGTGGTTTGGTACCGTATGGATGTACTCGGACGGTATTGCCCCGTTTTGGTGTGGTTTGGTACCGTAACGAAGTACTCGTACGGTATTGCACCGTTTTGGTGTGGTGTGGTACCGTATGGATGTACTCGTACGGTATTGTACTGTTTTGGTGTGGTTTGGTACCGTAACGAAGTACTCGTACGGTATTGCACCGTTTTGGTGTGGTTTGGTACCGTATGGATGCACTCGGACGGTATTGCCCCGTTTTGGTGTGGTTTGGTACCGTAACGAAGTACTCGTACGGTATTGCACCGTTTTGGTGTGGTTTGGTACCGTATGGTTGTACTCGTACGGTATTGCACCGTTTTGGTGTGGTTTGGTACTGTAACGAAGTACTCGTACGGTATTGTACCGTTTTGGTGTGGTTTGGTACCGTAACGAAGTACTCGTACGGTATTGCACCGTTTTGGTGTGGTTTGGTACCGTATGGATGTACTCGGACGGTATTGCCCCGTTTTGGTGTGGTTTGGTACCGTAACGAAGTACTCGTACGGTATTGCACCGTTTTGGTGTGGTGTGGTACCGTATGGATGTACTCGTACGGTATTGTACTGTTTTGGTGTGGTTTGGTACCGTAACGAAGTACTCGTACGGTATTGCACCGTTTTGGTGTGGTTTGGTACCGTATGGATGTACTCGTACGGTATTGTACCGTTTTGGTGTGGTTTGGTACCGTAACGAAGTACTCGTACGGTATTGCACAGTTTTGGTGTGGTTTGGTACCGTAACGAAGTACTCGTACGGTATTGCACCGTTTTGGTGTGGTTTGGTACCGTATGGATGTACTCGTACGGTATTGTACCGTTTTGGTGTGGTTTGGTACCGTAACGAAGTACTCGTACGGTATTGCACCATTTTGGGGTGGTTTGGTACCGTATGGATGTACTCGTACGGTATTGAACCGTTTTGGTGTGGCTTTGTACCGTAACGAAGTACTCGTACGGTATTGCACCGTTTTGGTGTGGTTTGGTACCGTATGGATGTCCTCGTACGGTATTGCACCGTTTTGGTGTGGTTTGGTATCGTATTCACGTACTCGTTCGGTATTGCACCGTTTTGGTGTGGTTTGGTGCCGTATGGATGTACTCGTACGGTATTGCACCGTTTTGGTGTGGTTTGGTACCGTATGGATGTACTCGTACGGTATTGCACCGTTTTGGTGTGGTTTGGTACCGTACCGTATTTCACCGTTTTGGTGTGGTTTGGTACCGTAACGAAGTACTCGTACGGTATTGCACCGTTTTTGTGTGGTTCGGTACCGTATGGATGTACTCGTACGGTATTGTACTGTTTTGGTGTGGTTTGGTACGGTAACGAAGTACTCCTACGGTATTGCACCGTTTTGGTGTGGTTTGGTACCGTATGGATGTACTCGTACGGTATTGTACCGTTTTGGTGTGGTTTGGTACTGTAACGAAGTACTCGTACGGTATTGTACCGTTTTGGTGTGGTTTGGTACCGTAACGAAGTACTCGTACGGTATTGCACCGTTTTGGTGTGGTTTGGTACCGTATGGATGTACTCGTACGGTATTGTACCGTTTTGGTGTGGTTTGGTACCGTAACGAAGTACTCGTACGGTATTGCACAGTTTTGGTGTGGTTTGGTACCGTAACGAAGTACTCGTACGGTATTGCACCGTTTTGGTGTGGTTTGGTACCGTATGGATGTACTCGGACGGTATTGCCCCGTTTTGGTTTGGTTTGGTACCGTAACGAAGTACTCGTACGGTATTGCACCGTTTTGGTGTGGTTTGGTACCGTATGGATGTACTCGTACGGTATTGCACCGTTTTGGTGTGGTTTGGTACTGTAACGAAGTACTCGTACGGTATTGTACCGTTTTGGTGTGGTTTGGTACCGTAACGAAGTACTCGTACGGTATTGCACCGTTTTGGTGTGGTTTGGTACCGTATGGATGTACTCCGACGGTATTGCCCCGTTTTGGTGTGGTTTGGTACCGTAACGAAGTACTCGTACGGTATTGCACCGTTTTGGTGTGGTGTGGTACCGTATGGATGTACTCGTACGGTATTGTACTGTTTTGGTGTGGTTTGGTACCGTAACGAAGTACTCGTACGGTATTGCACCGTTTTGGTGTGGTTTGGTACCGTATGGATGTACTCGTACGGTATTGTACCGTTTTGGTGTGGTTTGGTACCGTAACGAAGTACTCGTACGGTATTGCACCATTTTGGGGTGGTTTGGTACCGTATGGATGTACTCGTACGGTATTGAACCGTTTTGGTGTGGCTTTGTACCGTAACGATGTCCTCGTACGGTATTGCACCGTTTTGGTGTGGTTTGGTACCGTATGGATGTCCTCGTACGGTATTGCACCGTTTTGGTGTGGTTTGGTATCGTATTCACGTACTCGTACGGTATTGCACCGTTTTGGTGTGGTTTGGTACCGTATGGATGTACTCGTACAGTATTGCACCGTTTTGGTTTGGTTTGGTACCGTACGGTATTGCACCGTTTTGGTGTGGTTTGGTACCGTAACGAAGTACTCGTACGGTATTGCACCGTTTTTGTGTGGTTCGGTACCGTATGGATGTACTCGTACGGTATTGTACTGTTTTGGTGTGGTTTGGTACGGTAACGAAGTACTCCTACGGTATTGCACCGTTTTGGTGTGGTTTCGTACCGTATGGATGTACTCGTACGGTATTGTACCGTTTTGGTGTGGTTTGGTACCGTAACGAAATACTCGTACGGTATTGCACCGTTTTGGTGTGGTTTGGTACTGTAACGAAGTACTCGTACGGTATTGCACCGTTTTGGTGTGGTTTGGTACCGTATGGATGTAGTCGTACGGTATTGTACCGTTTTGGTGTGGTTTGGTACCGTAACGAAGTACTCGTACGGTATTGCACTGTTTTGGGGTGGTTTGGTACCATATGGATGTACTCGTACGGTATTGCACCGTTTTGGTGTGGTTTGGTATTGCACTGTTTTGGTGTGGTTTGGTACCATATGGATGTACTCGTACGGTATTGCACCGTTTTGGTGTGGTTTGGTGCGTGAGGAAGTTCTCGTACGGTATTGTACCGTTTTGGTGTGGTTTGGTACCGTAACGAAGTACTCGTACGGTATAGCACCGTTTTGGTGTGGTTTGGTACCGTATGGATGTACTCGTAAGGTATTGTACCGTTTTGGTGTGGTTTGGTACCGTAACGAAGTACTCGTACGGTATTGCACCATTTTGGGGTGGTTTGGTACCGTATGGATGTACTCGTACGGTATTGAACCGTTTTGGTGTGGCTTTGTACCGTAACGAAGTACTCGTACGGTATTGCACCGTTTTGGTGTGGTTTGGTACCGTATGGATGTCCTCGTACGGTATTGCACCGTTTTGGTGTGGTTTGGTATCGTATTCACGTACTCGTTCGGTATTGCACCGTTTTGGTGTGGTTTGGTGCCGTATGGATGTACTCGTACGGTATTGCACCGTTTTGGTGTGGTTTGGTACCGTAACGAAGTACTTGTACGGTATTGCACCGTTTTTGTGTGGTTCGGTACCGTATGGATGTACTCGTACGGTATTGTACTGTTTTGGTGTGGTTTGGTACCGTAACGAAGTACTCCTACGGTATTGCACCGTTTCGGTGTGGTTTCGTACCGTATGGATGTACTCGTACGGTATTGTACCGTTTTGGTGTGGTTTGGTACCGTAACGAAATACTCGTACGGTATTGCACCGTTTTGGTGTGGTTTGGTACCGTAACGAAGTACTCGTACGGTATTGCACCGTTTTGGTGTGGTTTGGTACCGTAACGAAGTACTCGTACGGTATTGCACCGTTTTGGTGTGGTTTGGTACCGTATGGATGTAGTCGTACGGTATTGTACCGTTTTGGTGTGGTTTGGTACCGTAACGAAGTACTCGTACGGTATTGCACTGTTTTGGTGTGGTTTGGTACCATATGGATGTACTCGTACGGTATTGCACCGTTTTGGTGTGGTTTGGTATTGCACTGTTTTGGTGTGGTTTGGTACCATATGGATGTACTCGTACGGTATTGCACCGTTTTGGTGTGGTTTGGTGCGTGACGAAGTTCTCGTACGGTATTGTACCGTTTTGGTGTGGTTTGGTACCGTAACGAAGTACACGTACGGTATTGCACCGTTTTGGTGTGGTTTGGTACCGTATGGATGTACTCGTACGGTATTGTACCGTTTTGGTTTGGTTTGGTACCGTAACGAAGTACTCGTACGTTATTGCACCGTTTTGCAGTGGTTTGGTACCGTAACGAAGTACTCGTACGGTATTGCATAGTTTTGGTGTGGTTTTGTACCGTATGGATGTACTCGTACGGTATTGTACCGTTTTGGTGTGGTTTGGTACCGTAACGAAGTACTCGTACGGTATTGCACCGTTTTGGGGTGGTTTGGTACCGTATGGATGTACTCGTATGGTATTGTACCGTTTTGGTGTGGCTTTGTACCTTAACTAAGTACTCGTACGGTATTGCACCGTTTTGGGGTGTTTTTGTACCGTATGGATGTACTCGTACGGTATTGTACCGTTTTGGTGTGGTTTGGTGCCGTAACGAAGTACTCGTACGGTATTGCACCGTTTTGGGGTGGTTTGGTACCGTATGGATGTACTCGTACGGTATTGTACCGTTTTGGGGTTGTTTGGTACCGTAACGAAGTACTCGTACGGTATTGCACCGTTTTGGTGTGGTTTGGTACCGTATGGATTTACTCGTACGGTATTGTACCGTTTTGGTGTGGTTTGGTACCGTAACGAAGTACTCGTACGGTATTGCACCGTTTTGGTGTGGTTTGGTACCGTATGGATGTACTCGTACGGTATTGCATCGTTTTTGTGTGGTTTGGTACCGTAACGAAGTACTCGTACGGTATTGCACCGTTTTGGTGTGGTTTGGTACCGTATGGATTTACTCGTACGGTATTGTACCATTTTGGTGTGGTTTGGTACCGTAACGAAGTACTCGTACGGTATTGCACCGTTTTGGTGTGGTTTGGTACCGTATGGATGTAGTCGTACGGTATTGTACCGTTTTGGTGTGGTTTGGTACCGTAACGAAGTACTCGTACGGTATTGCACTGTTTTGGTGTGGTTTGGTACCATATGGATTTACTCGTACGGTATTGCACCGTTTTGGTGTGGTTTGGTATTGCACTGTTTTTGTGTGGTTTGGTACCATATGGATGTACTCGTACGGTAGTGCACCGTTTTGGTGTGGTTTGGTGCGTGACGAAGTTCTCGTACGGTATTGTACCGTTTTGGTGTGGTTTGGTACCGTAACGAAGTACACGTACGGTATTGCACCGTTTTGGTGTGGTTTGGTACCGTATGGATGTACTCGTACGGTATTGTACCGTTTTGGTTTGGTTTGGTACCGTAACGAAGTACTCGTACGTTATTGCACCGTTTTGCAGTGGTTTGGTACCGTAACGAAGTACTCGTACGGTATTGCACAGTTTTGGTGTGGTTTTGTACCGTATGGATGTACTCGTACGGTATTGTACCGTTTTGGTGTGGTTTGGTACCGTAACGAAGTACTCGTACGGTATTGCACCGTTTTGGGGTGGTTTGGTACCGTATGGATGTACTCGTATGGTATTGTACCGTTTTGGTGTGGCTTTGTACCTTAACTAAGTACTCGTACGGTATTGCACCGTTTTGGGGTGTTTTGGTACCGTATGGATGTACTCGTACGGTATTGTACCGTTTTGGTGTGGTTTGGTACCGTAACGAAGTACTCGTACGGTATTGCACCGTTTTGGGGTGGTTTGGTACCGTATGGATGTACTCGTACGGTATTGTACCGTTTTGGGGTTGTTTGGTACCGTAATGAAGTACTCGTACGGTATTGCACCGTTTTGGTGTGGTTTGGTACCGTATGGATTTACTCGTACGGTATTGTACCGTTTTGGTGTGGTTTGGTACCGTAACGAAGTACTCGTACGGTATTGCACCGTTTTGGTGTGGTTTGGTACCGTATGGATGTACTCGTACGGTATTGCATCGTTTTTGTGTGGTTTGGTACCGTAACGAAGTACTCGTACGGTATTGCACCGTTTTGGTGTGGTTTGGTACCGTATGGATTTACTCGTACGGTATTGAACCGTTTTGGTGTGGCTTTGTACCGTAACGAAGTACTCGTACGGTATTGCACCGTTTTGGTGTGGTTTGGTACCGTATGGATGTCCTCGTACGGTATTGCACCGTTTTGGTGTGGTTTGGTATCGTATTCACGTACTCGTTCGGTATTGCACCGTTTTGGTGTGGTTTGGTGCCGTATGGATGTACTCGTACGGTACTGCACCGTTTTGGTGTGGTTTGGTACCGTATGGATGTACTCGTACGGTATTGCACCGTTTTGGTGTGGTTTGGTACCGTAACGAAGTACTCGTACGGTATTGCACCGTTTTTGTGTGGTTCGGTACCGTATGGATGTACTCGTACGGTATTGTACTGTTTTGGTGTGGTTTGGTACGGTAACGAAGTACTCCTACGGTATTGCACCGTTTTGGTGTGGTTTCGTACCGTATGGATGAACTCGTACGGTATTGTACCGTTTTGGTGTGGTTTGGTACCGTAACGAAATACTCGTACGGTATTGCACCGTTTTGGTGTGGTTTGGTACCGTAACGAAGTACTCGTACGGTATTGCACCGTTTTGGTGTGGTTTGGTACCGTATGGATGTAGTCGTACGGTATTGTACCGTTTTGGTGTGGTTTGGTACCGTAACGAAGTACTCGTACGGTATTGCACTGTTTTGGTGTGGTTTGGTACCATATGGATGTACTCGTACGGTATTGCACCGTTTTGGTGTGGTTTGGTATTGCACTGTTTTGGTGTGGTTTGGTACCATATGGATGTACTCGTACGGTATTGCACCGTTTTGGTGTGGTTTGGTGCGTGAGGAAGTTCTCGTACGGTATTGTACCGTTTTGGTGTGAATTGGTACCGTAACGAAGTACTCGTACGGTATAGCACCGTTTTGGTGTGGTTTGGTACCGTATGGATGTACTCGTAAGGTATTGTACCGTTTTTGTGTGGTTTGGTACCGTAACGAAGTACTCGTACGGTATTGCACCGTTTTGGTGTGGTTTGGTACCGTATGGATTTACTCGTACGGTATTGTACCATTTTGGTGTGGTTTGGTACCGTAACGAAGTACTCGTACGGTATTGTACCGTTTTGGTGTGGTTTGGTACCGTAACGAAGTACTCGTACGGTATTGCACCGTTTTGGGGTGGTTTGGTACCGTATGGATGTACTCGTACGGTATTGTACCGTTTTGGTGTGGTTTGGTACCGTAACGAAGTACTCGTACGGTATTGCACTGTTTTGGTGTGGTTTGGTACCGTATGGATGTACTCGTACGGTATTGCACCGTTTTAGTGTGGTTTGGTGCGTGACGAAGTTCTCGTACGGTATTGTACCGTTTTGGTGGGGTTTGGTACCGTAACGAAGTACTCGTACGGTATTGCACCGTTTTGGTGTGGTTTGGTACCGTATGGATGTACTCGTACGGTATTGTACCGTTTTGGTGTGGTTTGGTACCGTAACGAAGTACTCGTATGTTATTGCACCGTTTTTGGTGTGGTTTGGTACCGTAACGAAGTACTCGTACGGTATTGCACAGTTTTGGTGTGGTTTGGTACCGTATGGATGTACTCGTACGGTATTGTACCGTTTTGGTGTGGTTTGGTACCGTAACGAAGTACTCGTACGGTATTGCACCGTTTTGGGGTGGTTTGGTACCGTATGGATGTACTCGTACGGTATTGTACCGTTTTGGTGTGGCTTTGTACCGTAACGAAGTACTCGTACGGTATTGCACCGTTTTGGGGTGTTTTGGTACCGTATGGATGTACTCGTACGGTATTGTACCGTTTTGGTGTGTTTTGGTACCGTAACGAAGTACTCGTACGGTATTGCACCGTTTTGGGGTGGTTTGGTACCGTATGGATGTACTCGTACGGTATTGTACCGTTTTGGGGTTGTTTGGTACCGTAACGAAGTACTCGTACGGTATTGCACCGTTTTGGTGTGGTTTGGTACCGTAACGAAGTACTCGTACGGTATTGCACCGTTTTGGTGTGGTTTGGTACCGTAACGAAGTACTCGTACGGCATTGCACCGTTTTGGTGTGGTTTGGTACCGTATGGATTTACTCGTACGGTATTGCACCGTTTTGGTGTGGTTTGGTACCGTAACGAAGTACTCGTACGGTATTGCACCGTTTTGGTGTGGTTTGGTACCGTATGGATGTACTCGTACGGTATTGCACCGTTTTGGTGTGGTTTGGTACCGTAATGAAGTACTCGTACGGTATTGCACCGTTTTGGTGTGGTTTGGTACCGTATGGATTTACCCGTACGGTATTGTACCGTTTTGGTGTGGTTTGGTAGCGTAACGAAGTCCTCGTACGGTATTGAACCGTTTTGGTGTGGTTTGGTACCGTAACGAAGTACTCGTACGGTATTGGACCGTTTTGGTGTGGTTTAGTACCGTAACGAAGTACTCGTACGGTATTGCACCGTTTTGGTGTGGTTTGGTACCGTATGGATGTACTCATACGGTAATGCACCCTTTTGGTGTGGTTTGGTACCGTAACGAAGTACTCGTACGGTATTGTACCGTTTTGGTGTGGTTTGGTACCGTAACGAAGTACTCGTACGGTATTGCACCGTTTTGGTGTGGTTTGGTACCGTATGGATGTACTCGTACGGTATTGCACCGTTTTGGTGTGGTTTGGTACCGTAACGGAGTACTCGTACGGTATTGCACCGTTTTGGTGTGGTTTGGTACCGTATGGATTTACTCGTACGGTATTGTACCGTTTTAGTGTGGTTTGGTACCATAACGAAGTACTCGTACGGTATTGCACCGTTTTGGTGTGGTTTGGTACCGTATGGATGTACTCGCACGGTATTGCACCGTTTTGGTGTGGGTTGGTACCGTATGGATGTTCTCGTACGGTATTGCATCGTTTCGGTGTGGTTTGGTACCGTAACGAAGTACTCGTACGGTATTGTACCGTTTTGGTGTGGTTTGGTACCGTAACGAAGTACTCGTACGGTATTGCACCGTTTTGGTGTGGTTTGGTACCGTATGGATGTACTCGTACGGTATTGCACCGTTTTGGGGTGGTTTGGTACCGTATGGATGTACTCGTACGGTATTGTACCGTTTTGGTGTGGTTTGGTACCGTAACGAAGTACTCGTACGGTATTGCACTGTTTTGGTGTGGTTTGGTACCGTATGGATGTACTCGTACGGTATTGCACCGTTTTAGTGTGGTTTGGTGCGTGACGAAGTTCTCGTACGGTATTGTACCGTTTTGGTGGGGTTTGGTACCGTAACGAAGTACTCGTACGGTATTGCACCGTTTTGGTGTGGTTTGGTACCGTATGGATGTACTCGTACGGTATTGTACCGTTTTGGTGTGGTTTGGTACCGTAACGAAGTACTCGTATGTTATTGCACCGTTTTTGGTGTGGTTTGGTACCGTAACGAAGTACTCGTACGGTATTGCACAGTTTTGGTGTGGTTTGGTACCGTATGGATGTACTCGTACGGTATTGTACCGTTTTGGTGTGGTTTGGTACCGTAACGAAGTACTCGTACGGTATTGCACCGTTTTGGGGTGGTTTGGTACCGTATGGATGTACTCGTACGGTATTGTACCGTTTTGGTGTGGCTTTGTACCGTAACGAAGTACTCGTACGGTATTGCACCGTTTTGGGGTGTTTTGGTACCGTATGGATGTACTCGTACGGTATTGTACCGTTTTGGTGTGTTTTGGTACCGTAACGAAGTACTCGTACGGTATTGCACCGTTTTGGGGTGGTTTGGTACCGTATGGATGTACTCGTACGGTATTGTACCGTTTTGGGGTTGTTTGGTACCGTAACGAAGTACTCGTACGGTATTGCACCGTTTTGGTGTGGTTTGGTACCGTAACGAAGTACTCGTACGGTATTGCACCGTTTTGGTGTGGTTTGGTACCGTAACGAAGTACTCGTACGGCATTGCACCGTTTTGGTGTGGTTTGGTACCGTATGGATTTACTCGTACGGTATTGCACCGTTTTGGTGTGGTTTGGTACCGTAACGAAGTACTCGTACGGTATTGCACCGTTTTGGTGTGGTTTGGTACCGTATGGATGTACTCGTACGGTATTGCACCGTTTTGGTGTGGTTTGGTACCGTAATGAAGTACTCGTACGGTATTGCACCGTTTTGGTGTGGTTTGGTACCGTATGGATTTACCCGTACGGTATTGTACCGTTTTGGTGTGGTTTGGTAGCGTAACGAAGTCCTCGTACGGTATTGAACCGTTTTGGTGTGGTTTGGTACCGTAACGAAGTACTCGTACGGTATTGGTACGTTTTGGTGTGGTTTAGTACCGTAACGAAGTACTCGTACGGTATTGCACCGTTTTGGTGTGGTTTGGTACCGTATGGATGTACTCATACGGTAATGCACCCTTTTGGTGTGGTTTGGTACCGTAACGAAGTACTCGTACGGTATTGTACCGTTTTGGTGTGGTTTGGTACCGTAACGAAGTACTCGTACGGTATTGCACCGTTTTGGTGTGGTTTGGTACCGTATGGATGTACTCGTACGGTATTGCACCGTTTTGGTGTGGTTTGGTACCGTAACGGAGTACTCGTACGGTATTGCACCGTTTTGGTGTGGTTTGGTACCGTATGGATTTACTCGTACGGTATTGTACCGTTTTAGTGTGGTTTGGTACCATAACGAAGTACTCGTACGGTATTGCACCGTTTTGGTGTGGTTTGGTACCGTATGGATGTACTCGCACGGTATTGCACCGTTTTGGTGTGGGTTGGTACCGTATGGATGTTCTCGTACGGTATTGCATCGTTTCGGTGTGGTTTGGTACCGTAACGAAGTACTCGTACGGTATTGTACCGTTTTGGTGTGGTTTGGTACCGTAACGAAGTACTCGTACGGTATTGCACCGTTTTGGTGTGGTTTGGTACCGTATGGATGTACTCGGACGGTACTGCCCCGTTTTGGTGTGGTTTGGTACCGTAACGAAGTACTCGTACGGTATTGCACCGTTTTGGTGTGGTGTGGTACCGTATGGATGTACTCGTACGGTATTGTACCGTTTTGGTGTGGTTTGGTACCGTAACGAAGTACTCGTACGGTATTGCACCGTTTTGGTGTGGTTTGGTACCGTATGGATGTACTCGTACGGTATTGTACCGTTTTGGAGTGGTTTGGTTCCGTGACGAAGTACTCGTACGGTATTGCACCGTTTTGGTGTGGTTTGGTACCGTAACGAAGTACTCGTACGGTATTGCACCGTTTTGTGTGGTTTGGTACCGTATGGATGTACTCGTACGGTATTGTACCGTTTTGGTGTGGTTTGGTACCGTAACGAAGTACTCGTACGGTATTGCACCGTTTTGGGGTGGTTTGGTACCGTATGGATGTACTCGTACGGTATTGTACCGTTTTGGTGTGGCTTTGTACCGTAACGAAGTACTCGTACGGTATTGCACCGTTTTGGTGTGGTTTGGTACCGTATGGATGTCCTCGTACGGTATTGCACCGTTTTGGTGTGGTTTGGTATCGTATGCACGTACTCATTCGGTATTGCACCGTTTTGGTGTGGTTTGGTGCCGTATGGATGTACTCGTACGGTATTGCACCGTTTTGGTGTGGTTTGGTACCGTATGGATGTACTCGTACGGTATTGCACCGTTTTGGTGTGGTTTGGTACTCGTACGGTATTGCACCGTTTTGGTGTGGTTTGGTACCGTAACGAAGTACTCGTACGGTATTGCACCGTTTTGGTGTTGTTTGGTACCGTATGGATGTACTCGTACGGTTTTGTACTGTTTTGGTGTGGTTTGGTACCGTAATGAAGTACTCATACGGTATTGCACCGTTTTGGTGTGATTTGGTACCGTATGGATGTACTCGTACGGTATTGTACCGTTTTGGTGTGGTTTGGTACCGTCACGAAGTACTCGTACGGTATTGCACCGTTTTGGTGTGGTTTGGTACCGTAACGAAGTACTCGTACGGTATTGCACCGTTTTGGTGTGGTTTGGTACCGTATGGATGTACTCGTACGGTATTGCACCGTTTTGGTGTGGTTTGGTACCGTAACGGAGTACTCGTACGGTATTGCACCGTTTTGGTGTGGTTTGGTACCGTATGGATTTACTCGTACGGTATTGTACCGTTTTAGTGTGGTTTGGTACCATAACGAAGTACTCGTACGGTATTGCACCGTTTTGGTGTGGTTTGGTACCGTATGGATGTACTCGCACGGTATTGCACCGTTTTGGTGTGGGTTGGTACCGTATGGATGTTCTCGTACGGTATTGCACCGTTTCGGTGTGGTTTGGTACCGTAACGAAGTACTCGTACGGTATTGTACCGTTTTGGTGTGGTTTGGTACCGTAACGAAGTACTCGTACGGTATTGCACCGTTTTGGTGTGGTATGGTACCGTATGGATGTACTCGGACGGTACTGCCCCGTTTTGGTGTGGTTTGGTACCGTAACGAAGTACTCGTACGGTATTGCACCGTTTTGGTGTGGTGTGGTACCGTATGGATGTACTCGTACGGTATTGTACCGTTTTGGTGTGGTTTGGTACCGTATGGATGTACTCGTACGGTATTGTACCGTTTTGGTGTGGTTTGGTACCGTAACGAAGTACTCGTACGGTATTGCACCGTTTTGGTGTGGTTTGGTACCGTAACGAAGTACTCGTACGGTATGGCACCGTTTTGTGTGGTTTGGTACCGTATGGATGTACTCGTACGGTATTGTACCGTTTTGGTGTGGTTTGGTACCGTAACGAAGTACTCGTACGGTATTGCACCTTTTGGGGTGGTTTGGTACCGTATGGATGTACTCATACGGTATTGTACCGTTTTGGTGTGGCTTTGTACCGTAACGAAGTACTCGTACGGTATTGCACCGTTTTGGTGTGGTTTGGTACCATATGGATGTACTCGTACGGTATTGTACCGTTTTGGAGTGGTTTGGTACCGTAACGAAGTACTCGTACGGTATTGCACCGTTTTGGTGTGGTTTGGTACCGTAACGAAGTACTCGTACGGTATTGCACCGTTTTGTGTGGTTTGGTACCGTATGGATGTACTCGTACAGTATTGTACCGTTTTGGTGTGGTTTGGTACCGTAACGAAGTACTCGTACGGTATTGCACCGTTTTGGTGTGGTTTGGTACCGTATGGATGTACTCGGACGGTACTGCCCCGTTTTGGTGTGGTTTGGTACCGTAACGAAGTACTCGTACGGTATTGCACCGTTTTGGTGTGGTTTGGTACCGTATGGATGTACTCGTACGGTATTGCACCGTTTTGGTGTGGTTTGGATCCGTAACGAAGTACTCGTACGGTATTGCACCTTTTGGGGTGGTTTGGTACCGTATGGATGTACTCATACGGTATTGTACCGTTTTGGTGTGGCTTTGTACCGTAACGAAGTACTCGTACAGTATTGCACCGTTTTGGTGTGGTTTGGTACCATATGGATGTACTCGTACGGTATTGTACCGTTTTGGAGTGGTTTGGTACCGTAACGAAGTACTCGTACGGTATTTCACCGTTTTGGTGTGGTTTGGTACCGTAACGAAGTACTCGTACGGTATTGCACCGTTTTGTGTGGTTTGGTACCGTATGGATGTACTCGTACAGTATTGTACCGTTTTGGTGTGGTTTGGTACCGTAACGAAGTACTCGTACGGTATTGCACCGTTTTGGTGTGGTTTGGTACCGTATGGATGTACTCGGACGGTACTGCCCCGTTTTGGTGTGGTTTGGTACCGTAACGAAGTACTCGTACGGTATTGCACCGTTTTGGTGTGGTTTGGTACCGTAACGAAGTACTCGTACGGTATTGCACCGTTTTGGTGTGGTTTGGTACCGTATGGATGTACTCGTACGGTATTGTACCGTTTTGGTGTGGTTTGGTACCGTCACGAAGTACTCGTACGGTATTGCACCGTTTTGGTGTTGTTTTGTACCGTAACGAAGTACTCGTACGGTATTGCACCGTTTTGGTGTGGTTTGGTACCGTATGGATGTACTCGTACGGTATTGCACCGTTTTGGTGTGGTTTGGTACCGTAACGGAGTACTCGTACGGTATTGCACCGTTTTGGTGTGGTTTGGTACCGTATGGATTTACTCGTACGGTATTGTACCGTTTTAGTGTGGTTTGGTACCATAACGAAGTACTCGTACGGTATTGCACCGTTTTGGTGTGGTTTGGTACCGTATGGATGTACTCGCACGGTATTGCACCGTTTTGGTGTGGGTTGGTACCGTATGGATGTTCTCGTACGGTATTGCACCGTTTCGGTGTGGTTTGGTACCGTAACGAAGTACTCGTACGGTATTGTACCGTTTTGGTGTGGTTTGGTACCGTAACGAAGTACTCGTACGGTATTGCACCGTTTTGGTGTGGTATGGTACCGTATGGATGTACTCGGACGGTACTGCCCCGTTTTGGTGTGGTTTGGTACCGTAACGAAGTACTCGTACGGTATTGCACCGTTTTGGTGTGGTGTGGTACCGTATGGATGTACTCGTACGGTATTGTACCGTTTTGGTGTGGTTTGGTACCGTATGGATGTACTCGTACGGTATTGTACCGTTTTGGTGTGGTTTGGTACCGTAACGAAGTACTCGTACGGTATTGCACCGTTTTGGTGTGGTTTGGTACCGTAACGAAGTACTCGTACGGTATGGAACCGTTTTGTGTGGTTTGGTACCGTATGGATGTACTCGTACGGTATTGTACCGTTTTGGTGTGGTTTGGTACCGTAACGAAGTACTCGTACGGTATTGCACCTTTTGGGGTGGTTTGGTACCGTATGGATGTACTCATACGGTATTGTACCGTTTTGGTGTGGCTTTGTACCGTAACGAAGTACTCGTACGGTATTGCACCGTTTTGGTGTGGTTTGGTACCATATGGATGTACTCGTACGGTATTGTACCGTTTTGGAGTGGTTTGGTACCGTAACGAAGTACTCGTACGGTATTGCACCGTTTTGGTGTGGTTTGGTACCGTAACGAAGTACTCGTACGGTATTGCACCGTTTTGTGTGGTTTGGTACCGTATGGATGTACTCGTACAGTATTGTACCGTTTTGGTGTGGTTTGGTACCGTAACGAAGTACTCGTACGGTATTGCACCGTTTTGGTGTGGTTTGGTACCGTATGGATGTACTCGGACGGTACTGCCCCGTTTTGGTGTGGTTTGGTACCGTAACGAAGTACTCGTACGGTATTGCACCGTTTTGGTGTGGTTTGGTACCGTAACGAAGTACTCGTACGGTATTGCACCGTTTTGGTGTGGTTTGGTACCGTATGGATGTACTCGTACGGTATTGCACCGTTTTGGTGTGGTTTGGTACCGTAACGAAGTACTCGTACGGTATTGCACCGTTTTGTGTGGTTTGGTACCGTATGGATGTACTCGTACGGTATTGTACCGTTTTGCTGTGGTTTGGTACCGTAACGAAGTACTCGTACGGTATTGCACCGTTTTGGGGTGGTTTGGTACCGTATGGATGTACTCGTACGGTATTGTACCGTTTTGGTGTGGCTTTGTACCGTAACGAAGTACTCGTACGGTATTGCACCGTTTTGGTGTGGTTTGGTACCGTATGGATGTCCTCGTACGGTATTGCACCGTTTTGGTGTGGTTCTGTATCGTATGCACGTACTCATTCGGTATTGCACCGTTTTGGTGTGGTTTGGTGCCGTATGGATGTACTCGTACGGTATTGCACCGTTTTGGTGTGGTTTGGTACCGTATGGATGTACTCGTACGGTATTGCACCGTTTTGGTGTGGTTTGGTACTCGTACGGTATTGCACCGTTTTTGTGTGGTTTGGTACCGTAACGAAGTACTCGTACGGTATTGCACCGTTTTGGTGTTGTTTGGTACCGTATGGATGTACTCGTACGGTTTTGTACTGTTTTGGTGTGGTTTGGTACCGTAATGAAGTACTCATACGGTATTGCACCGTTTTGGTGTGATTTGGTACCGTATGGATGTACTCGTACGGTATTGTACCGTTTTGGTGTGGTTTGGTACCGTCACGAAGTACTCGTACGGTATTGCACCGTTTTGGTGTGGTTTGGTACCGTAACGAAGTACTCATACGGTATTGCACCGTTTTGGTGTGGTTTGGTACCGTATGGATGTACTCGTACGGTATTGCACCGTTTTGGTGTGGTTTGGTACCGTAACGGAGTACTCGTACGGTATTGCACCGTTTTGGTGTGGTTTGGTACCGTATGGATTTACTCGTACGGTATTGTACTGTTTTAGTGTGGTTTGGTACCATAACGAAGTACTCGTACGGTATTGCACCGTTTTGGTGTGGTTTGGTACCGTATGGATGTACTCGCACGGTATTGCACCGTTTTGGTGTGGGTTGGTACCGTATGGATGTTCTTGTACGGTATTGCACCGTTTCGGTGTGGTTTGGTACCGTAACGAAGTACTCGTACGGTATTGTACCGTTTTGGTGTGGTTTGGTACCGTAACGAAGTACTCGTACGGTATTGCACCGTTTTGGTGTGGTTTGGTACCGTATGGATGTACTCGGACGGTACTGCCCCGTTTTGGTGTGGTTTGGTACCGTAACGAAGTACTCGTACGGTATTGCACCGTTTTGGTGTGGTTTGGTACCGTAACGAAGTACTCGTACGGTATTGCACCGTTTTGGTGTGGTTTGGTACCGTATGGATGTACTCGTACGGTATTGTACCGTTTTGGAGTGGTTTGGTACCGTAACGAAGTACTCGTACGGTATTGCACCGTTTTGGTGTGCTTTGGTACCGTAACGAAGTACTCGTACGGTATTGCACCGTTTTGTGTGGTTTGGTACCGTATGGATGTACTCGTACGGTATTGTACCGTTTTGGTGTGGTTTGGTACCGTAACGAAGTACTCGTACGGTATTGCACCGTTTTGGGGTGGTTTGGTACCGTATGGATGTACTCGTACGGTATTGTACCGTTTTGGTGTGGCTTTGTACCGTAACGAAGTACTCGTACGGTATTGCACCGTTTTGGTGTGGTTTGGTACCGTATGGATGTCCTCGTACGGTATTGCACCGTTTTGGTGTGGTTTGGTATCGTATGCACGTACTCATTCGGTATTGCACCGTTTTGGTGTGGTTTGGTGCCGTATGGATGTACTCGTACGGTATTGCACCGTTTTGGTGTGGTTTGGTACCGTATGGATGTACTCGTACGGTATTGCACCGTTTTGGTGTGGTTTGGTACTCGTACGGCATTGCACCGTTTTGGTGTGGTTTGGTACCGTAACGAAGTATTCGTACGGTATTGCACCGTTTTGGTGTTGTTTGGTACCGTATGGATGTACTCGTACGGTTTTGTACTGTTTTGGTGTGGTTTGGTACCGTAATGAAGTACTCATACGGTATTGCACCGTTTTGGTGTGATTTGGTACCGTATGGATGTACTCGTACGGTATTGTACCGTTTTGGTGTGGTTTGGTACCGTCACGAAGTACTCGTACGGTATTGCACCGTTTTGGTGTGGTTTGGTACCGTAACGAAGTACTCGTACGGTATTGCACCGTTTTGGTGTGGTTTGGTACCGTATGGATGTACTCGTACGGTATTGCACCGTTTTGGTGTGGTTTGGTACCGTAACGGAGTACTCGTACGGTATTGCACCGTTTTGGTGTGGTTTGGTACCGTATGGATTTACTCGTACGGTATTGTACCGTTTTAGTGTGGTTTGGTACCATAACGAAGTACTCGTACGGTATTGCACCGTTTTGGTGTGGTTTGGTACCGTATGGATGTACTCGCACGGTATTGCACCGTTTTGGTGTGGGTTGGTACCGTATGGATGTTCTCGTACGGTATTGCACCGTTTCGGTGTGGTTTGGTACCGTAACGAAGTACTCGTACGGTATTGTACCGTTTTGGTGTGGTTTGGTACCGTAACGAAGTACTCGTACGGTATTGCACCGTTTTGGTGTGGTTTGGTACCGTATGGATGTACTCGGACGGTACTGCCCCGTTTTGGTGTGGTTTGGTACCGTAACGAAGTACTCGTACGGTATTGCACCGTTTTGGTGTGGTGTGGTACCGTATGGATGTACTCGTACGGTATTGTACCGTTTTGGTGTGGTTTAGTACCGTATGGATGTACTCGTACGGTATTGTACCGTTTTGGTGTGGTTTGGTACCGTAACGAAGTACTCGTACGGTATTGCACCGTTTTGGTGTGGTTTGGTACCGTAACGAAGTACTCGTACGGTATGGCACCGTTTTGTGTGGTTTGGTACCGTATGGATGTACTCGTACGGTATTGTACCGTTTTGGGGTGGTTTGGTACCGTAACTAAGTACTCGTACGGTATTGCACCTTTTGGGGTGGTTTGGTACCGTATGGATGTACTCATACGGTATTGTACCGTTTTGGTGTGGCTTTGTATCGTAACGAAGTACTCGTACGGTATTGCACCGTTTTGGTGTGGTTTGGTCCTGTATGGATGTACTCGTACGGTATTGTACCGTTTTGGAGTGGTTTGGTACCGTAACGAAGTACTCGTACGGTATTGCACCGTTTTGGTGTGGTTTGGTACCGTAACGAAGTACTCGTACGGTATTTCACCGTTTTGTGTGGTTTGGTACCGTATGGATGTACTCGTACGGTATTGTACCGTTTTGGTGTGGTTTGGTACCGTCACGAAGTACTCGTACGGTATTGCACCGTTTTGGTGTGGTTTGGTACCGTAACGAAGTACTCGTACGGTATGGCACCGTTTTGTGTGGTTTGGTACCGTATGGATGTACTCGTACGGTATTGTACCGTTTTGGGGTGGTTTGGTACCGTAACTAAGTACTCGTACGGTATTGCACCTTTTGGGGTGGTTTGGTACCGTATGGATGTACTCATACGGTATTGTACCGTTTTGGTTTGGCTTTGTATCGTAACGAAGTACTCGTACGGTATTGCACCGTTTTGGTGTGGTTTGGTACCGTATGGATGTACTCGTACGGTATTGTACCGTTTTGGAGTGGTTAGGTACCGTAACGAAGTACTCGTACGGTATTGCACCGTTTTGGTGTGGTTTGGTACCGTAACGAAGTACTCGTACGGTATTTCACCGTTTTGTGTGGTTTGGTACCGTATGGATGTACTCGTACGGTATTGTACCGTTTTGGTGTGGTTTGGTACCGTAACGAAGTACTCGTACGGTATTGCACCGTTTTCGCGTGGTTTGGTACCGTATGGATGTACTCGGACGGTACTGCCCCGTTTTGGTGTGGTTTGGTACCGTAACGAAGTACTCGTACGGTATTGCACCGTTTTGGTGTGGTTTGGTACCGTATGGATGTACTCGGACGGTACTGCCCCGTTTTGGTGTGGTTTGGTACCGTAACGAAGTACTCGTACGGTATTGCACCGTTTTGGTGTGGTGTGGTACCGTATGGATGTACTCGTACGGTATTGTACCGTTTTGGTGTGGTTTGGTACCGTAACGAAGTACTCGTACGGTATTGCACCGTTTTGGTGTGGTTTGGTACCGTATGGATGTACTCGTACGGTATTGTACCGTTTTGGAGTGGTTTGGTACCGTAACGAAGTACTCGTACGGTATTGCACCGTTTTGGTGTGGTTTGGTACCGTAACGAAGTACTCGTACGGTATTGCACCGTTTTGTGTGGTTTGGTACCGTATGGATGTACTCGTACGGTATTGTACTGTTTTGGTGTGGTTTGGTACCGTAACGAAGTACTCGTACGGTATTGCACCGTTTTGGGGTGGTTTGGTACCGTATGGATGTACTCGTACGGTATTGTACCGTTTTGGTGTGGCTTTGTACCGTAACAAAGTACTCGTACGGTATTGCACCGTTTTGGTGTGGTTTGGTACCGTATGGATGTCCTCGTACGGTATTGCACCGTTTTGGTGTGGTTTGGTATCGTATGCACGTACTCATTCGGTATTGCACCGTTTTGGTGTGGTTTGGTGCCGTATGGATGTACTCGTACGGTATTGCACCGTTTTGGTGTGGTTTGGTACCGTATGGATGTACTCGTACGGTATTGCACCGTTTTGGTGTGGTTTGGTACTCGTACGGTATTGCACCATTTTGGTGTGGTTTGGTACCGTAACGAAGTACTCGTACGGTATTGCACCGTTTTGGTGTTGTTTGGTACCGTATGGATGTACTCGTACGGTTTTGTACTGTTTTGGTGTGGTTTGGTACCGTAATGAAGTACTCATACGGTATTGCACCGTTTTGGTGTGATTTGGTACCGTATGGATGTACTCGTACGGTATTGTACCGTTTTGGTGTGGTTTGGTACCGTCACGAAGTACTCGTACGGTATTGCACCGTTTTGGTGTGGTTTGGTACCGTAACGAAGTACTCTTACGGTATTGCACCGTTTTGGTGTGGTTTGGTACCGTATGGATGTACTCGTACGGTATTGCACCGTTTTGGTGTGGTTTGGTACCGTAACGGAGTACTCGTACGGTATTGCACCGTTTTGGTGTGGTTTGGTACCGTATGGATTTACTCGTACGGTATTGTACCGTTTTAGTGTGGTTTGGTACCATAACGAAGTACTCGTACGGTATTTCACCGTTTTGGTGTGGTTTGGTACCGTATGGATGTACTCGCACGGTATTGCACCGTTTTGGTGTGGGTTGGTACCGTATGGATGTTCTCGTACGGTATTGCACCGTTTCGGTGTGGTTTGGTACCGTAACGAAGTACTCGTACGGTATTGTACCGTTTTGGTGTGGTTTGGTACCGTAACGAAGTACTCGTACGGTATTGCACCGTTTTGGTGTGGTTTGGTACCGTATGGATGTACTCGGACGGTACTGCCCCGTTTTGGTGTGGTTTGGTACCGTAACGAAGTACTCGTACGGTATTGCACCGTTTTGTGTGGTTTGGTACCGTATGGATGTACTCGTACGGTATTGTACCGTTTTGCTGTGGTTTGGTACCGTAACGAAGTACTCGTACGGTATTGCACCGTTTTGGGGTGGTTTGGTACCGTATGGATGTACTCGTACGGTATTGTACCGTTTTGGTGTGGCTTTGTACCGTAACGAAGTACTCGTACGGTATTGCACCGTTTTGGTGTGGTTTGGTACCGTATGGATGTCCTCATACGGTATTGCACCGTTTTGGTGTGGTTTGGTATCGTATGCACGTACTCATTCGGTATTGCACCGTTTTGGTGTGGTTTGGTGCCGTATGGATGTACTCGTACGGTATTGCACCGTTTTGGTGTGGTTTGGTACCGTATGGATGTACTCGTACGGTATTGCACCGTTTTGGTGTGGTTTGGTACTCGTACGGTATTGCACCGTTTTTGTGTGGTTTGGTACCGTAACGAAGTACTCGTACGGTATTGCACCGTTTTGGTGTTGTTTGGTACCGTATGGATGTACTCGTACGGTTTTGTACTGTTTTGGTGTGGTTTGGTACCGTAATGAAGTACTCATACGGTATTGCACCGTTTTGGTGTGATTTGGTACCGTATGGATGTACTCGTACGGTATTGTACCGTTTTGGTGTGGTTTGGTACCGTCACGAAGTACTCGTACGGTATTGCACCGTTTTGGTGTGGTTTGGTACCGTAACGAAGTACTCATACGGTATTGCACCGTTTTGGTGTGGTTTGGTACCGTATGGATGTACTCGTACGGTATTGCACCGTTTTGGTGTGGTTTGGTACCGTAACGGAGTACTCGTACGGTATTGCACCGTTTTGGTGTGGTTTGGTACCGTATGGATTTACTCGTACGGTATTGTACTGTTTTAGTGTGGTTTGGTACCATAACGAAGTACTCGTACGGTATTGCACCGTTTTGGTGTGGTTTGGTACCGTATGGATGTACTCGCACGGTATTGCACCGTTTTGGTGTGGGTTGGTACCGTATGGATGTTCTTGTACGGTATTGCACCGTTTCGGTGTGGTTTGGTACCGTAACGAAGTACTCGTACGGTATTGTACCGTTTTGGTGTGGTTTGGTACCGTAACGAAGTACTCGTACGGTATTGCACCGTTTTGGTGTGGTTTGGTACCGTATGGATGTACTCGGACGGTACTGCCCCGTTTTGGTGTGGTTTGGTACCGTAACGAAGTACTCGTACGGTATTGCACCGTTTTGGTGTGGTTTGGTACCGTAACGAAGTACTCGTACGGTATTGCACCGTTTTGGTGTGGTTTGGTACCGTATGGATGTACTCGTACGGTATTGTACCGTTTTGGAGTGGTTTGGTACCGTAACGAAGTACTCGTACGGTATTGCACCGTTTTGGTGTGCTTTGGTACCGTAACGAAGTACTCGTACGGTATTGCACCGTTTTGTGTGGTTTGGTACCGTATGGATGTACTCGTACGGTATTGTACCGTTTTGGTGTGGTTTGGTACCGTAACGAAGTACTCGTACGGTATTGCACCGTTTTGGTGTGCTTTGGTACCGTAACGAAGTACTCGTACGGTATTGCACCGTTTTGTGTGGTTTGGTACCGTATGGATGTACTCGTACGGTATTGTACCGTTTTGGTGTGGTTTGGTACCGTAACGAAGTACTCGTACGGTATTGCACCGTTTTGGGGTGGTTTGGTACCGTATGGATGTACTCGTACGGTATTGTACCGTTTTGGTGTGGCTTTGTACCGTAACGAAGTACTCGTACGGTATTGCACCGTTTTGGTGTGGTTTGGTACCGTATGGATGTCCTCGTACGGTATTGCACCGTTTTGGTGTGGTTTGGTATCGTATGCACGTACTCATTCGGTATTGCACCGTTTTGGTGTGGTTTGGTGCCGTATGGATGTACTCGTACGGTATTGCACCGTTTTGGTGTGGTTTGGTACCGTATGGATGTACTCGTACGGTATTGCACCGTTTTGGTGTGGTTTGGTACTCGTACGGTATTGCACCGTTTTGGTGTGGTTTGGTACCGTAACGAAGTACTCGTACGGTATTGCACCGTTTTGGTGTTGTTTGGTACCGTATGGATGTACTCGTACGGTTTTGTACTGTTTTGGTGTGGTTTGGTACCGTAATGAAGTACTCATACGGTATTGCACCGTTTTGGTGTGATTTGGTACCGTATGGATGTACTCGTACGGTATTGTACCGTTTTGGTGTGGTTTGGTACCGTCACGAAGTACTCGTACGGTATTGCACCGTTTTGGTGTGGTTTGGTACCGTAACGAAGTACTCGTACGGTATTGCACCGTTTTGGTGTGGTTTGGTACCGTATGGATGTACTCGTACGGTATTGCACCGTTTTGGTGTGGTTTGGTACCGTAACGGAGTACTCGTACGGTATTGCACCGTTTTGGTGTGGTTTGGTACCGTATGGATTTACTCGTACGGTATTGTACCGTTTTAGTGTGGTTTGGTACCATAACGAAGTACTCGTACGGTATTGCACCGTTTTGGTGTGGTTTGGTACCGTATGGATGTACTCGCACGGTATTGCACCGTTTTGGTGTGGGTTGGTACCGTATGGATGTTCTCGTACGGTATTGCACCGTTTCGGTGTGGTTTGGTACCGTAACGAAGTACTCGTACGGTATTGTACCGTTTTGGTGTGGTTTGGTACCGTAACGAAGTACTCGTACGGTATTGCACCGTTTTGGTGTGGTTTGGTACCGTATGGATGTACTCGGACGGTACTTCCCCGTTTTGGTGTGGTTTGGTACCGTAACGAAGTACTCGTACGGTATTGCACCGTTTTGGTGTGGTGTGGTACCGTATGGATGTACTCGTACGGTATTGTACCGTTTTGGTGTGGTTTGGTACCGTATGGATGTACTCGTACGGTATTGTACCGTTTTGGTGTGGTTTGGTACCGTAACGAAGTACTCGTACGGTATTGCACCGTTTTGGTGTGGTTTGGTACCGTAACGAAGTACTCGTACGGTATGGCACCGTTTTGTGTGGTTTGGTACCGTATGGATGTACTCGTACGGTATTGTACCGTTTTGGGGTGGTTTGGTACCGTAACTAAGTACTCGTACGGTATTGCACCTTTTGGGGTGGTTTGGTACCGTATGGATGTACTCATACGGTATTGTACCGTTTTGGTGTGGCTTTGTATCGTAACGAAGTACTCGTACGGTATTGCACCGTTTTGGTGTGGTTTGGTACCGTATGGATGTACTCGTACGGTATTGTACCGTTTTGGAGTGGTTTGGTACCGTAACGAAGTACTCGTACGGTATTGCACCGTTTTGGTGTGGTTTGGTACCGTAACGAAGTACTCGTACGGTATTTCACCGTTTTGTGTGGTTTGGTACCGTATGGATGTACTCGTACGGTATTGTACCGTTTTGGTGTGGTTTGGTACCGTAACGAAGTACTCGTACGGTATTGCACCGTTTTCGCGTGGTTTGGTACCGTATTGATGTACTCGGACGGTACTGCCCCGTTTTGGTGTGGTTTGGTACCGTAACGAAGTACTCGTACGGTATTGCACCGTTTTGGTGTGGTGTGGTACCGTATGGATGTACTCGTACGGTATTGTACCGTTTTGGGTTGGTTTGGTACCGTATGGATGTACTCGTACGGTATTGTACCGTTTTGGTGTGGTTTGGTACCGTCACGAAGTACTCGTACGGTATTGCACCGTTTTGGTGTGGTTTGGTACCGTAACGAAGTACTCGTACGGTATGGCACCGTTTTGTGTGGTTTGGTACCGTATGGATGTACTCGTACGGTATTGTACCGTTTTGGGGTGGTTTGGTACCGTAACTAAGTACTCGTACGGTATTGCACCTTTTGGGGTGGTTTGGTACCGTATGGATGTACTCATACGGTATTGTACCGTTTTGGTGTGGCTTTGTATCGTAACGAAGTACTCGTACGGTATTGCACCGTTTTGGTGTGGTTTGGTACCGTATGGATGTACTCGTACGGTATTGTACCGTTTTGGAGTGGTTTGGTACCGTAACGAAGTACTCGTACGGTATTGCACCGTTTTGGTGTGGTTTGGTACCGTAACGAAGTACTCGTACGGTATTTCACCGTTTTGTGTGGTTTGGTACCGTATGGATGTACTCGTACGGTATTGTACCGTTTTGGTGTGGTTTGGTACCGTAACGAAGTACTCGTACGGTATTGCACCGTTTTCGCGTGGTTTGGTACCGTACGGATGTACTCGGACGGTACTGCCCCGTTTTGGTGTGGTTTGGTACCGTAACGAAGTACTCGTACGGTATTGCACCGTTTTGGTGTGGTGTGGTACCGTATGGATGTACTCGTACGGTATTGTACCGTTTTGGGTTGGTTTGGTACCGTATGGATGTACTCGTACGGTATTGTACCGTTTTGGTGTGGTTTGGTACCGTCACGAAGTACTCGTACGGTATTGCACCGTTTTGGTGTGGTTTGGTACCGTAACGAAGTACTCGTACGGTATTGCACCGTTTTGGTGTGGTTTGGTACCGTATGGATGTACTCGTACGGTATTGCACCGTTTTGGTGTGGTTTGGTACCGTAACGGAGTACTCGTACGGTATTGCACCGTTTTGGTGTGGTTTGGTACCGTATGGATTTACTCGTACGATATTGTACCGTTTTAGTGTGGTTTGGTACCATAACGAAGTACTCGTACGGTATTGCACCGTTTTGGTGTGGTTTGGTACCGTATGGATGTACTCGCACGGTATTGCACCGTTTTGGTGTGGGTTGGTACCGTATGGATGTTCTCGTACGGTATTGCATCGTTTCGGTGTGGTTTGGTACCGTAACGAAGTACTCGTACGGTATTGTACCGTTTTGGTGTGGTTTGGTACCGTAACGAAGTACTCGTACGGTATTGCACCGTTTTGGTGTGGTTTGGTACCGTATGGATGTACTCGGACGGTACTGCCCCGTTTTGGTGTGGTTTGGTACCGTAACGAAGTACTCGTACGGTATTGCACCGTTTTGGTGTGGTGTGGTACCGTATGGATGTACTCGTACGGTATTGTACCGTTTTGGTGTGGTTTGGTACCGTAACGAAGTACTCGTACGGTATTGCACCGTTTTGGTGTGGTTTGGTACCGTATGGATGTACTCGTACGGTATTGTACCGTTTTGGAGTGGTTTGGTACCGTAACGAAGTACTCGTACGGTATTGCACCGTTTTGGTGTGGTTTGGTACCGTAACGAAGTACTCGTACGGTATTGCACCGTTTTGTGTGGTTTGGTACCGTATGGATGTACTCGTACGGTATTGTACTGTTTTGGTGTGGTTTGGTACCGTAACGAAGTACTCGTACGGTATTGCACCGTTTTGGGGTGGTTTGGTACCGTATGGATGTACTCGTACGGTATTGTACCGTTTTGGTGTGGCTTTGTACCGTAACGAAGTACTCGTACGGTATTGCACCGTTTTGGTGTGGTTTGGTACCGTATGGATGTCCTCGTACGGTATTGCACCGTTTTGGTGTGGTTTGGTATCGTATGCACGTACTCATTCGGTATTGCACCGTTTTGGTGTGGTTTGGTGCCGTATGGATGTACTCGTACGGTATTCCACCGTTTTGGTGTGGTTTGGTACCGTATGGATGTACTCGTACGGTATTGCACCGTTTTGGTGTGGTTTGGTACTCGTACGGTATTGCACCATTTTGGTGTGGTTTGGTACCGTAACGAAGTACTCGTACGGTACTGCACCGTTTTGGTGTTGTTTGGTACCGTATGGATGTACTCGTACGGTTTTGTACTGTTTTGGTGTGGTTTGGTACCGTAATGAAGTACTCATACGGTATTGCACCGTTTTGGTGTGATTTGGTACCGTATGGATGTACTCGTACGGTATTGTACCGTTTTGGTGTGGTTTGGTACCGTCACGAAGTACTCGTACGGTATTGCACCGTTTTGGTGTGGTTTGGTACCGTAACGAAGTACTCTTACGGTATTGCACCGTTTTGGTGTGGTTTGGTACCGTATGGATGTACTCGTACGGTATTGCACCGTTTTGGTGTGGTTTGGTACCGTAACGGAGTACTCGTACGGTATTGCACCGTTTTGGTGTGGTTTGGTACCGTATGGATTTACTCGTACGGTATTGTACCGTTTTAGTGTGGTTTGGTACCATAACGAAGTACTCGTACGGTATTGCACCGTTTTGGTGTGGTTTGGTACCGTATGGATGTACTCGCACGGTATTGCACCGTTTTGGTGTGGGTTGGTACCGTATGGATGTTCTCGTACGGTATTGCACCGTTTCGGTGTGGTTTGGTACCGTAACGAAGTACTCGTACGGTATTGTACCGTTTTGGTGTGGTTTGGTACCGTAACGAAGTACTCGTACGGTATTGCACCGTTTTGGTGTGGTTTGGTACCGTATGGATGTACTCGGACGGTACTGCCCCGTTTTGGTGTGGTTTGGTACCGTAACGAAGTACTCTTACGGTATTGCACCGTTTTGGTGTGGTGTGGTACCGTATGGATGTACTCGTACGGTATTGTACCGTTTTGGTGTGGTTTGGTACCGTATGGATGTACTCGTACGGTATTGTACCGTTTTGGTGTGGTTTGGTACCGTAACGAAGTACTCGTACGGTATTGCACCGTTTTGGTGTGGTTTGGTACCGTAACGAAGTACTCGTACGGTATGGCACCGTTTTGTGTGGTTTGGTACCGTATGGATGTACTCGTACGGTATTGTACCGTTTTGGTGTGGTTTGGTACCGTAACGAAGTACTCGTACGGTATTGCACCTTTTGGGGTGGTTTGGTACCGTATGGATGTACTCATACGGTATTGTATCGTTTTGGTGTGGCATTGTACCGTAACGAAGTACTCGTACGGTATTGCACCGTTTTGGTGTGGTTTGGTACCGTATGGATGTCCTCGTACGGTATTGCACCGTTTTGGTGTGGTTTGGTATCGTATGCACGTACTCATTCGGTATTGCACCGTTTTGGTGTGGTTTGGTGCCGTATGGATGTACTCGTACGGTATTGCACCGTTTTGGTGTGGTTTGGTACCGTATGGATGTACTCGTACGGTATTGCACCGTTTTGGCGTGGTTTGGTACTCGTACGGTATTGCACCGTTTTGGTGTGGTTTGGTACCGTAACGAAGTACTCGTACGGTATTGCACCGTTTTGGTGTTGTTTGGTACCGTATGGATGTACTCGTACGGTTTTGTACTGTTTTGGTGTGGTTTTGTACCGTAATGAAGTACTCATACGGTATTGCACCGTTTTGGTGTGATTTGGTACCGTATGGATGTACTCGTACGGTATTGTACCGTTTTGGTGTGGTTTGGTACCGTCACGAAGTACTCGTACGGTATTGCACCGTTTTGGTGTGGTTTGGTACCGTAACGAAGTACTCGTACGGTATTGCACCGTTTTGGTGTGGTTTGGTACCGTATGGATGTACTCGTACGGTATTGCACCGTTTTGGTGTGGTTTGGTACCGTAACGGAGTACTCGTACGGTATTGCACCGTTTTGGTGTGGTTTGGTACCGTATGGATTTACTCGTACGGTATTGTACCGTTTTAGTGTGGTTTGGTACCATAACGAAGTACTCGTACGGTATTGCACCGTTTTGGTGTGGTTTGGTACCGTATGGATGTACTCGCACGGTATTGCACCGTTTTGGTGTGGGTTGGTACCGTATGGATGTTCTCGTACGGTATTGCACCGTTTCGGTGTGGTTTGGTACCGTAACGAAGTACTCGTACGGTATTGTACCGTTTTGGTGTGGTTTGGTACCGTAACGAAGTACTCGTATGGTATTGCACCGTTTTGGTGTGGTTAGGTACCGTGTGGATGTACTCGGACGGTACTGCCCCGTTTTGGTGTGGTTTGGTACCGTAACGAAGTACTCGTACGGTATTGCACCGTTTTGGTGTGGTGTGGTACCGTATGGATGTACTCGTACGGTATTGTACCGTTTTGGTGTGGTTTGGTACCGTAACGAAGTACTCGTACGGTATTGCACCGTTTTGGTGTGGTTTGGTACCGTATGGATGTACTCGTACGGTATTGTACCGTTTTGGTGTGGTTTGGTACCGTAACGAAGTACTCGTACGGTATTGCACCGTTTTGGTGTGGTTTGGTACCGTAACGAAGTACTCGTACGGTATGGCACCGTTTTGTGTGGTTTGGTACCGTATGGATGTACTCGTACGGTATTGTACCGTTTTGGTGTGGTTTGGTACCGTAACGAAGTACTCGTACGGTATTGCACCTTTTGGGGTGGTTTGGTACCGTATGGATGTACTCATACGGTATTGTACCGTTTTGGTGTGGCTTTGTACCGTAACGAAGTACTCGTACGGTATTGCACCGTTTTGGTGTGGTTTGGTACCGTATGGATGTCCTCGTACGGTATTGCACCGTTTTGGTGTGGTTTGGTATCGTATGCACGTACTCATTCTGTATTGCACCGTTTTGGTGTGGTTTGGTGCCGTATGGATGTACTCGTACGGTATTGCACCGTTTTGGTGTGGTTTGGTACCGTATGGATGTACTCGTACGGTATTGCACCGTTTTGGTGTGGTTTGGTACTCGTACGGTATTGCACGGTTTTGCTGTGGTTTGGTACCGTAACGAAGTACTCGTACGGTATTGCACAGTTTTGGTGTGGTTTGGTACCGTATGGATGTACTCGTACAATATTGTACCGTTTTGGTGTGGTTTGGTACCGTAACGAAGTACTCGTACGGTATTGCACCGTTTTGGGGTGGTTTTGTACCGTATGGATGTACTCGTACGGTATTGTACCGTTGTGGTGTGGCTTTGTACCGTAACGAAGTACTCGTACGGTATTGCACCGTTTTGGTGTTGTTTGGTACCGTATGGATGTACTCGTACGGTTTTGTACTGTTTTGGTGTGGTTTGGTACCGTAATGAAGTACTCATACGGTATTGCACCGTTTTGGTGTGATTTGGTACCGTATGGATGTACTCGTACGGTATTGTACCGTTTTGGTGTGGTTTGGTACCGTCACGAAGTACTCGTACGGTATTGCACCGTTTTGGTGTGGTTTGGTACCGTAACGAAGTACTCGTACGGTATTGCACCGTTTTGGTGTGGTTTGGTACCGTATGGATGTACTCGTACGGTATTGTACCGTTTTGGTGTGGTTTGGTTCCGTAACAAAGTACTTGTACAGTATTGCACCGTTTTGGGGTGGTTTGGTACCGTATGGATGTAGTCGTACGGTATTGGACCGTTTTGGTGTGGTTTGGTACCGTAACGAAGTACTCGTACGGTATAGCACCGTTTTGGTGTGGTTTGGTACCGTATGGATGTACTCGTACGGTATTGCACCGTTTTAGTGTGGTTTGGTGCCGTAACGAAGTACTCGTACGTTATTGCACCGTTTTGGTGTGGTTTGGTACCGTAACGAAATACTCGTACGGTATTGCACAGTTTTGGTGTGGTTTGGTACCGTAGGGATGTGCTCGTACGGTATTGTACCGTTTTGGTGTGGTTTGGTACCGTAACGAAGTACTCGTACGGTATTGCATCGTTTTGGGGTGGTTTTGTACCGTATGGATGTACTCGTACGGTATTGTACCGTTGTGGTGTGGCTTTGTACCGTAACGAAGTACTCGTACGGTATTGCACCGTTTTGGAGTGGTTTGGTACCGTATGGATGTACTCGTACGGTATTGTACCGTTTTGGTGTGGTTTGGTACCGTAACGAAGTACTCGTACGGTATTGCACCGTTTTGGGGTGGTTTGGTACCGTATGGATGTACTCGTACGGTATTGTACCGTTTTGGGGTTGTTTGGTTCCGTAACGAAGTACTCGTACGGTATTGCACCGTTTTGGTGAGATTTGGTACCGTAACGAAGTACTCGTACGGTATTACACCGTTTTGGTGTGGTTTGGTACCGTATGGATGTACTCGTACGGTATTGCACCGTTTTGGTGTGGTTTGGTACCGTAACGAAGTACTCGTACGGTAGTGCACCGTTTTGGTGTGGTTTGGTACCGTATGGATTTACTCGTACGGTATTGTACCGTTTTGGTGTGGTTTGGTACCGTAACGAAGTACTCATACGGTATTGCACCGTTTTGGTGTGGTTTGGTACCGTAACGAAGTACTCGTACTGTATTGGACCGTTTTGGGGTGGTTTAGTACCGTAACGAAGTACTCGTATGGTATTGCACCGTTTTGGTGTGGTTTGGTCCCGTATGGATGTACTCGTACAGTATTGCACCGTTTTGGTGTGGTTTGGTACCGTAACGAAGTACTCGTACGGTATTGCACCGTTTTGGTGTGGTTTGGTACCGTATGGATGTACTCGTACGGTATTGTACCGTTTTGGTGTGGTTTGGTACCGTAACAAAGTACTCGTACGGTATTACACCGTTTTGGGGTGGTTTGGTACCGTATGGATGTAGTCGTACGGTATTGGACCGTTTTGGTGTAGTTTGGTACCGTAACGAAGTACTCGTACGGTATTGCACCGTTTTGGTGTGGTTTGGTACCGTATGGATGTACTCGTACGGTATTGCACCGTTTTAGTGTGGTTTGGTGCCGTTACGAAGTTCTCGTACGGTATTGTACCGTTTTGGTGTGGTTTGGTACCGTATGGATGTACTCGTACGGTATTGTACCATTTTGGTGTGGTTCGGTACCGTAACGAAGTACTCGTACGGTATTGCACCGTTTTGGTGAGATTTGGTACCGTAACGAATTACTCGCACGGTATTGCACCGTTTTGGGGTGGTTTTGTACCGTATGGATGTACTCGTACGGTATTGTACCGTTTTGGTGTGGCTTTGTACCGTAACGAAGTACTCGTACGGTATTGCACCGTTTTGGGGTGGTTTGGTACCGTATGGATGTACTCGTACGGTATTGTACCGTTTTGGGGTTGTTTGGTACCGTAACGAAGTAGTCGTACGGTATTGCACCGTTTTGGTGTGGTTTGGTACCGTAACGAAGTACTCGTACGGTATTGCACCGTTTTGGTGTGGTTTGGTACCGTATGGATGTACTCGTACGGTATTGCACCGTTTTGGTGTGGTTTGGTACCGTAACGAAGTACTCGTACGGTATTGCACCGTTTTGGGGTGGTTTTGTACCGTATGGATGTACTCGTACGGTATTGTACCGTTGTGGTGTGGCTTTGTACCGTAACGAAGTACTCGTACGGTATTGCACCGTTTTGGAGTGGTTTGGTACCGTATGGATGTACTCGTACGGTATTGTACCGTTTTGGTGTGGTTTGGTACCGTAACGAAGTACTCGTACGGTATTGCACCGTTTTGGGGTGGTTTGGTACCGTATGGATGTACTCGTACGGTATTGTACCGTTTTGGGGTTGTTTGGTACCGTAATGAAGTACTCGTACGGTATTGCACCGTTTTGGTGTTGTTTGGTACCGTATGGATGTACTCGTACGGTATTGCACCGTTTTGGTGTGGTTTGGTACCGTAACGAAGTACTCGTACGGTATTGCACCGTTTTGGTGTGGTTTGGTACCGTATGGATTTACTCGTACGGTATTGTACCGTTTTGGTGTGGTTTGGTACCGTAACGAAGTACTCGTACGGTATTGCACCGTTTTGGTGTGGTTTGGTACCGTAACGAAGTACTCGTACTGTATTGGACCGTTTTGGTGTGGTTTAGTACCGTAACGAAGTACTCGTACGGTATTGCACCGTTTTGGTGTGGTTTGGTACCGTAACGAAGTACTCGTACGGTATTGCACCGTTTTGGGGTGGTTTGGTACCGTATGGATGTACTCGTACGGTATTGTACCGTTTTGGGGTTGTTTGGTACCGTAACGAAGTACTCGTACGGTATTGCACCGTTTTGGTGAGGTTTGGTACCGTAACGAAGTACTCGTACGGTATTGCACCGTTTTGGTGTGGTTTGGTACCGTATGGATGTACTCGTACGGTATTGCACCGTTTTGGTGTGGTTTGGTACCGTAACGAAGTACTCGTACGGTATTGCACCGTTTTGGGGTGGTTTGGTACCGTATGGATGTAGTCGTACGGTATTGGACCGTTTTGGTGTGGTTTGGTACCGTAACGAAGTACTCGTACGGTATTGCACCGTTTTGGTGTGGTTTGGTACCGTATGGATGTACTCGTACGGTATTGCACCGTTTTAGTGTGGTTTGGTGCCGTAACGAAGTACTCGTACGTTATTGCACCGTTTTGGTGTGGTTTGGTACCGTAACGAAATACTCATACGGTATTGCACAGTTTTGGTGTGGTTTGGTACCGTAGGGATGTACTAGTACGGTATTGTACCGTTTTGGTGTGGTTTGGTACCGTAACGAAGTACTCGTACGGTATTGCACCGTTTTGGGGTGGTTTTGTACCGTATGGATGTACTCGTACGGTATTGTACCGTTGTGGTGTGGCTTTGTACCGTAACGAAGTACTCGTACGGTATTGCACCGTTTTGGAGTGGTTTGGTACCGTATGGATGTACTCGTACGGTATTGTACCGTTTTGGTGTGGTTTGGTACCGTAACGAAGTACTCGTACGGTATTGCACCGTTTTGGAGTGGTTTGGTACCGTATGGATGTACTCGTACGGTATTGTACCGATTTGGTGTGGTTTGGTACCGTAACGAAGTACTCGTACGGTATTGCACCGTTTTGGGGTGGTTTGGTACCGTATGGATGTACTCGTACGGTATTGTACCGTTTTGGGGTTGTTTGGTACCGTAACGAAGTACTCGTACGGTATTGCACCGTTTTGGTGAGGTTTGGTACCGTAACGAAGTACTCGTACGGTATTGCACCGTTTTGGTGTGGTTTGGTACCGTATTTATGTACTCGTACGGTATTGCACCGTTTTGGTGTAGTTTGGTACCGTAACGAAGTACTCGTACGGTATTGCACCGTTTTGGGGTGGTTTGGTACCGTATGGATGTAGTCGTACGGTATTGGACCGTTTTGGTGTGGTTTGGTACCGTAACGAAGTACTCGTACGGTATTGCACCGTTTTGGTGTGGTTTGGTACCGTATGGATGTACTCGTACGGTATTGCACCGTTTTAGTGTGGTTTGGTGCCGTAACGAAGTACTCGTACGTTATTGCACCGTTTTGGTGTGGTTTGGTACCGTAACGAAATACTCATACGGTATTGCACAGTTTTGGTGTGGTTTGGTACCGTAGGGATGTACTAGTACGGTATTGTACCGTTTTGGTGTGGTTTGGTACCGTAACGAAGTACTCGTACGGTATTGCACCGTTTTGGGGTGGTTTTGTACCGTATGGATGTACTCGTACGGTATTGTACCGTTGTGGTGTGGCTTTGTACCGTAACGAAGTACTCGTACGGTATTGCACCGTTTTGGAGTTGTTTGGTACCGTATGGATGTACTCGTACGGTATTGTACCGTTTTGGTGTGGTTTGGTACCGTAACGAAGTACTCGTACGGTATTGCACCGTTTTGGGGTGGTTTGGTACCGTATGGATGTACTCGTACGGTATTGTACCGTTTTGGGGTTGTTTGGTACCGTAACGAAGTACTCGTACGGTATTGCACCGTTTTGGTGAGGTTTTGTACCGTAACGAAGTACTCGTACGGTATTGCACCGTTTTGGTGTGGTTTGGTACCGTATGGATGTACTCGTACGGTATTGCACCGTTTTTGTGTGGTTTGGTACCGTAACGAAGTACTCGTACGGTATTGCACCGTTTTGGTGTGGTTTGGTACCGTATGGATTTACTCGTACGGTATTGTACCGTTTTGGTGTGGTTTGGTACCGTATGGATGTACTCGTACGGTATTGTACCGTTTTTGGGTTGTTTGGTACCGTAACGAAGTACTCGTACGGTATTGCACCGTTTTGGTGTGGTTTGGTACCGTATGGATTTACTCGTACGGTATTGTACCGTTTTGGTGTGATTTGGTACCGTAACGAAGTACTCGTACGGTATTGCACCGTTTTGGTGTGGTTTGGTACCGTATGGATGTACTCGTACGGTATTGCACCGTTTTGGTGTGGTTTGGTACCGTAACGAAGTACTCGTACGGTATTGCACCGTTTTGGTGTGGTTTGGTACCGTATGGATGTACTTGTACGGTATTGTACCGTTTTGGGGTTGTTTGGTACCGTAACGAAGTACTCGTACAGTATTGCACCGTTTTGGTGTGGTTTGGTACCGGAACGAAGTACTCGTACGGTATTGCACCGTTTTTGTGCGGTTTGGTACCGTAACGAAGTACTCGTACGGTATTGCACCGTTTTGGTGTGGTTTGGTACCGTATGGATTTACTCGTACGGTATTGTACCGTTTTGGTGTGGTTTGGTACCGTAACGAAGTACTCGTACGGTATTGCACCGTTTTGGGGTGGTTTGGTACCGTATGGATGTACTCGTACGGTATTGTACCGTTTTGGGGTTGTTTGGTACCGTAACGAAGTACTCGTACGGTATTGCACCGTTTTGGTGTGGTTTGGTACCGTAACGAAGTACTCGTACGGTATTGCAACGTTTTGGTGTGGTTTGGTACCGTATGGATGTACTCGTACGGTATTGCACCGTTTTGGTGTGGTTTGGTACCGTAACGAAGTACTCGTACGGTATTGCACCGTTTTGGTGTGGTTTGGTACCGTATGGATGTACTCGTACGGTATTGTACCGTTTTGGAATGGTTTGGTACCGTAACGAAGTACTCGTACGGTATTGCACCGTTTTGGTGTGGGTTGGTACCGTATGGATGTACTCGTACGGTATTGCACCGTTTAGGTGTGGTTTGGTTCCGTAACGAAGTACTCGTACGGTATTGTACCGTTTTGGTGTGGTTTGGTACCGTAACGAAGTAGTCGTACGGTATTACACCGTTTTGGTGTGGTTTGGTACCGTATGGATGTACTCGGACGGTACTGCCCCGTTTTGGTGTGGTTTGGTAACGTAACGAAGTACTCGTACGGTATTGCACCGTTTTGGTGTGGTGTGGTACCGTATGGATGTACTCGTACGGTATTGTACCGTTTTGGTGTGGTTTGGTACCGTAACGAAGTACTCGTACGGTATTGCACCGTTTTGGTGTGGTTTGGCACCGTATGGATGTACTCGTACGGTATTGTACCGTTTTGGTGTGGTTTGGTACCGTAACGAAGTACTCGTACGGTATTGCACCGTTTTGGTGTGGTTTGGTACCGTAACGAAGTACTCGTACGGTATTGCACCGTTTTGGTGTGGTTTGGTACCGTATGGATGTACTCGTACGGTATTGTACGGTTTTGGTGTGGTTTGGTACCGTAACGAAGTACTCGTACGGTATTGCACCGTTTTGGGGTGGTTTGGTACCGTATGGATGTACTCGTACGGTATTGTACCGTTTTGGGGTTGTTTGGTACCGTAACGAAGTAGTCGTACGGTATTGCACCGTTTTGGTGTGGTTTGGTACCGTATGGATGTACTCGTACGGTATTGCTCCGTTTTGGTGTGGTTTGGTACCGTATGGATTTACTCGTACGGTATTGTACCGTTTTGGTGTGATTTGGTACCGTAACGAAGTACTCGTACGGTATTGCACCGTTTTGGTGTGGTTTGGTACCGTATGGATGTACTCGTACGGTATTGCACCGTTTTGGTGTGGTTTGGTACCGTAACGAAGTACTCGTACGGTATTGCACCGTTTTAGTGTGGTTTGGTACCGTATGGATGTACTCGTACGGTATTGTACCGTTTTGGGGTTGTTTGGTACCGTAACGAAGTACTCGTACGGTATTGAACCGTTTTGGTGTGGTTTGGTACCGTAACAAAGTACTCGTACGGTATTGCACCGTTTTGGTGTGGTTTGGTACCGTAACGAAGTACTCGTACGGTATTGCACCGTTTTGGTGTGGTTTGGTACCGTATGGATTTACTCATACGGTATTGTACCGTTTTGGTGTGGTTTGGTACCGTAACGAAGTACTCGTACGGTATTGCACCGTTTTGGTGTGGTTTGGAACCGTAACGAAGTACTCGTACGGTATTGCACCGTTTTGGTGTGGTTTGGTACCGTATGGATGTTCTCGTACGGTATTGAACCTTTTTGGTGTGGTTTGGTACCGTAACGAAGTACTCGTACGGTATTGTACCATTTTGGTGTGGTTTGGTACCGTAACGAAGTACTCGTACGGTATTGCACCGTTTTGGTGTGGTTTGGTACCGTATGGATGTACTCGTACGGTATTGCACCGTTTTGGTGTGGTTTGGTACCGTAACGAAGTACTCGTACGGTATTGCACCGTTTTGGTGTGGTTTGGTACCGTATGGATTTACTCGTACGGTATTGTACCGTTTTGGTGTGGTTTGGTACCGTAACGAAGTACTCGTACGGTATTGCACCGTTTTGGTGTGGTTTGGTACCGTAACGAAGTACTCATTCTGTATTGGACCGTTTTGGTGTGGTTTAGTACCGTAACGAAGTACTCGTACGGTATTGCACCATTTTGGTGTGGTTTGGTACCGTATGGATGTTCTCGTACGGTATTGCACCGTTTTGGTGTGGTTTGGTACCGTAACGAAGTACTCGTACGGTATTGCACCGTTTTGGTGTGGTTTGGTACCGTATGGATGTACTCGTACGGTATTGTACCGTTTTGGTGTGGTTTGGTACCGTAACGAAGTACTCGTACGGTATTGCACCGTTTCGGTGTGGTTTGGTACCGTAACGAAGTACTCGTACGGTATTGCACCGTTTTGGTGTGGTTTGGTACCGTATGGATGTACTCGTACGGTATTGTACCGTTTTGGTGTGGTTTTGTACCGTAACGAAGTACTCGTACGGTATTGCACCGTTTTGGTGTGGTATTGTACCGTAACGAATTACTCGTACGGTATTGCACCGTTTTGGTGTGGTTTGGTACCGTATGGATTTACTCGTACGGTATTGTACCGTTTTGGTGTGGTTTGGTACCGTAACGAAGTACTCGTACGGTATTGCACCGTTTTGGTGTGGTTTGGTTCCGTAACGAAGTACTCATTCTGTATTGGACCGTTTTGGTGTGGTTTAGTACCGTAACGAAGTACTCGTACGGTATTGCACCATTTTGGTGTGGTTTGGTACCGTATGGATGTTCTCGTACGGTATTGCACCGTTTTGGTGTGGTTTGGTACCGTAACGAAGTACTCGTACGGTATTGCACCGTTTTGGTGTGGTTTGGTACCGTATGGATGTACTCGTACGGTATTGTACCGTTTTGGTGAGGCTTTGTACCGTAACGAAGTACTCGTACGGTATTGCACCGTTTTGGGGTGGTTTGGTACCGTATGGATGTACTCGTACGGTATTGTACCGTTTTGGTATGGTTTGGTACCGTAACGAAGTACTCGTACGGTATTGCACCGTTTTGGTGTGGGTTGGTACCGTATGGATGTACTCGTACGGTATTGCACCGTTTTGGTGTGGTTTGGTACCGTAACGAAGTACTTGTACGGTATTGTACCGTTTTGGTGTGGTTTGGTACCGTAACGAAGTACTCGTACGGTATTGCCCCGTTTTGGTGTGGTTTGGTACCGTATGGATGTACTCGTACGGTATTGCACCGTTTTGGTGTGGTTTGGTACCGTAACGAAGTACTCCTTCTGTATTGGACCGTTTTGGTGTGGTTTAGTACCGTAACGAAGTACTCGTACGGTATTGCACCATTTTGGTGTGGTTTGGTACCGTATGGATGTTCTCGTACGGTATTGCACCGTTTTGGTGTGGTTTGGTACCGTAACGAAGTACTCGTACGGTATTGTACCGTTTTGGTGTGGTTTGGTACCGTAACGAAGTACTCGTACGGTATTGCACCGTTTTGGTGTGGTTTGGTACCGTATGGATGTACTCGTACGGTATTGCACCGTTTTGGTGTGGTTTGGTACCGTAACGAAGTACTCGTACGGTATTGCACCGTTTTGGTGTGGTTTGGTACCGTATGGATGTACTCGTACGGTATTGTACCGTTTTGGTATGGTTTGGTACCGTAACGAAGTACTCGTACGGTATTGCACCGTTTTGGTGTGGGTTGGTACCGTATGGATGTACTCGTACGGTATTGCACCGTTTTGGTGTGGTTTGGTACCGTAACGAAGTACTCCTACGGTATTGCACCGTTTTGGTGTGGTTTGGTACCGTAACGAAGTACTCGTACGGTATTGCACCGTTTTGTTGTGGTTTGGTACCGTATGGATGTACTCGGACGGTACTGCCCCGTTTTGGTGTGGTTTGGTACCGTAACGAAGTACTCGTACGGTATTGCACCGTTTTGGTGTGGTGTGGTACCGTATGTATGTACTCGTACGGTAAACCACACCGTTTTGGTGTGGTTTGGTACCGTAACGAAGTACTCGTACGGTATTGCACCGTTTTGGTGTGGTTTGGTACCGTATGGATGTACTCGTACGGTATTGTACCGTTTTGGTGTGGTTTGGTACCGTAACGAAGTACTCGTACGGTATTGCACCGTTTTGGTGTGGTTTGGTACCGTAACGAATTACTCGTACGGTATTGCACCGTTTTGGTGTGGTTTGGTACCGTATGGATGTACTCGTACGGTATTGTACCGTTTTGGTGTGGTTTGGTACCGTAACGAAGTACTCGTACGGTATTGCACCATTTTGGTGTGGTTTGGTACCGTATGGATGTACTCGTACGGTATTGTACCGTTTTGGTGTGGTTTGGTACCGTAACGAAGTACTCGTACGGTATTGCACCGTTTTGGGGTGGTTTGGTACCGTATGGATGTACTCGTACGGTATTGTACCGTTTTGGGGTTGTTTGGTACCGTAACGAAGTAGTCGTACGGTATTGCACCGTTTTGGTGTGGTTTGGTACCGTATGGATGTACTCGTACGGTATTGCACCAATTTGGTGTGGTTTGGTACCGTAACGAAGTACTCGTACGGTATTGCACCGTTTTGGTGTGGTTTGGTACCGTATGGATTTACTCGTACGGTATTGTACCGTTTTGGTGTGATTTGGTACCGTAACGAAGTACTCGTACGGTATTGCACCGTTTTGGTGTGGTTTGGTACCGTAACGAAGTACTCGTATGGTATTGCACCGTTTTGGTGTGGTTTGGTACCGTATGGATGTACTCGTACGGTATTGTACCGTTTTGGGGTTGTTTGGTACCGTAACAAAGTAGTCGTACGGTATTGCACCGTTTTGGTGTGGTTTGGTACCGTATGGATGTACTCGTACGGTATTGCACCGTTTTGGTGTGGTTTGGTACCGTAACGAAGTACTCGTACGGTATTGCACCGTTTTGGTGTGGTTTGGTACCGTATGGATTTACTCGTACGGTATTGTACCGTTTTGGTGTGATTTGGTACCGTAACGAAGTACTCGTACGGTATTGCACCGTTTTGGTGTGGTTTGGTACCGTAACGAAGTACTCGTATGGTATTGCACCGTTTTGGTGTGGTTTGGTACCGTATGGATGTACTCGTACGGTATTGTACCGTTTTGGGGTTGTTTGGTACCGTAACGAAGTACTCGGACGGTATTGCACCGTTTTGGTGTGGTTTGGTACCGTAACGAAGTACTCGTACGGTATTGCACCGTTTTGGTGTGGTTTGGTACCGTAACGAAGTACTCGTACGGTATTGCACCGTTTTGGTGTGGTTTGGTACCGTATGGATTTACTCGTACGGTATTGTACCGTTTTGGTGTGGTTTGGTACCGTAACGAAGTACTCGTACGATATTGAGCCGTTTTGGTGTGGTTTGGTACCGTAACGAAGTAATCATTCTGTATTGGACCGTTTTGGTGTGGTTTAGTACCGTAACAAAGTACTCGTACGGTATTGCACCATTTTGGTGTGGTTTGGTACCGTATGGATGTACTCGTACGGTATTGCACCGTTTTGGTGTGGTTTGGTACCGTAACGAAGTACTCGTACGGTATTGCACCGTTTTGGTGTGGTTTGGTACCGTATGGATGTACTCGTACGGTATTGTACCATTTTGGTATGGTTTGGTACCGTAACGAAGTACTCGTACGGTATTGCACCGTTTTGGTGTGGGTTGGTACCGTATGGATGTACTCGTACGGTATTGCACCGTTTTGGTGTGGTTTGGTACCATAACGAAGTACTCCTACGGTATTGTACCGTTTTGGTTTGGTTTGGTACCGTAACGAAGTACTCGTACGGTATTGCACCGTTTTGGTGTGGTTTGGTACCGTATGGATGTACTCGGACGGTACTGCCCCGTTTTTGTGTGGTTTGGTACCGTAACGAAGTACTCGTACGGTATTGCACCGTTTTGGTGTGGTTTGGTACCGTATGGATGTACTCGTACGGTATTGCACCGTTTTGGTGTGGTTTGGTACCGTAACGAAGTACTCGTATGGTATTGCACCGTTTTGGTGTGGTTTGGTACCGTATGGATGTACTCGTACGGTATTGTACCGTTTTGGGGTTGTTTGGTACCGTAACGAAGTACTCGTACGGTATTGCACCGTTTTGGTGTGGTTTGGTACCGTAACGAAGTACTCGTACGGTATTGCACCGTTTTGGTGTGGTTTGGTACCGTAACGAAGTACTCGTACGGAATTGCACCGTTTTGGTGTGGTTTGGTACCGTATGGATTTACTCGTACGGTATTGTACCGTTTTGGTGTGGTTTGGTACCGTAACGAAGTACTCGTACGGTATTGCACCGTTTTGGTGTGGTTTGGTACCGTAACGAAGTACTCATTCTGTATTGGACCGTTTTGGTGTGGTTTAGTACCGTAACGAAGTACTCGTACGGTATTGCACCATTTTGGTGTGGTTTGGTACCGTATGGATGTTCTCGTACGGTATTGCACCGTTTTGGTGTGGTTTGGTACCGTAACGAAGTACTCGTACGGTATTGTACCGTTTTGGTGTGGTTTGGTACCGTAACGAAGTACTCGTACGGTATTGCACCGTTTTGGTGTGGTTTGGTACCGTATGGATGTACTCGTACGGTATTGCACCGTTTTGGTGTGGTTTGGTACCGTAACGAAGTACTCGTACGGTATTGCACCGTTTTGGTGTGGTTTGGTACCGTATGGATGTACTCGTACGGTATTGTACCGTTTTGGTATGGTTTGGTACCGTAACGAAGTACTCGTACGGTATTGCACCGTTTTGGTGTGGGTTGGTACCGTATGGATGTACTCGTACGGTATTGCACCGTTTTGGTGTGGTTTGGTACCATAACGAAGTACTCCTACGGTATTGCACCGTTTTGGTGTGGTTTGGTACCGTAACGAAGTACTCGTACGGTATTGCACCGTTTTGGTGTGGTTTGGTACCGTATGGATGTACTCGTACGGTATTGCACCGTTTTGGTGTGGTTTGGTACCGTAACGAAGTACTCGTACGGTATTGCACCGTTTTGGTGTGGTTTGGTACCGTATGGATGTACTCGTACGGTATTGTACCGTTTTGGTATGGTTTGGTACCGTAACGAAGTACTCGTACGGTATTGCACCGTTTTGGTGTGGGTTGGTACCGTATGGATGTACTCGTACGGTATTGCACCGTTTTGGTGTGGTTTGGTACCATAACGAAGTACTCCTACGGTATTGTACCGTTTTGGTGTGGTTTGGTACCGTAACGAAGTACTCGTACGGTATTGCACCGTTTTGGTGTGGTTTGGTACCGTATGGATGTACTCGGACGGTACTGCCCCGTTTTGGTGTGGTTTGGTACCGTAACGAAGTACTCGTACGGTATTGCACCGTTTTGGTGTGGTGTGGTACCGTATGTATGTACTCGTACGGTAAACCACACCGTTTTGGTGTGGTTTGGTACCGTAACGAAGTACTCGTACGGTATTGCACCGTTTTGGTGTGGTTTGGTACCGTATGGATGTACTCGTACGGTATTGTACCGTTTTGGTGTGGTTTGGTACCGTAACGAAGTACTCGTACGGTATTGCACCGTTTTGGTGTGGTTTGGTACCGTAACGAATTACTCGTACGGTATTGCACCGTTTTGGTGTGGTTTGGTACCGTATGGATGTACTCGTACGGTATTGTACCGTTTTGGTGTGGTTTGGTACCGTAACGAAGTACTCGTACGGTATTGCACCGTTTTTGTGTGGTTTGGTACCGTATGGATGTACTCGTATGGTATTGTACCGTTTTGGTGTGGTTTGGTACCGTAACGAAGTACTCGTACGGTATTGCACCGTTTTGGGGTGGTTTGGTACCGTATGGATGTACTCGTACGGTATTGTACCGTTTTGGTGTGGCTTTGTACCGTAACGAAGTACTCGTACGGTATTGCACCGTTTTTGTGTAGTTTGGTACCGTATGGATGTCCTCGTACGGTATTGCACCGTTTTGGTGTGGTTTGGTATCGTACGCACGTACTCGTTCGGTATTGCACCGTTTTGGTGTGGTTTGGTGCCGTATGGATTTACTCGTACGGTATTGCACCGTTTTGGTGTGGTTTGGTACCGTATGGATGTACTCGTACGGTATTGCACCGTTTTGGTGTGGTTTGGTACCGTAACGAAGTACTCGTACGGTATTGCACCGTTTTGGTGTGGTTTGGTACCGTATGGATTTACTCGTACGGTATTGTACCGTTTTGGTGTGGTTTGGTACCGTAACGAAGTACTCGTACGGTATTGCACCGTTTTGGTGTGGTTTGGTACCGTAACGAAGTACTCTTTCTGTATTGGACCGTTTTGGTGTGGTTTAGTACCGTAACGAAGTACTCGTACGGTATTGCACCGTTTTGGTGTGGTTTGGTACCGTATGGATGTTCTTGTACGGTATTGCACCGTTTTGGAGTGGTTTGGTACCGTAACGAAGTACTCGTACGATATTGTACCGTTTTGGTGTGGTTTGGTACCGTAACGAAGTACTCGTACGGTATTGCACCGTTTTGGTGTGGTTTGGTACCGTATGGATGTACTCGTACGGTATTGCACAGTTTTGGTGTGGTTTGGTACCGTAACGAAGTACTCGTACGGTATTGCACCGTTTTGGTGTGGTTTGGTACCGTATGGATGTACCCGTACGGTATTGTACCGTTTTGGTATGGTTTGGTACCGTAACGAAGTACTCGTACGGTATTGCACCGTTTTGGTGTGGGTTGGTACCGTATGGATGTACTCGTACGGTATTGCACCGTTTTGGTGTGGTTTGGTACCGTAACGAAGTACTCGTACGGTATTGTACCGTTTTGGTGTGGTTTGGTACCGTAACGAAGTACTCGTACGGTATTGCACCGTTTTGGTGTGGTTTGGTACCGTAACGAAGTACTCATTCTGTATTGGACCGTTTTGGTGTGGTTTAGTACCGTAACGAAGTACTCGTACGGTATTGCACCGTTTTGGTGTGGTTTGGTACCGTATGGATGTTCTCGTACGGTATTGCACCGTTTTGGTGTGGTTTGGTACCGTAACGAAGTACTCGTACGGTATTGTACCGTTTTGGTGTGGTTTGGTACCGTAACGAAGTACTCGTACGGTATTGCACCGTTTTGGTGTGGTATGGTACCGTATGGATGTACTCGTACGGTATTGCACCACTTTGGTGTGGTTTGGTACCGTAACGAAGTACTCGTACGGCATTGCACCGTTTTGGTGTGGTTTGGTACCGTATGGATGTACTCGTACGGTATTGTACCGTTTTTGTATGGTTTGGTACCGTAACGAAGTACTCGTACGGTATTGCACCGTTTTGGTGTGGGTTGGTACCGTATGGATGTACTCGTACGGTATTGCACCGTTTTGGTGTGGTTTGGTACCGTAACGAAGTACTCGTACGGTATTGTACCGTTTTGGTGTGGTTTGGTACCGTAACGAAGTACTCGTACGGTATTGCACCGTTTTGGTGTGGTTTGGTACCGTATGGATGTACTCGGACGGTACTGCCCCGTTTTGGTGTGGTTTGGTACCGTAACGAAGTACTCGTACGGTATTGCACTGTTTTGGTGTGGTGTGGTACCGTATGTATGTACTCGTACGGTAAACCACACCGTTTTGGTGTGGTTTGGGACCGTAACGAAGTACTCGTATGGTATTGCAACGTTTTGGTGTGGTTTGGTACCGTATGGATGTACTCGAACGGTATTGTACCGTTTTGGTGTGGTTTGGTAGCGTAACGAAGTACTCGTACGGTATTGCACCGTTTTGGTGTGGTTTGGTACCGTAACGAATTACTCGTACGGTATTGCACCGTTTTGGTGTGGTTTTGTACCGAATGGATGTACTCGTACGGTATTGTACCGTTTTGGTGTGGTTTGGTACCGTAACGAAGTACTCGTACGGTATTGCACCGTTTTGGTGTGGTTTGGTACCGTATGGATGTACTCGTACGGTATTTTACCGTTTTGGTGTGGTTTGGTACCGTAACGAAGTACTCGTACGGTATTGCACCGTTTTGGGGTGGTTTGGTACCGTATGGATGTACTGGTACGGTATTGTACCGTTTTGGTGTGGCTTTGTACCGTAACGAAGTACTCGTACGGTATTGCACCGTTTTGGTGTGGTTTGGTACCGTATGGATGTCCTCGTACGGTATTGCACCGTTTTGGTGTGGTTTGGTATCGTATGCACGTACTCGTTCGGTATTGCACCGTTTTGGTGTGGTTTGGTGCCATATGGATTTACTCGTACGGTATTGCACCGTTTTGGTGTGGTTTGGTACCGTATGGATGTACTCGTACGGTATTGCACCGTTTTGGTGTGGTTTGGTACCGTAACGAAGTACTCGTACGGTATTGCACCGTTTTTGTGTGGTTTGGTACCGTATGGATGTACTCGTACGGTTTTGTACTGTTTTGGTGTGGTTTGGTACCGTAACGAAGTACTCATACGGTATTGCACCGTTTTGGTGTGGTTTGGTACCGTAACGAAGTACTCGTACGGTATTGCACCGTTTTGGTGTGGTTTGGTACCGTATGGATGTACTCGTACGGTATTGCACTGTTTTAGTGTGGTTTGGTGCCGTGACGAAGTTCTCGTACGGTATTGCACCGTTTTGGTGTGGTTTGGTACCGTATGGATGTACTCGTACGGTATTGTACCGTTTTGCAATGGTTTGGTACCGTAACGAAGTACTCGTACGGTATTGCACCGTTTTGGTGTGGGTTGGTACCGTATGGATGTACTCGTACGGTATTGCACCGTTTTGGTGTGGTTTGGTACCATAACGAAGTACTCCTACGGTATTGTACCGTTTTGGTGTGGTTTGGTACCGTAACGAAGTACTCGTACGGTATTGCACCGTTTTGGTGTGGTTTTGTACCGTATGGATGTACTCGGACGGTACTGCCCCGTTTTGGTGTGGTTTGGTACCGTAACGAAGTACTCGTACGGTATTGCACCGTTTTGGTGTGGTGTGGTACCGTATGTATGTACTCGTACGGTAAACCACACCGTTTTGGTGTGGTTTGGTACCGTAACGAAGTACTCGTACGGTATTGCACCGTTTTGGTGTGGTTTGGTACCGTATGGATGTACTCGTACGGTATTGTACCGTTTTGGTGTGGTTTGGTACCGTAACGAAGTACTCGTACGGTATTGCACCGTTTTGGTGTGGTTTGGTACCGTAACGAATTACTCGTACGGTATTGCACCGTTTTGGTGTGGTTTGGTACCTTATGGATGTACTCGTACGGTATTGTACCGTTTTGGGGTTGTTTGGTACCGTAACGAAGTACTCGTACGGTATTGCACCGTTTTGGTGTGGTTTGGTACCGTAACGAAGTACTCGTACGGTATTGCACCGTTTTGGTGTGGTTTGGTACCGTAACGAAGTACTCGTACGGTATTGCACCGTTTTGGTGTGGTTTGGTACCGTATGGATTTACTCGTACGGTATTGTACCGTTTTGGTGTGGTTTGGTACCGTAACGAAGTACTCGTACGGTATTGCACCGTTTTGGTGTGGTTTGGTACCGTAACGAAGTACTCATTCTGTATTGGACCGTTTTGGTGTGGTTTAGTACCGTAACGAAGTACTCGTACGGTATTGCACCATTTTGGTGTGGTTTGGTACCGTATGGATGTTCTCGTACGGTATTGCACCAATTTGGTGTGGTTTGGTACCGTAACGAAGTACTCGTACGGTATTGTACCGTTTTGGTGTGGTTTGGTACCGTAACGAAGTACTCGTACGGTATTGCACCGTTTTGGTGTGGTTTGGTACCGTATGGATGTACTCGTACGGTATTGCACCGTTTTGGTGTGGTTTGGTACCGTAACGAAGTACTCGTACGGTATTGCACCGTTTTGGTGTGGTTTGGTACCGTATGGATGTACTCGTACGGTATTGTACCGTTTTGGTATGGTTTGGTACCGTAACGAAGTACTCGTACGGTATTGCACCGTTTTGGTGTGGGTTGGTACCGTATGGATGTACTCGTACGGTATTGCACCGTTTTGGTGTGGTTTGGTACCATAACGAAGTACTCCTACGGTATTGTACCGTTTTGGTGTGGTTTGGTACCGTAACGAAGTACTCGTACGGTATTGCACCGTTTTGGTGTGGTTTGGTACCGTATGGATGTACTCGGACGGTACTGCCCCGTTTTGGTGTGGTTTGGTACCGTAACGAAGTACTCGTACGGTATTGCACCGTTTTGGTGTGGTGTGGTACCGTATGTATGTACTCGTACGGTAAACCACACCGTTTTGGTGTGGTTTGGTACCGTAACGAAGTACTCGTACGGTATTGCACCGTTTTGGTGTGGTTTGGTACCGTATGGATGTACTCGTACGGTATTATACCGTTTTGGTGTGGTTTGGTACCGTAACGAAGTACTCGTACGGTATTGCACCGTTTTGGTGTGGTTTGGTACCGTAACGAATTACTCGTACGGTATTGCACCGTTTTGGTGTGGTTTGGTACCGTATGGATGTACTCGTACGGTATTGTACCGTTTTGGTGTGGTTTGGTACCGTAACGAAGTACTCGTACGGTATTGCACCGTTTTTGTGTGGTTTGGTACCGTATGGATGTACTCGTACGGTATTGTACCGTTTTGGTGTGGTTTGGTACCGTAACGAAGTACTCGTACGGTATTGCACCGTTTTGGGGTGGTTTGGTACCGTATGGATGTACTCGTACGGTATTGTACCGTTTTGGTGTGGCTTTGTACCGTAACGAAGTACTCGTACGGTATTGCACCGTTTTTGTGTAGTTTGGTACCGTATGGATGTCCTCGTACGGTATTGCACCGTTTTGGTGTGGTTTGGTATCGTACGCACGTACTAGTTCGGTATTGCACCGTTTTGGTGTGGTTTGGTGCCGTATGGATTTACTCGTACGGTATTGAACCGTTTTGGTGTGGTTTGGTACCGTATGGATGTACTCGTACGATATTGCACCGTTTTGGTGTGGTTTGGTACCGTAACGAAGTACTCGTACGGTATTGCACCGTTTTGGTGTGGTTTGGTACCGTATGGATTTACTCGTACGGTATTGTACCGTTTTGGTGTGGTTTGGTACCGTAACGAAGTACTCGTACGGTATTGCACCGTTTTGGTGTGGTTTGGTACCGTAACGAAGTACTCTTTCTGTATTTGACCGTTTTGGTGTGGTTTAGTACCGTAACGAAGTACTCGTACGGTATTGCACCGTTTTGGTGTGGTTTGGTACCGTATTGATGTTCTCGTACGGTATTGCACCGTTTTGGTGTGGTTTGGTACCGTAACGAAGTACTCGTACGGTATTGTACCGTTTTGGTGTGGTTTGGTACCGTAACGAAGTACTCGTACGGTATTGCACCGTTTTGGTGTGGTTTGGTACCGTATGGATGTACTCGTACGGTATTGCACAGTTTTGGTGTGGTTTGGTACCGTAACGAAGTACTCGTACGGTATTGCACCGTTTTGGTGTGGTTTGGTACCGTATGGATGTACCCGTACGGTATTGTACCGTTTTGGTATGGTTTGGTACCGTAACGAAGTACTCGTACGGTATTGCACCGTTTTGGTGTGGGTTGGTACCGTATGGATGTACTCGTACGGTATTGCACCGTTTTGGTGTGGTTTGGTACCGTAACGAAGTACTCGTACGGTATTGCACCGTTTTGGTGTGGTTTGGTACCGTATGGATGTTCTCGTACGGTATTGCACCGTTTTGGTGTGGTTTGGTACCGTAACGAAGTACTCGTACGGTATTGTACCGTTTTGGTGTGGTTTGGTACCGTAACGAAGTACTCGTACGGTATTGCACCGTTTTGGTGTGGTTTGGTACCGTATGGATGTACTCGTACGGTATTGCACCACTTTGGTGTGGTTTGGTACCGTAACGAAGTACTCGTACGGCATTGCACCGTTTTGGTGTGGTTTGGTACCGTATGGATGTACTCGTACGGTATTGTACCGTTTTGGTATGGTTTGGTACCGTAACGAAGTACTCCTACGGTATTGCACCGTTTTGGTGTGGGTTGGTACCGTATGGATGTACTCGTACGGTATTGCACCGTTTTGGTGTGGTTTGGTACCGTAACGAAGTACTCGTACGGTATTGTACCGTTTTGGTGTGGTTTGGTACCGTAACGAAGTACTCGTACGGTATTGCACCGTTTTGGTGTGGTTTGGTACCGTATGGATGTACTCGGACGGTACTGCCCCGTTTTGGTGTGGTTTGGTACCGTAACGAAGTACTCGTACGGTATTGCACTGTTTTGGTGTGGTGTGGTACCGTATGTATGTACTCGTACGGTAAACCACACCGTTTTGGTGTGGTTTGGGACCGTAACGAAGTACTCGTATGGTATTGCAACGTTTTGGTGTGGTTTGGTACCGTATGGATGTACTCGAACGGTATTGTACCGTTTTGGTGTGGTTTGGTACCGTAACGAAGTACTCGTACGGTATTGCACCGTTTTGGTGTGGTTTGGTACCGTAACGAATTACTCGTACGGTATTGCACCGTTTTGGTGTGGTTTGGTACCGTATGGATGTACTCGTACGGTATTGTACCGTTTTGGTGTGGTTTGGTACCGTAACGAAGTACTCGTACGGTATTGCACCGTTTTGGTGTGGTTTGGTACCGTATGGATGTACTCGTACGGTATTTTACCGTTTTGGTGTGGTTTGGTACCGTAACGAAGTACTCGTACGGTATTGCACCGTTTTGGGGTGGTTTGGTACCGTATGGATGTACTGGTACGGTATTGTACCGTTTTGGTGTGGCTTTGTACCGTAACGAAGTACTCGTACGGTATTGCACCGTTTTGGTGTGGTTTGGTACCGTATGGATGTCCTCGTATGGTATTGCACCGTTTTGGTGTGGTTTGGTATCGTATGCACGTACTCGTTCGGTATTGCACCGTTTTGGTGTGGTTTGGTGCCGTATGGATTTACTCGTACGGTATTGCACCGTTTTGGTGTGGTTTGGTACCGTATGGATGTACTCGTACGGTATTGCACCGTTTTGGTGTGGTTTGGTACCGTAACGAAGTACTCGTACGGTATTGCACCGTTTTTGTGTGGTTTGGTACCGTATGGATGTACTCGTACGGTTTTGTACTGTTTTGGTGTGGTTTGGTACCGTAACGAAGTACTCATACGGTATTGCACCGTTTTGGTGTGGTTTGGTACCGTAACGAAGTACTCGTACGGTATTGCACCGTTTTGGTGTGGTTTGGTACCGTATGGATGTACTCGTACGGTATTGCACTGTTTTAGTGTGGTTTGGTGCCGTGACGAAGTTCTCGTACGGTATTGTACCGTTTTGGTGTGGTTTGGTACCGTAACGAAGTACTCGTACGGTATTGCACCGTTTTGGTGTGGTTTGGTACCGTATGGATGTGCTCGTACGGTATTGTATCGTTTTGGTGTGGTTTGCTACCGTAACGAAGTACTCGTACGTTATTGCACCGTTTTGGTGTTGTTTGGTACCGTAACGAAGTACTCGTACGGTATTGCACAGTTTTGGTGTGGTTTGGTACCGTATGGATGTACTCGTATGGTATTGTACCGTTTTGGTGTGGTTTGGTACCGTAACGAAGTACTCGTACGGTATTGCACCGTTTTGGGGTGGTTTTGTACCGTATGGATGTACTCGTACGGTTTTGTACCGTTGTGGTGTGGCTTTGTACCGTAACGAAGTACTCGTACGGTATTGCACCGTTTTGGAGTGGTTTGGTACCGTATGGATGTACTCGTACGGTATTGTACCGTTTTGGTGTGGTTTGGTACCGTAACGAAGTACTCGTACGGTATTGCACCGTTTTGGGGTGGTTTGGTACCGTATGGATGTACTCGTACGGTATTGTACCATTTTGGGGTTGTTTGGTACCGTAACGAAGTACTCGTACGGTATTGCACCGTTTTGGTGTGATTTGGTACCGTAACGAAGTACTCGTACGGTATTGCACCGTTTTGGTGTGGTTTGGTACCGTATGGATGTACTCGTACGGTATTGCACCGTTTTGGTATGGTTTGGTACCGTAACGAATTACTCGTACGGTATTGCACCGTTTTTGTGTGGTTTGGTACAGTATGGATTTACCCGTACGGTATTGTACCGTTTTGGTGTGGTTTGGTACCGTAACGAAGTACTCGTACGGTATTGCACCGTTTTGGTGTGGTTTGGTACCGTTACGAAGTACTCGTACTGTATTGGACCGTTTTGGTGTGGTTTAGTACCGTAATGAAGTACTCGTACGGTATTGCACCGTTTTGGTGTGGTTTGGTACCGTATGGAAGTACTCGTACGGTATTGTACCGTTTTGGTGTGGTTTGGTACCGTAACGAAGTACTCGTACGGTATTGCACCGTTTTGGTGTGGTTTGGTACCGTATGGATGTACTCGTACGGTATTGCACCGTTTTGGTGTGGTTTGGTACCGTAACGAAGTACTCGTACGGTATTGCACCGTTTTGGTGTGGTTTTGTACCGTATGGATGTACTCGTACGGTATTATACCGTTTTGGTGTGGTTTGGTACCGTAACAAAGTACTCGTACGGTATTGCACCGTTTTGGGGTGGTTTGGTACCGTATGGATGTAGTCGTACGGTATTGGACCGTTTTGGTGTAGTTTGGTACCGTAACGAAGTACTCGTACGGTATTGCACCGTTTTGGTGTGGTTTGGTACCGTATGGATGTACTCGTACGGTATTGCACCGTTTTAGTGTGGTTTGGTGCCGTGACGAAGTTCTCGAACGGTATTGTACCGTTTTGGTGTGGTTTGGTACCGTAACGATGTACTCGTACGGTATTGCACCGTTTTGGTGTGGTTTGGTACCGTATGGAAGTACTCGTACGGTATTGTACCATTTTGGTGTGGTTTGGTACCGTAACGAACTACACGTACGTTATTGCACCATTTTGGTGTGGTTTGGTACCGTAACGAAGTACTCGTACGGTATTGCAAAGTTTTGGTGTGGTTTGGTACCGTATGGATGTACTCGTACGGTATTGTACCGTTTTTGTGTGGTTTGGTACCGTAACGAAGTACTCGTACGGTATTGCACCGTTTTGGGGTGGTTTTGTACCGTATGGATGTACTCGTACGGTATTGTACCGTTTTGGTGTGGCTTTGTACCGTAACGAAGTACTCGTACGGTATTGCACCGTTTTGGGGTGGTTTGGTACCGTATGGATGTACTCGTACGGTATTGCACCGTTTTGGTGTGGTTTGGTACCGTAACGAAGTACTCGTACGGTATTGCACCGTTTTGGTGTGGTTTGGTACCGTATGGATGTACTCGTACGGTATTGTACCGTTTTGGTATGGTTTGGTACCGCAACGAAGTACTCGTATGGTATTGCACCGTTTTGGTGTGGGTTGGTACCGTATGGATGTACTCGTACGGTATTGCACCGTTTTGGTGTGGTTTGGTTCCGTAACGAAGTACTCGTACGGTATTGTACCGTTTTGGTGTGGTTTGGTACCGTAACGAAGTACTCGTACGGTATTCCACCGTTTTGGTGTGGTTTGGTACCGTATGGATGTACTCGGACGGTACTGCCCCGTTTTGGTGTTGTTTGGTACCGTAACGAAGTACTCGTACGGTATTGCACCGTTTTGGTGTGGTGTGGTACCGTATGGATGTACTCGTACGGTATTGTACCGTTTTGGTGTGGGTTGGTACCGTAACGAAGTACTCGTACGGTATTGCACCGTTTTGGTGTGGTTTGGTACCGTAACGAAGTACTCGTACGGTATTGCACCGTTTTGGTGTGGTTTGGTACCGTATGGATGAACTCGTACGGTATTGTACCGTTTTGGTGTGGTTTGGTACCGTAACGAAGTACTCGTACGGTATTGCACCGTTTTGGGGTGGTTTGGTACCGTATGGATGTACTCGTACGGTATTGTACCGTTTTGGTGTGGCTTTGTACCGTAACGAAGTACTCGTACGGTATTGCACCGTTTTGGTGTGGTTTGGTACCGTATGGATGTCCTCGTACGGTATTGCACCGTTTTGGTATGGTTTGGTATCGTATGCACGTACTCGTTCGGTATTGCACTGTTTTGGTGTGGTTTGGTGCCGTATGGATGTACTCGTATGGTATTGCACCGTTTTGGTGTGGTTTAGTACCGTAACGAAGTACTCGTACGGTATTGCACCGTTTTGGTGTTGTTTGGTACCGTATGGATGTACTCGTACGGTATTGTACTGTTTTGGTGTGGTTTGGTACCGTAACGAAGTACTCATACGGTATTGCACCGTTTTGGTGTGGTTTGGTACCGTATGGATGTACTCGTACGGTATTGTACCGTTTTGGTGTGGTTTGGTACCGTCACGAAGTACTCGTACGGTATTGCACCGTTTTGGTGTGGTTTGGTACCGTAACGAAGTACTCATACGGTATTGCACCGTTTTGGTGTGGTTTTGTACCGTATGGATGTACTCGTACGGTATTGTACCGTTTTGGTGTGGTTTGGTACCGTAACAAAGTACTCGTACGGTATTGCACCGTTTTGGGGTGGTTTGGTACCGTATGGACGTAGTCGTATGGTATTGGACCGTTTTGGTGTGGTTTGGTACCGTAACGAATTACTCGTACGGTATTGCACCGTTTTGGTGTGGTTTGGTATCGTATGGATGTACTCGTACGGTATTGCACCGTTTTAGTGTGGTTTGGTGCCGTGACGAAGTTCTCATACGGTATTGTACCGTTTTGGTGTGGTTTGGTACCGTAACGAAGTACTCGTACGTTATTGCACCGTTTTGGTGTGGTTTGGTACCGTAACGAAGTACTCGTAAGGTATTGCACAGTTTTGGTGTGGTTTGGTACCGTATGGATGTACTCGTACAATATTGTGCCGTTTTGGTGTGGTTTGGTACCGTAACGAAGTACTCGTACAGTATTGCACCGTTTTGGGGTGGTTTGGTACCGTATGGATGTACTCGTACGGTATTGTACCGTTTTGGTGTGGCTTTGTACCGTAACGAAGTACTCGTACGGTATTGCACCGTTTTTGGGTGGTTTGGTACCGTATGGATGTACTCGTACGGTATTGTACCGTTTTGGTGTGGTTTGGTACCGTAACGAAGTACTTGTACGGTATTGCACCGTTTTGGGGTGGTTTGGTACCGTATGGATGTACTCGTACGGTATTGTACCGTTTTGGTGTGACTTTGTACTGTAACGAAGTACTCGTACGGTATTGCACCGTTTTGGTGTGGTTTGGTACCGTATGGATATGCTCGTATGGTATTGCACCGTTTTGGTGTGGTTTGGTACCGTATGGATATGCTCGTACGGTATTGCACCGTTTTGGTGTGGTTTTGTATCGTATGCACGTACTCGTACGGTATTGCACCGTTTTGGTGTGGTTTGGTGCCGTATGGATGTACTCGTACGGTATTGCACCGTTTTGGTGTGGTTTGGTACTGTATGGATGTACTCGTACGGTATAGCACCGTTTTGGGGTTGTTTGGTACCGTAACGAAGTACTCGTACGGTATTGCACCGTTTTGGTGTGGTTTGGTACCGTAACGAAGTACTCGTACGGTATTGCACCGTTTTGGTGTGGTTTGGTACCGTATGGATGTACTCGTACGGTATTGCACCGTTTTGGTGTGGTTTGGTACCGTAACGAAGTACTCGTACGGTATTGCACCGTTTTGGGGTGGTTTGGTACCGTATGGATGTACTCGTACGGTATTGTACCGTTTTGGGGTTGTTTGGTACCGTAACGAAGTACTCGTACGGTATTTTACCGTTTTGGTGTGGTTTGGTACCGTAACGAAGTACTCGTACGGTATTGCACCGTTTTGGTGTGGTTTGGTACCGTATGGATGTACTCGTACGGTATTGCACCGTTTTGGTGTGGTTTGGTACCGTAACGAAGTACTCATACGGTATTGCACCGTTTTGGTGTGGTTTGGTACCGTATGGATGTACTCGTACGGTATTGTACCGTTTTGGTGTGGTTTGGTACCGTCACGAAGTACTCGTACGGTATTGCACCGTTTTGGTGTGGTTTGGTACCGTAACGAAGTACTCATACGGTATTGCACCGTTTTGGTGTGGTTTGGTACCGTATGGATGTACTCGTACGGTATTGTACCGTTTTGGTGTGGTTTGGTACCGTAACAAAGTACTCGTACGGTATTGCACCGTTTTGGGGTGGTTTGGTACCGTATGGACGTAGTCGTATGGTATTGGACCGTTTTGGTGTGGTTTGGTACCGTAACGAATTACTCGTACGGTATTGCACCGTTTTGGTGTGGTTTGGTATCGTATGGATGTACTCGTACGGTATTGCACCGTTTTAGTGTGGTTTGGTGCCGTGACGAAGTTCTCATACGGTATTGTACCGTTTTGGTGTGGTTTGGTACCGTAACGAAGTACTCGTACGTTATTGCACCGTTTTGGTGTGGTTTGGTACCGTAACGAAGTACTCGTAAGGTATTGCACAGTTTTGGTGTGGTTTGGTACCGTATGGATGTACTCGTACGGTATTGTGCCGTTTTGGTGTGGTTTGGTACCGTAACGAAGTACTCGTACAGTATTGCACCGTTTTGGGGTGGTTTGGTACCGTATGGATGTACTCGTACGGTATTGTACCGTTTTGGTGTGGCTTTGTACCGTAACGAAGTACTCGTACGGTATTGCACCGTTTTGGGGTGGTTTGGTACCGTATGGATGTACTCGTACGGTATTGTACCGTTTTGGTGTGGTTTGGTACCGTAACGAAGTACTCGTACGGTATTGCACCGTTTTGGGGTGGTTTGGTACCGTATGGATGTACTCGTACGGTATTGTACCGTTTTGGTGTGACTTTGTACTGTAACGAAGTACTCGTACGGTATTGCACCGTTTTGGTGTGGTTTGGTACCGTATGGATATGCTCGTACGGTATTGCACCGTTTTGGTGTGGTTTTGTACCGTATGGATATGCTCGTACGGTATTGCACCGTTTTGGTGTGGTTTGGTATCGTATGCACGTACTCGTACGGTATTGCACCGTTTTGGTGTGGTTTGGTGCCGTATGGATGTACTCGTACGGTATTGCACCGTTTTGGTGTGGTTTGGTACCGTATGGATGTACTCGTACGGTATAGCATTGTTTTTGGGTTGTTTGGTACCGTAACGAAGTACTCGTACGGTATTGCACCGTTTTGGTGTGGTTTGGTACCGTAACGAAGTACTCGTACGGTATTGCACCGTTTTGGTGTGGTTTGGTACCGTATGGATGTACTCGTACGGTATTGCACCGTTTTGGTGTGGTTTGGTACCGTAACGAAGTACTCGTACGGTATTGCACCGTTTTGGGGTGGTTTGGTACCGTATGGATGTACTCGTACGGTATTGTACCGTTTTGGGGTTGTTTGGTACCGTAACGAAGTACTCGTACGGTATTGTACCGTTTTGGTGTGGTTTGGTACCGTAACGAAGTACTCGTACGGTATTGCACCGTTTTGGTGTGGTTTGGTACCGTATGGATGTACTCGTACGGTATTGCACCGTTTTGGTGTGGTTTGGTACCGTAACAAAGTACTCGTACGGTATTGCACCGTTTTGGTGTGGTTTGGTACCGTATGGATTTACTCGTACGGTATTGTACCGTTTTGGTGTGGTTTGGTACCGTAACGAAATACTCGTACGGTATTGCACCGTTTTGGTGTGGTTTGGTACCGTAACGAAGTACTCGTACGGTATTGCACCGTTTTGGTGTGGTTTGGTACCGTATGGATGGACTCGTACGGTATTGCACCGTTTTGGTGTGGTTTGGTACCGTAACGAAGTACTCGTACGGTATTGTACCGTTTTGGTGTGGTTTGGTACCGTAACGAAGTACTCGTACGGTATTGCACCGTTTTGGTGTGGTTTGGTACCGTATGGATGTACTCGTACGGTATTGCACCGTTTTGGTGAGGTTTGGTACCGTAACGAAGTACTCGTACGGTATTGCACCGTTTTGGTGTGGTTTGGTACCGTATGGATGTACTCGTACGGTATTGTACCGTTTTGGTGTGGTTTGGTACCGTAACAAAGTACTCGTACGGTATTGCACCGTTTTGGGGTGGTTTGGTACTGTATGGATGTAGTCGTACGGTATTGGACCGTTTTGGTGTAGTTTGGTACCGTAACGAAGTACTCGTACGGTATTGCACCATTTTGGTGTGGTTTGGTACCGTATGGATGTACTCGTACGCTATTGCACCGTTTTAGTGTGGTTTGGTGCCGTGACGAAGTTCTCGTACGGTATTGTACCGTTTTGGTGTGGTTTGGTACCGTAACGAAGTACTCGTACGGTATTGCACCGTTTTGGTGTGGTTTGGTACCGTATGGATGTACTCGTACGGTATTGTACCATTTTGGTGTGGTTTGGTACCGTAACGAAGTACTCGTACGTTATTGCACCGTTTTGGTGTGGTTTGGTACCGTAACGAAGTACTCGTACGGTATTGCACAGTTTTGGTGTGGTTTGGTACCGTATGGATGTACTCGTACGGTATTGCACCGTTTTGGTGTGGTTTGGTACCGTAACGAAGTACTCGTACGGTATTGCACCGTTTTGGTGTGGTTTGGTACCGTATGGATTTACTCGTACGGTATTGTACCGTTTTGGTGTGGTTTGGTACCGTAACGAAGTACTCGTACGGTATTGCACCGTTTTGGTGTGGTTTGGTACCGTAACGAAGTACTCATACTGTATTGGACCGTTTTGGTGTGGTTTAGTACCGTAACGAAGTACTCGTACGGTATTGCACCGTTTTGGTGTGGTTTGGTACCGTATGGATGTACTCGTACGGTATTGCATCGTTTTGGTGTGGTTTGGTACCGTAACGAAGTACTCGTACGGTATTGCACCGTTTTGGTGTGGTTTGGTACTGTATGGATTTACTCGTACGGTATTGTACCGTTTTGGTGTGGTTTGGTACCGTAACGAAGTACTCGTACGGTATTGCACCGTTTTGGTGTGGTGTGGTACCGTATGGATGTACTCGTACGGTATTGTACCGTTTTGGTGTGGTTTGGTACCGTAACGAAGTACTCGTACGGTATTGCACCGTTTTGGTGTGGTTTGGTACCGTATGGATTTACTCGTACGGTATTGTACCGTTTTGGTGTGGTTTGGTACCGTAACGAAGTACTCGTACGGTATTGTACCGTTTTGGTGTGGTTTGGTACCGTAACGAAGTACTCGTACGGTATTGCACCGTTTTGGTGTGGTTTGGTACCGTATGGATTTACTCGTACGGTATTGTTCCGTTTTGGTGTGGTTTGGTACCGTAACGAAGTACTCGTACGGTATTGTACCGTTTTGGTGTGGTTTGGTACCGTAACGAAGTACTCGTACGGTATTGCACCGTTTTTGTGTGGTTTGGTACCGTATGGATGTACTTGGACGGTACTGCCCCGTTTTGGTGTGGTTTGGTACCGTAACGAAGTACTCGTACGGTATTGCACCGTTTTGGTGTGGTGTGGTACCGTATGGATGTACTCGTACGGTATTGTACCGTTTTGGTGTGGTTTGGTACCGTAACAAAGTACTCGTACGGTATTGCACCGTTTTGGTGTGGTTTGGTACCGTATGGATGTACTCGTACGGTATTGTACCATTTTGGTGTGGTTTGGTACCGTAACGAAGTACTCGTACGGTATTGCACCGTTTTGGTGTGATTTGGTACCGTAACGAAGTACTCGTACGGTATTGCACCGTTTTGGTGTGGTTTGGTACCGTATGGATGTACTCGTACGGTATTGTACCGTTTTGGTGTGGTTTGGTACCGTAACGAAGTACTCGTACGGTATTGCACCGTTTTGGGGTGGTTTGGTACCGTATGGATGTACTCGTACGGTATTGTACCGTTTTGGTGTGGCTTTGTACCGTAACGAAGTACTCGTACGGTATTGCACAGTTTTGGTGTGGTTTGGTACCGTATGGATGTAGTCGTACGGTATTGGACCGTTTTGGTGTGGTTTTGTACCGTAACGAATTACTCGTACGGTATTGCACCATTTTGGTGTGGTTTGGTACCGTATGGATGTACTCGTACGGTATTGCACCGTTTTAGTGTGGTTTGGTGCCGTGACGAAGTTCTCGTACGGTATTGTACCGTTTTGGTGTGGTTTGGTACCGTAACGAAGTACTCGTACGTTATTGCACCGTTTTGGTGTGGTTTGGTACCGTATGGATGTACTCGTACGGTATTGTACCGTTTTGGTGATGTTTGGTACCGTAACGAAGTACTCGTACGGTATTGCACCGTTTTGGTGTGGTGTGGTACCGTATGGATGTACTCGTACGGTATTGTACCGTTTTGGTGTGGTTTGGTACCGTAACGAAGTACTCGTACGGTATTGCACCGTTTTGGTGTGGTTTGGTACCGTATGGATTTACTCGTACGGTATTGTACCGTTTTGGTGTGGTTTGGTACCGTAACGAAGTACTCGTACGGTATTGTACCGTTTTGGTGTGGTTTGGTACCGTAACGAAGTACTCGTACGGTATTGCACCGTTTTGGTGTGGTTTGGTACCGTATGGATTTACTCGTACGGTATTGTTCCGTTTTGGTGTGGTTTGGTACCGTAACGAAGTACTCGTACGGTATTGTACCGTTTTGGTGTGGTTTGGTACCGTAACGAAGTACTCGTACGGTATTGCACCGTTTTTGTGTGGTTTGGTACCGTATGGATGTACTTGGACGGTACTGCCCCGTTTTGGTGTGGTTTGGTACCGTAACGAAGTACTCGTACGGTATTGCACCGTTTTGGTGTGGTGTGGTACCGTATGGATGTACTCGTACGGTATTGTACCGTTTTGGTGTGGTTTGGTACCGTAACAAAGTACTCGTACGGTATTGCACCGTTTTGGTGTGGTTTGGTACCGTATGGATGTACTCGTACGGTATTGTACCATTTTGGTGTGGTTTGGTACCGTAACGAAGTACTCGTACGGTATTGCACCGTTTTGGTGTGATTTGGTACCGTAACGAAGTACTCGTACGGTATTGCACCGTTTTGGTGTGGTTTGGTACCGTATGGATGTACTCGTACGGTATTGTACCGTTTTGGTGTGGTTTGGTACCGTAACGAAGTACTCGTACGGTATTGCACCGTTTTGGGGTGGTTTGGTACCGTATGGATGTACTCGTACGGTATTGTACCGTTTTGGTGTGGCTTTGTACCGTAACGAAGTACTCGTACGGTATTGCACAGTTTTGGTGTGGTTTGGTACCGTATGGATGTAGTCGTACGGTATTGGACCGTTTTGGTGTGGTTTTGTACCGTAACGAATTACTCGTACGGTATTGCACCATTTTGGTGTGGTTTGGTACCGTATGGATGTACTCGTACGGTATTGCACCGTTTTAGTGTGGTTTGGTGCCGTGACGAAGTTCTCGTACGGTATTGTACCGTTTTGGTGTGGTTTGGTACCGTAACGAAGTACTCGTACGTTATTGCACCGTTTTGGTGTGGTTTGGTACCGTATGGATGTACTCGTACGGTATTGTACCGTTTTGGTGATGTTTGGTACCGTAACGAAGTACTCGTACGGTATTGCACCGTTTTGGTGTGGTGTGGTACCGTATGGATGTACTCGTACGGTATTGTACCGTTTTGGTGTGGTTTGGTACCGTAAAGAAGTACTCGTACGGTATTGCACCGTTTTGGTGTGGTTTGGTACCGTATGGATTTACTCGTACGGTATTGTACCGTTTTGGTGTGGTTTGGTACCGTAACGAAGTACTCGTACGGTATTGTACCGTTTTGGTGTGGTTTGGTACCGTAACGAAGTACTCGTACGGTATTGCACCGTTTTGGTGTGGTTTGGTACCGTATGGATTTACTCGTACGGTATTGTTCCGTTTTGGTGTGGTTTGGTACCGTAACGAAGTACTCGTACGGTATTGTACCGTTTTGGTGTGGTTTGGTACCGTAACGAAGTACTCGTACGGTATTGCACCGTTTTTGTGTGGTTTGGTACCGTATGGATGTACTTGGACGGTACTGCCCCGTTTTGGTGTGGTTTGGTACCGTAACGAAGTACTCGTACGGTATTGCACCGTTTTGGTGTGGTGTGGTACCGTATGGATGTACTCGTACGGTATTGTACCGTTTTGGTGTGGTTTGGTACCGTAACAAAGTACTCGTACGGTATTGCACCGTTTTGGTGTGGTTTGGTACCGTATGGCTGTACTCGTACGGTATTGTACCATTTTGGTGTGGTTTGGTACCGTAACGAAGTACTCGTACGGTATTGCACCGTTTTGGTGTGATTTGGTACCGTAACGAAGTACTCGTACGGTATTGCACCGTTTTGGTGTGGTTTGGTACCGTATGGATGTACTCGTACGGTATTGTACCGTTTTGGTGTGGTTTGGTACCGTAACGAAGTACTCGTACGGTATTGCACCGTTTTGGGGTGGTTTGGTACCGTATGGATGTACTCGTACGGTATTGTACCGTTTTGGTGTGGCTTTGTACCGTAACGAAGTACTCGTACGGTATTGCACAGTTTTGGTGTTGTTTGGTACCGTATGGATGTAGTCGTACGGTATTGGACCGTTTTGGTGTGGTTTTGTACCGTAACGAATTACTCGTACGGTATTGCACCATTTTGGTGTGGTTTGGTACCGTATGGATGTACTCGTACGGTATTGCACCGTTTTAGTGTGGTTTGGTGCCGTGACGAAGTTCTCGTACGGTATTGTACCGTTTTGGTGTGGTTTGGTACCGTAACGAAGTACTCGTACGTTATTGCACCGTTTTGGTGTGGTTTGGTACCGTAACGAAGTACTCGTACGGTATTGCACAGTTTTGGTGTGGTTTGGTACCATATGGATGTACTCGTACGGTATTGTGCCGTTTTGGTGTGGTTTGGTACCGTAACGAAGTACTCGTACAGTATTGCACCGTTTTGGGGTGGTTTTGTACCGTATGGATGTACTCGTACGGTATTGTACCGTTTTGGTGTTGCTTTGTACCGTAACGAAGTACTCGTACGGTATTGCACCGTTTTGGGGTGGTTTGGTACCGTATGGATGTACTCGTACGGTATTGTACCGTTTTGGTGTTGCTTTGTACCGTAACGAAGTACTCGTACGGTATTGCACCGTTTTGGGGTGGTTTGGTACCGTATGGATGTACTCGTACGGTATTGTACCGTTTTGGTGTGGTTTGGTACCGTAACGAAGTACTTGTACGGTATTGCACCGTTTTTGGGTGGTTTGGTACCGTATGGATGTACTCGTACGGTATTGTACCGTTTTGGTGTGACTTTGTACTGTAACGAAGTACTCGTACGGTATTGCACCGTTATGGTGTGGTTTGGTACCGTATGGATATGCTCGTACGGTATTGCACCGTTTTGGTGTGGTTTGGTATCGTATGCACGTACTCGTACGGTATTGCAACGTTTTGGTGTGGTTTGGTGCCGTATGGATGTACTCGTACGGTATTGCACCGTTTTGGTGTGGTTTGGCACCGTATGGATGTACTCGTACGGTATAGCACCGTTTTGGGGTTGTTTGGTACCGTAACGAAGTACTCGTACGGTATTGCACCGTTTTGGTGTGGTTTGGTACCGTAACGAAGTACTCGTACGGTATTGCACCACTTTGGGGTGGTTTGGTACCGTATGGATGTACTCGTACGGTATTGCACCGTTTTGGTGTGGTTTGGTACCGTAACGAAGTACTCGTACGGTATTGCACCGTTTTGGTGTGGTTTGGTACTGTATGGATTTACTCGTACGGTATTGTACCGTTTTGGTGTGGTTTGGTACCGTAACGAAGTACGCGTACGGTATTGCACCGTTTTGGTGTGGTGTGGTACCGTATGGATGTACTCGTACGGTATTGTACCGTTTTGGTGATGTTTGGTACCGTAACGAGGTACTCGTACGGTATTGCACCGTTTTGGTGTGGTTTGGTACCGTATGGATGTACTCATACGGTATTGTACCGTTTTGGTGTGGTTTGGTACCGTAACGAAGTACTCGTACGGTATTGCACCGTTTTGGTGTGGTTTGGTACCGTAACGAAGTACTCTTACGGTATTGCACCGTTTTGGTGTGGTTTGGTACCGTATGGATGTACTCGTACGGTATTGTACCGTTTTGGTGTGGTTTGGTACCGTAACGAAGTACTCGTACGGTATTGCACCGTTTTGGGGTGGTTTGGTACCGTATGGATGTACTCGTACGGTATTGTACCGTTTTGGTGTGGCTTTGTACCGTAACGAAGTACTCGTACGGTATTGCACCGTTTTGGTGTGGTTTTGTACCGTATGGATGTCCTCGTACGGTATTGCACCGTTTTGGTGTGGTTTGGTATCGTATGCACGTACTCGTTCGGTATTGCACCGTTTTGGTGTGGTTTGGTGCCGTATGGATGTACTCGTACGGTATTGCACCGTTTTGGTGTGGTTAAGTACCGTAACGAAGTACTCGTACGGTATTGCACCGTTTTGGTGTTGTTTTGTACCGTATGTATGTACTCGTACGGTATTGCACCGTTTTGGTGTGGTTTGGTTCCGTAACGAAGTACTCGTACGGTATTGTACCGTTTTGGTGTGGTTTGGTACCGTAACGAAGTACTCGTACGGTATTACACCGTTTTGGTGTGGTTTGCTACCGTATGGATGTACTCGGACGGTACTGCCCCGTTTTGGTGTGGTTTGGTACCGTAACGAAGTACTCGTACGGTATTGCACCGTTTTGGTGTGGTGTGGTACCGTATGGATGTACTCGTACGGTATTGTACCGTTTTGGTGTGGTTTGGTACCGTAACGAAGTACTCGTACGGTATTGCACCGTTTTGGTGTGGTTTGGTACCATATGGATGTACTCGTACGGTATTGTACCGTTTTGGTGTGGGTTGGTACCGTAACGAAGTACTCGTGCGGTATTGCACCGTTTTGGTGTGGTTTGGTACCGTAACGAAGTACTCGTACGGTATTGCACCGTTTTGGTGTGGTTTGGTACCGTATGGATGAACTCGTACGGTATTGTACCGTTTTGGTGTGGTTTGGTACCGTAACGAAGTACTCGTACGGTATTGCACCGTTTTGGGGTGGTTTGGTACCGTATGGATGTACTCGTACGGTATTGTACCGTTTTGGTGTGGCTTTGTACCGTAACGAAGTACTCGTACGGTATTGCACCGTTTTGGTGTGGTTTGGTACGTATGGATGTCCTCGTACGGTATTGCACCGTTTTGGTATGGTTTGGTATCGTATGCACGTACTCGTTCGGTATTGCACCGTTTTGGTGTGGTTTGGTGCCGTATGGATGTACTCGTATGGTATTGCACCATTTTGGTGTGGTTTAGTACCGTAACGAAGTACTCGTACGGTATTGCACCGTTTTGGTGTTGTTTCGTACCGTATGGATGTACTCGTACGGTATTGTACTGTTTTGGTGTTGTTTGGTACCGTAACGAAGTACTCATACGGTATTGCACCGTTTTGGTGTGGTTTGGTACCGTATGGATGTACTCGTACGGTATTGTACCGTTTTGGTGTGGTTTGGTACCGTCACGAAGTACTCGTACGGTATTGCACCGTTTTGGTGTGGTTTGGTACCGTAACGAAGTACTCATACGGTATTGCACCGTTTTGGTGTGGTTTGGTTCCGTATGGATGTACTCGTACGGTATTGTACCGTTTTGGTGTGGTTTGGTTCCGTAACAAAGTACTCGTACGGTATTGCACCGTTTTGGGGTGGTTTGGTACCGTATGGACGTAGTCGTATGGTATTGGACCGTTTTTGTGTGGTTTGGTACCGTAACGAATTACTCGTACGGTATTGCACCGTTTTGGTGTGGTTTGGTATCGTATGGATGTACTCGTACGGTATTGCACCGTTTTAGTGTGGTTTTGTGCCGTGACGAAGTTCTCATACGGTATTGTACCGTTTTGGTGTGGTTTGGTACCGTAACGAAGTACTCGTACGTTATTGCACCGTTTTGGTGTGGTTTGGTACCGTAACGAAGTACTCGTACGGTATTGCACCGTTTTGGTGTGGTTTGGTACCGTATGGATGTACTCGTACGGTATTGTGCCGTTTTGGTGTGGTTTGGTACCGTAACGAAGTACTCGTACAGTATTGCACCGTTTTGGGGTGGTTTGGTACCGTATGGATGTACTCGTACGGTATTGTACCGTTTTGGTCTGGCTTTGTACCGTAACGAAGTACTCGTACGGTATTGCACCGTTTTGGGGTGGTTTGGTACCGTATGGATGTACTCGTACGGTATTGTACCGTTTTGGTGTGGTTTGGTACCGTCACGAAGTACTTGTACGGTATTGCACCGTTTTGGTGTGGTTTGGTACCGTAACGAAGTACTCATACGGTATTGCACCGTTTTGGTGTGGTTTGGTACCGTATGGATGTACTCGTACGGTATTGTACCGTTTTGGTGTGGTTTGGTACCGTAACAAAGTACTCGTACGGTATTGCACCGTTTTGGGGTGGTTTGGTACCGTATGGACGTAGTCGTATGGTATTGGACCGTTTTGGTGTGGTTTGGTACCGTAACGAATTACTCGTACGGTATTGCACCGTTTTGGTGTGGTTTGGTACCGTATGGATGTACTCGTACGGTATTGCACCGTTTTAGTGTGGTTTGGTGCCTTGACGAAGTTCTCATACAGTATTGGACCGTTTTGGTGTGGTTTGGTATCGTAACGAAGTACTCGTACGTTATTGCACCGTTTTGGTGTGGTTTGGTACCGTAACGAAGTACTCGTACGGTATTGCACAGTTTTGGTGTGGTTTGGTACCGTATGGATGTACTCGTACGGTATTGTGCCGTTTTGGTGTGGTTTGGTACCGTAACGAAGTACTCGTACAGTATTGCACCATTTTGGGGTGGTTTGGTACCGTATGGATGTACTCGTACGGTATTGTACCGTTTTGGTGTGGCTTTTTACCGTAACGAAGTACTCGTACGGTATTGCACCGTTTTGGGGTGGTTTGGTACCGTATGGATGTACTCGTACGGTATTGTACCGTTTTGGTGTGGTTTGGTACCGTAACGAAGTACTTGTACGGTATTGCACCGTTTTAGGGTGGTTTGGTACCGTATGGATGTACTCGTACGGTATTGTACCGTTTTGGTGTGACTTTGTACTGTAACGAAGTACTCGTACGGTATTGCACCGTTTTGGTGTGGTTTGGTACCGTATGGATATGCTCGTACGGTATTGCACCGTTTTGGTGTGGTTTGGTACCGTATGGATATGCTCGTACGGTATTGCACCGTTTTGGTGTGGTTTGGTATCGTATGCACGTACTCGTACGGTATTGCACCGTTTTGGTGTGGTTTGGTGCCGTATGGATGTACTCGTACGGTATTGCACCGTTTTGGTGTGGTTTGGTACCGTATGGATGTACTCGTACGGTATAGCACCGTTTTGGGGTTGTTTGGTACCGTAACGAAGTACTCGTACGGTATTGCACCGTTTTGGTGTGGTTTGGTACCGTAACGAAGTACTCGTACGGTATTGCACCGTTTTGGTGTGGTTTGGTACCGTATGGATGTACTCGTACGGTATTGCACCGTTTTGGTGTGATTTGGTACGGTAACGAAGTACTCGTACGGTATTGCACCGTTTTGGGGTGGTTTGGTACCGTATGGATGTACTCGTACGGTATTGTACCGTTTTGGGGTTGTTTGGTACCGTAACGAAGTACTCGTACGGTATTGCAACGTTTTGGTGTGGTTTTGTACCGTAACGAAGTACTCGTACGGTATTGCACCGTTTTGGTGTGGTTTGGTACCGTATGGATGTACTCGTACGGTATTGCACCGTTTTGGTGTGGTTTGGTACCGTAACGATGTACTCGTACGGTATTGCACCGTTTTGGTGTGGTTTGGTACCGTATGGATTTACTCGTACGGTATTGTACCGTTTTGGTGTGGTTTGGTACCGTAACGAAATACTCGTACGGTATTGCACCGTTTTGCTGTGGTTTGGTACCGTAACGAAGTACTCGTACTGTATTGGACCGTTTTGGTGTGGTTTAGTACCGTAACGAAGTACTCGTACGGTATTGCACCGTTTTGGTGTGGTTTGGTACCGTATGGATGTACTCGTACGGTATTGCACCGTTTTGGTGTGGTTTGGTACCGTAACGAAGATCTCCTACGGTATTGTACCGTTTTGGTGTGGTTTGGTACCGTAACGAAGTTCTCGTACGGTATTGCACCGTTTTGGTGTGGTTTGGTACCGTATGGATGTACTCGTACGGTATTGCACGGTTTTGGTGTGGTTTGGTACCGTAACGAAGTACTCGTACGGTATTGCACCGTTTTGGTGTGGTTTGGTACCGTATGGATGTACTCGTACGGTATTGTACCGTTTTGGTGTGGTTTGGTACCGTAACAAAGTACTCGTACGGTATTGCACCATTTTGGGGTGGTTTGGTACTCTATGGATGTAGTCGTACGGTATTGGACCGTTTTGGTGTAGTTTGGTACCGTAACGAAGTACTCGTACGGTATTGCACCGTTTTGGTGTGGTTTGGTACCGTATGGATGTACTCGTACGCTATTGCACCGTTTTGGTGTGGTTTAGTACCGTAACGAAGTACTCGTACGGTATTGCACCGTTTTGGTGTGGTTTGGTACCGTAACGAAGTACTCGTACGGTATTGCACCGTTTTGGTGTGGTTTGGTACCGTAACGAAGTACTCGTACGGTATTGCACCGTTTTGGTGTGGTTTGGTACCGTAACGAAGTACTCGTACGGTATTGCACCGTTTTGGTGTGGTTTGGTACTGTATGGATTTACTCGTACGGTATTGTACCGTTTTGGTGTGGTTTGGTACCGTAACGAAGTACTCGTACGGTATTGCACCGTTTTGGTGTGGTGTGGTACGGTATGGATGTACTCGTACGGTATTGTACTGTTTTGGTGTGGTTTGGTACCGTAACGAAGTACTCATACGGTATTGCACCGTTTTGGTGTGGTTTGGTACCGTATGGATGTACTCGTACGGTATTGTACCGTTTTGGTGTGGTTTGGTACCGTCACGAAGTACTCGTACGGTATTGCACCGTTTTGGTGTGGTTTGGTACCGTAACGAAGTACTCGTACGGTATTGCACCGTTTTGGTGTGGTTTGGTACGGTATGGATTTACTCGTACGGTATTGTACCGTTTTGGTGTGGTTTGGTACAGTAACGCAGTACTCGTACGGTATTGCACCGTTTTGGTGTGGTGTGGTACCGTATGGATGTACTCGTACGGTATTGTACCGTTTTGGTGTGGTTTGGTACCGTAACGAAGTACTCGTACGGTATTGCACCGTTTTGGTGTGGTTTGGTACCGTATGGATGTACTCGTACGGTATTGTACCGTTTTGGTGTGGTTTGGTACCGTAACGAAGTACTTGTACGGTATTGCACCGTTTTGGGGTGGTTTGGTACCGTATGGATGTACTCGTACGGTATTGTACCGTTTTGGTGTGACTTTGTACTGTAACGAAGTACTCGTACGGTATTGCACCGTTTTGGTGTGGGTTGGTACCGTATGGATATGCTCGTACGGTATTGTACCGTTTTAGTGTGGTTTGGTATCGTATGCACGTACTCGTACGGTATTGTAACGTTTTGGTGAGGTTTGGTGCCGTATGGATGTACACGTACAGTATTGCACCGTTTTGGTGTGGTTTGGCACCGTATGGATGTACTCGTACGGTATAGCACCATTTTGGGGTTGTTTGGTACCGTAACGAAGTACTCGTACGGTATTGCACCGTTTTGGTGTGGTTTTATACCGTAACGAAGTACTCGTACGGTATTGCACCGTTTTGGTGTGGTTTGGTACCGTATGGATGTACTCGTACGGTATTGCACCGTTTTGGTGTGGTTTGGTACCGTAACGAAGTACTCGTACGGTATTGCACCGTTTTGGTGTGGTTTGGTACGGTATGGATTTACTCGTACGGTATTGTACCGTTTTGATGTGGTTTGGTACAGTAACGAAGTACTCGTACGGTATTGCACCGTTTTGGTGTGGTGTGGTACCGTATGGATGTACTCGTACGGTATTGTACCGTTTTGGTGTGGTTTGGTACCGTAACGAAGTACTCGTACGGTATTGCACCGTTTTGGTGTGGTTTGGTACCGTATGGATGTACTCGTACGGTATTGTACCGTTTTGGTGTGGTTTGGTACCGTAACTAAGTACTCGTACGGTATTGCACCGTTTTGGTGTGGTTTGGTACCGTAACGAAGTTCTCGTACGGTATTGCACCGTTTTGGTGTGGTTTGGTACCGTATGGATGTACTCGTACGGTATTGTACCGTTTTGGTGTGGTTTGGTACCGTAACGAAGTACTCGTACGGTATTGCACCGTTTTGGGGTGGTTTGGTACCGTATGGATGTACTCGTACGGTATTGTACCGTTTTGGTGTGGCTTTGTACCGTAACGAAGTACTCGTACGGTATTGCACCGTTTTGGTGTGGTTTTATACCGTAACGAAGTACTCGTACGGTATTGCACCGTTTTGGTGTGGTTTGGTACCGTATGGATGTACTCGTACGGTATTGCACCGTTTTGGTGTGGTTTGGTACCTTATGGATGTACTCGTACGGTATTGTACCGTTTTGGTGTTGTTTGGTACCGTAACGAAGTACTTGTACGGTATTGCACCGTTTTGGGGTGGTTTGGTACCGTATGGATGTACTCGTACGGTATTGTACCGTTTTGGTGTGACTTTGTACTGTAACGAAGTACTCGTACGGTATTGCACCGTTTTGGTGTGGGTTGGTACCGTATGGATATGCTCGTACGGTATTGTACCGTTTTAGTGTGGTTTGGTATCGTATGCACGTACTCGTACGGTATTGTAACGTTTTGGTGAGGTTTGGTGCCGTATGGATGTACACGTACAGTATTGCACCGTTTTGGTGTGGTTTGGCACCGTATGGATGTACTCGTACGGTATAGCACCATTTTGGGGTTGTTTGGTACCGTAACGAAGTACTCGTACGGTATTGCACCGTTTTGGTGTGGTTTTATACCGTAACGAAGTACTCGTACGGTATTGCACCGTTTTGGTGTGGTTTGGTACCGTATGGATGTACTCGTACGGTATTGCACCGTTTTGGTGTGGTTTGGTACCGTAACGAAGTACTCGTACGGTATTGCACCGTTTTGGTGTGGTTTGGTACGGTATGGATTTACTCGTACGGTATTGTACCGTTTTGATGTGGTTTGGTACAGTAACGAAGTACTCGTACGGTATTGCACCGTTTTGGTGTGGTGTGGTACCGTATGGATGTACTCGTACGGTATTGTACCGTTTTGGTGTGGTTTGGTACCGTAACGAAGTACTCGTACGGTATTGCACCGTTTTGGTGTGGTTTGGTACCGTATGGATGTACTCGTACGGTATTGTACCGTTTTGGTGTGGTTTGGTACCGTAACTAAGTACTCGTACGGTATTGCACCGTTTTGGTGTGGTTTGGTACCGTAACGAAGTTCTCGTACGGTATTGCACCGTTTTGGTGTGGTTTGGTACCGTATGGATGTACTCGTACGGTATTGTACCGTTTTGGTGTGGTTTGGTACCGTAACGAAGTACTCGTACGGTATTGCACCGTTTTGGGGTGGTTTGGTACCGTATGGATGTACTCGTACGGTATTGTACCGTTTTGGTGTGGCTTTGTACCGTAACGAAGTACTCGTACGGTATTGCACCGTTTTGGTGTGGTTTTATACCGTAACGAAGTACTCGTACGGTATTGCACCGTTTTGGTGTGGTTTGGTACCGTATGGATGTACTCGTACGGTATTGCACCGTTTTGGTGTGGTTTGGTACCTTATGGATGTACTCGTACGGTATTGTACCGTTTTGGTGTTGTTTGGTACCGTAACGAAGTACTCGTACGGTATTGCACCGTTTTGGTGTGGTTTGGTACCGTAACGAAGTACTCGTACGGTATTGCACCGTTTTGGTGTGGTTTGGTACCGTATGGATGTACTCGTACGGTATTGTACCGTTTTGGTGTGGTTTGGTACCGTAACGAAGTACTCGTACGGTATTGCACCGTTTTGGGGTGGTTTGGTACCGTATGGATGTACTCGTACGGTATTGTACCGTTTTGGTGTGGCTTTGTACCGTAACGAAGTACTCGTACGGTATTGCACCGTTTTGGTGTGGTTTTGTACCGTATGGATGTCCTCGTACGGTATTGCACCGTTTTGGTGTGGTTTGGTATCGTATGCACGTACTCGTTCGGTATTGCACCGTTTTGGTGTGGTTTGGTGCCGTATGGATGTACTCGTACGGTATTGCACCGTTTTGGGGTGGTTTGGTACCGTATGGATGTACTCGTACGGTATTGCACCGTTTTGGTGTGGTTTAGTACCGTAACGAAGTACTCGTACGGTATTGCACCGTTTTGGTGTGGTTTGGTACCGTATGGATGTACTCGTACGGTATTGTACTGTTTTGGTGTGGTTTGGTACCGTAACGAAGTACTCATACGGTATTGCACCGTTTTGGTGTGGTTTGGTACCGTATGGATGTACTCGTACAGTATTGCACCGTTTTGGTGTGGTTTGGTACCGTAACGAAGTACTCGTACGGTATTGCACCGTTTTGGTGTGGTTTGGTACCGTAACGAAGTACTCGTACGGTATTGCACCGTTTTGGTGTGGTTTGGTACCGTAACGAAGTACTCGTACGGTATTGCACCGTTTTGGTGTGGTTTGGTACCGTAACGAAGTACTCGTACGGTATTGCACCGTTTTGGTGTGGTTTGGTACTGTATGGATTTACTCGTACGGTATTGTACCGTTTTGGTGTGGTTTGGTACCGTAACGAAGTACTCGTACGGTATTGCACCGTTTTGGTGTGGTGTGGTACCGTATGGATGTACTCATACGGTATTGTACCGTTTTGGTGTGGTTTGGTACCGTAACGAAGTACTCGTACGGTATTGCACCGTTTTGGTGTGGTTTGGTACCGTATGGATGTACTCGTACGGTATTGTACCGTTTTGGTGTGGTTTGGTACCGTAACGAAGTACTCGTACGGTATTGCACCGTTTTGGTGTGGTGTGGTACCGTATGGATGTACTCGTACGGTATTGTACCATTTTGGTGTGGTTTGGTACCGTAACGAAGTACTCGTACGGTATTGCACCGTTTTGGTGTGGTTTGGTACCGTATGGATGTACTCGTACGGTATTGTACTGTTTTGGTGTGGTTTGGTACCGTAACGAAGTACCCGTACGGTATTGTACCGTTTTGGGGTGGTTTGGTACCGTATGGATGTACTCGTACGGTATTGCACCGTTTTGGTGTGGTTTAGTACCGTAACGAAGTACTCGTACGGTATTGCACCGTTTTGGTGTGGTTTGGTACCATATGGATGTACTCGTACGGTATTGTACTGTTTTGGTGTGGTTTGGTACCGTAACGAAGTACTCGTACGGTATTGCACCGTTTTGGTGTGGTGTGGTACCGTATGGATGTACTCATACGGTATTGTACCGTTTTGGTGTGGTTTGGTACCGTAACGAAGTACTCGTACGGTATTGCACCGTTTTGGTGTGGTTTGGTACCGTATGGATGTACTCGTACGGTATTGTACCGTTTTGGTGTGGTTTGGTACCGTAACGAAGTACTCGTACGGTATTGCACCGTTTTGGTGTGGTGTGGTACCGTATGGATGTACTCGTACGGTATTGTACCATTTTGGTGTGGTTTGGTACCGTAACGAAGTACTCGTACGGTATTGCACCGTTTTGGTGTTGTTTGGTACCGTATGGATGTACTCGTACGGTATTGTACCGGTTTGGTGTGGTTTGGAACCGTAACGAAGTACTCGTACGGTATTGCACCGTTTTGGTGTGGTTTGATACCGTAACGAAGTACTCGTACGTTATTGCACCGTTTTGGTGCGGTTTGGAACTGTATGGATTTACTCGTACGGTATTGTACCGTTTTGGTGTGGTTTGGTACCGTAACGAAGTACTCGTACGGTATTGCACCGTTTTGGTGTGGTTTGGTACCGTAACGAATTACTCGTACAGTATTGCACCGTTTTGGTGTGGTTTGGTACCGTATGGATTTACTCGTACGGTATTGTACCGTTTTGGTGTGGTTTGGTACCGTAACGAAGTCCTCGTACGGTATTGCACCGTTTTGGTGTGGTTTGGTACCGTAACGAAGTACTCGTACGGTATTGTACCGTTTTGGTGGTGTTTGGTACCGTAACGAAGTACTCGTACGGTATTGCACCGTTTTGGTGTGGTTTGGTACCGTAACGAAGTACTCGTATGGTATTGCACCGTTTTGGTGTGGTTTGGTACCGTATGGATGTACTCGTACGGTATTGTACCGTTTTGGTGTGGTTTGGTACCGTAACGAATTACTCGTACGGTATTGCACCGTTTTGGGGTGGTTTGGTACCGTATGGATGTAGTCGGACGGTATTGTACCGTTTTGGTGTGGTTTGGTACCGTAATGAAGTACTCGTACGGTATTGCACCGTTTTGGTGTGGTTTGGTACCGTATGGATGTACTCGTACGGTATTGCACCGTTTTGGTGTGGTTTGGTACCGTAACGAAGTACTCGTACGGTATTGCACTGTTTTGGTGTGGTTTGGAACTGTATGGATTTACTCGTACGGTATTGTACCGTTTGGGTGTGGTTTGGTACCGTAACGAAGTACTCGTACGGTATTGCACCGTTTTGGTGTGGTTTGGTACCGTATGGATGTACTCGTACGGTATTGTACCGTTTTGGTGTGGTTTGGTACCGTAACGAAGTACTCGTACGGTATTGCACCGTTTTGGTGTGGTGTGGTACCGTATGGATGTACTCGTGCGGTATTGTACCATTTTGGTGTGGTTTGGTACCGTAACGAAGTACTCGTACGGTATTGCACCGTTTTGGTGTGGTTTGGTACCGTATGGATGTACTCGTACGGTATTGTACTGTTTTGGTGTGGTTTGGTACCGTAACGAAGTACCCGTACGGTATTGTACCGTTTTGGTGTGGTTTGGTACCGTATGGATGTACTCGTACGGTATTGGACCGGTTTGGTGTGGTTTGGTACCGTAACGAAGTACTCGTACGGTATTGCACCGTTTTGGTGTGGTTTGATACCGTAACGAAGTACTCGTACGTTAATGCACCGTTTTGGTGTGGTTTGGTACCGTATGGATGTGCTCGTACGGTATTGCACCGTTTATGTGTGGTTTGGTACCGTATGGATGTACTCGTACGGTATTGCACCGTTTTGGGGTGGTTTGGTACCGTAACGAAGTACTCGTACGGTATTGCACCGTTTTGGTGTGGTTTGGTACCGTAACGAAGTACTCGTACACTATTGCACCGTTTTGGTGTGGTTTGGTACCGTATGGATGTACTCGTACGGTATTGTACCATTTTGGTGTGGTTTAGTACCGTAACGAAGTACTCGTACGGTATTGCACCGTTTTGGTGTGGTTTGGTACCGTATGGATGTACTCGTACGGTATTGTACCGGTTTGGTGTGGTTTGGAACCGTAACGAAGTACTCGTACGGTATTGCACCGTTTTGGTGTGGTTTGATACCGTAACGAAGTACTCGTACGTTATTGCACCGTTTTGGTGCGGTTTGGAACTGTATGGATTTACTCGTACGGTATTGTACCGTTTTGGTGTGGTTTGGTACCGTAACTAAGTACTCGTACGGTATTGCACCGTTTTGGTGTGGTTTGGTACCGTAACGAATTACTCGTACAGTATTGCACCGTTTTGGTGTGGTTTGGTACCGTATGGATTTACTCGTACGGTATTGTACCGTTTTGGTGTGGTTTGGTACCGTAACGAAGTCCTCGTACGGTATTGCACCGTTTTGGTGTGGTTTGGTACCGTAACGAAGTACTCGTACGGTATTGTACCGTTTTGGTGGTGTTTGGTACCGTAACGAAGTACTCGTACGGTATTGCACCGTTTTGGTGTGGTTTGGTACCGTAACGAAGTACTCGTATGGTATTGCACCGTTTTGGTGTGGTTTGGTACCGTATGGATGTACTCGTACGGTATTGTACCGTTTTGGTGTGGTTTGGTACCGTAACGAATTACTCGTACGGTATTGCACTGTTTTGGTGTGGTTTGGAACTGTATGGATTTACTCGTACGGTATTGTACCGTTTTGGTGTGGTTTGGTACCGTAACGAAGTACTCGTACGGTATTGCACCGTTTTGGTGTGGTTTGGTACTGTATGGATTTACTCGTACGGTATTGTACCGTTTTGGTGTGGTTTGGTACCGTAACGAAGTACTCGTACGGTATTGCACCGTTTTGGTGTGGTGTGGTACCGTATGGATATACTCGTACGGTATTGTACCGTTTTGGTGTGGTTTGGTACCGTAACGAAGTACTCGTACGGTATTGCACCGTTTTGGTGTGGTTTGGTACCGTATGGATGTACTCGTACGGTATTGTACTGTTTTGGTGTGGTTTGGTACCGTAACGAAGTACTCGTACGGTATTGCACCGTTTTGGTGTGGTTTGGTACCGTATGGATGTACTCGTACGGTATTGCACCGTTTTGGTGTGGTTTAGTACCGTAACGAAGTACTCGTATGGTATTGCACCGTTTTGGTGTGGTTTGGTACTGTTTGGATTTACTCGTACGGTATTGTACCGTTTTGGTGTGGTTTGGTACCGTAACGAAGTACTCGTACGGTATTGCGCCGTTTTGGTGTGGTTTGGTACTGTATGGACTTACTCGTACGGTATTGTCCCGTTTTGGTGTGGTTTGGTACCGTAACGAAGTACTCGTACGGTATTGCACCGTTTTGGTGTGGTTTGGTACCGTATGGATGTACTCGTACGGTATTGCACCGTTTTGGGGTGGTTTGGTACCGTAACGAAGTACTCGTACGGTATTGCACCGTTTTGGTGTGGTTTGGTACCGTAACGAAGTACTCGTACACTATTGCACCGTTTTGGTGTGGTTTGGTACCGTATCGATGTACTCGTACGGTATTGTACCGTTTTGGTGTGGTTTGGTACCGTAACGAAGTACTCGTACGGTATTGCACCGTTTTGGTGTGGTTTGGTACCGTAACGAAGTACTCGTACACTATTGCACCGTTTTGGTGTGGTTTGGTACCGTATCGATGTACTCGTACGGTATTGTACCGTTTTGGTGTGGTTTGGTACCGTAACGAAGTACTCGTACGGTATTGCACCGTTATGGTGTGGTTTGGTACCGTATGGATGTACTCGTACGGTATTGTACCGGTTTGGTGTGGTTTGGTATTGTAACGAAGTACTCGTACGGTATTGCACCGTTTTGGTGTGGTTTGATACCGTAACGAAGTACTCGTACGTTATTGCACCGTTTTGGTGTGGTTTGGTACCGTATGGATGTACTCGTACGGTATTGTACCGTTTTGGTGTGGTTTGGTACCGTAACGAAGTACTCGTACGGTATTGTACCGTTTTGGTGTGGTTTGGTACCGTATGGATGTACTCGTACGGTATTGTACTGTTTTGGTGTGGTTTGGTACCGTAACGAAGTACTCGTACGGTATTGCACCGTTTTGGTGTGGTTTGGTACCGTAACGAAGTACTCGTACGGTATTGCACCGTTTTGGTGTGGTTTGAAACTGTATGGATTTACTCGTACGGTATTGTACCGTTTTGGTGTGGTTTGGTACCGTAACGAAGTACTCGTACGGTATTGCACCGTTTTGGTGTGGTTTGGTACCGTAATGAATTACTCGTACACTATTGCACCGTTTTGGTGTGGTTTGGTACCGTATGGATGTACTCGTACGGTATTGTACCGTTTTGGTGTGGTTTGGTACCGTAACGAAGTACTCGTACGGTATTGCACCGTTTTGGTGTGGTTTGGTACCGTATGGATGTACTCGTACGGTATTTTACCGGTTTGGTGTGGTTTGGTACCGTAACGAAGTACTCGTACGGTATTGCACCGTTTTGGTGTGGTTTGATACCGTAACGATGTACTCGTACGTTATTGCACCGTTTTGGTGTGGTTTGGTACCGTATGGATGTACTCATACGGTATTGCACCGTTTTGATGTGGTTTGGTACCGTATGGATGGACTCGTACGGTATTGCACCGTTTTGGGGTGGTTTGGTACCGTAACGAAGTACTCGTACGGTATTGCACCGTTTTGGTGTGGTTTGGTACCGTAACGAAGTACTCGTACACTATTGCACCGTTTTGGTGTGGTTTCGTACCGTATGGATGTACTCGTACGGTATTGTACCGTTTTGGTGTGGTTTGGTACCGTAACGAAGTACTCGTACGGTATTGCACCGTTTTGGTGTGGTTTGGTACCGTAACGAAGTACTCGTACGGTATTGTACCGTTTTGGTGGTGTTTGGTACCGTAACGAAGTACTCGTACGGTATTGCACCGTATTGGTGTGGTTTGGTACCGTAACGAAGTACTCGTACGGTATTGAACCGTTTTGGTGTGGTTTGGTACCGTATGGATGTACTCGTACGGTATTGTACCGTTTTGTTGTGGTTTGGTACCGTAACGAATTACTCGTACGGTATTGCACCGTTTTGGGTAATTTGGTACCGTATGGATGTAGTCGGACGGTATTGTACCGTTTTGGTGTGGTTTGGTACCGTAACATAGTACTCGTACGGTATTGCACCGTTTTGGTGTGGTTTGGTACCGTATGGATGTACTCTTACGGTATTGCACCGTTTTGGTGTTGTTTGGTACCGTAACGAAGTACTCGTACGGTATTGCACCGTTTTGGTGTGGTTTGGAACTGTATGGATTTACTCGTACGGTATTGTACCGTTTTGGTGTGGTTTGGTACCGTAACGAAGTACTCGTACGGTATTGCACCGTTTTGGTGTGGTTTGGTACCGTAATGAATTACTCGTACACTATTGCACCGTTTTGGTGTGGTTTGGTACCGTATGGATGTACTCGTACGGTATTGTACCGTTTTGGTGTGGTTTGGTACCGTAACGAAGTACTCGTACGGTATTGCACCGTTTTGGTGTGGTTTGGTACCGTAACGAAGTACTCGTACGGTATTGTACCGTTTTGGTGGTGTTTGGTACCGTAACGAAGTACTCGTACGGTATTGCACCGTATTGGTGTGGTTTGGTACCGTAACGAAGTACTCGTACGGTATTGCACCGTTTTGGTGTGGTTTGGTACCGTATGGATGTACTCGTACGGTATTGTACCGTTTTGTTGTGGTTTGGTACCGTAACGAATTACTCGTACGGTATTGCACCGTTTTGGGGTTGTTTGGTACCGTATGGATGTAGTCGGACGGTATTGTACCGTTTTGGTGTGGTTTGGTACCGTAACGAAGTACTCGTACGGTATTGCACCGTTTTGGTGTGGTTTGGTACCGTATGGATGTACTCTTACGGTATTGCACCGTTTTGGTGTTGTTTGGTACCGTAACGAAGTACTCGTACGGTATTGCACCGTTTTGGTGTGGTTTGGAACTGTATGGATTTACTCGTACGGTATTGTACCGTTTTGGTGTGGTTTGGTACCGTAACGAAGTACTCGTACGGTATTGCACCGTTTTGGTGTGGTTTGGTACCGTAATGAATTACTCGTACACTATTGCACCGTTTTGGTGTGGTTTGGTACCGTATGGATGTACTCGTACGGTATTGTACCGTTTTGGTGTGGTTTGGTACCGTAACGAAGTACTCGTACGGTATTGCACCGTTTTGGTGTGGTTTGGTACCGTATGGATGTACTCGTACGGTATTTTACCGGTTTGGTGTGGTTTGGTACCGTAACGAAGTACTCGTACGGTATTGCACCGTTTTGGTGTGGTTTGATACCGTAACGATGTACTCGTACGTTATTGCACCGTTTTGGTGTGGTTTGGTACCGTATGGATGTACTCATACGGTATTGCACCGTTTTGATGTGGTTTGGTACCGTATGGATGTACTCGTACGGTATTGCACCGTTTTGGGGTGGTTTGGTACCGTAACGAAGTACTCGTACGGTATTGCACCGTTTTGGTGTGGTTTGGTACCGTAACGAAGTACTCGTACACTATTGCACCGTTTTGGTGTGGTTTCGTACCGTATGGATGTACTCGTACGGTATTGTACCGTTTTGGTGTGGTTTGGTACCGTAACGAAGTACTCGTACGGTATTGCACCGTTTTGGTGTGGTTTGGTACCGTAACGAAGTACTCGTACGGAATTGTACCGTTTTGGTGGTGTTTGGTACCGTAACGAAGTACTCGTACGGTATTGCACCGTATTGGTGTGGTTTGGTACGGTAACGAAGTACTCGTACGGTATTGCACCGTTTTGGTGTGGTTTGGTACCGTATGGATGTACTCGTACGGTATTGTACCGTTTTGTTGTGGTTTGGTACCGTAACGAATTACTCGTACGGTATTGCACCGTTTTGGGGTTGTTTGGTACCGTATGGATGTAGTCGGACGGTATTGTACCGTTTTGGTGTGGTTTGGTACCGTAACGAAGTACTCGTACGGTATTGCACCGTTTTGGTGTGGTTTGGTACCGTATGGATGTACTCTTACGGTATTGCACCGTTTTGGTGTTGTTTGGTACCGTAACGAAGTACTCGTACGGTATTGCGCCGTTTTGGTGTGGTTTGGAACTGTATGGATTTACTCGTACGGTATTGTACCGTTTTGGTGTGGTTTGGTACCGTAACGAAGTACTCGTACGGTATTGCACCGTTTTGGTGTGGTTTGGTACCGTAATGAATTACTCGTACACTATTGCACCGTTTTGGTGTGGTTTGGTACCGTATGGATGTAATCGTACGGTATTGTACCGTTTTGGTGTGGTTTGGTACCGTAACGAAGTACTCGTACGGTATTGCACCGTTTTGGTGTGGTTTGGTACCGTATGGATGTACTCGTACGGTATTTTACCGGTTTGGTGTGGTTTGGTACCGTAACGAAGTACTCGTACGGTATTGCACCGTTTTGGTGTGGTTTGATACCGTAACGATGTACTCGTACGTTATTGCACCGTTTTGGTGTGGTTTGGTACCGTATGGATGTACTCGTACGGTATTGCACCGTTTTGATGTGGTTTGGTACCGTATGGATGTACTCGTACGGTATTGCACCGTTTTGGGGTGGTTTGGTACCGTAACGAAGTACTCGTACAGTATTGCACCGTTTTGGTGTGGTTTGGTACCGTATGGATTTACTCGTACGGTATTGTACCGTTTTGGTGTGGTTTGGTACCGTAACGAAGTACTCGTACGGTATTGCACCGTTTTGGTGTGGTTTGGTACCGTAACGAAGTACTCGTACGGTATTGTACCGTTTTGGTGGTGTTTGGTACCGTAACGAAGTACTCGTACGGTATTGCACCATTTTGGTGTGGTTTGGTACCAAAACGAAGTACTCGTACGGTATTGCACCGTTTTGGTGTGGTTTGGTACCGTATGTATGTACTCGTACGGTATTGTACCGTTTTGGTGTGGTTTGGTACCGTAACGAAGTACTCGTACGGTATTGCACCGTTTTGGTGTGGTTTGGTACCGTATGGATGTACTCGTACGGTATTGTACCGGTTTGGTGTGGTTTGGTACCGTAACGAAGTACTCGTACGGTATTGCACCGTTTTGGTGTGGTTTGATACCGTAACGAAGTACTCGTACGTTATTGCACCGTTTTGGTGTGGTTTGGTACCGTATGGATGTACTCGTACGGTATTGCACCGTTTTGGTGTGGTTTGGTACCGTATGGATGTACTCGTACGGTATTGCACCGTTTTGGGGTGGTTTGGTACCGTAACGAAGTACTCGTACGGTATTGCACCGTTTTGGTGTGGTGTGGTACCGTATGGATATACTCGTACGGTATTGTACCGTTTTGGTGTGGTTTGGTACCGTAACGAAGTACTCGTACGGTATTGCACCGTTTTGGTGTGGTTTGGTACTGTAAGGATTTACTCGTACGGTATTGTACCGTTTTGGTGTGGTTTGGTACCGTAACGAAGTACTCGTACGGTATTGCACCGTTTTGGTGTGGTGTGGTACCGTATGGATGTACTCGTGCGGTATTGTACCGTTTTGGTGTGGTTTGTTACCGTAACGAAGTACTCTTACGGTATTGCACCGTTTTGGTGTGGTTTGGTACCGTATGGATGTACTCGTACGGTATTGTACTGTTTTGGTGTGGTTTGGTACCCTAACGAAGTACTCGTACGGTATTGCACCGTTTTGGTGTGGTTTGGTACCGTATGGATGTACTCGTACGGTATTGTACCGGTTTGGTGTGGTTTGGTACCGTAACGAAGTACTCGTACGGTATTGCACCGTTTTGGTGTGGTTTGATACCGTGACGAAGTACTCGTACGTTATTGCACCGTTTTGGTGTGGTTTGGTACCGTAACGAAGTACTCGTACGGTATTGCACCGTTTTGGTGTGGTTTGGTACCGTATGGATGTACTCGTACGGTATTGTACCATTTTCGTCTGGTTTGGTACCGTAACGAAGTACTTGTACGGTATTGCACCGATTTTGGGTGGTTTGGTACCGTATGGATGTACTCGTACGGTATTGTGCCGTTTTGGTGTGACTTTGTACTGTAACGAAGTACTCGTACGGTACTGCACCGTTTTGGTGTGGTGTGGTACCGTATGGATGTACTCGTACGGTATTGTACCGTTTTGGTGTGGTTTGGTACCGTAACGAAGTACTCGTACGGTATTGCACCGTTTTGGTGTTGTTTGGTACCGTATGGATGTACTCGTACGGTATTGTACTGTTTTGGTGTGGTTTGGTACCGTAACGAAGTACTCGTACGGTATTGCACCGTTTTGGTGTGGTCTGGTACCGTATGGATGTACTCGTACGGTATTGTACCGGTTTGGTGTGGTTTGGTACCGTAACGAAGTACTCGTACGGTATTGCACCGTTTTGGTGTGGTTTGATACCGTAACGAAGTACTCGTACGTTATTGCACCGTTTTGGTGTGGTTTGGTACCGTATGGATGTACTCGTACAGTATTGCACCGTTTTGGTGTGGTTTGGTACCGTATGGATGTACTCGTACGGTATTGTACCGTTTTGGTGTGGTTTGGTACCGTAACGAAGTACTCGTACGGTATTGCACCGTTTTGGGGTGGTTTGGTACCGTACCATACCAAAACGGTGCAATACCGTACGAGTACTTCGTTACGGTACCAAACCACACCAAAACGGTACAATACCGTACGAGTACTTCGTTACGGTACCAAACCACACCAAAACGGTGCAATACCGTACGAGTACATCCATACGGTACCAAACCACAACAAAACGGTTCAATACGGTACGAGTACGTTCATACGGTACCAACCCAAACCAAAACGGTGCAATACCGTGCGAGTACATCCATACGGTGCCAAACCACACCAAAACGGTGCAATACCTTACGAGTACTTCGTTACGGTACAAAACCACACCAAAACGGTGCAATACCGTACGAGTACATCCATACGGTACCAAACCACACCAAAACGGTGCAATACCGTACGAGTACTTCGTTACGGTACCGAACAACACCAAAACGGTACAATACCGTACGACTACATCCATACGGTACCAAACCACCCCAAAACAGTTCAATACCGTACGAGTACTTCGTTACGGTACCGAACCACACCAAAACGGTACAATACCGTACGAGTACATCCATACGGTACCAAACCACACCAAAACGGTTCAATACCGTACGAGTACATCCATACGGCACCAAACCACACCAAAACGGTGCAATACCGTACGAGTACTCTGTTACGGTACCAAACCACACCAAAACGGTGCAATACCGTATGAGTATATCCATACGGTACCAAACCGTATCAAAACGGTGCAATACCGTACGAGTACTTCGTTACGGTACCAAACCACACCAAAACGGTATAATACCGTACGAGAACTTCGTCACGGCACCAAACCACACTAAAACGGTGCAATACCGTACGAGTACATCCATACGGTACCAAACCACCCCAAAACGGTGCAATACCGTACGAGTACTTCGTTACGGTACCAAACCACACCAAAACGGTACAATACCGTACGAGTACATCCATACGGTACCAAACCACCCCAAAACGGTGCAATACCATACGAGTACTTCGTTACGATACAAAGCCACACGAAAACGGTACAATACCGTACGAGTACATCCATACGGTACCAAACCACCCTAAAACGGTGCAATACCGTACGAGTACTTCGTTACGGTACCAAACCACACCAAAACGGTACAATACCGTACGAGTACATCCATATGGTACCAAACCACACCAAAACTGTGCAATACCGTACGAGTACTTCGTTACGGTACCAAACCACACCAAAACGGTGCAATAACGTACGAGTACTTCGTTACGGTACCAAACCACACCAAAACGGTACAATACCGTACGAGTACATCTATACGGTACCAAACCACACCAAAACGGTGCAATACCGTACGAGTACTTCGTTACGGTACCAAACCACACCAAAACGGTACAATACCATACGAGTACATCCATACGGTACCAAACCATACCAAAACGGTGCAATACCGTACGAGTACTTCGTTACGGTACCAAACCACACAAAAACGGTGCAATACCGTACGAGTACTTCGTTACGGTACCAAAAACCACCAAAACGGTACAATACCGTACGAGTACTTCGTTACGGTACCAAACCACACGAAAACGGTACAATACTGTACGAGTACTTCGTTACGGTACCAAACCACACAAAAACGGTACAATACCGTACGAGTAAATCCATACGGTACCAAACCACACCAAAATGTTGCAATACCGTACGAGTACTTCGTTACGGTACCAAACCACACCAAAACGGTGCAATACCGTACGAGTACATCCATACGGTACCAAACCACACCAAAACGGTGCAATACTGTACGAGTACTTCGTTACGGTACCAAACCACACCAAAACGGTGCAATACCGTACGAGTACTTCGTTACGGTACCAAACCACCCCAAAACGGTGCAATACCGTACGAGTACATCCATACCGTACCAAACCACACCAAAACGGTGCAATACCGTACGAGTACTTCGTTACGGTACCAAACCACACCAAAAAGTTACAATACCGTACGAGTAGATCCATACGATACCACACCACACCAAAACGGTGCAATACCGTACGAGTACTTCGTTACGGTACCAAACCACACCAAAACGGTGCAATACCGTCCGAGTACATCCATACGGTACCAAACCACACCAAAACGGTGCAATACCGTACGAGTACTTCGTTCCGGTACCAAACCACACCAAAACGGTACAATACCGTACGAGTACTTCGTTACGGTACCAAACCACACCAAAACGGTGCAATACCGTACGTGTACATCCATACGGTACCAAACCACAACAAAACGGTTCAATACGGTACGAGTACATTCATACGGTACCAAACCAAACCAAAACGGTGCAATACCGTGCGAGTACATCCATACGGTGCCAAACCACACCAAAACGGTGCAATACCTTACGAGTACTTCGTTACGGTACAAAACCACACCAAAACGGTGCAATACCGTACGAGTACATCCATACGGTACCAAACCACACCAAAACGGTTCAATACCGTACGAGTACATCCATACGGCACCAAACCACACCAAAACGGTGCAATACCGTACGAGTACTTCGTTACGGTACCAAACCACACCAAAACGGTGCAATACCGTACGAGTAGATCCATACGGTACCAAACCACACCAAAACGGTGCAATACCGTACGAGTACTTCGTTACGGTACCAAACCACACCAAAACGGTACAATACCGTACGAGTACGCCCATACGGTACCAAACCACCCCAAAACGTTGCAATACCGTACGAGTACTTCGTTACGGTACAAAGCCACACCAAAACGGTACAATACCGTACGAGTACATCCATACGGTACCAAACCACCCCAAAACGGTGCAATACCGTACGAGTACTTCGTTACGGTACAAAACCACACCAAAATGGTACAATACCGTACGAGTACATCCATACGGTACCAAACCACACCAAAACTGTGCAATACCGTACGAGTACTTCGTAACGGCACCAAACCACACCATAACGGTGCAATAACGTACGAGTACTTCGTTACTGTACCAAACCACACCAAAACGGTACAATACCGTACGAGTACATCCTTACGGTACCAAACCACACCAAAACGGTGCAATACCGTACGAGTACTTCGTTACGGTACCAAACCACACCAAAACGGTACAATACCATACGAGAACTTCGTCACGGCACCAAACCACACTAAAACGGTGCAATACCGTACGAGTACATCCATACGGTACCAAACCACACCAAAACGGTGCAATACCGTACGAGTACTTCGTTACGGTACCGAACAACACCAAAACGGTACAATACCGTACGACTACATCCATACGGTACCAAACCACCCCAAAACAGTTCAATACCGTACGAGTACTTCGTTACGGTACCGAACCACACCAAAACGGTACAATACCGTACGAGTACATCCATACGGTACCAAACCACACCAAAACGGTGCAATACCGTACGAGTACTTCGTTACGGTACCAAACCACACCAAAACGGTGCAATACCGTACGAGTACTTCCATACGGTACCAAACCACACCAAAACGGTTCAATACCGTACGAGTACTTCGTTACGGTACCGAACCACACCAAAACGGTACAATACCGTACGACTACATCCATACGGTACCAAACCACCCCAAAACAGTTTAATACCGTACGAGTACTTCGTTACGGTACCGAACCACACCAAAACGGTACAATACCGTACGAGTACATCCATACGGTACCAAACCACACCAAAATGGTGCAATACCGTACGAGTACTTCGTTACGGTACCAAACCACACCAAAACGGTGCAATACCGTACGAGTACTTCGTTACGGTACCAAACCACACCAAAACGGTACAATACCGTACAAGTACATCCATACGGTACCAAACCACACCAAAACGGTGCAATACCGTATGAGTACTTCGTTACGGTACCAAACCACACCAAAACGGTACAATACCGTACGAGTACATCCATACGGTACCAAACCACCCCAAAACGGTGCAATACCGTACGAGTACTTCGTTACGGTACCAAACCACACCAAAATGGTACAATACCGTACGAGTACATCCATACGGTTCCAAACCACACCAAAACTGTGCAATACCGTACGAGTACTTCGTTACGGTACCAAACCACACCATAACGGTGCAATAACATACGAGTACTTCGTTACTGTACCAAACCACACCAAAACGGTACAATACCGTATGAGTACATCCTTACGGTACCAAACCACACCAAAACGGTGCAATACCGTACGAGTACTTCGTTACGGTACCAAACCACACCAAAACGGTACAATACCATACGAGAACTTCGTCACGGCACCAAACCACACTAAAACGGTGCAATACCGTACGAGTCCATCCATACGGTACCAAACCACACCAAAACGGTGCAATACCGTACGAGTACTTCGTTACGGTACCGAACCACACCAAAACGGTACAATACCGTACGACTACATCCATACGGTACCAAACCACCCCAAAACAGTTCAATACCGTACGAGTACTTCGTTACGGTACCGAACCACACCAAAACGGTACAATACCGTACGAGTACATCCATACGGTACCAAACCACACCAAAACGGTGCAATACCGTACGAGTACTTCGTTACGGTACCAAACCACACCAAAATGGTGCAATACCGTACGAGTACTTCGTTACGGTACCAAACCACACCAAAACGGTACAATACCGTACGAGTACATCCATACGGTACCAAACCACACCAAAACGGTGCAATACCGTATGAGTACTTCGTTACGGTACCAAACCACACCAAAACGGTACAATACCGTACGACTACATCCATACGGTACCAAACCACCCCAAAACAGTGCAATACCGTACGAGTACTTCGTTACGGTACCAAACCACACCAAAACGGTACAATACCGTACAAGTACATCCATACGGTACCAAACCACACCAAAACGGTGCAATACCGTATGAGTACTTCGTTACGGTACCAAACCACACCAAAACGGTACAATACCGTACGAGTACATCCATACGGTACCAAACCACCCCAAAACGGTGCAATACCGTACGAGTACTTCGTTACGGTACCAAACCACACCAAAATGGTACAATACCGTACGAGTACATCCATACGGTACCAAACCACACCAAAACTGTGCAATACCGTACGAGTACTTCGTTACGGTACCAAACCACACCATAACGGTGCAATAACATACGAGTACTTCGTTACTGTACCAAACCACACCAAAACGGTACAATACCGTACGAGTACATCCTTACGGTACCAAACCACACCAAAACGGTGCAATACCGTACGAGTACTTCGTTACGGTACCAAACCACACCAAAACGGTACAATACCATAGGAGAACTTCGTCACGGCACCAAACCACACTAAAACGGTGCAATACCGTACGAGTACATCCATACGGTACCAAACCACACCAAAACGGTGCAATACCGTACGAGTACTTCGTTACGGTACCGAACCACACCAAAACGGTACAATACCGTACGACTACATCCATACGGTACCAAACCACCCCAAAATAGTTCAATACCGTACGAGTACTTCGTTACGGTACCGAACCACACCAAAACGGTACAATACCGTACGAGTACATCCATACGGTACCAAACCACACCAAAACGGTGCAATACCGTACGAGTACTTCGTTACGGTACCAAACCACACCAAAATGGTGCAATACCGTACGAGTACTTCGTTACGGTACCAAACCACACCAAAACGGTACAATACCGTACGAGTACATCCATACGGTACCAAACCACACCAAAACGGTGCAATACCGTATGAGTACTTCGTTACGGTACCAAACCACACCAAAACGGTACAATACCGTACGACTACATCCATACGGTACCAAACCACCCCAAAACAGTGCAATACCGTACGAGTACTTCGTTACGGTACCAAACCACACCAAAACGGTACAATACCATACGAGTACATCCATACGGTACCAAACCATACCAAAACGGTGCAATACCGTACGAGTACTTCGTTACGGTACCAAACCACACAAAAACGGTGCAATACCGTACGAGTACTTCGTTACGGTACCAAAAACCACCAAAACGGTACAATACCGTACGAGTACTTCGTTACGGTACCAAACCACACGAAAACGGTACAATACTGTACGAGTACTTCGTTACGGTACCAAACCACACCAAAACGGTACAATACCGTACGAGTAAATCCATACGGTACCAAACCACACCAAAATGTTGCAATACCGTACGAGTACTTCGTTACGGTACCAAACCACACCAAAACGGTGCAATACCGTACGAGTACATCCATACGGTACCAAACCACACCAAAACGGTGCAATACTGTACGAGCACTTCGTTACGGTACCAAACCACACCAAAACGGTGCAATACCGTACGAGTACTTCGTTACGGTACCAAACCACCCCAAAACGGTGCAATACCGTACGAGTACATCCATACCGTACCAAACCACACCAAAACGGTGCAATACCGTACGAGTACTTCGTTACGGTACCAAACCACACCAAAAAGTTACAATACCGTACGAGTAGATCCATACGGTACCACACCACACCAAAACGGTGCAATACCGTACGAGTACTTCGTTACGGTACCAAACCACACCAAAACGGTGCAATACCGTCCGAGTACATCCATACGGTACCAAACCACACCAAAACGGTGCAATACCGTACGAGTACTTCGTTCCGGTACTAAACCACACCAAAACGGTACAATACCGTACGAGTACTTCGTTACGGTACCAAACCACACCAAAACGGTGCAATACCGTACGTGTACATCCATACGGTACCAAACCACAACAAAACGGTTCAATACGGTACGAGTACATTCATACGGTACCAAACCAAACCAAAACGGTGCAATACCGTGCGAGTACATCCATACGGTGCCAAACCACACCAAAACGGTGCAATACCTTACGAGTACTTCGTTACGGTACAAAACCACACCAAAACGGTGCAATACCGTACGAGTACATCCATACGGTACCAAACCACACCAAAACGGTTCAATACCGTACGAGTACATCCATACGGCACCAAACCACACCAAAACGGTGCAATACCGTACGAGTACTTCGTTACGGTACCAAACCACACCAAAACGGTGCAATACCGTACGAGTATATCCATACGGTACCAAACCACACCAAAACGGTGCAATACCGTACGAGTACTTCGTTACGGTACCAAACCACACCAAAACGGTATAATACCGTATGAGAACTTCGTCACGGCACCAAACCACACTAAAACGGTGCAATACCGTACGAGTACATCCATACGGTACCAAACCACACCAAAACGGTGCAATACCGTACGAGTACTTCGTTACGGTACCAAACCACACCAAAACGGTACAATACCGTACGAGTACGTCCATACGGTACCAAACCACCCCAAAACGGTGCAATACCGTACGAGTACTTCGTTACGGTACCAAACCACACCATAACGGTGCAATAACGTCCGAGTACGTCGTTACTGTACCAAACCACACCAAAACGGTACAATACCGTACGAGTACATCCTTACGGTACCAAACCACACCAAAACGGTGCAATACCGTACGAGTACTTCGTTACGGTACCAAACCACACCAAAACGGTACAATACCATACGAGAACTTCGTCACGGCACCAAACCACACTAAAACGGTGCAATACCGTTCGAGTACATCCATACGGTACCAAACCACACCAAAACGGTGCAATACTGTAAGAGTACTTCCTTACGGTACCGAACCACACCAAAACGGTACAATACCGTACGACTACATCCATACGGTACCAAACCACCCCAAAACAGTTCAATACCGTACGAGTACTTCGTTACGGTACCAAACCACACCAAAACGGTACTATACCGTACGAGTACATCCATACGGTACCAAACCACACCAAAATGGTGCAATACCGTACGAGTACTTCGTTACGGTACCAAACCACACAAAAACGGGGCAATACCGTACGAGTACTTCGTTACGGTCCCAAAAACCACCAAAACGGTACAATACCGTACGAGTACTTCGTTACGGTACCAAACCACACGAAAACGGTACAATACTGTACGAGTACTTCGTTACGGTACCAAACCACACCAAAACGGTACAATACCGTACGAGTAAATCCATACGGTACCAAACCACACCAAAATGGTGCAATACCGTACGAGTACTTCGTTACGGTACAAAACCACACCAAAACGGTGCAATACCGTACGAGTACATCCATACGGTACCAAACCACACCAAAACAGTGCAATATTGTACGAGTACTTCGGTACGGTACCAAACCACACCAAAACGGTGCAATACCGTACGAGTACTTCGTTACGGTACCAAACCACCCCAAAACGGTGCAATACTGTACGAGTACATCCATACGGTACCAAACCACACCAAAACGGTGCAATACCGTACGAGTACTTCGTTACGGTACCAAACCACACCAAAAAGTTACAATACCGTACGAGTAGATCCATACGGTACCACACCACACCAAAACGGTGCAATACCGTCCGAGTACATCCATACGGCACCAAACCACACCAAAACGGTGCAATACCGTACATGTACTTCGTTACGGTACCAAACCACACCAAAACGGTGCAATACCGTACGAGTATATCCATACGATACTAAACCACACCAAAACGGTGCAATACCGTATGAGTACTTCGTTACGGTACCAAACCACACCAAAACGGTATAATACCGTATGAGAACTTCGTCACGGCACCAAACCACACTAAAACGGTGCAATACCGTACGAGTACATCCATACGGTACCAAACCACACCAAAACGGTGCAATACCGTACGAGTACTTCGTTACGGTACCAAACCACACCAAAACGGTACAATACCGTACGAGTACGTCCATACGGTACCAAACCACCCCAAAACGGTACAATACTGTACGAGTACTTCGTTACGGTACCAAACCACACCAAAACGGTACAATACCGTACGAGTAAATCCATACGGTACCAAACCACACCAAAATGGTGCAATACCGTACGAGTACTTCGTTACGGTACCAAACCACACCAAAACGGTGCAATACCGTACGAGTACATCCATACGGTACCAAACCACACCAAAACGGTGCAATACTGTACGAGTACTTCGTTACGGTACCAAACCACACCAAAACGGTGCAATACCGTACGAGTACTTCGTTACGGTACCAAACCACCCCAAAACGGTGCAATACTGTACGAGTACATCCATACGGTACCAAACCACACCAAAACGGTGCAATACCGTACGAGTACTTCGTTACGGTACCAAACCACAACAAAACGGTTCAATACGGTACGAGTACATTCATACGGTACCAAACCAAACCAAAACGGTGCAATACCGTGCGAGTACATCCATACGGTGCCAAACCACACCAAAACGGTGCAATACCTTACGAGTACTTCGTTACGGTACAAAACCACACCAAAACGGTGCAATACCGTACGAGTACATCCATACGGTACCAAACCACACCAAAACGGTTCAATACCGTACGAGTACAACCATACGGCACCAAACTACACCAAAACGGTGCAATACCGTACATGTACTTCGTTACGGTACCAAACCACACCAAAACGGTGCAATACCGTACGAGTATATCCATACGGTACCAAACCACACCAAAACGGTGCACTACCGTACGAGTACTTCGTTACGGCACCAAACCACACCAAAACGGTATAATACCGTACGAGAACTTCGTCACGGCACCAAACCACACTAAAACGGTGCAATACCGTACGAGTACATCCATACGGTACCAAACCACACCAAAACGGTGCAATACCGTACGAGTACTTCGTTACGGTACCAAACCACACCAAAACGGTACAATACCGTACGAGTACGTCCATACGGTACCAAACCACCCCAAAACGGTGCAATACCGTACGAGTACTTCGTTACGGTACAAAGCCACACCAAAACGGTACAATACCGTACGAGTACATCCATACGGTACCAAACCACCCCAAAACGGTGCAATACCGTACGAGTACTTCGTTACGGTACCAAACCACACCAAAACGGTACAATACCGTACGAGTACATCCATACGGTACCAAACCACACCAAAACTGTGCAATACCGTACGAGTACTTCGTTACGGTACCAAACCACACCATAACGGTGCAATAACGTCCGAGTACTTCGTTACTGTACCAAACCACACCAAAACGGTACAATACCGTACGAGTACATCCTTACGGTACCAAACCACACCAAAACGGTGCAATACCGTACGAGTACTTTGTTACGGTACCAAACCACACCAAAACGGTACAATACCATACGAGAACTTCGTCACGGCACCAAACCACACTAAAACGGTGCAATACCGTACGAGTACATCCATACGGTACCAAACCACACCAAAACGGTGCAATACTGTAAGAGTACTTCGTTACGGTATCGACCCACACCAAAACGGTACAATACCGTACGACTACATCCATACGGTACCAAACCACCCCAAAACAGTTCAATACCGTACGAGTACTTCGTTACGGTACCAAACCACACCAAAACGGTACAATACCGTACGAGTACATCCATACGGTACCAAACCACACCAAAACGGTGGAATACCGTACGAGTACTTCGTTACGGTACCAAACCACACCAAAACGGTGCAATACCGTACGAGTACTTCGTTACGGTACCAAACCACACCAAAACGGTACAATACCGTACGAGTACTTCCATACGGTACCAAACCACACCAAAACGGTGCAATACCGTATGAGTACTTCGTTACAGTACCAAAGCACACCAAAACGGTACAATACCGTACGACTACATCCATACGGTACCAAACCACCCCAAAACGGTGCAATACCGTACGAGTACTTCGTTACGGTACCAAACCACACCAAAACGGTACAATACCATACGAGTTCATCCATACGGTACCAAACCATACCAAAACGGTGCAATACCGTACGAGTACTTCGTTACGGTACCAAACCACACAAAAACGGTGCAATACCGTACGAGTACTTCGTTACGGTACCAAAAACCACCAAAACGGTACAATACCGTTCGAGTACTTCGTTACGGTACCAAACCACACGAAAACGGTACAATACTGTACGAGTACTTCGTTACGGTACCAAACCACACCAAAACGGTACAATACCGTACGAGTAAATCCATACGGTACCAAACCACACCAAAATGGTGCAATACCGTACGAGTACTTCGTTACGGTACCAAACCACACCAAAACGGTGCAATACCGTACGAGTACATCCATACGGTACCAAACCACACCAAAACGGTGCAATACTGTACGAGTACTTCGTTACGGTACCCAACCACACCAAAACGGTGCAATACCGTACGAGTACTTCGTTACGGTACCAAACCACCCCAAAACGGTGCAATACCCTACGAGTACATCCATACGGTACCAAACCACACCAAAACGGTGCAATACCGTACGAGTACTTCGTTACGGTACCAAACCACACCAAAACGGTGCATTACCGTACGAGTACTTCGTTACGGTACCAAACCACACCAAAATGGTGCAATACCGTACGAGTACTTCGTTACGGTACCAAACCACACCAAAACGGTGCAATACCGTACGAGTACATCCATACGGTACCAAACCACACCAAAACGGTGCAATACCGTACGAGTACTTCGTTACGGTACCAAACCACACCAAAACGGTGCAATACCGTACGAGTACTTCGTTACGGAACCAAACCACACCAAAACGGTACAATACCGTACGAGAACTTCGTCACGGCCCCAAACCACACTAAAACGGTGCAATACCGTACGAGTACATCCATACGGTACCAAACCACTCCAAAACGGTGCAATACCGTACGAGTACTTCGTTACGGAACCAAACCACACCAAAACGGTACAATACCGTACGAGAACTTCGTCACGGCACCAAACCACACTAAAACGGTGCAATACCGTATGAGTACATCCATACGGTACCAAACCACACCAAAACGGTGCAATACCGTACGAGTACTTCGTTACGGTACCAAACCACACCAAAACGGTGCAATACCGTACGAGTACTTCGTTACGGTACCAAACCACACCAAAACAGTACAATACCGTACGAGTACATCCATACGGTACCACACCACACCAAAACGGTGGAATACCGTACGAGTACTTCGTTACGGTACCAAACCACACCAAAACGGTGCAATACCGTACGAGTACATCCATACGGTACCAAACCACACCAAAACGGTGCAATACCGTACGAGTACTTCGTTACGGTACCAAACCACACCAAAACGGTGCAATACCGTACGAGTACTTCGTTACGGTACCAAACCACACCAAAACGGTACAATACCGTACGAGTACGATACCAAACCACACCAAAACGGTACAATACCGTACGACTACATCCATACGGTACCAAACCACCCCAAAACGGTGCAATACCGTACGAGTACTTCGTTAGGGTACCAAACCACACCAAAACGGTACAATACCGTACGAGTACGTCCATACGGTACCAAACCACCCCAAAACGGTCCAATACCGTACGAGTACTTCGTTACGGTACAAAGCCACACCAAAACGGTACAATACCGTACGAGTACATCCATACGGTACCAAACCTCACCAAAACTGTGCAAGACCGTACGAGTACTTTGTTAGGGTACCAAACCACACCAAAACGGTGCAATAACGTACGAGTACTTCGTAACTGTACCAAACCACACCAAAACGATACAATACCGTACGAGTACATCCTTACGGTACCAAACCACACCAAAACGGTGCAATAACGTACGAGTACTTCGTTACGGTACCAAACCACACCAAAACGGTACAATACCATACGAGAACTTCGTCACGGCACCAAACCACACTAAAACGGTGCAATACCGTATGAGTACATCAATACGGTACCAAACCACACCAAAACGGTGCAATACCGAACGAGTACTTCGTTACGGTACCGAACCACACCAAAACGGTACAATACCATACGACTACATCCATACGGTACCAAACCACCCCAAAACGGTTCAATACCGTACGAGTACTTCGTTACGGTACCAAACCACACCAAAACGGTACAATACCGTACGAGTACATCCATACGGTACCAAACCACACAAAAACGGTGCAATACCGTACGAGTACTTCGTTACGGTACCAAACCACACCAAAACGGTGCAATACCGTACGAGTACTTCGTTACGGTACTAAACCACACCAAAACGGTGCAATACCTTACGAGTACATCCATACGGTACCAAACCACACCAAAACGGTGGAATACCGTACGAGTACTTCGTTACGGTACCAAACCACACCAAAACGGTGCAATACCGTACGAGTACATCCATACGGTACCAAACCACACCAAAACGGTGCAATACCGTACGAGTACTTCGTTACGGAACAAAACCACACCAAAACGGTACAATACCGTACGAGAACTTCGTCACGGCACCAAACCACACTAAAACGGTGCAATACCGTACGAGTACATCCATACAGTACCAAACCACCCCAAAACGGTGCAATACCGTACGAGTACTTCGTTACGGTACCAAACCACACCAAAACGGTACAATACCGTACGAGTACATCCATACGGTACCAAACCACCCCAAAACGGTTCAATACCGTACGAGTACTTCGTTACGGTACAAAGCCACACCAAAACGGTACAATACCGTACGAGTACATCCATACGGTACCAAACCACCCCAAAACGGTGCAATACCGTACGAGTACTTCGTTACGGTACCAAACCACACCAAAACGGTACAATACCGTACGAGTACATCCATACGGTACCAAACCACACCAAAACTGTGCAAGACCGTACGAGTACTTCGTTAGGGTACCAAACCACACCAAAACGGTGCAATAACGTACGAGTACTTCGTAACTGTACCAAACCACACCAAAACGATACAATACCGTACGAGTACATCCTTACGGTACCAAACCACACCAAAACGGTGCAATAACGTACGAGTACTTCGTTACGGTACCAAACCACACCAAAACGGTACAATACCATACGAGAACTTCGTCACGGCACCAAACCACACTAAAACGGTGCAATACCGTATGAGTACATCCATACGGTACCAAACCACACCAAAACGGTGCAATACCGAACGAGTACTTCGTTACGGTACCGAACCACACCAAAACGGTACAATACCATACGACTACATCCATACGGTACCAAACCACCCCAAAACGGTTCAATACCGTACGAGTACTTCGTTACGGTACCAAACCACACCAAAACGGTACAATACCGTACGAGTACATCCATACGGTACCAAACCACACCAAAACGGTGCAATACCGTACGAGTACTTCGTTACGGTACCAAACCACACCAAAACGGTGCAATACCGTACGAGTACTTCGTTACGGTACCAAACCACACCAAAACGGTGCAATACCGTACGAGTACATCCATACGGTACCAAACCACACCAAAACGGTGGAATACCGTACGAGTACTTCGTTACGGTACCAAACCACACCAAAACGGTGCAATACCGTACGAGTACATCCATACGGTACCAAACCACACCAAAACGGTGCAATACCGTACGAGTACTTCGTTACGGAACCAAACCACACCAAAACGGTACAATACCGTACGAGAACTTCGTCACGGCACAAAACCACACTAAAACGGTGCAATACCGTACGAGTACATCCATACAGTACCAAACCACCCCAAAACGGTGCAATACCGTACGAGTACTTCGTTACGGTACCAAACCACACCAAAACGGTACAATACCGTACGAGTACATCCATACGGTACCAAACCACCCCAAAACGGTTCAATACCGTACGAGTACTTCGTTACGGTACAAAGCCACACCAAAACGGTACAATACCGTACGAGTACATCCATACGGTACCAAACCACCCCAAAACGGTGCAATACCGTACGAGTACTTCGTTACGGTACCAAACCACACCAAAACGGTACAATACCGTACGAGTACATCCATACGGTACCAAACCACACCAAAACTGTGCAAGACCGTACGAGTACTTCGTTAGGGTACCAAACCACACCAAAACGGTGCAATAACGTACGAGTACTTCGTAACTGTACCAAACCACACCAAAACGATACAATACCGTACGAGTACATCCTTACGGTACCAAACCACAACAAAACGGTGCAATAACGTACGAGTACTTCGTTGCGGTACCAAACCACACCAAAACGGTACAATACCATACGAGAACTTCGTCACGGCACCAAACCACACTAAAACGGTGCAATACCGTATGAGTACATCCATACGGTACCAAACCACACCAAAACGGTGCAATACCGAACGAGTACTTCGTTACGGTACCGAACCACACCAAAACGGTACAATACCATACGAGTACATCCATACGGTACCAAACCACCCCAAAACGGTTCAATACCGTACGAGTACTTCGTTACGGTACCAAACCACACCAAAACGGTACAATACCGTACGAGTACATCCATACGGTACCAAACCACACCAAAACGGTGCAATACCGTACGAGTACTTCGTTACGGTACCAAACCACACCAAAACGGTGCAATACCGTACGAGTACATCCATACGGTACCAAACCACACCAAAACGGTGCAATACCGTACGAGTACTTCGTTACGGTACCAAACCTTACCAAAACGGTGCAATACCGTACGAGTACTTCGTTACGGTACCAAACCACACCAAAACGGTACAATACCGTAAGAGTACATCCATACGGTACCAAACCACACCAAAACGGTGCAATACCGTATGAGTACTTCGTTACGGTACCAAACCACACCAAAACGGTACAATACCGTACGAGTAAATCCATACGGTACAAAACCACACCAAAATGGTGCAATACCGTACGAGTACTTCGTTACGGTGCCGAACCACACCAAAACGGTGCAATACCGTACGAGTACATCCATACGGTACCAAACCACACCAAAACGGTGCAATACTGTACGAGTACTTCGTTACGGTACCAAACCACACCAAATCGGTGCAATACCGTACGAGTACATCCATACGGTACCAAACCACACCAAAACGGTGCAATACCGTACGAGTACTTCGTTACGGTACCAAACCACACCAAAACGGTACAATACCATACGAGAACTTCGTCACGGCACCAAACCACACTAAAACGGTGCAATACCGTACGAGTACATCCATACGGTACCAAACCACCCCAAAACGGTGCAATACCGTACGAGTACTTCGTTACGGTACAAAGCCTCACCAAAACGGTACAATACCGTACGAGTACATCCATACGGTACCAAACCACCCCAAAACGGTGCAATACCGTACGAGTACTTCGTTACGGTACCAAACCACACCAAAATGGTACAATACCGTACGAGTACATCCATACGGTACCAAACCACACCAAAACTGTGCAATACCGTACGAGTACTTCGTTACGGTACCAAACCACACCAAAACGGTGCAATACCGTACCAAACCACATCAAATCGGTGCAATACCGTACGAGTACATCCATACGGTACCAAACCACACCAAAACGGTGCAATACTGTACGAGTACTTCGTTACGGAACCAAACCACACCAAAACGGTACAATACCGTACGAGAACTTCGTCACGGCACCAAACCACACTAAAACGGTGCAATACCGTACGAGTACATCCATACAGTACCAAACCACCCCAAAACGGTGCAATACCGTACGAGTACTTCGTTACGGTACCAAACCACACCAAAACGGTACAATACCGTACGAGTACATCCATACGGTACCAAACCACCCCAAAACGGTTCAATACCGTACGAGTACTTCGTTACGGTACAAAGCCACACCAAAACGGTACAATACCGTACGAGTACATCCATACGGTACCAAACCACCCCAAAACGGTGCAATACCGTACGAGTACTTCGTTACGGTACCAAACCACACCAAAACGGTACAATACCGTACGAGTACATCCATACGGTACCAAACCACACCAAAACTGTGCAATATCGTACGAGTACTTCGTTAGGGTACCAAACCACACCAAAACGGTGCAATAACGTACGAGTACTTCGTAACTGTACCAAACCACACCAAAACGATACAATACTGTACGAGTACATCCTTACGGTACTAAACCACATCAAAACGGTGCAATAACGTACGAGTACTTCGTTACGGTACCAAACCACACCAAAACGGTACAATACCATACGAGAACTTCGTCACGGCACCAAACCACACTAAAACGGTGCAATACCGTATTAGTACATCCATACGGTACCAAACCACACCAAAACGGTGCAATACCGAACGAGTACTTCGTTACGGTACCGAACCACACCAAAACGGTACAATACCATACGACTACATCCATACGGTACCAAACCACCCCAAAACGGTTCAATACCGTACGAGTACTTCGTTACGGTACCAAACCAGACCAAAACGGTACAATACCGTACGAGTACATCCATACGGTACCAAACCACACCAAAACGGTGCAATACCGTACGAGTACTTCGTTACGGTACCAAACCACACCAAAATGGTGCAATACCGTACGAGTACTTCGTTACGGTACCAAACCACACCAAAACGGTACAATACCGTACGAGTACATCCATACGGTACCAAACCACACCAAAACGGTGCAATACCGTACGAGTACTTCGTTACGGTACCAAACCACACCAAAACGGTGCAATACCGTACTAGTACATCCATACGGTACCAAACCACACCAAAACGGTACAATACCGTACGAGTACATCCATACGGTACCAAACCACACCAAAACGGTGCAATACCGTACGAGTACTTCGTTACGGTACCAAACCACACCAAAACGGTACAATACCGTACGAGTACATCCATACGGTACCAAACCACCCCAAAACGGTGCAATACCGTACGAGTACTTCGTTACCGTACCAAACCACACCAAAACGGTACAATACCGTACGAGTACATCCATACGGTACCACACCACACCAAAACGGTGCAATACCGTACGAGTACTTCGTTACGGTACCAAACCACACCAAAACGGGGCAATACCGTCCGAGTACATCCATACGGTACGAACCCACACCAAAACGGTGCAATACCGTACGAGTACTTCGTTACGGTACCAAACCACACCAAAACGGTACAATACCGTACGAGAACTTCGTCACGGCACCAAACCACACTAAAACGGTGCAATACCGTACGAGTACATCCATACGGTACCAAACCACCCCAAAACGGTGCAATACCGTACGAGTACTTCGTTACGGTACCAAACCACACCAAAACGGTACAATACCGTACGAGTACATCCATACGGTACCAAACCACCCCAAAACGGTGCAATACCGTACGAGTACTTCGTTACGGTACAAAGCCACACCAAAACGGTACAATACCGTACGAGTACATCCATACGGTACCAAACCACCCCAAAACGGTGCAATACCGTACGAGTACTTCGTTACGGTACAAAACCACACCAAAACGGTGCAATACCGTACGAGTACATCCATACGGTACCAAACCACAGCAAAACGGTTCAATACCGTACGAGTACTTCGTTACGGTACCAAACCACACCAAAACGGTACAATACCGTACGAGTACATCCATACGGTACCAAACCACACCAAAACGGTGCAATACCGTATGAGTACTTCGTTATGGTACCAAACCACACCAAAACGGTACAATACCGTACGACTGCATCCATACGGTACAAACCACCCCAAAACGGTGCAATACCGTACGAGTACTTCGTTACGGTACCAAACCACACCAAAACGGTACTACACCATACGAGTACATCCATACGGTACCAAACCACACCAAAACGGTGCAATACCGTACGAGTACTTCGTTACGGTACCAAACCACACAAAAACGGTGCAATACCGTACGAGTACTTCGTTACGGTACCAAAAACCACCAAAACGGTACAATACCGTACGAGTAAATTCATACGGTACCAAACCACACCAAATTGGTGCAATACCGTACGAGTACTTCGTTACGGTACCAAACCACACCAAAACGGTGCAATACTGTACGAGTACTTCGTTACGGTACCAAACCACACCAAAACGGTGCAATACCGTACGAGTACTTCGTTACGGTACAAAACCACCCCAAAACGGTGCAATACCGTACGAGTACATCCATACGGTACCAAACCACACCAAAACGGTGCAATATCGTACGAGTACTTCGTTACGGTACCAAACCACACCAAAACGGTGCAATACCGTGCGAGTACGTCCATACCGTACCGAACCACACCAAAACGGTGCAATACCGTACGAGTACTTCGTTACGGTACAAAACCACACCAAAACAGTGCAATACCGTACGAGTACATCCATACGGTACAAAACCACACCAAAACGGTGCAATACTGTACGAGTACTTCGTTACGGTACCAAACCACACCAAAACGGTGAAATACCGTACGAGTACTTCGTTACGGTACCAAACCACCCCAAAACGGTGCAATACCGTACGAGTGCATCCATACGGTACCAAACCACACCAAAACGGTGCAATACCGTACGAGTACTTCGTTACGGTACCAAACCACACCAAAACGGTGCAATACCGTACAAGTACTTCGTTACGGTACCAAACCACACCAAAACGGTACAATACCGTACGAGTACATCCATACGGTACCAAACCACACCAAAACGGTGCAATACCGTAGGAGTACTTCGTTACGGTACCAAACCACACCAAAACGGTACAATACCGTACGACTGCATCCATACGGTACCAAACCACCCCAAAACGGTGCAATAACGTACGAGTACTTCGTTACGGTACCAAACCACACCAAAACGGTACAACACCATACGAGTACATCCATACGGTACCAAACCACACCAAAACGGTGCAATACCGTACGAGTACATCGTTACGGTACAAAACCACACCAAAACGGTGCAATACCGTACGAGTACATCCATACGGTACCAAACCACACCAAAACGGTTCAATACCGTACGAGTACTTCGTTACGGTACCAAACCACACCAAAACGGTGCAATACCGTACGAGTACTTCGTTACGGTACCAAACCACACCAAAACGGTGCAATACCGTACGAGTACATCCATACGGTACCAAACCACACCAAAACGGTGCAATACCGTACGAGTACTTCGTTACGGTACCAAACCACACCAAAACGGTGCAATACCGTACGAGTACTTCGTTACGGCACCAAACAACCCCAAAACGGTACAATACCGTACGAGTACATCCATACGGTACCAAACCACACCAAAACGGTGCAATACCGTATGAGTACTTCGTTACGGTACCAAACCGAACCAAAACGGTACAATACCGTACGAGTACTTCGTTACGGTACCAAACCACACCAAAACGGTGCAATACCGTACGAGTACTTCGTTACGGTACCAAACCACACCAAAACGGTGCAATACCGTACGAGTACATCCATACGGTACCAAACCACACCAAAACGGTGCAATACCGTACGAGTACTTCGTTACGGTACCAAACCACACCAAAACGGTGCAATACCGTACGAGTACTTCCTACGGCACCAAACAACCCCAAAATGGTACAATACCGTACGAGTACATCCATACGGTACCACACCACACCAAAACGGTGCAATACCGTACGAGTACTTCGTTACGGTACCAAACCACACCAAAACAGGGCAATACCGTCCGAGTACATCCATACGGTACCAAACCACACCAAAACGGTGCAATACCGTACGAGTACTTCGTTACAGTACCAAACCACACCAAAACGATACAATACCGTACGAGTACATCCATACGGTACCACACCACACCAAAACGGTGCAATACCGTACGAGTACTTCGTTACGGTACCAAACCACACCAAAACGGGGCAATACCGTCCGAGTACATCCCTACGGTACCAACCCACACCAAAACGGTGCAATACCGTATGAGTACTTCGTTACGGTACCAAACCATACCAAACGGTACAATACCGTACGAATACTTCGTTACGGTACCAAACCACACCAAAACGGTGCAATACCGTACGAGTACATCCATACGGTACCAAACCACATCAAAACGGTGCAATACGGTACGAGTACATTCATACGGTACCAAACCAAACCAAAACGGTGCAATACCGTGCGAGTACATCAATACGGTACCAAACCACACCAAAACGGTGCAATACCGTACGAGTACTTCGTTACGGTACAAAACCACACCAAAACGGTGCAATACCGTACGAGTACATCCATACGGTACCAAACCACACCAAAACGGTTCAATACCGTACGAGTACTTCGTTACGGTACCAAACCACACCAAAACGGTGCAATACCGTACGAGTACTTCGTTACGGTACCAAACCACACCAAAACGGTGCAATACCGTACGAGTACATCCATACGGTACCAAACCACACCAAAACGGTGCAATACCGTACGAGTACTTCGTTACGGTACCAAACCACACCAAAACGGTACAATACCGTACGACTACATCCATACGGTACCAAACCACCCCAAAACGGTTCAATACCGTACGAGTACTTCGTTACGGTTCCAAACAACACCAAAACGGTGCAATACCGTACGAGTACTTCGTTACGGTACCAAACCACACCAAAACGGTACAATACCGTACGAGTACAGCCATACGGTACCAAACCACCCCAAAACGTTGCAATACCGTACCAGTACTTCGTTACGGTACCAAACCACACCAAAACGGTTCAATACCGTACGAGTACTTCATTACGGTACCAAACCACACCAAAACGGTGCAATACCGTACGAGTACTTCGTTACGGTACCAAACCACACCAAAACGGTACAATACCGTACGAGTACATCCATACGGTACCAAACCACACCAAAACGGTGCAATACCGTAGGAGTACTTCGTTACGGTACCAAACCACACAAAAACGGTACAATACCGTACGACTACATCCATACGGTACCAAACCACACTAAAACGGTGCAATACCGTACGAGTACTTCGTTACGGTACCAAACCACACCAAAACGTTACAATACCGTACGAGTACATCCATACGGTACCAAACCACACCAAAACGGTGCAATACCGTACGAGTACTTCGTTACGGTACCAAACCACACCAAAACGGTGCAATACCGTACGAGTACTTCGTTACGGTACCAAACCACACCAAAACGGTCCGATACCGTACGAGTACATACATACGGTACCAAACCACACCAAAACGGTGCAATACCGTAGGAGTACTTCGTTACGGTACCAAACCACACCAAAACGGTACAATACCGTACGACTACATCCTTACGGTACCAAACCACACCAAAACGGTGCAATACCGTACGAGTACTTCGTTACAGTACCAAACCACACCAAAACGATACAATACCGTACGAGTACATCCATACGGTACCACACCACACCAAAACGGTGCAATACCGTACGAGTACTTCGTTACGGTACCAAACCACACCAAAACGGGGCAATACCGTCCGAGTACATCCCTACGGTACCAACCCACACCAAAACGGTGCAATACCGTATGAGTACTTCGTTACGGTACCAAACCATACCAAAACGGTACAATACCGTACGAATACTTCGTTACGGTACCAAACCACACCAAAACGGTGCAATACCGTACGAGTACATCCATACGGTACCAAACCACATCAAAACGGTGCAATACGGTACGAGTACATTCATACGGTACCAAACCAAACCAAAACGGTGCAATACCGTGCGAGTACATCCATACGGTACCAAACCACACCAAAACGGTGCAATACCGTACGAGTACTTCCTTACGGTACAAAACCACACCAAAACGGTGCAATACCGTACGAGTACATCCATACGGTACCAAACCACACCAAAACGGTTCAATACCGTACGAGTACTTCGTTACGGTACCAAACCACACCAAAACGGTGCAATACCGTACGAGTACTTCGTTACGGTACCAAACCACACCAAAACGGTGCAATACCGTACGAGTACATCCATACGGTACCAAACCACACCAAAACGGTGCAATACCGTACGAGTACTTCGTTACGGTACCAAACCACACCAAAACGGTACAATACCGTACGACTACATCCATACGGTACCAAACCACCCCAAAACGGTTCAATACCGTACGAGTACTTCGTTACGGTTCCAAACAACACCAAAACGGTGCAATACCGTACGAGTACTTCGTTACGGTACCAAACCACACCAAAACGGTACAATACCGTACGAGTACAGCCATACGGTACCAAACCACCCCAAAACGTTGCAATACCGTACCAGTACTTCGTTACGGTACCAAACCACACCAAAACGGTGCAATACCGTACGAGTACTTCATTACGGTACCAAACCACACCAAAACGGTGCAATACCGTACGAGTACTTCGTTACGGTACCAAACCACACCAAAACGGTACAATACCGTACGAGTACATCCATACGGTACCAAACCACACCTAAACGGTGCAATACCGTAGGAGTACTTCGTTACGGTACCAAACCACACAAAAACGGTACAATACCGTACGACTACATCCATACGGTACCAAACCACCCCAAAACGGTGCAATACCGTACGAGTACTTCGTTACGGTACCAAACCACACTAAAACGGTGCAATACCGTACGAGTACTTCGTTACGGTACCAAACCACACCAAAACGTTACAATACCGTACGAGTACATCCATACGGTACCAAACCACACCAAAACGGTGCAATACCGTACGAGTACTTCGTTACGGTACCAAACCACACCAAAACGGTGCAATACCGTACGAGTACTTCGTTACGGTACCAAACCACACCAAAACGGTACGATACCGTACGAGTACATACATACGGTACCAAACCACACCAAAACGGTGCAATACCGTAGGAGTACTTCGTTACGGTACCAAACCACACCAAAACGGTACAATACCGTACGACTACATCCATACGGTACCAAACCACACCAAAACGGTGCAATACCGTACGAGTACTTCGTTACGGTACCAAACCACACCAAAACGGTGCAATAACGTACGAGTACTTCGTTACGGTACCAAACCACACCAAAACGGTACAATACCGTACGAGTACATCCATACGGTACCAAACCACACCAAAACGGTGCAATACCGTACGAGTACTTCGTTACGGTACCAAACCACACCAAAACGGTACAATACCGTACGACTACATCCATACGGTACCAAACCACCCCAAAACGGTGCAATACCGTACGAGTACTTCGTTACGGTACCAAACCACACCAAAACGGTACAACACCATACGAGTACATCCATACGGTACCAAACCACACCAAAACGGTGCAATACCGTACGAGTACTTCGTGACGGTACCAAACCACACCAAAACGGTGCAATACCGTACGAGTACATCCATACGGGTACCAAACCACACAAAAACGGTGCAATACCGTACGAGTACTTCGTTACGGTACCAAACCACACAAAAACGGTGCAATACCGTACGAGTACTTCGTTACGGTACCAAAAACCACCAAAACGGTACAATACCGTACGAGTAAATTCATACGGTACCAAACCACACCAAAATGGTGCAATACCGTACGAGTACTTCGTTACGGTACCAAACCACACCAAAACGGTGCAATACCGTACGAGTACTTCGTTACGGTACCAAACCACCCCAAAACGGTGCAATACCGTACGAGTACATCCATACGGTACCAAACCACACCAAAACGGTGCAATATCGTACGAGTACTTCGTTACGGTACCAAACCACACCACAACGGTGCAATACCGTGCGAGTACGTCCATACGGTACCGAACCACACCAAAACGGTGCAATACCGTACGAGTACTTCGTTACGGTACAAAACCACACCAAAACAGTGCAATACCGTACGAGTACATCCATACGGTACCAAACCACACCAAAACGGTGCAATACTGTACGAGTACTTCGTTACGGTACCAAACCACACCAAAACGGTACAATACCGTACGAGTACTTCGTTACGGTACCAAACCACCCCAAAACGGTGCAATACCGTACGAGTGCATCCATACGGTACCAAACCACACCAAAACGGTGCAATACCGTACGAGTACTTCGTTACGGTACCAAACCGCACCAAAACGGTGCAATACCGTACGAGTACTTCGTTACGGTACCAAACCACACCAAAACGGTACAATACCGTACGAGTACATCCATACGGTACCAAACAACACCAAAACGGTGCAATACCGTAGGAGTACTTCGTTACGGTACCAAACCACACCAAAACGGTACAATACCGTACGACTGCATCCATACGGTACAAACCACCCAAAAACGGTGCAATACCGTACGAGTACTTCGTTACGGTACCAAACCACACCAAAACGGTACTACACCATACGAGTACATCCATACGGTACCAAACCACACCAAAACGGTGCAATACCGTACGAGTACTTCGTTACGGTACCAAACCACACAAAAACGGTGCAATACCGTACGAGTACTTCGTTACGGTACCAAAAACCACCAAAACGGTACAATACCGTACGAGTAAATTCATACGGTACCAAACCACACCAAATTGGTGCAATACCGTACGAGTACTTCGTTACGGTACCAAACCACACCAAAACGGTGCAATACTGTACGAGTACTTCGTTACGGTACCAAACCACACCAAAACGGTGCAATACCGTACGAGTACTTCGTTACGGTACCAAACCACCCCAAAACGGTGCAATACCGTACGAGTACATCCATACGGTACCAAACCACACCAAAACGGTGCAATATCGTACGAGTACTTCGTTACGGTACCAAACCACACCAAAACGGTGCAATACCGTGCGAGTACGTCCATACCGTACCGAACCACACCAAAACGGTGCAATACCGTACGAGTACTTCGTTACGGTACAAAACCACACCAAAACAGTGCAATACCGTACGAGTACATCCATACGGTACAAAACCACACCAAAACGGTGCAATACTGTACGAGTACTTCGTTACGGTACCAAACCACACCAAAACGGTGAAATACCGTACGAGTACTTCGTTACGGTACCAAACCACCCCAAAACGGTGCAATACCGTACGAGTGCATCCATACGGTACCAAACCACACCAAAACGGTGCAATACCGTACGAGTACTTCGTTACGGTACCAAACCACACCAAAACGGTGGAATACCGTACGAGTACTTCCTTACGGTACCAAACCACACCAAAACGGTACAATACCGTACGAGTACATCCATACGGTACCAAACCACACCAAAACGGTGCAATACCGTAGGAGTACTTCGTTACGGTACCAAACCACACCAAAACGGTACAATACCGTACGACAGCATCCATACGGTACCAAACCACCCCAAAACGGTGCAATAACGTACGAGTACTTCGTTACGGTACCAAACCACACCAAAACGGTACAACACCATACGAGTACATCCATACGGTACCAAACCACACCAAAACGGTGCAATACCGTACGAGTACTTCGTTACGGTACAAAACCACACCAAAACGGTGCAATACCGTACGAGTACATCCATACGGTACCAAACCACACCAAAACGGTTCAATACCGTACGAGTACTTCGTTACGGTACCAAACCACACCAAAACGGTGCAATACCGTACGAGTACTTCGTTACGGTACCAAACCACACCAAAACGGTGCAATACCGTACGAGTACATCCATACGGTACCAAACCACACCAAAACGGTGCAATACCGTACGAGTACTTCGTTACGGTACCAAACCACACCAAAACGGTGCAATACCGTACGAGTACTTCGTTACGGCACCAAACAACCCCAAAACGGTACAATACCGTACGAGTACATCCATACGGTACCAAACCACACCAAAACGGTGCAATACCGTATGAGTACTTCGTTACGGTACCAAACCACACAAAAACGGTACAATACCGTACGAGTACTTCGTTACGGTACCAAACCACACCAAAACGGTGCAATACCGTGCGAGTACTTCGTTACGGTACCAAACCACACCAAAACGGTGCAATACCGTACGAGTACATCCATACGGTACCAAACCACACCAAAACGGTGCAATACCGTACGAGTACTTCGTTACGGTACCAAACCACACCAAAACGGTGCAATACCGTACGAGACCAAACCACACCAAAACGGTGCAATACCGTACGAGTACTTCGTTACGGCACCAAACAACCCCAAAACGGTACAATACCGTACGAGTACATCCATACGGTACCACACCACACCAAAACGGTGCAATACCGTACGAGTACTTCGTTACGGTACCAAACCACACCAAAACAGGGCAATACCGTCCGAGTACATCCATACGGTACCAAACCACACAAAAACGGTGCAATACCGTACGAGTACTTCGTTACAGTACCAAACCACACCAAAACGATACAATACCGTACGAGTACATCCATACGGTACCACACCACACCAAAACGGTGCAATACCGTACGAGTACTTCGTTACGGTACCAAACCACACCAAAACGGGGCAATACCGTCCGAGTACATCCCTACGGTACCAACCCACACCAAAACGGTGCAATACCGTATGAGTACTTCGTTACGGTACCAAACCATACCAAAACGGTACAATACCGTACGAATACTTCGTTACGGTACCAAACCACACCAAAACGGTGCAATACCGTACGAGTACATCCATACGGTACCAAACCACATCAAAACGGTGCAATACGGTACGAGTACATTCATACGGTACCAAACCAAACCAAAACGGTGCAATACCGTGCGAGTACATCCATACGGTACCAAACCACACCAAAACGGTGCAATACCGTACGAGTACTTCGTTACGGTACAAAACCACACCAAAACGGTGCAATACCGTACGAGTACATCCATACGGTACCAAACCACACCAAAACGGTTCAATACCGTACGAGTACTTCGTTACGGTACCAAACCACACCAAAACGGTGCAATACCGTACGAGTACATCCATACGGTACCAAACCACACCAAAACGGTGCAATATCGTACGAGTACTTCGTTACGGTACCAAACCACACCAAAACGGTACAATACCGTACGAGAACTTCGTCACGGCACCAAACCACACTAAAACGGTGCAATACCGTACGAGTACATCCATACGGTACCAAACCACCCCAAAACGGTGCAATACCGTACGAGTACTTCGTTACGGTACCAAACCACACCAAAACGGTACAATACCCTACGAGTACATCCATACGGTACCAAACCACACCAAAACTGTGCAATACCGTACGAGTACTTCGTTACGGTACAAAACCACACCAAAACGGTGCAATACCGTACGAGTACTTCGTTACGGTACCAAACCACACCAAAACGGTACAATACCGTACGAGTACATCCATACGGTACCAAACCACACCAAAACGGTGCAATACCGTACGAGTACTTCGTTACAGTACCAAACCACACCAAAACGGTACAATACCGTACGAGTACATCCATACGGTACCAAACCACACCAAAACGGTGCAATACCGTACGAGTACATCCATACGGTACCACACCACACCAAAACGGTGCAATATCGTACGAGTACTTCGTTACGGTACCAAACCACACCAAAACGGTAGAATACCGTACGAGAACTTCGTCACGGCACCAAACCACACTAAAACGGTGCAATACCGTACGAGTACATCCATACGGTACCAAACCACCCCAAAACGGTGCAATACCGTACGAGTACTTCGTTACGGTACCAAACCACACCAAAACGGTACAATACCCTACGAGTACATCCATACGGTACCAAACCACACCAAAACGGTGCAATACCGTACGAGTACTTCGTTACGGTACCAAACCACACCAAAACGGTGCAATACCGTACAAGTACATCCATACGGTACCAAACCACACCAAAACGGTACAATACCGTACGAGTACATCCATACGGTACCAAACCACACCAAAACGGTGCAATACCGTACGAGTACTTCGTTACGGTACCAAACCACACCAAAACGGTACAATACCGTACGAGTACATCCATACGGTACCAAACCACACCAAAACGGTGCAATACCGTACGAGTACTTCGTTACAGTACCAAACCACACCAAAACGGTACAATACCGTACGAGTACATCCATACGGTACCACACCACACCAAAATGGTGCAATACCGTACGAGTACTTCGTTACGGTACCAAACCACACCAAAACGGGGCAATACCGTCCGAGTACATCCATACGGTACCAACCCACACCAAAACGGTGCAATACCGTACGAGTACTTCGTTACGGTACCAAACCACACCAAAACTGTACAATACCGTACGAATACTTCGTTACGGTACCAAACCACACCAAAACGGTAGAATACCGTACGAGAACTTCGTCACGGCACCAAACCACACTAAAACGGTGCAATACCGTACGAGTACATCCATACGGTACCAAACCACCCCAAAACGGTGCAATACCGTACGAGTACTTCGTTACGGTACCAAACCACACCAAAACGGTACAATACCCTACGAGTACATCCATACGGTACCAAACCACACCAAAACGGTGCAATACCGTACGAGTACTTCGTTACGGTACCAAACCACACCAAAACGGTGCAATACCGTACAAGTACATCCATACGGTACCAAACCACACCAAAACGGTACAATACCGTACGAGTACATCCATACGGTACCAAACCACACCAAAACGGTGCAATACCGTACGAGTACTTCGTTACGGTACCAAACCACACCAAAACGGTACAATACCGTACGAGTACATCCATACGGTACCAAACCACACCAAAACGGTGCAATACCGTACGAGTACTTCGTTACAGTACCAAACCACACCAAAACGGTACAATACCGTACGAGTACATCCATACGGTACCACACCACACCAAAATGGTGCAATACCGTACGAGTACTTCGTTACGGTACCAAACCACACCAAAACGGGGCAATACCGTCCGAGTACATCCATACGGTACCAACCCACACCAAAACGGTGCAATACCGTACGAGTACTTCGTTACGGTACCAAACCACACCAAAACTGTACAATACCGTACGAATACATCGTTACGGTACCAACCCACACCAAAACGATGCAATACCGTACGAGTACATCGATACGGTACTAAACCACATCAAATTGGTGCAATACGGTACGAGTACATTCATACGGTACAAAACCAAACCAAAACGGTGCAATACCGTGCGAGTACATCCATACGGTACCAAACCACACCAAAACGGTGCAATACCGTACGAGTACTTCGTTACGGTACAAAACCACACCAAAACGGTGCAATACCGTACGAGTACATCCATACGGTACCAAACCACACCAAAACGGTTCAATACCGTACGAGTACTTCGTTACGGTACCAAACCACACCAAAACGGTGCAATACCGTACGAGTACATCCATACGGTACCAAACCACACCAAAACGGTGCAATATCGTACGAGTACTTCGTTACGGTACCAAACCACACCAAAACGGTACAATACCGTACGAGAACTTCGTCACGGCACCAAACCACACTAAAACGGTGCAATACCGTACGAGTACATCCATACGGTACCAAACCACCCCAAAACGGTGCAATACCGTACGAGTACTTCGTTACGGTACCAAACCACACCAAAACGGTACAATACCCTACGAGTACATCCATACGGTACCAAACCACACCAAAACTGTGCAATACCGTACGAGTACTTCGTTACGGTACCAAACCACACCAAAACGGTGCAATAACGTACGAGTACTTCGTTACGGTACCAAACCACACCAAAACGGTACAATACCGTACGAGTACATCCATATGGTACCAAACCACACCAAAACGGTGCAATACCGTACGAGTACTTCGTTACGGTACCAAACCACACCAAAACGATACAATACCGTACGAGTACATCCATACGGTACCAAACCACACCAAAACGGTGCAATACCGTACGAGTACTTCGTTACGGTACGAAACCACACCAAAACGGTGCAATACCGTACAAGTACATCCATACGGTACCAAACCACACCAAAACGGTACAATACCGTACGAGTACATCCATACGGTACCAAACCACACCAAAACGGTGCAATACCGTACGAGTACTTCGTTACGGTACCAAACCACACCAAAACGGTACAATACCGTACGAGTACATCCATACGGTACCACACAACACCAAAACGGTGCAATACCGTACGAGTACTTCGTTACGGTACCAAACCACACCAAAACGGGGCAATACCGTCCGAGTACATCCATACGGTACCAACCCACACCAAAACGGTGCAATAACGTACGAGTACTTCGTTACGGTACCAAACCACACCAAAACGGTACAATACCGTACGAATACTTCGTTACGGTACCAAACCACACCAAAACGTTGCAATACCGTACGAGTACATCCATACGGTACCAAACCACATCAAAACGGTGCAATACGGTACGAGTACATTCATACGGTACCAAACCAAACCAAAACGGTGCAATACCGTGCGAGTACATCCATACGGTACCAAACCACACCAAAACGGTGCAATACCGTACGAGTACTTCGTTACGGTACAAAACCACACCAAAACGGTGCAATACCGTACGAGTACATCCATACGGTACCAAACCACACCAAAACGGTTCAATACCGTACGAGTACTTCGTTACGGTACCAAACCACACCAAAACGGTGCAATACCGTACGAGTACTTCGTTACGGTACCAAACCACACCAAAACGGTGCAATACCGTACGAGTACATCCATACGGTACCAAACCACACCAAAACGGTGCAATACCGTACGAGTACTTCGTTACGGTACCAAACCACACCAAAACGGTACAATACCGTACGACTACATCCATACGGTACCAAACCACCCCAAAACGGTTCAATACCGTACGAGTACTTCGTTACGGTTCCAAACAACACCAAAACGGTGCAATACCGTACGAGTACTTCGTTACGGTACCAAACCACACCAAAACGGTACAATACCGTACGAGTACAGCCATACGGTACCAAACCACCCCAAAACGTTGCAATACCGTACCAGTACTTCGTTACGGTACCAAACAACACCAAAACGGTGCAATACCGTACGAGTACTTCATTACGGTACCAAACCACACCAAAACGGTGCAATACCGTACGAGTACTTCGTTACGGTACCAAACCACACCAAAACGGTACAATACCGTACGAGTACATCCATACGGTACCAAACCACACCAAAACGGTGCAATACCGTAGGAGTACTTCGTTACGGTACCAAACCACACAAAAACGGTACAATACCGTACGACTACATCCATACGGTACCAAACCACCCCAAAACGGTGCAATACCGTACGAGTACTTCGTTACGGTACCAAACCACACTAAAACGGTGCAATACCGTACGAGTACTTCGTTACGGTACCAAACCACACCAAAACGTTACAATACCGTACGAGTACATCCATACGGTACCAAACCACACCAAAACGGTGCAATACCGTACGAGTACTTCGTTACGGTACCAAACCACACCAAAACGGTGCAATACCGTACGAGTACTTCGTTACGGTACCAAACCACACCAAAACGGTACGATACCGTACGAGTACATACATACGGTACCAAACCACACCAAAACGGTGCAATACCGTAGGAGTACTTCGTTACGGTACCAAACCACACCAAAACGGTACAATACCGTACGACTACATCCATACGGTACCAAACCACACCAAAACGGTGCAATACCGTACGAGTACTTCGTTACGGTACCAAACCACACCAAAACGGTGCAATAACGTACGAGTACTTCGTTACGGTACCAAACCACACCAAAACGGTACAATACCGTACGAGTACATCCATACGGTACCAAACCACACCAAAACGGTGCAATACCGTACGAGTACTTCGTTACGGTACAAAACCACACCAAAACGGTACAATACCGTACGACTACATCCATACGGTACCAAACCACCCCAAAACGGTGCAATACCGTACGAGTACTTCGTTACGGTACCAAACCACACCAAAACGGTACAACACCATACGAGTACATCCATACGGTACCAAACCACACCAAAACGGTGCAATACCGTACGAGTACTTCGTGACGGTACCAAACCACACCAAAACGGTGCAATACCGTACGAGTACATCCATACGGGTACCAAACCACACAAAAACGGTGCAATACCGTACGAGTACTTCGTTACGGTACCAAACCACACAAAAACGGTGCAATACCGTACGAGTACTTCGTTACGGTACCAAAAACCACCAAAACGGTACAATACCGTACGAGTAAATTCATACGGTACCAAACCACACCAAAATGGTGCAATACCGTACGAGTACTTCGTTACGGTACCAAACCACACCAAAACGGTGCAATACCGTACGAGTACTTCGTTACGGTACCAAACCACCCCAAAACGGTGCAATACCGTACGAGTACATCCATACGGTACCAAACCACACCAAAACGGTGCAATATCGTACGAGTACTTCGTTACGGTACCAAACCACACCAAAACGGTGCAATACCGTGCGAGTACGTCCATACGGTACCGAACCACACCAAAACGGTGCAATACCGTACGAGTACTTCGTTACGGTACAAAACCACACCAAAACAGTGCAATACCGTACGAGTACATCCATACGGTACCAAACCACACCAAAACGGTGCAATACTGTACGAGTACTTCGTTACGGTACCAAACCACACCAAAACGGTACAATACCGTACGAGTACTTCGTTACGGTACCAAACCACCCCAAAACGGTGCAATACCGTACGAGTGCATCCATACGGTACCAAACCACACCAAAACGGTGCAATACCGTACGAGTACTTCGTTACGGTACCAAACCGCACCAAAACGGTGCAATACCGTACGAGTACTTCGTTACGGTACCAAACCACACCAAAACGGTACAATACCGTACGAGTACATCCATACGGTACCAAACCACACCAAAACGGTGCAATACCGTAGGAGTACTTCGTTACGGTACCAAACCACACCAAAACGGTACAATACCGTACGACTGCATCCATACGGTACAAACCACCCCAAAACGGTGCAATACCGTACGAGTACTTCGTTACGGTACCAAACCACACCAAAACGGTACTACACCATACGAGTACATCCATACGGTACCAAACCACACCAAAACGGTGCAATACCGTACGAGTACTTCGTTACGGTACCAAACCACACAAAAACGGTGCAATACCGTACGAGTACTTCGTTACGGTACCAAAAACCACCAAAACGGTACAATACCGTACGAGTAAATTCATACGGTACCAAACCACACCAAATTGGTGCAATACCGTACGAGTACTTCGTTACGGTACCAAACCACACCAAAACGGTGCAATACTGTACGAGTACTTCGTTACGGTACCAAACCACACCAAAACGGTGCAATACCGTACGAGTACTTCGTTACGGTACCAAACCACCCCAAAACGGTGCAATACCGTACGAGTACATCCATACGGTACCAAACCACACCAAAACGGTGCAATATCGTACGAGTACTTCGTTACGGTACCAAACCACACCAAAACGGTGCAATACCGTGCGAGTACGTCCATACCGTACCGAACCACACCAAAACGGTGCAATACCGTACGAGTACTTCGTTACGGTACAAAACCACACCAAAACAGTGCAATACCGTACGAGTACATCCATACGGTACAAAACCACACCAAAACGGTGCAATACTGTACGAGTACTTCGTTACGGTACCAAACCACACCAAAACGGTGAAATACCGTACGAGTACTTCGTTACAGTACCAAACCACCCCAAAACGGTGCAATACCGTACGAGTGCATCCATACGGTACCAAACCACACCAAAACGGTGCAATACCGTACGAGTACTTCGTTACGGTACCAAACCACACCAAAACGGTGCAATACCGTACGAGTACTTCGTTACGGTACCAAACCACACCAAAACGGTACAATACCGTACGAGTACATCCATACGGTACCAAACCACACCAAAACGGTGCAATACCGTAGGAGTACTTCGTTACGGTACCAAACCACACCAAAACGGTACAATACCGTACGACTGCATCCATACGGTACCAAACCACCCCAAAACGGTGCAATAACGTACGAGTACTTCGTTACGGTACCAAACCACACCAAAACGGTACAACACCATACGAGTACATCCATACGGTACCAAACCACACCAAAACGGTGCAATACCGTACGAGTACTTCGTTACGGTACCAAACCACACAAAAACGGTGCAATACCGTACGAGTACTTCGTTACGGTACCAAAAACCACCAAAACGGTACAATACCGTACGAGTACTTCGTTACGGTACCAAACCACACCAAAACGGTACAATACCGTACGAGTAAATTCATACGGTACCAAACCACACCAAAATGGTGCAATACCGTACGAGTACTTCGTTACGGTACCAAACCATACCAAAACGGTGCAATACCGTACGAGTACTTCGTTACGGTACCAAACCACACCAAAACGGTACAATACCGTACGAGTAAATTCATACGGTACCAAACCACACCAAAATGGTGCAATACCGTACGAGTACTTCGTTACGGTACCAAACCACACCAAAACGGTGCAATACTGTACGAGTACTTCGTTACGGTACCAAACCACCCAAAAACGGTGCAATACCGTACGAGTACATCCATACGGTACCAAACCACACCAAAACGGTGCAATATCGTACGAGTACTTCGTTACGGTACCAAACCACACCAAAACGGTGCAATACCGTGCGAGTACGTCCATACGGTACCAAACCACACCAACACGGTGCAATACCGTACGAGTACTTCGTTACGGTGCAAAACCACACCAAAACAGTGCAATACCGTACGAGTACATCCATACGGTACCAAACCACACCAAAACGGTTCAATACCGTACGAGTACATCCATACGGCACCAAACCACACGAAAACGGTGCAATACCGTACGAGTACTTCGTTACGGTACCAAACCACACCAAAACGGTGCAATACCGTACGAGTACATCCATACGGTACCAAACCACACCAAAACGGTGCAATACCGTACGAGTACTTCGTTACGGTACCAAACCACACCAAAATGGTACAATACCGTACGAGAACTTCGTCACGGCACCAAGCCACACTAAAACGGTTCAATACCGTACGGGTACATCCATACGGTACCAAACCACCCCAAAACGGTGCAATACCGTATGAGTACTTCGTTACGGTACCAAACCACACCAAAACGGTACAATACCGTACGAGTACATCCATACGGTACCAAACCACCCCAAAACGGTGCAATACCGTACGAGTACTTCGTTACGGTACAAAGCCACACCAAAACGGTACAATACCGTACGAGTACGTCCATACGATACCAAACCACCCCAAAACGGTGCAATACCGTACGAGTACTTCGTTACGGTACCAAACCACACCAAAACGGTAATATACCGTACGAGTACATCCATACGGTACCAAACCACACCAAAACTGTGCAATACCGTACGAGTACTTCGTTACGGTACCAAACCACACCAAAACGGTGCAATACCGTACGAGTACTTCGTTACGGTACCAAAAACCACCAAAACGGTACAATACCGTACGAGTACTTCGTTACGGTACCAAACCACACCAAAACGGTATAACACCATACGAGTACATCCATACGGTACCAAACCACACCAAAACGGTTCAATACCGTACGAGTACTTCGTTACGGTACCAAACCACAAAAAAACGGTGCAATACCGTACGAGTACTTCGTTACGGTACAAAACCACACCAAAACGGTACAATACCGTACGAGTACTTCGTTACGGTACCAAACCACACAAAAACGGTGCAATACCGTACGAGTACATCCATACGGTACCAAACCACACCAAAACGGTGCAATACCGTATGAGTACTTCGTTACAGTACCAAACCACACCAAAACGGTACAATACCGTACGAGTACATCCATACGGTACCACACCACACCAAAACGGTGCAATACCGTGCGAGTACTTCGTTACGGTACCAAACCACACGAAAACGGGGCAATACCGTCCGAGTACATCCATACGGTACCAAACCACACCAAAACGGTGCAATACCGTACGAGTACTTCGTTACGGTACCAAACCACACCAAAACGGTACAATACCGTACGAGTACATCCATACGGTACCAACCACACCAAAACGGTGCAATACCGTACGAGTACATCCATACGGTACCAAACCGCATCAAAACAGTGCAATACGGTACGAGTACATTCATAAGGTACCAAACCAAACCAAAACGGTGCAATACCGTGCGAGTACATCCATATGGTACCAAACCACACCAAAACGGTGCAATACCGTACGAGTACTTCGTTACGGTACAAAACCACAGCAAAATGGTGCAATACCGTACGAGTACTTCGTTACGGTACAAAACCACACCAAAACGGTGCAATACCGTACGAGTAAATCCATACGGTACCAAACCACACCAAAACGGTGCAATACCGTACGAGTACTTCGTTACGGTACCAAACCACACCAAAACGGTACAATACCGTACGAGAACTTCGTCACGGCACCAAACCACACTAAAACGGTGCAATACCGTACGAGTACATCCATACGGTACCAAACCACCCCAAAACGGTGCAATACCGTATGAGTACTTCGTTACGGTACCAAACCACACCAACACGGTACAATACCGTACGAGTACATCCATACGGTACCAAACCACCCCAAAACGGTGCAATACCGTACGAGTACTTCGTTACGGTACAAAGCCACACCAAAACGGTACAATACCGTACGAGTACATCCATACGGTACCAAACCACCCCAAAACGGTGCAATACCGTACGAGTACTTCGTTACGGTACCAAACCACACCAAAACGGTACAATACCGTACGAGTACATCCATACGGTACCAAACCACACCAAAACTGTGCAATACCGTACGAGTACTTCGTTACGGTACCAAACCACACCAAAACGGTGCAATAACGTACGAGTACTTCGTTACGGTACCAAACCACACCAAAACGGTACAATACCGTACGAGTACATCCATACGGTACCAAACCACACCAAAACGGTGCAATACCGTACGAGTACTTCGTTACGGTACCAAACCACACCAAAACGGTGCAATACCGTACGAGTACATCCATACGGTACCAAACCACACCAAAACGGTGCAATACCGTACGAGTACTTCGTTAAGGTACCAAACCACACCAAAACGGTGCAATACCGTACGAGTACTTTGTTACGGTACCAAACCACACCAAAACGGTACAATACCGTACGAGTACATCCATACGGTACCAAACCACACCAAAACGGTGCAATACCGTACGAGTACTTCGTTACAGTACCAAACCACACCAAAACGGTACAATACCGTACGAGTACATCCATACGGTACCACACCACACCAAAACGGTGCAATACCGTACGAGTACTTCGTTACGGTACAAAGCCACACCAAAACGGTACAATACCGTACGAGTACATCCATACGGTACCAAACCACCCCAAAACGGGGCAATACCGTACGAGTACTTCGTTACGGTACCAAACCACACCAAAACGGTACAATACCGTACGAGTACATCCATACTGTACCAAACCACCCCAAAACGTTGCAATACCGTACGAGTACTTCGTTACGGTACCAAACCACACCAAAACGGTACAATACTGTACGACTACATCCATACGGTACCAAACCACCCCAAAACGGTTCAATACCGTACGAGTACTTCGTTACGGTACGAAACCACACCAAAACGGTACAACACCGTACGAGTACATCCATACGGTACCAAACCACACCAAAACGGTGCAATACCGTACGAGTACTTCGTTACGGTAGCAAACCACACCAAAACGGTACAATACCGTACGAGTACATCCATACGGTACCAAACCACACCAAAACGGTGCAATACCGTACGAGTACTTCGTTACGGTACCAAACCACACCAAAACGGTGCAATACCGTACGAGTACTTCGTTACAGTACCAAACCACACCAAAACGGTACAATACCGTATGAGCACATCCATACGGTACCACACAACACCAAAACGGTGCAATACCGTACGAGTACTTCGTTACGGTACCAAACCACACCAAAACGGTGCAATACCGTACGAGTACATCCATACGGTACCAAACCACATCAAAACGGTGCAATACGGTACGAGTACATTCATACGGTACCAAAGCAAACCAAAACAGTGCAAAACCGTGCGAGTACATCCATACGGTACCAAACCACACCAAAACGGTGCAATACCGTACGAGTACTTCGTTACGGTACAAAACCACACCAAAACGGTGCAATACCGTACGAGTACATCCATACGGTACCAAACCACACCAAAACGGTGCAATACCGTACGAGTACTTCGTTACGGTACCAAACCACACCAAAACGGTACAAAACCGTACGAGTACATCCATACGGTACCACACCACACCAAAACGGTGCAATACCGTACGAGTACTTCGTTACGGAACTAAACCACACCAAAACGGTGCAATACCGTACGAGTACATCCATACGGTACCAAACCACACCAAAACGGTTCAATACGGTACGAGTACATTCATACGGTACCAAACCAAACCAAAACTGTGCAATACCGTGCGAGTACATCCATACAGTGCAAAACCACACCAAAACGGTGCAATACCGTACGAGTACTTCGTTACGGTACAAAACCACACCAAAACGGTGCAATACCATACGAGTACATCCATACGGTACCAAACCACACCAAAACGGTTCAATACCGTACGAGTACATCCATACGGCACCAAACCACACCAAAACGGTTCAATACCGTACGAGTACTTCGTTACGGTACCAAACCACACCAAAACGGTGCAATACCGTACGATTACATCCATACGGTACCAAACCACACCCAAACGGTGCAATACCGTACGACTACTTCGTTACGGTTCCAAACCACACCAAAACGGTACAATACCGTACGAGCACTTCGTCACGGCACCAAACTACACTAAAACGGTTCAATACCGTACGAGTACATCCATTCGGTACCAAACCACCCCAAAACGGTGCAATACCGTATGAGTACTTCGTTGCGGTACCAAACCACACTAAAACGGTACAATACCGTACGAGTACATCCATACGGTACCAAACCACCCCAAAACGGTGCAATACCGTACAAGTACTTCGTTACGGTACAAAGCCACACCAAAATGGTACAATACCGTACGAGTACATCCATACGGTACCAAACCACCCCAAAACGGTTCAATACCGTACGAGTACTTCGTTACGGTACCAAACCACCCCAAAACGGTACAATACCGTACGAGTACATCCATACGGTACCAAACCACACCAAAATTGTGCAATACCGTACGAGTACTTCGTTACGGTACCAAACCACACCAAAACGGTGCAATAACGTACGAGTACTTCGTTACGGTACCAAACCACACCAAAACGGTACAATACCGTACGAGTACATCCATACGGTACCAAACCACACCAAAACGGTGCAATACCGTATGAGAACTTTGTTACGGTACCAAACCACACCAAAACGGTACAATACCGTACGAGTACATCCATACGGTACCAAACCACACCAAAACGGTGCAATACCGTACGAGTACTTCGTTACGGTACCAATCCACACCAAAACGGTGCAATACCGTACGAGTACATCCATACGGTACCAAACCACACCAAAACGGTGCAATACCGTACGAGTACTTCGTTAAGGTACCAAACCACACCAAAACGGTGCAATACCGTACGAGTACTTCGTTACGGTACAAAACCACACCAAAACGGTACAATACCGTACGAGTACATCCATACGGTACCACACCACACCAAAACGGTGCAATACCGTACGAGTACTTCGTTACGGTACCAAACCACACCAAAACGGGGCAATACCGTCCGAGTACATCCATACGGTACCAACCCACAACAAAACGGTGCAATACAGTACGAGTACTCCGTTACGGTACCAAACCACACCAAAACGGTGCAATACCGTATGAGCACTTCGTTACGGAACCAAACCACACCAAAACGGTGCAATACCGTACGAGTACATCCATACGGTACCAAACCACATCAAAACGGTGGAATACGGTACGAGTACATTCATACGGCACCAAACCAAACCAAAACCGTGCAATACCGTGCGAGTACATCCATACGGTACCAAACCACACCAAAACGGTGCAATACCGTACGAGTACTTCGTTACGGTACAAAACCACACCAAAACGGTGCAATAGCGTACGAGTACATACATACGGTACCAAACCACACCAAAACGGTTCAATACCGTACGAGTACTTTGTTACGGTACCAAACCACACCAAAACGGTGCAATACCGTACGAGTACATCCATACGGTACCAAACCACACCAAAACGGTGCAATACCGTACGAGTACTTCGTTACGGTACCAAACCACACCAAAACGGTACAATACCGTACGAGAACTTCGTCACGGCACCAAACCAAACTAAAACGGTGCAATACCGTACGAGTACATCCATACGGTACCAAACCACCCCAAAACGGTGCAATACCGAACGAGTACTTCGTTACGGTACCAAACCACACCAAAACGGTACAATACCGTACGAGTACATCCATACGGTACCAAACCACCCCAAAACGGTGCAATACCGTACGAGTACTTCGTTACGGTACAAAGCCACACCAAAACGGTACAATACCGTACGAGTACATCCATACGGTACCAAACGACCCCAAAACGGTGCAATACCGTACGAGTACTTCGTTACGGTACCAAACCACACCAAAACGGTACAGTACCGTACGAGTACATCCATACGGTACCAAACCACACCAAAACTGTGCAATACCCTACGAGTACTTCGTTACGGTACCAAACAACACCAAAACGGTGCAATAACGTACGAGTACTTCGTTACGGTACCAAACCACACCAAAACGGTACAATACCGTACGAGTACATCCATACGGTACCAAACCACACCAAAACGTTGCAATACCGTACGAGTACTTCGTTACGGTACCAAACCACTCGAAAACGGTACAATACCGTATGAGTACATCCATACGGTACCAAACCACACCAAAACGGTGCAATACCGTACGAGTACTTCGTTACGGTACCAAACCACACGAAAACGGTGCAATACCGTACGAGTACTTCGTTACGGTACCAAACCACACCAAAACGGTGGAATACCGTACGAGTAGTTCGTTACGGTACCAAACCACACCAAAACGGTACAATACCGTACGAGTACATCCATACGGTACCAAACCACACCAAAACGGTGCAATACCGTACGAGTACTTCGTTACGGTACCAAACCACACCAAAACGGTACAATACCGTACGAGTACATCCATACGGTACCACACCACACCAAAACGGTGCAATACCGTACGAGTACTTCGTTACGGTACCAAACCACACCAAAACGGGGCAATACCGTCCGAGTACATCCATACGGTACCAACCCACACCAAAACGGTGCAATACCGTACGAGTACTTCGTTACGGTACCAAACCACACCTAAACGGCACAATACCGTACGAGTACTTCGTTACGGTACCAAACCACACCAAAACGGTGCAATACCGTACTAGTACATCTATACGGTACCAAACCACATCAAAACGGTGCAATACGGTATGAGTACATTCATACGGTACCAAACCAAACCAAACCAAAACGGTGCAATACCGTGCGAGTACATCCATACGGTACCAAACCACACCAAAACGGTGCAATACCGTACGAGTACTTCGTTACGGTGCAAAACCACACCAAAACGGTGCAATACCGTACGAGTACATCCATACGGTACCAAACCACACCAAAACGGTTCAATACCGTACGAGTACATCCATACGGCACCAAACCACACCAAAACGGTGCAATACCGTACGAGTACTTCGTTACGGTAGCAAACCACACCAAAACGGTGCAATACCGTACGAGTACATCCATACGGTACCAAACCACACAAAAACGGTGCAATACCGTACGAGTACTTCGTTACGGTACCAAACCACACCAAAACGGTACAATACCATCCGAGAACTTCGTCACGGCACCAAACCACACTAAAACGGTGCAATACCGTACGAGTACATCCATACGGTACCAAACCACCCCAAAACGGTGCAATACCGTACGAGTACTTCGTTACGGTACCAAAGCCACACCAAAATGGTCCAATACCGAACGAGTACATCCATACGGTACCAAACCACACCAAAACGGTGCAATACCGTACGAGTACTTCGTTACGGTACCAAACCACATCAAAATGGGGCAATACCGTACGAGTACTTCGTTACGGTACCAAACACCACCAAAACGGTACAATACCGTACGAGTACTTCGTTACGGTACCAAACCACACCAAAACGGTGCAATACCGTACGAGTACTTCGTTACGGTGCCAAACCACACCAAAACGGTGCAATAACGTACGAGTACTTCGTTACGGTACCAAACCACACCAAAATGGTACAATACCGTACGAGTACATCCATACGGTACCAAACCACACCAAAACGGTGCAATACCGTACGAGTACTTCGTTACGGTACCAAACCACACCAAAACGGTACAATACCGTACGAGTACATCCATACGGTACCAAACCACACCAAAACGGTGCAATACCGTACGAGTACTTCGTTACGGTACCAAACCACACCAAAACGGTGCAATACCGTACGAGTACTTCGTTACGGTACCAAACAACCCCAAAACGGTACAATACCGTACGAGTACATCCATACGGTACAAAACCACACCGAAACGGTGCAATACCGATGAGTATTTCGTTACGGTACCAAACAACACCAAAACAGTACAATACCGTACGAGTACATCCATACGGTACCAAACCACACTAAAACGGTGCAATACCGTACGAGTACATCGTTACGGTACCAAACCACACCAAAACGGTGCAATACCGTACGAGTACATCCATACGGTACCAAACCACACCAAAACGGTGCAATACCGTACGAGTACATCCATACGGCACCAAACCACACCAAAACGGTGCAATACTGAACGAGTACGTGCATACGATACCAAACCACACCAAAACGGTGCAATACCATACGAGGACATCCATACGGTACCAAACCACACCAAAACGGTGCAATACCGTACGAGTACTTCGTCACGGTACAAAGCCACACCAAAACGGTACAATACCGTACGAGTACAACCATACGGTACCAAACCACCCCAAAACGGTGCAATATCGTACGAGTACTTCGTTACGGTACCAAACCACACCAAAACGGTACAATACCGTACGAGTACATCCATACGGTACCAAACCACACCAAAACGGTGCAATACCGTACGAGTACTTCGTTACGGTACCAAACCACACCAAAACGGTGCAATAACGTACGAGTACTTCGTTACGGCACCAAACCACACCAAAACGGTACAATACCGTACGAGTACATCCATACGGTACCAAACCACACCAAAACGGTGCAATACCGTACGAGTACTTCGTTACGGTACCAAACCGCACCAAAACGGTACAATACCGTACGAGTACATCCATACGGTACCACACCACACCAAAACGGTGCAATACCGTACGAGTACTTCGTTACGGTACCAAACCACACCAAAACGGGGCAATACCGTCCGAGTACATCCATACGGTACGAAACAACACCAAAACGGTGCAATACAGTACGAGTACTTCGTTACGGTACCAAACCACACCAAAACGGTACAATACCGTACGAGTACTTCGTTACGGTACCAAACCACACCAAAACGGTGCAATACCGTACGAGTACATCCATACGGTACCAAACCACATCAAAACGGTGCAATACGGTACGAGTACATTCATACGGTACCAAACCAAACCAAAACAGTGCAATACCGTGCGAGTACATCCATACGGTACCAAACCACACCAAAACGGTGGAATACCGTACAAGTACTTCGTTACGGTACAAAACCACACCAAAACGGTGCAATACCGTACGACTACATCCATACGGTACCAAACCACACCAAACCACCCCAAAACGGTGCAATACCGTACGAGTACATCCATACGGCACCAAACCACACTAAAACGGTACAATACCGTACGAGTACTTCGTTACGGTACCAAACCACACCAAAACGGTGCAATACCGTACGAGTACATCCATACGGTACCAAACCACACCAAAACAGTGCAATACCGTAAGAGTACTTCGTTACGGTACCAAACCACACCAAAACGGTGCAATACCGTACGAGTACTTCGTTACGGTACAAAACCACACCAAAACGGTGCAATACCGTACGAGTACATCCATACGGTACCAAACCACACCAAACCACACCAAAACGGTTCAATACCGTACGAGTACATCCATACGGCACCAAACCACACCAAAACGGTGCAATACCGTACGAGTACTTCGTTACGGTACCAAACCACACCAAAACGGTGCAATACCATACGAGTACATGCATACGGTACCAAACCACACCAAAACAGTGCAATACCGTACGAGTACTTCGTTACGGTACCAAACCACACCAAAACGGTACAATACCGTACGAGAACTTCGTCACGGCACCAAACCGCACTAAAACGGTGCAATACCGTACGAGTACATCCATACGGTACCAAACCACACCAAAACGGTGCAATACCGTACGAGTACTTCGTTACGGTACCAAACCACACCAAAACGGTACAATACCGTACGAGTACATCCATACGGTACCAAACCACACCAAAACAGTGCAATACCGTACGAGTACTTCGTTACGGTACGAAACCACACCAAAACGGTGCAATACCGTACGAGTACATCCATCCGGTACCAAACCACACCAAAACTGTGCAATACCGTACGAGTACTTCGTTACGGTACCAAACCACACTAAAACGGTGCAATAACGTACGAGTACTTCGTTACGGTATCAAACCACACCAAAACGGCGCAATACCGTACGAGTACTTAGTTACGGTACCAAACCACACCAAACCGGTACAATACCGTACGAGTACATCCATACGGTACCAAACCACACCAAAACGGTGCAATACCGTACGAGTACTTCGTTACGGTACCAAACCACACCAAGACGGTACAATACCGTACGAGTACATCCATACGGTACCACACCACACCAAAACGGTGCAATACCGTACGAGTACTTCGTTACGGTACCAAACCACACCAAAACGGGGCAATACCGTCCGAGTACATCCATACGGTACCAACCCACACCAAAACGGTGCAATACCGTACGAGTACTTCGTTACGGTACCAAACCACACCTAAACGGCACAATACCGTACGAGTACTTCGTTACGGTACCAAACCACACCAAAACGGTGCAATACCGTACTAGTACATCTATACGGTACCAAACCACATCAAAACGGTGCAATACGGTATGAGTACATTCATACGGTACCAAACCAAACCAAAACGGTGCAATACCGTGCGAGTACATCCATACGGTACCAAACCACACCAAAACGGTGCAATACCGTACGAGTACTTCGTTACGGTGCAAAACCACACCAAAACGGTGCAATACCGTACGAGTACATCCATACGGTACCAAACCACACCAAAACGGTTCAATACCGTACGAGTACATCCATACGGCACCAAACCACACCAAAACGGTGCAATACCGTACGAGTACTTCGTTACGGTAGCAAACCACACCAAAACGGTGCAATACCGTACGAGTACATCCATACGGTACCAAACCACACAAAAACGGTGCAATACCGTACGAGTACTTCGTTACGGTACCAAACCACACCAAAACGGTACAATACCATCCGAGAACTTCGTCACGGCACCAAACCACACTAAAACGGTGCAATACCGTACGAGTACATCCATACGGTACCAAACCACCCCAAAACGGTGCAATACCGTACGAGTACTTCGTTACGGTACCAAAGCCACACCAAAACGGTCCAATACCGAACGAGTACATCCATACGGTACCAAACCACACCAAAACGGTGCAATACCGTACGAGTACTTCGTTACGGTACCAAACCACATCAAAATGGGGCAATACCGTACGAGTACTTCGTTACGGTACCAAACACCACCAAAACGGTACAATACCGTACGAGTACTTCGTTACGGTACCAAACCACACCAAAACGGTGCAATACCGTACGAGTACTTCGTTACGGTGCCAAACCACACCAAAACGGTGCAATAACGTACGAGTACTTCGTTACGGTACCAAACCACACCAAAATGGTACAATACCGTACGAGTACATCCATAGGGTACCAAACCACACCAAAACGGTGCAATACCGTACGAGTACTTCGTTACGGTACCAAACCACACCAAAACGGTACAATACCGTACGAGTACATCCATACGGTACCAAACCACACCAAAACGGTGCAATACCGTACGAGTACTTCGTTACGGTACCAAACCACACCAAAACGGTGCAATACCGTACGAGTACTTCGTTACGGTACCAAACAACCCCAAAACGGTACAATACCGTACGAGTACATCCATACGGTACAAAACCACACCGAAACGGTGCAATACCGATGAGTATTTCGTTACGGTACCAAACAACACCAAAACAGTACAATACCGTACGAGTACATCCATACGGTACCAAACCACACTAAAACGGTGCAATACCGTACGAGTACATCGTTACGGTACCAAACCACACCAAAACGGTGCAATACCGTACGAGTACATCCATACGGTACCAAACCTCACCAAAACGGTGCAATACCGTACGAGTACATCCATACGGCACCAAACCACACCAAAACGGTGCAATACTGAACGAGTACGTGCATACGATACCAAACCACACCAAAACGGTGCAATACCATACGAGGACATCCATACGGTACCAAACCACACCAAAACGGTGCAATACCGTACGAGTACTTCGTCACGGTACAAAGCCACACCAAAACGGTACAATACCGTACGAGTACAACCATACGGTACCAAACCACCCCAAAACGGTGCAATATCGTACGAGTACTTCGTTACGGTACCAAACCACACCAAAACGGTACAATACCGTACGAGTACATCCATACGGTACCAAACCACACCAAAACGGTGCAATACCGTACGAGTACTTCGTTACGGTACCAAACCACACCAAAACGGTGCAATAACGTACGAGTACTTCGTTACGGCACCAAACCACACCAAAACGGTACAATACCGTACGAGTACATCCATACGGTACCAAACCACACCAAAACGGTGCAATACCGTACGAGTACTTCGTTACGGTACCAAACCGCACCAAAACGGTACAATACCGTACGAGTACATCCATACGGTACCACACCACACCAAAACGGTGCAATACCGTACGAGTACTTCGTTACGGTACCAAACCACACCAAAACGGGGCAATACCGTCCGAGTACATCCATACGGTACGAAACAACACAAAAAACGGTGCAATACCGTACGAGTACTTCGTTACGGTACCAAACCACACCAAAACGGTACAATACCGTACGAGTACTTCGTTACGGTACCAAACCACACCAAAACGGTGCAATACCGTACGAGTACATCCATACGGTACCAAACCACATCAAAACGGTGCAATACGGTACGAGTACATTCATACGGTACCAAACCAAACCAAAACAGTGCAATACCGTGCGAGTACATCCATACGGTACCAAACCACACCAAAACGGTGCAATACCGTACAAGTACTTCGTTACGGTACAAAACCACACCAAAACGGTGCAATACCGTACGACTACATCCATACGGTACCAAACCACACCAAACCACCCCAAAACGGTGCAATACCGTACGAGTACATCCATACGGCACCAAACCACACCAAAACGGTACAATACCGTACGAGTACTTCGTTACGGTACCAAACCACACCAAAACGGTGCAATACCGTACGAGTACATCCATACGGTACCAAACCACACCAAAACAGTGCAATACCGTAAGAGTACTTCGTTAGGGTACCAAACCACACCAAAACGGTGCAATACCGTACGAGTACTTCGTTACGGTACAAAACCACACCAAAACGGTGCAATACCGTACGAGTACATCCATACGGTACCAAACCACACCAAACCACACCAAAACGGTTCAATACCGTACGAGTACATCCATACGGCACCAAACCACACCAAAACGGTGCAATACCGTACGAGTACTTCGTTACGGTACCAAACCACACCAAAACGGTGCAATACCATACGAGTACATGCATACGGTACCAAACCACACCAAAACAGTGCAATACCGTACGAGTACTTCGTTACGGTACCAAACCACACCAAAACGGTACAATACCGTACGAGAACTTCGTCACGGCACCAAACCGCACTAAAACGGTGCAATACCGTACGAGTACATCCATACGGTACCAAACCACACCAAAACGGTGCAATACCGTACGAGTACTTCGTTACGGTACCAAACCACACCAAAACGGTACAATACCGTACGAGTACATCCATACGGTACCAAACCACACCAAAACGGTGCAATACCGTACGAGTACTTCGTTACGGTACGAAACCACACCAAAACGGTGCAATACCGTACGAGTACATCCATCCGGTACCAAACCACACCAAAACTGTGCAATACCGTACGAGTACTTCGTTACGGTAGCAAACCACACTAAAACGGTGCAATAACGTACGAGTACTTCGTTACGGTATCAAACCACACCAAAACGGCGCAATACCGTACGAGTACTTAGTTACGGTACCAAACCACACCAAACCGGTACAATACCGTACGAGTACATCCATACGGTACCAAACCACACCAAAACGGTGCAATACCGTACGAGTACTTCGTTACGGCACCAAACCACACTAAAACAGTACAATACCATATGAGTACATCCATACGGTACCAAACCACACCAAAACGGTGCAATACCGTACGAGTACTTCGTTACGGTACCAAACCACACCAAAACGGTACAATACCGTACGAGTACATCCATACGGTACCAAACCACACCAACACGGTGCAATACCGTACGAGTACATCCATACGGTACCAAACCACACCAAAACGGTGCAATACCGTTTGAGTACTTCGTTACGGTACCAAACCACACCAAAACGGTACAATACCGTACGACTACATCCATACGGTACCAAACCACCCCAAAACGGTGCAATACCGTACGAGTACTTCGTTACGGTACCAAACCACACCAAAACGGTACATTACCGTACGAGTACATCCATACGGTACCAAACCACACCAACACGGTGCAATACCGTACGAGTACTTCGTTACGGTACCAAACCACACCAAAACGGTGCAATACCGTAAGAGTACTTCGTTACGGTACCAAACCACACCAAAACGGTACAATACCGTACGAGTACATCCATACAGTACCAAACCACACCAAAACGGTGCAATACCGTATGAGTACTTCGTCACGGTACCAAACCACACCAAAACAGTACAATACCGTACGAGTACATCCATACGGTACCAAACCACACCAAAACGGTGCAATACCGTACGAGCACATCCATACGGTACCAAACCACACCAAAACGGTGCAATACCGTATGAGTACATCCATACGGCACCAAACCACACCAAAACGGTGCAATACCGAACGAGTACGTGCATACGATACCAAACCACACCAAAACGGTGCAATACCATACGAGGACATCCATACGGTACCAAACCACACCAAAACGGTGGAATACCGTACGAGTACTTCGTTACGGTACAAAGCCACACCAAAACGGTACAATACCGTACGAGTACATCCATACGGTACCAAACCACCCCAAGACGGTGCAATACCGTACGAGTACTTCGTTATGGTACCAAACCACACCAAAACGGTACAATACCGTACGAGTACATCCATACGGTACCAAACCACACCAAAACGATGCAATACCGTACGAGTACTTCGTTACGGTACCAAACCACACCAAAACGGTGCAATACCGTACGAGTACATCCATACGGTACCAAACCACACCAAAACGGTGCAATACCGTACGAGTACTTCGTTACGGTACCAAACCACACCAAAACGGTGCAATACCGTACGAGTACTTGGTTAAGGTACGAAACCACACCAGAACGGTACAATACCGTACGAGTACATCCATACGGCACCAAACCACACCAAAACGGTGCAATACCGTACGAGTACTTCGTTACGGTACCAAACCACACCAAAATGGTACAATACCGTACGAGTACATCCATACGGTACCACACCACACCAAAACGGTGCAATACCGTACGAGTACTTCGTTACGGTACCAAACCACACCAAAACGGTGCAATACCGTACGAGTACATCCATACGGTACCAAACCACATCAAAACGGTGCAATACGGTACGAGTACATTCATACGGTACCAAACCAAACCAAAACGGTGCAATACCGTGCGAGTACATCCATACGGTACCAAACCACACCAAAACGGTGCAATACCGTACGAGTACTTCGTTACGGTACAAAACCACACCAAAACGGTGCAATACCGTACGAGTACATCCATACGGTACCACACCACCCCAAAACGGTGCAATACCGTACGAGTACTTCGTTACGGTACCAAACCACTCCAAAACGGTACAATACCGTACGAGAACTTCGTCACGGCACCAAACCGCACTAAAACGGTGCAATACCGTACGAGTACATCCATACGGTACCAAACCACACCAAAACGGTGCAATACCGTACGAGTACTTCGTCACGGCACCAAACCGCACTAAAACGGTGCAATACCGTACGAGTACTTCGTTACGGTACAAAACCACACCAAAACGGTGCAATACCGTACGAGTACATCCATACGGTACCAAACCACACCAAACCACACCAAAACGGTTCAATACCGTACGAGTACATCCATACGGCACCAAACCACACCAAAACGGTGCAATACCGTACGAGTACTTCGTTACGGTACCAAACCACCCCAAAACGGTGAAATATCATACGAGTACATGCATACGGTACCAAACCACACCAAAACGGTGCAATACCGTACGAGTACTTCGTTACGGTACCAAACCACACCAAAACGGTACAATACCGTACAAGAACTTCGTCACGGCACCAAACCGCACTAAAACGGTGCAATACCGTACGAGTACATCCATACGGTACCAAACCACACCAAAACGGTCCAATACCGTACGAGTACTTCGTTACGGTACCAAACCACACCAAAACGGTACAATACCGTACGAGTACATCCATACGGTACCAAACCACACCAAAACGGTGCAATACCGTACGAGTACTTCGTTACGGTACGAAACCACACCAAAACGGTGCAATACCGTACGAGTACATCCATACGGTACCAAACCACACCAAAACTATGCAATACCGTACGAGTACTTCGTTACGGTACCAAACCACACTAAAACGGCGCAATACCGTACGAGTACTTAGTTACGGTACCAAATCACACCAAACCGGTACAATACCGTACGAGTACATCCATACGGTACCAAACCACACCAAAACGGTGCTATACCGTACGAGTACTTCGTTACGGTACCAAACCACACTAAAATAGTACAATACCATACGAGTACATCCATACGGTACCAAACCACACCAAAACGGTGCAATACCGTACGAGTACTTCGTTACGGTACCAAACCACACCAAAACGGTACCATACCGTACGAGTACATTCATACGGTACCAAACCACACCAACACGGTGCAATACCGTACGAGTACATCCATACGGTACCAAACCACACCAAAATGGTGCAATACCGTACGAGTACTTCATTACGGTACCAAACCACACCAAAACGGTACAATACCGTACGACTACATCCATACGGTACCAAACCACCCCAAAACGGTGCAATACCGTACGAGTACTTCGTTACGGTACCAAACCACACCAAAACGGAACATTACCGTACGAGTACATCCATACGGTACCAAACCACACCAACACGGTGCAATACCGTACGAGTACTTCGTTACGGTACCAAACCACACCAAAACGGTGCAATACCGTAAGAGTACTTCGTTACGGTACCAAACCTCACCAAAACGGTACAATACCGTACGAGTGCATCCATACAGTACCAAACCACACCAAAACGGTGCAATACCGTATGAGTATTTCGTTACGGTACCAAACCACACCAAAACAGTACAATACCGTACGAGTACATCCATACGGTACCAAACCACACCAAAACGGTGCAATACCGTACGAGCACATCCATACGGTACCAAACCACACCAAAACGGTGCAATACCGTATGAGTACATCCATACGGCACCAAACCACACCAAAACGGTGCAATACCGAACGAGTACGTGCATACGATACCAAACCACACCAAAACGGTGCAATACCATACGAGGACATCCATACGGTACCAAACCACACCAAAACGGTGCAATACCGTACGAGTACTTTGTTACGGTACAAAGCCACACAAAAACGGTACAATACCGTACGAGTACATCCATACGGTACCAAACCACCCCAAAACGGTGCAATACCGTACGAGTACTTCGTTACGGTACCAAACCACACCAAAACGGTACAATACCGTACGAGTACATCCATACGGTACCAAACCACACAAAAACGGTGCAATACCGTACGAGTACTTCGTTATGGTACCAAACCACACCAAAACGGTGCAATACCGTACGAGTACATCCATACGGTACCAAACCACACCAAAACGGTGCAATACCGTTCGAGTACTTCGTTACGGTACCAAACCACACCAAAACGGAACAATACCGTACGAGAACTTCGTCACGGCACCAAACCGCACTAAAACGGTGCAATACCGTACGAGTACATCCATACGGTACCAAACCACACCAAAACGGAGCAATACCGTACGAGTACTTCGTTACGGTACCAAACCACACCAAAACGGTACAATACCGTACGAGTACATCCATACAGTACAAAACCACACAAAAACGGTGCAATACCGTACGAGAACTTCGTTACGGTACCAAACCACACCAAAACGGTGCAATACCGTACGAGTACTTCGTTAAGGTACGAAACCACACCAGAACGGTACAATACCGTACGAGTACATCCATACGGTACCAAACCACACCAAAACGGTGCAATACCGTACGAGTACTTCGTTACGGTACGAAACCACACCAAAACGGTACAATACCGTACGAGTACATCCATACGGTACCAAACCACACCAAAACGGTGCAATACCGTACGAGCACATCCATACGGTACCAAACCACACCAAAACGGTGCAATACCATACGAGGACATCCATACGGTACCAAACCACACCAAAACGGTGCAATACCGTACGAGTACTTTGTTACGGTACAAAGCCACACCAAAACGGTACAATACCGTACGAGTACATCCATACGGTACCAAACCACCCCAAAACGGTGCAATACCGTACGAGTACTTCGTTACGGTAGCAAACCACACCAAAACGGTACAATACCGTACGAGTACATCCATACGGTACCAAACCACACAAAAACGGTGCAATACCGTACGAGTACTTCGTTATGGTACCAAACCACACCAAAACGGTGCAATACCGTACGAGTACATCCATACGGTACCAAACCACACCAAAACGGTGCAATACCGTTCGAGTACTTCGTTACGGTACCAAACCACACCAAAACGGAACAATACCGTACGAGAACTTCGTCACGGCACCAAACCGCACTAAAACGGTGCAATACCGTACGAGTACATCCATACGGTACCAAACCACACCAAAACGGAGCAATACCGTACGAGTACTTCGTTACGGTACCAAACCACACCAAAACGGTACAATACCGTACGAGTACATCCATACAGTACCAAACCACACCAAAACGGTGCAATACCGTACGAGAACTTCGTTACGGTACCAAACCACACCAAAACGGTGCAATACCGTACGAGTACTTCGTTAAGGTACGAAACCACACCAGAACGGTACAATACCGTACGAGTACATCCATACGGTACCAAACCACACCAAAACGGTGCAATACCGTACGAGTACTTCGTTACGGTACCAAACCACACCAAAACGGTACAATACCGTACGAGAACTTAGTCACGGCACCAAACCGCACTAAAACGGTGCAATACCGTACGAGTACATCCATACGGTACCAAACCACACCAAAACGGTGCAATACCGTATGAGTACTTCGTTACGGTACCAAACCACACCAAAACGGTACAATACCGTACGAGTACATCCATACGGTACCCAACCACACCAAAACGGTGCAATACCGTACGAGTACTTCGTTACGGTACGAAACCACACCAAAACGGTACAATACCGTACGAGTACATCCATACGGTACCAAACCACACCAAAACGGTGCAATACCGTACGAGTACTTCGTTACGGTACCAAAGCACACTAAAACGGTGCAATAACGTACGAGTACTTCGTTACGGTATGAAACCACACCAAAACGGTGCAATACCGTACGAGTACTTAGTTACGGTACCAAACAACACCAAACCGGTACAATACCGTACGAGTACATCCATACCGTACCAAACAACACCAAAACGGTGCAATACCGTACGAGTACTTCGTTACGGTACCAAACCACACTAAAACAGTACAATACCATACGAGTACATCCATACGGTACCAAACCACACCAAAACGGTGCAATACCGTACGAGTACTTCGTTACGGTACCAAACCACACCAAAACGGTACAATACCGTACGAGTACATCCATACGGTACCAAACCACACCAAAACAGTACAATACCGTACGAGTACATCCATACGGTACCAAACCACACCAAAACGGTGCAATACCGTACGAGCACATCCATACGGTACCAAACCACACCAAAATGGTGCAATACCGTATGAGTACATCCATACGGCACCAAACCACACCAAAACGGTGCAATACCGTACGAGTACTTCGTTACGGTACCAAACCACACCAAAACGGAACAATACCGTACGAGAACTTCGTCACGGCACCAAACCGCACTAAAACGGTGCAATACCGTACGAGTACATCCATACGGTACCAAACCACACCAAAACGGAGCAATACCGTACGAGTACTTCGTTACGGTACCAAACCACACCAAAACGGTACAATACCGTACGAGTACATCCATACGGTACCAAACCACACCAAAACGGTGCAATACCGTACGAGAACTTCGTTACGGTACCAAACCACACAAAAACGGTGCAATACCGTACGAGTACTTCGTTAAGGTACGAAACCACACCAGAACGGTACAATACCGTACGAGTACATCCATACGGTACCAAACCACACCAAAACGGTGCAATACCGTACGAGTACTTCGTTACGGTACCAAACCACACCAAAACGGTACAATACCGTACGAGAACTTCGTCACGGCACCAAACCGCACTAAAACGGTGCAATACCGTACGAGTACATCCATACGGTACCAAACCACACCAAAACGGTGCAATACCGTATGAGTACTTCGTTACGGTACCAAACCACACCAAAACGGTACAATACCGTACGAGTACATCCATACGGTACCCAACCACACCAAAACGGTGCAATACCGTACGAGTACTTCGTTACGGTACGAAACCACACCAAAACGGTACAATACCGTACGAGTACATCCATACGGTACCAAACCACACCAAAACGGTGCAATACCGTACGAGTACTTCGTTACGGTACCAAAGCACACTAAAACGGTGCAATAACGTACGAGTACTTCGTTACGGTATCAAACCACACCAAAACGGTGCAATACCGTACGAGTACTTAGTTACGGTACCAAACAACACCAAACCGGTACAATACCGTACGAGTACATCCATACCGTACCAAACAACACCAAAACGGTGCAATACCGTACGAGTACTTCGTTACGGTACCAAACCACACTAAAACAGTACAATACCATACGAGTACATCCATACGGTACCAAACCACACCAAAACGGTGCAATACCGTACGAGTACTTCGTTACGGTACCAAACCACACCAAAACGGTACAATACCGTACGAGTACATCCATACGGTACCAAACCACACCAAAACAGTACAATACCGTACGAGTACATCCATACGGTACCAAACCACACCAAAACGGTGCAATACCGTACGAGCACATCCATACGGTACCAAACCACACCAAAATGGTGCAATACCGTATGAGTACATCCATACGGCACCAAACCACACCAAAACGGTGCAATACCGTACGAGTACTTCGTTACGGTACCAAACCACACCAAAACGGAACAATACCGTACGAGAACTTCGTCACGGCACCAAACCGCACTAAAACGGTGCAATACCGTACGAGTACATCCATACGGTACCAAACCACACCAAAACGGAGCAATACCGTACGAGTACTTCGTTACGGTACCAAACCACACCAAAACGGTACAATACCGTACGAGTACATCCATACGGTACCAAACCACACCAAAACGGTGCAATACCGTACGAGAACTTCGTTACGGTACCAAACCACACAAAAACGGTGCAATACCGTACGAGTACTTCGTTAAGGTACGAAACCACACCAGAACGGTACAATACCGTACGAGTACATCCATACGGTACCAAACCACACCAAAACGGTTCAATACCGTACGAGTACTTCGTTACGGTACCAAACCACACCAAAACGGTACAATACCGTACGAGAACTTCGTCACGGCACCAAACCGCACTAAAACGGTGCAATACCGTACGAGTACATCCATACGGTACCAAACCACACCAAAACGGTGCAATACCGTATGAGTACTTCGTTACGGTACCAAACCACACCAAAACGGTACAATACCGTACGAGTACATCCATACGGTACCCAACCACACCAAAACGGTGCAATACCGTACGAGTACATCGTTACGGTACGAAACCACACCAAAACGGTACAATACCGTACGAGTACATCCATACGGTACCAAACCACACCAAAACGGTGCAATACCGTACGAGTACTTCGTTACGGTACCAAAGCACACTAAAACGGTGCAATAACGTACGAGTACTTCGTTACGGTATCAAACCACACCAAAACGGTGCGATACCGTACGAGTACTTAGTTACGGTACCAAACCACACCAAACCGGTACAATACCGTACGAGTACATCCATACCGTACCAAACCACACCAAAACGGTGCAATACCGTACGAGTACTTCGTTACGGTACCAAACCACACTAAAACAGTGCAATACCATACGAGTACATCCATACGGTACCAAACCACACCAAAACGGTGCAATACCGTACGAGTACTTCGTTACGGTACCAAACCACACCAAAACGGTACAATACCGTACGAGTACATCCATACGGTACCAAACCACACCAACACGGTGCAATACCGTCAAGTACATCCATACGGTACCAAACCACACCAAAACGGTGCAATACCGTACGAGTACTTCGTTACGGTACCAAACCACACCAAAACGGTACAATACCGTACGACTACATCCATACGGTACAAAACCACCCCAAAACGGTGCAATACCGTACGAGTACTTCGTTACGGTACCAAACCACACCAAAACGGTACATTGCCGTACGAGTACATCCATACGGTACCAAACCACACCAACACGGTGCAATACCGTACGATAACTTCGTTACGGTTCCAAACCACACCAAAACGGTGCAATACCGTAAGAGTACTTCGTTACGGTACCAAACCACACCAAAACGGTACAATACCGTATGAGTACATCCATACAGTACCAAACCACACCAAAACGGTGCAATACCGTATGAGTACTTCGTTACGGTACCAAACCACACCAAAACAGTACAATACCGTACGAGTACATCCATACGGTACCAAACCACACCAAAACGGTGCAATACCGTACGAGCACATCCATACGGTACCAAACCACACCAAAATGGTGCAATACCGTATGAGTACATCCATACGGCACCAAACCACACCAAAACGGTGCAATACCGATCGAGTACGTGCATACGATACCAAACCACACCAAAACGGTGCAATACCATACGAGGACATCCATACGGTACCAAACCACACCAAAACGGTGCAATACCGTACGAGTACTTCGTTACGGTACAAAGCCACACCAAAACGGTACAATACCGTACGAGTACATCCATACGGTACCAAACCACCCCAAAACGGTGCAATACCGTACGAGTACTTCGTTACGGTACCAAACCACACCAAAACGGTACAATACCATACGAGTACATCCATACGGTACCAAACCACACCAAAACGGTGCAATACCGTACGAGTACTTCGTTACGGTACCAAACCACACGAAAACGGTACAATACCGTACGAGTACTTCGTTACGGTACCAAACCACACCAAAACGGTTCAATACCGTACGAGTACTTCGTTACGGTTCCAAACCATACCAAAACGGTAGAATACCGTACGAGTAAATCCATACGGTACCAAACCACACCAAAACGGTGCAATACCGTACGAGTACTTCGTTACGGTACCAAACCACACGAAAACGGTACAATACCGTACGAGTACTTCGTTACGGTACGAAACCACACCAAAATGGTGCAATACTGTACGAGTACATCCATACGGAACCAAACCACATCAAAACGGTGCAATACGGTAGGAGTAAATTCATACGGTACCAAACGAAACCAAAACGGTGCAATACCGTGCGAGTACATCCATACGGTACCAAACCACACGAAAACGGTGCAATACCGTACGAGTACTTCGTTACGGTACAAAACCACACCAAAACGGTGCAATACCGTACGAGTACATTCATACGGTACCAAACCACACCAAAACAGTTCAATACCGTACGAGTACATCCATACGGCACCAAACCACACCAAAACAGTGCAATACCGTACGAGTACTTCGTTGCGGTACCAAACCACACCAAAACGGTGCTATACCGTACGAGTACATGCATACGGTACAAAAACCACACCAAAACGGTGCAATACCGTACGAGTACTTCGTTACGGTACCAAACCACACCAAAACGGTACAATACCGTACGAGAACTTCGTCACGGCACCAAACCGCACTAAAACGGTGCAATACCGTACGAGTACATCCATACGGTACCAAACCACACCAAAACGGTGCAATACCGTACGAGTACTTCGTTACGGTACCAAACCCCACCAAAACGGTACAATACCGTACGAGTACATCCATACGGTACCAAACCACACCAAAACGGTGCAATACCGTACGAGTACTTCGTTACGGTACCAAACCACACCAAAATGGTACAATACCGTACGAGTACATCCATACGGTACCAAACCACACCAAAACGGTGCAATACCGTACGAGTACTTCGTTACGGTACCAAACCACACCAAAACGGTGCAATAACGTACGAGTACTTCGTTACGGTATCAAACCACACCAAAACGGTGCAATACCGTACGAGTACTTCGTTACGGTACCAAACCACACCAAACCGGTACAATACCGTACGAGTACATCCATACGGTACCAAACCACACCAAAACGGTGCAATACTGTACGAGTACTTCGTTACGGTACTAAACCACACCAAAACAGTACAATACCGTACGAGTACATCCATACGGTACCAAACCACACCAAAATGGTGCAATACCGTACGAGTACTTCGTTACGGTACCAAACCACACCAAAACGATGCAATACCGAACGAGTACATCCATACGGTACGAAACCACACCAAAACGGTGCAATACCGTACGAGTACATCCATACGGCACCAAACCACAGCAAAACGGTGCAATACCGAACGAGTACGTGCATACAATACCAAACCACACCAAAACGGTGCAATACCGTACGAGGACATCCATACGGTACCAAACCACACCAAAACGGTGCAATACCGTACGGGTACTTCGTTACGGTACAAAGCCACACCAACACGGTCCAATACCGTACGAGTACATCCATACGGTACCAAACCACCCCAAAACGGGGCAATACCGTACGAGTACTTCGTTACGGTACCAAACCACACCAAAACGGTACAATACCGTACGAGTACATCCATACGGTACCAAACCACACCAAAACGGTGCAATACCGTACGAGTAGTTCGTTATGGTACCAAACCACACCAAAACGGTACAATACCGTACGAGTAAATCCATACGGTACCAAACCACACCAAAACGTTGCAATACCGTACGAGTACTTCGTTACGGTACCAAACCACACCAAAACGGTGCAATACCGTACGAGTACATCCATACGGTACCAAACCACACCAAAACGGTGCAATACCGCACGAGTACTTCGTTACGGTACCAAACCACACCAAAACGGTGCAATACCACACCAAAACGGTGCAATACCGTACGAGTACTTCGTTACGGTACCAAACCACCCCAAAATGGTGCAATACCGTACGAGTACATCCATACGGTACCAAACCACACCAAAACGGTGCAATACCGTACGAGTACATCCATACGGGACCAAACCAGACCAAAACGGTACAATACCGTACGAGTACTTCGTTACAGTACAAAGTCACACCAAAACGGTACAATACCGTACGAGTCCGTCCATACGGTACCAAACCACCCCAAAACGGTGCAATACCGTACGAGTACTTCGTTACGGTACCAAACCACACCAAAACGGTACAATACCGTACGAGTACATCCATACGGTACCAAACCACCCCAAAACGGTGCAATACCGTACGAGTACTTCGTTACGGTACAAAGCCACACCAAAACGGTACAATACCGTACGAGTACATCCATACGGTACCAAACCACCCCAAAACGGTGCAACACCGTACGAGCACTTCGTTACGGTACCAAACCACACCAAAACGGTACAATACCGTACGAGTACATCCATACGGTACCAAACCACACCAAAACTGTGCAATACCGTACTAGTACTTCGTTACGGAACCAAACCACACCAAAACGGTGCAATAACGTACGAGTACTTCGTTACGGTACCAAACCACACCAAAACGGTACAATACCGTACGAGTACATCCATACGGTACCAAACCACACCAAAACGGTGCAATACCGTACGAGTACTTCGTTACGGTACCAAACCACACCAAAACGGTACAATACCATACGACTACATCCATACGGTACCAAACCACCCCAAAACGGGGCAATACCGTTCGAGTACTTCGTTACGGTACCAAACCACACCAAAACGGTACAATACCGTACAAGTACATCCATACCGTACCAAACCACACCAAAACGGTGCAATACCGTACGAGTACTTCGTTACGGTACCAAACCACACCAAAACGGTGCAATACCGTACGAGTACTTCGTTACGGTACCAAACACCACCAAAACGGTACAATACCGTACGAGTACTTCGTTACGGTACCAAACCACACCAAAACAGTGCAATACCGTACGAGTACTTCGTTACGGTACCAAACGACACCAAAACGGTGCAATACCGTACGAGTACTTCGTTACGGTACCAAACCACAACAAAACGGTGCAATACTGTACGAGTACTTCGTTACGTACCAAACCACACCAAAACGGTGCAATACCGTATGAGTACTTCGTTACGGTACCAAACCACCCCAAAACTGTGCAATAACGTACGAGTACTTCGTTACGGTACCAAACCACACCAAAACGGTGCAATAACGTACGAGTACTTCGTTACGGTACCAAACCACACCAAAACGGTGCAATACCGTACGAGTACATCCATACGGTACCAAACCACACCAAAACGGTGCAATGCCATACGAGTACTTCGTTACGGTACCAAACCACACCAAAACGGTACAATACCATACGACTACATCCATACGGTACCAAACCACCCCAAAAGGGGCAATACCGTTCGAGTACTTCGTTACGGTACCAAACCACACCAAAACGGTACAATACCGTACGAGTACATCCATACGGTACCAGACCACACCAAAACGGTGCAATACCGTACGAGTACTTCGTTACGGTACCAAACCACACCAAAACGGTGCAATAACGTACGAGTACTTCGTTACGGTATCAAACCACACCAAAACGGTGCAATACCGTACGAGTACTTCGTTACGGTACCAAACCACACCAAACCGGTACAATACCGTACGAGTACATCCATACGGTACAAAACCACACCAAAACGGTGCAATACCGTACGAGTACTTCGTTACGGTACCAAACCACACCAAAAAAGTACAATACCGTACGAGTACATCCATACGGTACAACACCACACCAAAACGGTGCAATACCGTACGAGTACTTCGTTACGGTACCAAACCACACCAAAACGATGCAATACCGTACGAGTACATCCATACGGTACGAAACCACACCAAAACGGTGCAATACCGTACGAGTACATCCATACGGCACCAAACCACAGCAAAACGGTGCAATACCGAACGAGTACGTGCATACGATACCAAACCACACCAAAACGGTGCAATACCGTACGAGGACATCCATACGGTACCAAACCACACCAAAACGGTGCAATACCGTACGGGTACTTCGTTACGGTACAAAGCCACACCAACACGGTCCAATACCGTACGAGTACATCCATACGGTACCAAACCACCCCAAAACGGGGCAATACCGTACGAGTACTTCGTTACGGTACCAAACCACACCAAAACGGTACAATACCGTACGAGTACATCCATACGGTACCAAACCACACCAAAATGGTGCAATACCGTACGAGTAGTTCGTTACGGTACCAAACCACACCAAAACGGTGCAATACCGTACGAGTACTTCGTTACGGTACCAAACCACACCAAAACGGTACAATACCGTACGAGTAAATCCATACGGTACCAAACCACACCAAAGCGGTGGAATACCGTACGAGTACTTCGCTACGGTACCAAACCACACCAAAACGGTGCAATACCGTACGAGTACATCCATACGGTACCAAACCACACCAAAACGGTGCAATACCGTACGAGTACTTCGTTACGGTACCAAACCACACCAAAACGGTGCAATACCGTACGAGTACTTCGTTACGGTACCAAACCACCCCAAAATGGTGCAATACCGTACGAGTACATCCATACGGTACCAAACAACACCAAAACGGTGCAATACCGTACGCGTACATCCATACGGGACCAAACCAGACCAAAACGGTACAATACCGTACGAGTACTTCGTTACAGTACAAAGTCACACCAAAACGGTACAATACCGTACGAGTACGTCCATACGGTACCAAACCACCCCAAAACGGTGCAATACCGTACGAGTACTTCGTTACGGTACCAAACCACACCAAAACGGTACAATACCGTACGAGTACATCCATACGGTACCAAACCACCCCAAAACGGTGCAATACCGTACGAGTACTTCGTTACGGTACAAAGCCACACCAAAACGGTACAATACCGTACGAGTACATCCATACGGTACCAAACCACCCCAAAACGGTGCAACACCGTACGAGTACTTCGTTACGGTACCAAACCACACCAAAACGGTACAATACCGTACGAGTACATCCATACGGTACGAAACCACACCAAAACTGTGCAATACCGTACGAGTACTTCGTTACGGTACCAAACCACACCAAAACGGTGCAATAACGTACGAGTACTTCGTTACGGTACCAAACCACACCAAAATGGTACAATACCGTACGAGTACATCCATACGGTACCAAACCACACCAAAACGGTGCAATACCGTACGAATACTTCGTTACGGTACCAAACCACACCAAAACGGTGCAATACCGTACGAGTACTTCGTTACGGTACCAAACCACACCAAAACGGTGCAATACCGTACGAGTACTTCGTTACGGTACCAAACACCACCAAAACGGTACAATACCGTACGAGTACTTCGTTACGGTACCAAACCACACCAAAACAGTGCAATACCGTACGAGTACTTCGTTACGGTACCAAACGACACCAAAACGGTGCAATACCGTACGAGTACTTCGTTACGGTACCAAACGACACAAAAACGGTGCAATACTGTACGAGTACTTCGTTACGTACCAAACCACACCAAAACGGTGCAATACCGTATGAGTACTTCGTTACGGTACCAAACCACCCCAAAACTGTGCAATACCGTACGAGTACATCCATACGGTACCAAACCACACCAAAACGGTGCAATACCGTACGAGTACATCCATACGGTACCAAACCACACCAAAACGGTGCAATTCCGTACGAGTACTTCGTTACGGTACCAAACCACACCAAAACGGTGCAATAACGTACGAGTACTTTGTTACGGTACCAAACCACACCAAAATGGTACAATACCGTACGAGTACAACCATACGGTACCAAACCACACCAAAACAGTGCAATCCCGTACGAGTACTTCGTTACGGTACCAAACCACACCAAAACGGTGCAATACCGTACGAGTACTTCGTTACGCTACCAAACCACACCAAAACGGTACAATACCGTACAACTACTTCCATACGGTACCAAACCACCCCAAAACGGTGCAATACCGTACGAGTACTTCGTTACGGTACCAAACCACACCAAAACGGTACAATTCCCTACGAGAACTTCGTCACGGCACCAAACCACACTAAAGCTGTGCAATACAGTACGAGTACATCCATACGGCACCAAACCACACCAAAACGGTGCAATACCGTACGAGTACTTCGTTACGGTACCAAACCACACCAAAACGGCACAATACCGTACGACTACATCCATACGGTACCAAACCACCCCAAAACGGTGCAATACCGTACGAGTACTTCGTTACGGTACCAAACCACACCAAAACGGTACAATACCGAACGAGTACATCCATACGATACCAAACCACACCAAAACGGTGCAATACCGTACGAGTACTTCGTTACGGTACCAAACGACACCAAAATGGTGCAATACCGTACGAGTACTTCGATACGGTACCAAACCACACCAAAACAGTGCAATACCGTACGAGTACTTCGTTACGGTACCAAACCACACCAAAACGGTGCAATACCGTACGAGTACTTCGTTACGGTACCAAACACCACAAAAACGGTACAATACCGTACGAGTACATCCATACGGTACCAAACCACACCAAAACGGTGCAATACCGTACGAGTAGTTCGTTACGGTACCAAACCACACCAAAACGGTGCAATACCGTACGAGTACTTCGTTACGGTACCAAACCACACCAAAACAGAACAATACCGTACGAGTAAATCCATACGCTACCAAACCACACCAAAACGGTGCAATACCGTACGAGTACTTCGTTACGGTACCAAACCACACCAAAACGGTGCAATACCGTACGAGTACTTCGTTACGGTACCAAACCACCCCAAAATGGTGCCATACCGTACGAGTACATCCATACGGTACCAAACCACACCAAAACGGTGCAATACCGTACGAGTACATCCATACGGGACCAAACCACACCAAAACGGTACAATACCGTACGAGTACTTCGTTACAGTACAAAGTCACACCAAAACGGTACAATACCGTACGAGTACGTCCATACGGTACCAAACCACCCCAAAACGGTGCAATACCGTACGAGTACTTCGTTACGGTACAAAACCACACCAAAACGGTACAACACCGTACGAGTACATCCATACGGTACCAAACCACCCCAAAACGGAGCAATACCGTACGAGTACTTCGTTACGGTACAAAGCCACACCAAAACGGTACAATACCGTACGAGTACATCCATACGGTACCAAACCACCCCAAAACGGTGCAATACCGTACGAGTACTTCGTTACGGTACCAAACCACACCAAAACGGTACAATACCATACGAGTACATCCATACGGTACCAAACCACACCAAAACTGTGCAATACCGTACGAGTACTTCGTTACGGTACCAAACCACACCAAAACGGTGCAATAACGTACGAGTACTTCGTTACGGTACCAAACCACACCAAAACGGTACAATACCGTACGAGTACATCCATACGGTACCAAACCACACCAAAACGGTGCAATACCGTACGAGTACTTCGTTACGGTACCAAACCATACCAAAACGGTACAATACCATACGACTACATCCATACGGTACCAAACCACCCCAAAACGGTGCAATACCGTTCGAGTACTTCGTTACGGTACCAAACCACACCAAAACGGTACAATACCGTACGAGTACATCCATACCGTACCAAACCACACCAAAACGGTGCAATACTGTACGAGTACTTCGTTACGGTACCAAACCACACCAAAACGGTGCAATACCGTACGAGTACTTCGTTACGGTACCAAACCACACCAAAACGGTACAATACCCTACGAGAACTTCGTCACGGCACCAAACCACACTAAAGCTGTGCAATACCGTACGAGTACATCCATACGGTACCAAACCACACCAAAACGGTGCAATACCGTACGAGTACTTCGTTACGGTACCAAACCACACCAAAATGGTACAATACCGTACGAGTACATCCATACGGTACCAAACCACACCAAAACAGTGCAATCCCGTGCGAGTACTTCGTTACGGTACCAAACCACACCAAAACGGTGCAATACCGTACGAGTACTTCGTTACGGTACCAAACCACACCAAAACGGTACAATACCGTACGACTACATCCATACGGTACCAAACCACCCCAAAACGGTGCAATACCGTACGAGTACTTCGTTACGGTACCAAACCACACCAAAACGGTACAATTCCCTACGAGAACTTCGTCACGGCACCAAACCACACTAAAGCTGTGCAATACCGTACGAGTACATCCATACGGTACCAAACCACACCAAAACGGTGCAATACCGTACGAGTACTTAGTTACGGTACCAAACCACACCAAAACGGTACAATACCGTACGAGTAAATCCATACGGTACCAAACCACACCAAAACTGTGCAATACCGTACGAGTACTTCGTTACGGTACCAAACCACACCAAAACGGTGCAATACCGTACGAGTACATCCATACGGTACCAAACCACACCAAAACGGTGCAATACCGTACGAGTACTTCGTTATGGTACCAAACCACACCAAAATGGTACAATACCGTACGAGTACTTCGTGACGGTACCAAACCACACCAAAACGGTGCAATACCGTACGAGTACATCCATACGGTACCAAACCACACGAAAACAGTGCAATACCGTACGAGTACTTCGTTACGGTACGAAACCACACCAAAACGGTCCAATACCGTACGAGTACTTCGTTACGGTACCAAACCACACCAAAACGGTGCAATACCGTACGAGTACTTCGTTACGGTACCAAACCACACCAAAACGGTACAATACCGTACGAGTAAATCCATACGGTACCAAACCACACCAAAACGGTGCAATACCGTACGAGTACTTCGTTACGGTACCAAACCACACCAAAACGGTGCAATACTGTACGAGTACTTCGTTACGGTACCAAACCACACCAAAACGGTGCAATACCGTACGAGTACTTCGTTACGGTACCAAACCACACCAAAACGGTACAATACCGTACGAGTACATCCATACGGTACCAAACCACACCAAAACTGTGCAATACCGTACGAGTACTTCGTTACGGTACCAAACAACACCAAAACGGTGCAATACCGTACGAGTACATCGATACGGTACCAAACCACACCAAAACGGTGCAATACCGTACGAGTACTTCGTTATGGTACCAAACCACACCAAAATGGTACAATACCGTACGAGTACTTCGTTACGGTACTAAACCACACCAAAACGGTCCAATACCGTACGAGTACTTCGTTACGGTACCAAACCACACCAAAACGGTGCAATACCGTACGAGTACTTCGTTACGGTACCAAACCACACCAAAACGGTCCAATACCGTACGAGTACTTCGTTACGGTACCAAACCACACCAAAACGGTGCAATACCGTACGAGTACTTCGTTACGGTACCAAACCACACCAAAACGGTGCAATACCGTACGACTACATCCATACGGTACGAAACCACCCCAAAACGGTGCAATACCGTACGAGTACTTCGTTACGGTACCAAACCACACCAAAACAGTACAATACCGAACGAGTACATCCATACGGTACCAAACCACACCAAAACGGTGCAATACCGTACGAGTACTTCGTTACGGTACCAAACCACACCAAAACGGTGCAATAGCGTACGAGTACTTCGTTACGGTACCAAACACCACCAAAACGGTATAATACCGTACGAGTACTTCGTTACGGTACCAAACCACATCAAAACGGTGCAATACCGTACGAGTACTTCGTTACGATACCAAACCACACCAAAACGGTACAATACCGTACGAGTACATCCATACGGTACCAAACCACACCAAAACTGTGCAATACCGTACGAGTACTTCGTTACGGTACCAAACCACACCAAAACGGTGCAATACCGTACGAGTGCATCCATACGGTACCAAACCACACCAAAACGGTGCAATACCGTACGAGTACTTCGTTATGGTACCAAACCACACCAAAATGGTACAATACCGTACGAGTACTTCGTGATGGTACCAAACCACACCAAAACGGTGCAATACCGTACGAGTACATCCATACGGTACCAAACCATACGAAAACGGTGCAATACCGTACGAGTACTTCGTTACGGTACTAAAGCACACCAAAACGGTCCAATACCATACGAGTACTTCGTTACGGTACCAAACCACACCAAAACGGTGCAACACCATACGAGTACTTCGTTACGGTACCAAACCACACCAAAACGGTACAATACCGTACGAGTAAATCCATACGGTACCAAACCACACCAAAACGGTGCAATACCGTACAAGTACTTCGTTACGGTACTAAACCACACCAAAACGGTGCAATACTGTACGAGTACATCCATGCGGTACCAAACCACACCAAAACGGTGCAATACCGTACGAGTACTTCGTTACGGTACCAAACCACACCAAAACGGTGCAATACCGTACGAGTACTTCGTTACGGTACCAAACCACACCAAAACGGTACAATACTGTACGACTACATCCATACGGTACCAAACCACCCCAAAATGGTGCAATACCGTACGAGTACTTTGTTACGGTACCAAACCACACCAAAACGGTACAATACCGAACGAGTACATCCATACGGTACCAAACCACACCAAAACGGTGCAATACCGTACGAGTACTTCGTTACGGTACCAAACCACACCAAAACGGTGCAATACCGTACGAGTACTTCGTTACGGTACCAAACCACACCAAAACGGTGCAATACCGTACGAGTACTTCGTTACGGTACCAAACCACACCAAAACGGTACAATACCGTACGAGTAAATCCATACGGTACCAAACCACACCAAAACGGTGCAATACCGTACGAGTACTTCGTTACGGTACCAAACCACACCAAAACGGTGCAATAGCGTACGAGTACTTCGTTACGGTACCAAACACCACCAAAACGGTATAATACCGTACGAGTACTTCGTTACGGTACCAAACCACATCAAAACGGTGCAATACCGTACGAGTACTTCGTTACGATACCAAACCACACCAAAACGGTACAATACCGTACGAGTACATCCATACGGTACCAAACCACACCAAAACTGTGCAATACCGTACGAGTACTTCGTTACGGTACCAAACCACACCAAAACGGTGCAATACCGTACGAGTACATCCATACGGTACCAAACCACACCAAAACGGAGCAATACCGTACGAGTACTTCGTTATGGTACCAAACCACACCAAAATGGTACAATACCGTACGAGTACTTCGTGACGGTACCAAACCACACCAAAACGGTGCAATACCGTACGAGTACATCCATACGGTACCAAACCACACGAAAACAGTGCAATACCGTACGAGTACTTCGTTACGGTACGAAACCACACCAAAACGGTCCAATACCGTACGAGTACTTCGTTACGGTACCAAACCACACCAAAACGGTGCAATACCGTACGAGTACTTCGTTACGGTACCAAACCACACCAAAACGGTACAATACCGTACGAGTAAATCCATACGGTACCAAACCACACCAAAACGGTGCAATACCGTACGAGTACTTCGTTACGGTACCAAACCACACCAAAACGGTGCAATACTGTACGAGTACTTCGTTACGGTACCAAACCACACCAAAACGGTGCAATACCGTACGAGTACTTCGTTACGGTACCAAACCACACCAAAACGGTACAATACCGTACGAGTACATCCATACGGTACCAAACCACACCAAAACTGTGCAATACCGTACGAGTACTTCGTTACGGTACCAAACAACACCAAAACGGTGCAATACCGTACGAGTACATCGATACGGTACCAAACCACACCAAAACGGTGCAATACCGTACGAGTACTTCGTTATGGTACCAAACCACACCAAAATGGTACAATACCGTACGAGTACTTCGTTACGGTACTAAACCACACCAAAACGGTCCAATACCGTACGAGTACTTCGTTACGGTACCAAACCACACCAAAACGGTGCAATACCGTACGAGTACTTCGTTACGGTACCAAACCACACCAAAACGGTCCAATACCGTACGAGTACTTCGTTACGGTACCAAACCACACCAAAACGGTGCAATACCGTACGAGTACTTCGTTACGGTACCAAACACCACCAAAACGGTACAATACCGTACGAGTACATCCATACGGTACCAAACCACACCAAAACGGGTCAATACCGTACGAGTAGTTCGTTACGGTACCAAACCACACCAAAATGGTGCAATTCCCTACGAGAACTTCGTCACGGCACCAAACCACACTAAAGCTGTGCAATACCGTACTAGTACATCCATACGGTACCAAACCACACCAAAACGGTGCAATACCGTACGAGTACTTCGTTACGGTACCAAACCACACCAAAACGGCACAATACCGTACGACTACATCCATACGGTACCAAACCACCCCAAAACGGTGCAATACCGTACGAGTACTTCGTTACGGTACCAAACCACACCAAAACGGTACAATACCGAACGAGTACATCCATACGGTACCAAACCACACCAAAACGGTGCAATACCGTACGAGTACTTCGTTACGGTACCAAACACCACCAAAACGGTACAATACCGTACGAGTACTTCGTTACGGTACCAAACCACACCAAAACGGTGCAATACCGTACGAGTACTTCGTTACGGTACCAAACCACACCAAAACGGTACAATACCGTACGAGTACATCCATATGGTACCAAACCACACCAAAACTGTGCAATACCGTACGAGTACTTCGATACGGTACCAAACCACACCAAAACGGTGCAATACCGTACGAGTACTTCGTTACGGTACCAAACCACACCAAAACGGTGCAATACCGTACGAGTACTTCGTTACGGTACCAAACCACACCAAAACGGTGCAATACCGTACGAGTACTTCGTTACGGTACCAAAACACACCAAAACGGTGCAATACCGTACGAGTACTTCCATACGGTACCAAACCACACCAAAACGGTGCAATAACGTACGAGTACTTCGTTACGGTACTAAACCACACCAAAACGGTCCAATACCGTACGAGTACTTCGTTACGGTACCAAACCACACCAAAACAGTGCAATACCGTACGAGTACTTCGTTACGGTACCAAACCACACCAAAACGGTACAATACCGTACGAGTAAATCCATACGGTACCAAACCACACCAAAACGGTGCAATACCGTACGAGTACTTCGTTACGGTACCAAACCACACCAAAACGGTGCAATACTGTACGAGTACATCCATACGGTACCAAACCACACCAAAACGGTGCAATACCGTACGAGTACTTCGTTACGGTACCAAACCACACCAAAACGGTGCAATACCGTACGAGTACTTCGTTACGGTACCAAACCACACCAAAACGGTGCAATACCGTACGACTACATCCATACGGTACGAAACCACCCCAAAACGGTGCAATACCGTACGAGTACTTCGTTACGGTACCAAACCACACCAAAACAGTACTATACCGAACAAGTACATCCATACGGTACCAAACCACACCAAAACGGTGCAATACCGTACGAGTACTTCGTTACGGTACCAAACCACACCAAAACGGTGCAATACCGTACGAGTACTTCGTTACGGTACCAAACCACACCAAAACGGTGCAATACCGTACGAGTACTTCGTTACGGTACCAAACCACACCAAAACGGTACAATACCGTACGAGTAAATCCATACGGTACCAAACCACACCAAAACGGTGCAATACCGTACGAGTACTTCGTTACGGTACTAAACCACACCAAAACGGTGCAATACTGTACGAGTACATCCATACGGTACCAAACCACACCAAAACGGTGCAATACCGTACGAGTACTTCGTTATGGTACCAAACCACACCAAAATGGTACAATACCGTACGAGTACTTCGTGACGGTACCAAACCACACCAAAACGGTGCAATACCGTACGAGTACATCCATACGGTACCAAACCACACGAAAACGGTGCAATACCGTACGAGTACTTCGTTACGGTACTAAACCACACCAAAACGGTCCAATACCGTACGAGTACTTCGTTACGGTACCAAACCACACCAAAACGGTGCAATACCGTACGAGTACTTCGTTACGGTACCAAACCACACCAAAACGGTACAATACCGTACGAGTAAATCCATACGGTACCAAACCACACCAAAACGGTGCAATACCGTACGAGTACTTCGTTACGGTACCAAACGACACAAAAACGGTGCAATACCGTACGAGTACTTCGTTACGGTACCAAACCACACCAAAACGGTGCAATACCGTACGAGTACTTCGTTACGGTACCAAACCACACCAAAACGGTGCAATACCGTACGAGTACTTCGTTACGGTACCAAAACACACCAAAACGGTGCAATACCGTACGAGTACTTCCATACGGTACCAAACCACACCAAAACGGTGCAATAACGTACGAGTACTTCGTTACGGTACTAAACCACACCAAAACGGTCCAATACCGTACGAGTACTTCGTTACGGTACCAAACCACACCAAAACGGTGCAATACCGTACGAGTACTTCGTTACGGTACAAAACCACACCAAAACGGTACAATACCGTACGAGTAAATCCATACGGTACCAAACCACACCAAAACGGTGCAATACCGTACGAGTACTTCGTTACGGTACCAAACCACACCAAAACGGTGCAATACTGTACGAGTACATCCATACGGTACCAAACCACACCAAAACGGTGCAATACCGTACGAGTACATCCATACGGTACCAAACCACACGAAAACGGTTCAATACCGTACGAGTACTTCGTTACGGTACTAAACCACACCAAAACGGTCCAATACCGTACGAGTACTTCGTTACGGTACCAAACCACACCAAAACGGTGCAATACCGTACGAGTACTTCGTTACGGTACCAAACCACACCAAAACGGTGCAATACCGTACGACTACATCCATACGGTACGAAACCACCCCAAAACGGTGCAATACCGTACGAGTACTTCGTTACGGTACCAAACCACACCAAAACAGTACAATACCGAACGAGTACATCCATACGGTACCAAACCACACCAAAACGGTGCAATACCGTACGAGTACTTCGTTACGGTACCAAACCACACCAAAACGGTGCAATAGCGTACGAGTACTTCGTTACGGTACCAAACACCACCAAAACGGTATAATACCGTACGAGTACTTCGTTACGGTACCAAACCACATCAAAACGGTGCAATACCGTACGAGTACTTCGTTACGATACCAAACCACACCAAAACGGTACAATACCGTACGAGTACATCCATACGGTACCAAACCACACCAAAACTGTGCAATACCGTACGAGTACTTCGTTACGGTACCAAACCACACCAAAACGGTGCAATACCGTACGAGTGCATCCATACGGTACCAAACCACACCAAAACGGTGCAATACCGTACGAGTACTTCGTTATGGTACCAAACCACACCAAAATGGTACAATACCGTACGAGTACTTCGTGATGGTACCAAACCACACCAAAACGGTGCAATACCGTACGAGTACATCCATACGGTACCAAACCATACGAAAACGGTGCAATACCGTACGAGTACTTCGTTACGGTACTAAAGCACACCAAAACGGTCCAATACCATACGAGTACTTCGTTACGGTACCAAACCACACCAAAACGGTGCAACACCATACGAGTACTTCGTTACGGTACCAAACCACACCAAAACGGTACAATACCGTACGAGTAAATCCATACGGTACCAAACCACACCAAAACGGTGCAATACCGTACAAGTACTTCGTTACGGTACTAAACCACACCAAAACGGTGCAATACTGTACGAGTACATCCATGCGGTACCAAACCACACCAAAACGGTGCAATACCGTACGAGTACTTCGTTACGGTACCAAACCACACCAAAACGGTACAATACTGTACGACTACATCCATACGGTACCAAACCACCCCAAAATGGTGCAATACCGTACGAGTACTTCGTTACGGTACCAAACCACACCAAAACGGTACAATACCGAACGAGTACATCCATACGGTACCAAACCACACCAAAACGGTGCAATACCGTACGAGTACTTCGTTACGGTACCAAACCACACCAAAACGGTGCAATACCGTACGAGTACTTCGTTACGGGACCAAACACCACCAAAACGGTACAATACCGTACGAGTACTTCGCTACGGTACATAACCACACCAAAACGGTGCAATACCGTACGAGTACTTCGTTACGGTACCAAACCACACCAAAACGGTACAATACCGTACGAGTACATCCATGCGGTACCAAACCACACCAAAACTGTGCAATACCGTACGAGTACTTCGTTACGGTACAAAACCACACCAAAACGGTGCGATACCGTACGAGTACATCCATACGGTACCAAACCACACCAAAACGGTGCAATTCCGTACGAGTACTTCGTTATGGTACCAAACCACACCAAAATGGTACAATACCGTACGAGTACTTCGTTACGGTACCAAACCACACCAAAACGGTGCAATACCGTACGAGTACATCCATACGGTACCAAACCACACGAAAACGGTGCAATACCGTACGAGTACTTCGTTACGGTACTAAACCACACAAAAACGGTCCAATACCGTACGAGTACTTCGTTACGGTACAAAACCACACCAAAACGGTAGAATACCGTACGAGTAAATCCATACGGTACCAAACCACACCAAAACGGTGCAATACCGTACGAGTACTTCGTTTCGGTACCAAACCACACCAAAACAGTAGAATACCGTACGAGTAAATCCATACGGTACCAAACCACACCAAAACGGTGCAGTACCGCACGAGTACTTCGTTACGGTACCAAACCACACCAAAACGGTAGAATACCGTACGAGTAAATCCATACGGTACCAAACCACACCAAAACGGTGCAATACCGTACAAGTACTTCGTTACGGTACTAAACCACACCAAAACGGTGCAATACTGTACGAGTACATCCATGCGGTACCAAACCACACCAAAACGGTGCAATACCGTACGAGTACTTCGTTACGGTACCAAACCACACCAAAACGGTGCAATACCGTACGAGTACTTCGTTACGGTACCAAACCACACCAAAACGGTACAATACCGTACGACTACATCCATACGGTACCAAACCACCCCAAAATGGTGCAATACCGTACGAGTACTTCGTTACGGTACCAAACCACACCAAAACGGTACAATACCGAACGAGTACATCCATACGGTACCAAACCACACCAAAACGGTGCAATACCGTACGAGTACTTCGTTACGGTACCAAACCACACCAAAACGGTGCAATACCGTACGAGTACTTCGTTACGGTACCAAACACCACCAAAACGGTACAATACCGTACGAGTACTTCGCTACGGTACCAAACCACACCAAAACGGTGCAATACCGTACGAGTACTTCGTTACGGTACCAAACCACACCAAAACGGTACAATACCGTACGAGTACATCCATGCGGTACCAAACCACACCAAAACTGTGCAATACCGTACGAGTACTTCGTTACGGTACAAAACCACACCAAAACGGTGCGATACCGTACGAGTACATCCATACGGTACCAAACCACACCAAAACGGTGCAATTCCGTACGAGTACTTCGTTATGGTACCAAACCACACCAAAATGGTACAATACCGTACGAGTACTTCGTTACGGTACCAAACCACACCAAAACGGTGCAATACCGTACGAGTACATCCATACGGTACCAAACCACACGAAAACGGTGCAATACCGTACGAGTACTTCGTTACGGTACTAAACCACACCAAAATGGTCCAATACCGTACGAGTACTTCGTTACGGTACCAAACCACACCAAAACGGTAGAATACCGTACGAGTAAATCCATACGGTACCAAACCACACCAAAACGGTGCAATACCGTACGAGTACTTCGTTTCGGTACCAAACCACACCAAAACAGTAGAATACCGTACGAGTAAATCCATACGGTACCAAACCACACCAAAACGGTGCAGTACCGCACGAGTACTTCGTTACGGTACCAAACCACACCAAAACGGTAGAATACCGTACGAGTAAATCCATACGGTACCAAACCACACCAAAACGGTGCAATACCGTACGAGTACATCCATACGGTACCAAACCACACGAAAACGGTGCAATACCGTACGAGTACTTCGTTACGGTACTAAACCACACCAAAACGGTCCAATACCGTACGAGTACTTCGTTACGGTACCGAACCACACCAAAACGGTGCAATACCGTACGAGTACTTCGTTACGGTACCGAACCACACCAAAACGGTACAATACCGTACGAGTAAATCCATACGGTACCAAACCACACCAAAACGGTGCAATACCGTACGAGTACTTCGTTACGGTACCAAACCACACCAAAACGGTGCAATACCGTACGAGTACTTCGTTACGGTACCAAACCACACCAAAACGGTACAATACCGTACGACTACATCCATACGGTACCAAACCACCCCAAAACGGTGCAATACCGTACGAGTACTTCGTTACGGTACCAAACCACACCAAAACGGTACAATACCGAACGAGTACATCCATACGGTACCAAACCACACCAAAACGGTGCAATACCGTACGAGTACTTCGTTACGGTACCAAACCACACCAAAACGGTGCAATACCGTACGAGTACTTCGTTACGGTACCAAACACCACCAAAACGGTACAATACCGTACGAGTACTTCGTTACGGTACCAAACCTCACCAAAACGGTGCAATACCGTACGAGTACTTCATTACGGTACCAAACCACACCAAAACGGTACAATACCGTACGAGTACATCCATACGGTACCAAACCACACCAAAACTGTGCAATACCGTACGAGTACTTCGTTATGGTACCAAACCACACCAAAACGGTGCGATACCGTACGAGTACATCCATACGGTACCAAACCACACCAAAACGGTGCAATCCCGTACGAGTACTTCGTTATGGTACCAAACCACACCAAAATGGTACAATACCGTACGAGTACTTCGTTACGGTACCAAACCACACCAAAACGGTGCAATACCGTACGAGTACATCCATACGGTACCAAACCACACGAAAACGGTGCAATACCGTACGAGTACTTCGTTACGGTACCAAACCACACCAAAACGGTGCAATACCGTACGAGTACTTCGTTACGGTACTAAACCACACCAAAACGGTCCAATACCGTACGAGTACTTCGTTACGGTACCAAACCACACCAAAACGGTAGAATACCGTACGAGTAAATCCATACGGTACCAAACCACACCAAAACGGTGCAATACCGTACGAGTACTTCGTTACGGTACCAAACCACACCAAAACGGTACAATACCGTACGACTACATCCATACGGTACCAAACCACCCCAAAACGGTGCAATACCGTACGAGTACTTCGTTACGGTACCAAACCACACCAAAACGGTACAATACCGAACGAGTACATCCATACGGTACCAAACCACACCAAAACGGTGCAATACCGTACGAGTACTTCGTTACGGTACCAAACCACACCAAAACGGTGCAATACCGTACGAGTACTTCGTTACGGTACCAAAAACCACCAAAACGGTACAATACCACGAGTACTTCGTTACGGTACCAAACCACACCAAAACGGTGCAATACCGTACGAGTACTTCGTTACGGTACCAAACCACACCAAAACGGTACAATACCGTACGAGTACATCCATACGGTACCAAACCACACCAAAACTGTGCAATACCGTACGAGTACTTCGTTACGGTACCAAACCACACCAAAACGGTGCGATACCGTACGAGTACTTCGTTACGGTACCAAACCACACCAAAACGGTGCAATACCGTACGAGTACTTTGTTACGGTACTAAACCACACCAAAACGGTCCAATACCGTACGAGTACTTCGTTACGGTACCAAACCACACCAAAACGGTGCAATACCGTACGAGTACTTCGTTACGGTACCGAACCACACCAAAACGGTACAATACCGTACGAGTAAATCCATACGGTACCAAACCACACCAAAACGGTGCAATACCGTACGAGTACTTCGTTACGGTACCAAACCACACCAAAACGGTGCAATACTGTACGAGTACTTCGTTACGGTACCAAACACCACCAAAACGGTATAATACCGTACGAGTACTTCGTTACGGTACCAAACCACACCAAAACGGTGCAATACCGTACGAGTACTTCGTTACGGCACCAAACCACACCAAAACGGTACAATACCGTACGAGTACATCCATACGGTACCAAACCACACCAAAACTGTGCAATACCGTACGAGTACTTCGTTACGGTACCAAACCACACCAAAACGGTGCAATACCGTACGAGTGCATCCATACGGTACCAAACCACACCAAAACGGTGCAATACCGTACGAGTACTTCGTTATGGTACCAAACCACACCAAAATGGTACAATACCGTACGAGTACTTCGTGACGGTACCAAACCACACCAAAACGGTGCAATACCGTACGAGTACATCCATACGGTACCAAACCACACGAAAACGGTGCAATACCGTACGAGTACTTCGTTACGGAACTAAAGCACACCAAAACGGTCCAATACCGTACGAGTACTTCGTTACGGTACCAAACCACACCAAAACGGTGCAACACCATACGAGTACTTCGTTACGGTACCAAACCACACCAAAACGGTACAATACCGTACGAGTAAATCCATACGGTACCAAACCACACCAAAACGGTGCAATACCGTACAAGTACTTCGTTACGGTACTAAACCACACCAAAACGGTGCAATACTGTACGAGTACATCCATACGGTACCAAACCACACCAAAACGGTGCAATACCGTACGAGTACTTCGTTACGGTACCAAACCACACCAAAACGGTGCAATACCGTACGAGTACTTCGTTACGGTACCAAACCACACCAAAACGGTACAATACCGTACGACTACATCCATACGGTACCAAACCACCCCAAAACGGTGCAATACCGTACGAGTACTTCGTTACGGTACCAAACCACACCAAAACGGTACAATACCGAACGAGTACATCCATACGGTACCAAACCACACCAAAACGGTGCAATACCGTACGAGTACTTCGTTACGGTACCCAACCACACCAAAACGGTGCAATACCGTACGAGTACTTCGTTACGGTACCAAACACCACCAAAACGGTACAATACCGTACGAGTACTTCGCTACGGTACCAAACCACACCAAAACGGTGCAATACCGTACGAGTACTTCGTTACGGTACCAAACCACACCAAAACGGTACATTACCGTACGAGTACATCCATACGGTACCAAACCACACCAAAACTGTGCAATACCGTACGAGTACTTCATTACGGTACCAAACCACACCAAAACTGTGCAATACCGTACGAGTACTTCGTTACGGTACCAAACCACACCAAAACGGTGCGATACCGTACGAGTACTTCGTTACGGTACCAAACCACACCAAAACGGTGCAATACCGTACGAGTACTTTGTTACGGTACTAAACCACACCAAAACGGTCCAATACCGTACGAGTACTTCGTTACGGTACCAAACCACACCAAAACGGTGCAATACCGTACGAGTACTTCGTTACGGTACCGAACCACACCAAAACGGTACAATACCGTACGAGTAAATCCATACGGTACCAAACCACACCAAAACGGTGCAATACCGTACGAGTACTTCGTTACGGTACCAAACCACACCAAAACGGTGCAATACCGTACGAGTACTTCGTTACGGTACCAAACCACACCAAAATGGTACAATACCGTACGACTACATCCATACGGTACCAAACCACCCCAAAACGGTGCAATACCGTACGAGTACTTCGTTACGGTACCAAACCACACCAAAACGGTACAATACCGAACGAGTACAACCATACGGTACCAAACCAAACCAAAACGGTGCAATACCGTACGAGTACTTCGTTACGGTACCAAACCACACCAAAACAGTGCAATACCGTACGAGTACTTCGTTACGGTACCAAACCACACCAAAACGGTGCAATACCGTACGAGTACTTCGTTACGGTACCAAACCACACCAAAACGGTACAATACCGTACGAGTACATCCATACGGTACCAAACCACACCAAAACTGTGCAATACCGTACGAGTACTTCGTTACGGTACCAAACCACACCAAAACGGTGCAATACCGTACGAGTGCATCCATACGGTACCAAACCACACCAAAACGGTGCAATACCGTACGAGTACTTCGTTATGGTACCAAACCACACCAAAATGGTACAATACCGTACGAGTACTTCGTGACGGTACCAAACCACACCAAAACGGTGCAATACCGTACGAGTACATCCATACGGTACCAAACCACACGAAAACGGTGCAATACCGTACGAGTACTTCGTTACGGAACTAAAGCACACCAAAACGGTCCAATACCGTACGAGTACTTCGTTACGGTACCAAACCACACCAAAACGGTGCAACACCATACGAGTACTTCGTTACGGTACCAAACCACACCAAAACGGTACAATACCGTACGAGTAAATCCATACGGTACCAAACCACACCAAAACGGTGCAATACCGTACAAGTACTTCGTTACGGAACTAAACCACACCGAAACGGTGCAATACTGTACGAGTACATCCATACGGTACCAAACCACACCAAAACGGTGCAATACCGTACGAGTACTTCGTTACGGTACCAAACCACACCAAAACGGTGCAATACCGTACGAGTACTTCGTTACGGTACCAAACCACACCAAAATGGTACAATACCGTACGACTACATCCATACGGTACCAAACCACCCCAAAACGGTGCAATACCGTACGAGTACTTCGTTACGGTACCAAACCACACCAAAACGGTACAATACCGAACGAGTACATCCATACGGTACCAAACCACACCAAAACGGTGCAATACCGTACGAGTACTTCGTTACGGTACCAAACCACACCAAAACAGTGCAATACCGTACGAGTACTTCGTTACGGTACCAAACACCACCAAAACGGTACAATACCGTACGAGTACTTCGCTACGGTACCAAACCACACCAAAACGGTGCAATACCGTACGAGTACTTCGTTACGGTACCAAACCACACCAAAACGGTACATTACCGTACGAGTACATCCATACGGTACCAAACCACACCAAAACTGTGCAATACCGTACGAGTACTTCATTACGTTACCAAACCACACCAAAACGGTGCGATACCGTACGAGTACATCCATACGGTACCAAACCACACCAAAACGGTGCAATCCCGTACGAGTACTTCGTTATGGTACCAAACCACACCAAAATGGTACAATACCGTACGAGTACTTCGTTACGGTACCAAACCACACCAAAACGGTGCAATACCGTACGAGTACATCCATACGGTACCAAACCACACGAAAACGGTGCAATACCGTACGAGTACTTCGTTACGGTACTAAACCACACCAAAACGGTCCAATACCGTACGAGTACTTCGTTACGGTACCAAACCACACCAAAACGGTAGAATACCGTACGAGTAAATCCATACGGTACCAAACCACACCAAAACGGTGCAATACCGTACGAGTACTTCGTTTCGGTACCAAACCACACCAAAACAGTAGAATACCGTACGAGTAAATCCATACGGTACCAAACCACACCAAAACGGTGCAGTACCGCACGAGTACTTCGTTACGGTACCAAACCACACCAAAACGGTAGAATACCGTACGAGTAAATCCATACGGTACCAAACCACACCAAAACGGTGCAATACCGTACGAGTACATCCATACGGTACCAAACCACACGAAAACGGTGCCATACCGTACGAGTACTTCGTTACGGTACTAAACCACACCAAAACGGTCCAATACCGTACGAGTACTTCGTTACGGTACCAAACCACACCAAAACGGTGCAATACCGTACGAGTACTTCGTTACGGTACCGAACCACACCAAAACGGTACAATACCGTACGAGTAAATCCATACGGTACCAAACCACACCAAAACGGTGCAATACCGTACGAGTACTTCGTTACGGTACCAAACCACACCAAAACGGTGCAATACCGTACGAGTACTTCGTTACGGTACCAAACCACACCAAAACGGTACAATACCGTACGACTACATCCATACGGTACCAAACCACCCCAAAACGGTGCAATACCGTACGAGTACTTCGTTACGGTACCAAACCACACCAAAACGGTACAATACCGAACGAGTACATCCATACGGTACCAAACCACAACAAAACGGTGCAATACCGTACGAGTACTTCGTTACGGTACCAAACCACACCAAAACGGTGCAATACCGTACGAGTACTTCGTTACGGTACCAAACACCACCAAAACGGTACAATACCGTACGAGTACTTCGTTACGGTACCAAACCTCACCAAAACGGTGCAATACCGTACGAGTACTTCGTTACGGTACCAAACCACACCAAAACGGTACAATACCGTACGAGTACATCCATACGGTACCAAACCACACCAAAACTGTGCAATACCGTACGAGTACTTCGTTACGGTACCAAACCACACCAAAACGGTGCGATACCGTACGAGTACATCCATACGGTACCAAACCACACCAAAACGGTGCAATCCCGTACGAGTACTTCGTTATGGTACCAAACCACACCAAAATGGTACAATACCGTACGAGTACTTCGTTACGGTACCAAACCACACCAAAACGGTGCAATACCGTACAAGTACATCCATACGGTACCAAACCACACCAAAACGGTGCAATACCGTACGAGTACTTCGTTACGGTACCAAACCACACCAAAACGGTGCAATACCGTACGAGTACTTCGTTACGGTACCAAACCACACCAAAACGGTACAATACCGTACGACTACATCCATACGGTACCAAACCACCCCAAAACGGTGCAATACCGTACGAGTACTTCGTTACGGTACCAAACCACACCAAAACGGTACAATACCGAACGAGTACATCCATACGGTACCAAACCACACCAAAACGGTGCAATACCGTACGAGTACTTCGTTACGGTACCAAACCACACCAAAACGGTACAATACCGTACGACTACATCCATACGGTACAAAACCACCCCAAAACGGTGCAATACCGTACGAGTACTTCGTTACGGTACCAAACCACACCAAAACGGTACAATACCGAACGAGTACATCCATACGGTACCAAACCACAACAAAACGGTGCAATACCGTACGAGTACTTCGTTACGGTACCAAACCACACCAAAACGGTGCAATACCGTACGAGTACTTCGTTACGGTACCAAACACCACCAAAACGGTACAATACCGTACGAGTACTTCGTTACGGTACCAAACCTCACCAAAACGGTGCAATACCGTACGAGTACTTCGTTACGGTACCAAACCACACCAAAACGGTACAATACCGTACGAGTACATCCATACGGTACCAAACCACACCAAAACTGTGCAATACCGTACGAGTACTTCGTTACGGTACCAAACCACACCAAAACGGTGCGATACCGTACGAGTACATCCATACGGTACCAAACCACACCAAAACGGTGCAATCCCGTACGAGTACTTCGTTATGGTACCAAACCACACCAAAATGGTACAATACCGTACGAGTACTTCGTTACGGTACCAAACCACACCAAAACGGTGCAATACCGTACAAGTACATCCATACGGTACCAAACCACACGAAAACGGTGCAATACCGTACGAGTACTTCGTTACGGTACTAAACCACACCAAAACGGTCCAATACCGTACGAGTACTTCGTTACGGTACCAAACCACACCAAAACGGTAGAATACCGTACGAGTAAATCCATACGGTACCAAACCACACCAAAACGGTGCAATACCGTACGAGTACTTCGTTACGGTACCAAACCACACCAAAACGGTACAATACCGTACGACTACATCCATACGGTACCAAACCACCCCAAAACGGTGCAATACCGTACGAGTACTTCGTTACGGTACCAAACCACACCAAAACGGTACAATACCGAACGAGTACATCCATACGGTACCAAACCACACCAAAACGGTGCAATACCGTACGAGTACTTCGTTACGGTACCAAACCACACCAAAACGGTGCAATACCGTACGAGTACTTCATTACGGTACCAAACACCACCAAAACGGTACAATACCGTACGAGTACTTCGTTACGGTACCAAACCACACCAAAACGGTGCAATACCGTACGAGTACTTCGTTACGGTACCAAACCACACCAAAACGGTATAATACCGTTCGAGTACATCCATACGGTACCAAACCACACCAAAACTGTGCAATACCGTACGAGTACTTCGTTACGGTACCAAACCACACCAAAACGGTGCGATACCGTACGAGTAATTCGTTACGGTACCAAACCACACCAAAACGGTGCAATACCGTACGAGTACTTCGTTACGGTACTAAACCACACCAAAACGGTCCAATACCGTACGAGTACTTCGTTACGGTACCAAACCACACCAAAACGGTGCAATACCGTACGAGTACTTCGTTACGGTACCGAACCACACCAAAACGGTACAATACCGTACGAGTAAATCCATACGGTACCAAACCACACCAAAACGGTGCAATACCGTACGAGTACTTCGTTACGGTACCAAACCACACCAAAACAGTACAATACCGTACGAGTAAATCCATACGGTACCAAACCACACCAAAACGGTGCAATACCGTACGAGTACTTCGTTACGGTACCAAACCACACCAAAACGGTGCAATACCGTACGAGTACTTCGTTACGGTACCAAACCACACCAAAACGGTACAATACCGTACGACTACATCCATACGGTACCAAACCACCCCAAAACGTTGCAATACCGTACGAGTACTTCGTTACGGTACCAAACCACACCAAAACGGTACAATACCGAACGAGTACATCCATACGGTACCAAACCACACCAAAACGGTGCAATACCGTACGAGTACTTCGTTACGGTACCAAACCACACCAAAACGGTACAATACCGTACGACTACATCCATACGGTACAAAACCACCCCAAAACGGTGCAATACCGTACGAGTACTTCGTTACGGTACCAAACCACACCAAAACGGTACAATACCGAACGAGTACATCCATACGGTACCAAACCACAACAAAACGGTGCAATACCGTACGAGTACTTCGTTACGGTACCAAACCACACCAAAACGGTGCAATACCGTACGAGTACTTCGTTACGGTACCAAACACCACCAAAACGGTACAATACCGTACGAGTACTTCGTTACGGTACCAAACCTCACCAAAACGGTGCAATACCGTACGAGTACTTCGTTACGGTACCAAACCACACCAAAACGGTACAATACCGTACGAGTACATCCATACGGTACCAAACCACACCAAAACTGTGCAATACCGTACGAGTACTTCGTTACGGTACCAAACCACACCAAAACGGTGCGATACCGTACGAGTACATCCATACGGTACCAAACCACACCAAAACGGTGCAATCCCGTACGAGTACTTCGTTATGGTATCAAACCACACCAAAATGGTACAATACCGTACGAGTACTTCGTTACGGTACCAAACCACACCAAAACGGTGCAATACCGTACAAGTACATCCATACGGTACCAAACCACACGAAAACGGTGCAATACCGTACGAGTACTTCGTTACGGTACTAAACCACACCAAAACGGTCCAATACCGTACGAGTACTTCGTTACGGTACCAAACCACACCAAAACGGTAGAATACCGTACGAGTAAATCCATACCGTACCAAACCACACCAAAACGGTGCAATACCGTACGAGTACTTCGTTACGGTACCAAACCACACCAAAACGGTACAATACCGTACGACTACATCCATACGGTACCAAACCACCCCAAAACGGTGCAATACCGTACGAGTACTTCGTTACGGTACCAAACCACACCAAAACGGTACAATACCGAACGAGTACATCCATACGGTACCAAACCACACCAAAACGGTGCAATACCGTACGAGTACTTCGTTACGGTACCAAACCACACCAAAACGGTGCAATACCGTACGAGTACTTCATTACGGTACCAAACACCACCAAAACGGTACAATACCGTACGAGTACTTCGTTACGGTACCAAACCACACCAAAACGGTGCAATACCGTACGAGTACTTCGTTACGGTACCAAACCACACCAAAACGGTATAATACCGTTCGAGTACATCCATACGGTACCAAACCACACCAAAACTGTGCAATACCGTACGAGTACTTCGTTACGGTACCAAACCACACCAAAACGGTGCGATACCGTACGAGTACTTCGTTACGGTACCAAACCACACCAAAACGGTGCAATACCGCACGAGTACTTCGTTACGGTACTAAACCACACCAAAACGGTCGAATACCGTACGAGTACTTCGTTACGGTACCAAACCACACCAAAACGGTGCAATACCGTACGAGTACTTCGTTACGGTACCGAACCACACCAAAACGGTACAATACCGTACGAGTAAATCCATACGGTACCAAACCACACCAAAACGGTGCAATACCGTACGAGTACTTCGTTACGGTACCAAACCACACCAAAACAGTACAATACCGTACGAGTAAATCCATACGGTACCAAACCACACAAAACGGTGCAATACCGTACGAGTACTTCGTTACGGTACCAAACCACACCAAAACGGTGCAATACCGTACGAGTACTTCGTTACGGTACCAAACCACACCAAAACGGTACAATACCGTACGACTACATCCATACGGTACCAAACCACCCCAAAACGGTGCAATACCGTACGAGTACTTCGTTACGGTACCAAACCACACCAAAACGGTACAATACCGAACGAGTACATCCATACGGTACCAAACCACACCAAAACGGTGCAATACCGTACGAGTACTTCGTTACGGTACCAAACCACACCAAAATGGTGCAATACCGTACGAGTACTTCGTTACGGTACCAAACACCACCAAAACGGTACAATACCGTACGAGTACTTCGTTACGGTACCAAACCTCACCAAAACGGTGCAATACCGTACGAGTACTTCGTTACGGTACCAAACCACACCAAAACGGTACAATACCGTACGAGTACATCCATACGGTACCAAACCACACCAAAACTGTGCAATACCGTACGAGTACTTCGTTACGGTACCAAACCACACCAAAACGGTGCGATACCGTACGAGTACATCCATACGGTACCAAACCACACCAAAACGGTGCAATCCCGTACGAGTACTTCGTTATGGTACCAAACCACACCAAAATGGTACAATACCGTACGAGTACTTCGTTACGGTACCAAACCACACCAAAACGGTGCAATACCGTACGAGTACATCCATACGGTACCAAACCACACGAAAACGGTGCAATACCGTACGAGTACTTCGTTACGGTACTAAACCACACCAAAACGGTCCAATACCGTACGAGTACTTCGTTACGGTACCAAACCACACCAAAACGGTAGAATACCGTACGAGTAAATCCATACGGTACCAAACCACACCAAAACGGTGCAATACCGTACGAGTACTTCGTTACGGTACCAAACAACACCAAAACGGTACAATACCGTACGACTACATCCATACGGTACCAAACCACCCCAAAACGGTGCAATACCGTACGAGTACTTCGTTACGGTACCAAACCACACCAAAACGGTACAATACCGAACGAGTACATCCATACGGTACCAAACCACACCAAAACGGTGCAATACCGTACGAGTACTTCGTTACGGTACCAAACCACACCAAAACTGTGCAATACCGTACGAGTACTTCATTACGGTACCAAACACCACCAAAACGGTACATTACCGTACGAGTACTTCGTTACGGTACAAAACCACACCAAAACGGTGCAATACCGTACGAGTACTTCGTTACGGTACCAAACCACACCAAAACGGTATAATACCGTACGAGTACATCCATACGGTACCAAACCACACCAAAACTGTGCAATACCGTACGAGTACTTCGTTACGGTACCAAACCACACCAAAACGGTGCGATACCGTACGAGTACTTCGTTACGGTACCAAACCACACCAAAACGGTGCAATACCGTACGAGTACTTCGTTACGGTACTAAACCACACCAAAACGGTCCAATACCGTACGAGTACTTCGTTACGGTACCAAACCACACGAAAACGGTGCAATACCGTACGAGTACTTCGTTACGGTACCGAACCACACCAAAACGGTACAATACCGTACGAGTAAATCCATACGGTACCAAACCACACCAAAACGGTGCAATACCGTACGAGTACTTCGTTACGGTACCAAACCACACCAAAACGGTGCAATACTGTACGAGTACATCCATACGGTACCAAACCACACCAAAACGGTGCAATACCATACGAGTACTTCGTTACGGTACCAAACCACACCAAAACGGTGCAATACCGTACGAGTACTTCGTTACGGTACCAAACCACACCAAAACGGTACAATACCGTACGACTACATCCATACGGTACCAAACCACCCCAAAACGGTGCAATACCGTACGAGTACTTCGTTACGGTACCAAACCACACCAAAACGGTACAATACCGAACGAGTACATCCATACGGTACCAAACCACAACAAAACGGTGCAATACCGTACGAGTACTTCGTTACGGTACCAAACCACACCAAAACGGTCCAATACCGTACGAGTACTTCGTTACGGTACCAAACACCACCAAAACGGTACAATACCGTACGAGTACTTCGTTACGGTACCAAACCACACCAAAACAGTGCAATACCGTACGAGTACTTCGTTACGGTACCAAACCACACCAAAACGGTACAATACCGTACGAGTACATCCATACGGTACCAAACCACACCAAAACTGTGCAATACCGTACGAGTACTTCGTTACGGTACCAAACCACACCAAAACGGTGCAATACCGTACGAGTACATCCATGCGGTACCAAACCACACCAAAACGGTGCAATACCGTACGAGTACTTCGTTATGGTACCAAACCACACCAAAATGGTACAATACCGTACGAGTACTTCGTTACGGTACCAAACCACACCAAAACGGTGCAATACCGTACGAGTACATCCATACGGTACCAAACCACACGAAAACGGTGCAATACCGTACGAGTACTTCGTTACGGTACTAAACCACACCAAAACGGTCCAATACCGTACGAGTACTTCGTTACGGTACCAAACCACACCAAAACGGTGCAATACCGTACGAGTACTTCGTTACGGTACCAAACCACACCAAAACGGTACAATACCGTACGAGTAAATCCATACGGTACCAAACCACACCAAAACGGTGCAATACCGTACGAGTACTTCGTTACGGTACCAAACCACACCAAAACGGTGCAATACTGTACGAGTACATCCATACGATACCAAACCACACCAAAACGGTGCAATACCGTACGAGTACTTCGTTACGGTACCAAACCACACCAAAACGGTGCAATACCCTACGAGTACTTCGTTACGGTACCAAACAACCCCAAAACGGTACAATACCGTACGAGTACATCGATACGGTACCAAACCACACCAAAACGGTGCAATACCGTACGAGTACTTCGTTACGGTACCGAACCACACCAAAACGGTGCAATACCGTACGAGTACTTCGTTACGGTACCAAACCACACCAAAACGGTGCAATACTGTACGAGTACATCCATACGGTACCAAACCACACCAAAACGGTGCGATACCGTACGAGTACTTCGTTACGGTACCAAACCACACCAAAACGGTGCAATACCGTACGAGTACTTCGTTACGGTACCAAACCACACCAAAACGGTGCAATACCGTACGAGTACTTCGTTACGCTACCAAACAACCCCAAAACGGTACAATACCGTACGAGTACATCCATACGGTACCAAACCACACCAAAACGGTGCAATACCGTACGAGTACTTCGTTACGGTACCGAACCACACCAAAACGGTGCAATACCGTAGGAGTACTTCGTTACGGTACCAAACCATACCAAAACGGTACAATACCGTACGAGTACATCCATACGGTACCAAACCACACCAAAACGGTGCAATACCGTACGAGTACTTCGTTACGGTACCAAACCACACCATAACGGTGCAATACCGTACGAGTACATCCATACGGTACCAAACCACACCAAAACGGTGCAATACCGTACGAGTACTTCGTTACGGTACCAAACCACACCAAAACGGTGCAATACCGTACGAGTACTTCGTTACGGTACCAAACAACCCCAAAACGGTACAATACCGTACGAGTACATCCATACGGTACCAAACCACCCCAAAACGGTGCAATACCGTACGAGTACTTCGTTACGGTACCAAACCACACCAAAACGGTACAATACCGTACGAGTACATCCATACGGTACCAAACCACCCCAAAACGGTGCAATACCGTACGAGTACTTCGTTACGGTACAAAGCCACACCAAAACGGTACAATACCGTACGAGTACATCCATACGGTACCAAACCACCCCAAAACGGTGCAATACCGTACGAGTACTTCGTTACGGTACCAAACAACCCCAAAACGGTACAATACCGTTCGAGTACATCCATACGGTACCAAACCACACCAAAACGGTGCAATACCGTACGAGTACTTCGTTACGGTACCGAACCACACCAAAACGGTGCAATACCGTGCGAGTACTTCGTTACGGTACCAAACCACACCAAAACGGTGGAATACCGTCCGAGTACTTCGTTACGGTACCAAACCACACCAAAACGGTACAATACCGTACAGATACATCCATACGGTACCTAACCACAGCAAAACTGTGCAATACCGTACGAGTACTTCGTTACGGTACCAAACCACACCAAAACGGTGCGATACCGTACGAGTACATCCATACGGTACCAAACCACACCAAAACGGTGCAATCCCGTACGAGTACTTCGTTATGGTACCAAACCACACCAAAATGGTACAATACCGTACGAGTACTTCGTTACGGTACCAAACCACACCAAAACGGTGCAATACCGTACGAGTACATCCATACGGTACCAAACCACACGAAAACGGTGCAATACCGTACGAGTACTTCGTTACGGTACTAAACCACACCAAAACGGTCCAATACCGTACGAGTACTTCGTTACGGTACCAAACCACACCAAAACGGTAGAATACCGTACGAGTAAATCCATACGGTACCAAACCACACCAAAACGGTGCAATACCGTACGAGTATTTCGTTACGGTACCAAACAACACCAAAACGGTACAATACCGTACGACTACATCCATACGGTACCAAACCACCCCAAAACGGTGCAATACCGTACGAGTACTTCGTTACGGTACCAAACCACACCAAAACGGTACAATACCGAACGAGTACATCCATACGGTACCAAACCACACCAAAACGGTGCAATACCGTACGAGTACTTCGTTACGGTACCAAACCACACCAAAACTGTGCAATACCGTACGAGTACTTCATTACGGTACCAAACACCACCAAAACGGTACATTACCGTACGAGTACTTCGTTACGGTACAAAACCACACCAAAACGGTGCAATACCGTACGAGTACTTCGTTACGGTACCAAACCACACCAAAACGGTATAATACCGTACGAGTACATCCATACGGTACCAAACCACACCAAAACTGTGCAATACCGTACGAGTACTTCGTTACGGTACCAAACCACACCAAAACGGTGCGATACCGTACGAGTACTTCGTTACGGTACCAAACCACACCAAAACGGTGCAATACCGTACGAGTACTTCGTTACGGTACTAAACCACACCAAAACGGTCCAATACCGTACGAGTACTTCGTTACGGTACCAAACCACACCAAAACGGTGCAATACCGTACGAGTACTTCGTTACGGTACCGAACCACACCAAAACGGTACAATACCGTACGAGTAAATCCATACGGTACCAAACCACACCAAAACGGTGCAATACCGTACGAGTACTTCGTTACGGTACCAAACCACACCAAAACGGTGCAATACTGTACGAGTACATCCATACGGTACCAAACCACACCAAAACGGTGCAATACCATACGAGTACTTCGTTACGGTACCAAACCACACCAAAACGGTGCAATACCGTACGAGTACTTCGTTACGGTACCAAACCACACCAAAACGGTACAATACCGTACGACTACATCCATACGGTACCAAACCACCCCAAAACGGTGCAATACCGTACGAGTACTTCGTTACGGTACCAAACCACACCAAAACGGTACAATACCGAACGAGTACATCCATACGGTACCAAACCACAACAAAACGGTGCAATACCGTACGAGTACTTCGTTACGGTACCAAACCACACCAAAACGGTCCAATACCGTACGAGTACTTCGTTACGGTACCAAACACCACCAAAACGGTACAATACCGTACGAGTACTTCGTTACGGTACCAAACCACACCAAAACAGTGCAATACCGTACGAGTACTTCGTTACGGTACCAAACCACACCAAAACAGTGCAATACCGTACGAGTACTTCGTTACGGTACCAAACCACACCAAAACGGTACAATACCGTACGAGTACATCCATACGGTACCAAACCACACCAAAACTGTGCAATACCGTACGAGTACTTCGTTACGGTACCAAACCACACCAAAACGGTGCAATACCGTACGAGTACATCCATGCGGTACCAAACCACACCAAAACGGTGCAATACCGTACGAGTACTTCGTTATGGTACAAAACCACACCAAAATGGTACAATACCGTACGAGTACTTCGTTACGGTACCAAACCACACCAAAACGGTGCAATACCGTACGAGTACATCCATACGGTACCAAACCACACGAAAACGGTGCAATACCGTACGAGTACTTCGTTACGGTACTAAACCACACCAAAACGGTCCAATACCGTACGACTACATCCATACGGTACCAAACCACCCCAAAACGGTGCAATACCGTACGAGTACTTCGTTACGGTACCAAACCACACCAAAACGGTACAATACCGAACGAGTACATCCATACGGTACCAAACCACACCAAAACGGTGCAATACCGTACGAGTACTTCGTTACGGTACCAAACCACACCAAAACTGTGCAATACCGTACGAGTACTTCATTACGGTACCAAACACCACCAAAACGGTACATTACCGTACGAGTACTTCGTTACGGTACAAAACCACACCAAAACGGTGCAATACCGTACGAGTACTTCGTTACGGTACCAAACCACACCAAAACGGTATAATACCGTACGAGTACATCCATACGGTACCAAACCACACCAAAACTGTGCAATACCGTACGAGTACTTCGTTACGGTACCAAACCACACCAAAACGGTGCGATACCGTACGAGTACTTCGTTACGGTACCAAACCACACCAAAACGGTGCAATACCGTACGAGTACTTCGTTACGGTACTAAACCACACCAAAACGGTCCAATACCGTACGAGTACTTCGTTACGGTACCAAACCACACCAAAACGGTGCAATACCGTACGAGTACTTCGTTACGGTACCGAACCACACCAAAACGGTACAATACCGTACGAGTAAATCCATACGGTACCAAACCACACCAAAACGGTGCAATACCGTACGAGTACTTCGTTACGGTACCAAACCACACCAAAACGGTGCAATACTGTACGAGTACATCCATACGGTACCAAACCACACCAAAACGGTGCAATACCATACGAGTACTTCGTTACGGTACCAAACCACACCAAAACGGTGCAATACCGTACGAGTACTTCGTTACGGTACCAAACCACACCAAAACGGTACAATACCGTACGACTACATCCATACGGTACCAAACCACCCCAAAACGGTGCAATACCGTACGAGTACTTCGTTACGGTACCAAACCACACCAAAACGGTACAATACCGAACGAGTACATCCATACGGTACCAAACCACAACAAAACGGTGCAATACCGTACGAGTACTTCGTTACGGTACCAAACCACACCAAAACGGTCCAATACCGTACGAGTACTTCGTTACGGTACCAAACACCACCAAAACGGTACAATACCGTACGAGTACTTCGTTACGGTACCAAACCACACCAAAACAGTGCAATACCGTACGAGTACTTCGTTACGGTACCAAACCACACCAAAACAGTGCAATACCGTACGAGTACTTCGTTACGGTACCAAACCACACCAAAACGGTACAATACCGTACGAGTACATCCATACGGTACCAAACCACACCAAAACTGTGCAATACCGTACGAGTACTTCGTTACGGTACCAAACCACACCAAAACGGTGCAATACCGTACGAGTACATCCATGCGGTACCAAACCACACCAAAACGGTGCAATACCGTACGAGTACTTCGTTATGGTACAAAACCACACCAAAATGGTACAATACCGTACGAGTACTTCGTTACGGTACCAAACCACACCAAAACGGTGCAATACCGTACGAGTACATCCATACGGTACCAAACCACACGAAAACGGTGCAATACCGTACGAGTACTTCGTTACGGTACTAAACCACACCAAAACGGTCCAATACCGTACGAGTACTTCGTTACGGTACCAAACCACACCAAAACGGTGCAATACCGTACGAGTACTTCGTTACGGTACCAAACCACACCAAAACGGTACAATACCGTACGAGTAAATCCATACGGTACCAAACCACACCAAAACGGTGCAATACCGTACGAGTACTTCGTTACGGTACCAAACCACACCAAAACGGTGCAATACTGTACGAGTACATCCATACGATACCAAACCACACCAAAACGGTGCAATACCGTACGAGTACTTCGTTACGGTACCAAACCACACCAAAACGGTGCAATACCCTACGAGTACTTCGTTACGGTACCAAACAACCCCAAAACGGTACAATACCGTACGAGTACATCGATACGGTACCAAACCACACCAAAACGGTGCAATACCGTACGAGTACTTCGTTACGGTACCGAACCACACCAAAACGGTGCAATACCGTACGAGTACTTCGTTACGGTACCAAACCACACCAAAACGGTGCAATACTGTACGAGTACATCCATACGGTACCAAACCACACCAAAACGGTGCGATACCGTACGAGTACTTCGTTACGGTACCAAACCACACCAAAACGGTGCAATACCGTACGAGTACTTCGTTACGGTACCAAACCACACCAAAACGGTGCAATACCGTACGAGTACTTCGTTACGCTACCAAACAACCCCAAAACGGTACAATACCGTACGAGTACATCCATACGGTACCAAACCACACCAAAACGGTGCAATACCGTACGAGTACTTCGTTACGGTACCGAACCACACCAAAACGGTGCAATACCGTACGAGTACTTCGTTACGGTACCAAACCATACCAAAACGGTACAATACCGTACGAGTACATCCATACGGTACCAAACCACACCAAAACGGTGCAATACCGTACGAGTACTTCGTTACGGTACCAAACCACACCATAACGGTGCAATACCGTACGAGTACATCCATACGGTACCAAACCACACCAAAACGGTGCAATACCGTACGAGTACTTCGTTACGGTACCAAACCACACCAAAACGGTGCAATACCGTACGAGTACTTCGTTACGGTACCAAACAACCCCAAAACGGTACAATACCGTACGAGTACATCCATACGGTACCAAACCACCCCAAAACGGTGCAATACCGTACGAGTACTTCGTTACGGTACCAAACCACACCAAAACGGTACAATACCGTACGAGTACATCCATACGGTACCAAACCACCCCAAAACGGTGCAATACCGTACGAGTACTTCGTTACGGTACAAAGCCACACCAAAACGGTACAATACCGTACGAGTACATCCATACGGTACCAAACCACCCCAAAACGGTGCAATACCGTACGAGTACTTCGTTACGGTACCAAACAACCCCAAAACGGTACAATACCGTTCGAGTACATCCATACGGTACCAAACCACACCAAAACGGTGCAATACCGTACGAGTACTTCGTTACGGTACCGAACCACACCAAAACGGTGCAATACCGTGCGAGTACTTCGTTACGGTACCAAACCACACCAAAACGGTGGAATACCGTCCGAGTACTTCGTTACGGTACCAAACCACACCAAAACGGTACAATACCGTACAGATACATCCATACGGTACCTAACCACAGCAAAACTGTGCAATACCGTACGAGTACTTCGTTACGGTACCAAACCACACCAAAACGGTGCGATACCGTACGAGTACATCCATACGGTACCAAACCACACCAAAACGGTGCAATCCCGTACGAGTACTTCGTTATGGTACCAAACCACACCAAAATGGTACAATACCGTACGAGTACTTCGTTACGGTACCAAACCACACCAAAACGGTGCAATACCGTACGAGTACATCCATACGGTACCAAACCACACGAAAACGGTGCAATACCGTACGAGTACTTCGTTACGGTACTAAACCACACCAAAACGGTCCAATACCGTACGAGTACTTCGTTACGGTACCAAACCACACCAAAACGGTAGAATACCGTACGAGTAAATCCATACGGTACCAAACCACACCAAAACGGTGCAATACCGTACGAGTACTTCGTTACGGTACCAAACAACACCAAAACGGTACAATACCGTACGACTACATCCATACGGTACCAAACCACCCCAAAACGGTGCAATACCGTACGAGTACTTCGTTACGGTACCAAACCACACCAAAACGGTACAATACCGAACGAGTACATCCATACGGTACCAAACCACACCAAAACGGTGCAATACCGTACGAGTACTTCGTTACGGTACCAAACCACACCAAAACTGTGCAATACCGTACGAGTACTTCTTTACGGTACCAAACACCACCAAAACGGTACATTACCGTACGAGTACTTCGTTACGGTACAAAACCACACCAAAACGGTGCAATACCGTACGAGTACTTCGTTACGGTACCAAACCACACCAAAACGGTATAATACCGTACGAGTACATCCATACGGTACCAAACCACACCAAAACTGTGCAATACCGTACGAGTACTTCGTTACGGTACCAAACCACACCAAAACGGTGCGATACCGTACGAGTACTTCGTTACGGTACCAAACCACACCAAAACGGTGCAATACCGTACGAGTACTTCGTTACGGTACTAAACCACACCAAAACGGTCCAATACCGTACGAGTACTTCGTTACGGTACCAAACCACACCAAAACGGTGCAATACCGTACGAGTACTTCGTTACGGTACCGAACCACACCAAAACGGTACAATACCGTACGAGTAAATCCATACGGTACCAAACCACACCAAAACGGTGCAATACCGTACGAGTACTTCGTTACGGTACCAAACCACACCAAAACGGTGCAATACTGTACGAGTACATCCATACGGTACCAAACCACACCAAAACGGTGCAATACCATACGAGTACTTCGTTACGGTACCAAACCACACCAAAACGGTGCAATACCGTACGAGTACTTCGTTACGGTACCAAACCACACCAAAACGGTACAATACCGTACGACTACATCCATACGGTACCAAACCACCCCAAAACGGTGCAATACCGTACGAGTACTTCGTTACGGTACCAAACCACACCAAAACGGTACAATACTGAACGAGTACATCCATACGGTACCAAACCACAACAAAACGGTGCAATACCGTACGAGTACTTCGTTACGGTACCAAACCACACCAAAACGGTCCAATACCGTACGAGTACTTCGTTACGGTACCAAACACCACCAAAACGGTACAATACCGTACGAGTACTTCGTTACGGTACCAAACCACACCAAAACAGTGCAATACCGTACGAGTACTTCGTTACGGTACCAAACCACACCAAAACGGTACAATACCGTACGAGTACATCCATACGGTACCAAACCACACCAAAACTGTGCAATACCGTACGAGTACTTCGTTACGGTACCAAACCACACCAAAACGGTGCAATACCGTACGAGTACATCCATGCGGTACCAAACCACACCAAAACGGTGCAATACCGTACGAGTACTTCGTTATGGTACCAAACCACACCAAAATGGTACAATACCGTACGAGTACTTCGTTACGGTACCAAACCACACAAAAACGGTGCAATACCGTACGAGTACATCCATACGGTACCAAACCACACGAAAACGGTGCAATACCGTACGAGTACTTCGTTACGGTACTAAACCACACCAAAACGGTCCAATACCGTACGAGTACTTCGTTACGGTACCAAACCACACCAAAACGGTGCAATACCGTACGAGTACTTCGTTACGGTACCAAACCACACCAAAACGGTACAATACCGTACGAGTAAATCCATACGGTACCAAACCACACCAAAACGGTGCAATACCGTACGAGTACTTCGTTACGGTACCAAACCACACCAAAACGGTGCAATACTGTACGAGTACATCCATACGATACCAAACCACACCAAAACGGTGCAATACCGTACGAGTACTTCGTTACGGTACCAAACCACACCAAAACGGTGCAATACCCTACGAGTACTTCGTTACGGCACCAAACAACCCCAAAACGGTACAATACCGTACGAGTACATCGATACGGTACCAAACCACACCAAAACGGTGCAATACCGTACGAGTACTTCGTTACGGTACCGAACCACACCAAAACGGTGCAATACCGTACGAGTACTTCGTTACGGTACCAAACCACACCAAAACGGTGCAATACTGTACGAGTACATCCATACGGTACCAAACCACACCAAAACGGTGCGATACCGTACGAGTACTTCGTTACGGTACCAAACCACACCAAAACGGTGCAATACCGTACGAGTACTTCGTTACGGTACCAAACCACACCAAAACGGTGCAATACCGTACGAGTACTTCGTTACGCTACCAAACAACCCCAAAACGGTACAATACCGTACGAGTACATCCATACGGTACCAAACCACACCAAAACGGTGCAATACCGTACGAGTACTTCGTTACGGTACCGAACCACACCAAAACGGTGCAATACCGTACGAGTACTTTGTTACGGTACCAAACCATACCAAAACGGTACAATACCGTACGAGTACATCCATACGGTACCAAACCACACCAAAACGGTGCAATACCGTACGAGTACTTCGTTACGGTACCAAACCACACCATAACGGTGCAATACCGTACGAGTACATCCATACGGTACCAAACCACACCAAAACGGTGCAATACCGTACGAGTACTTCGTTACGGTACCAAACCACACCAAAACGGTGCAATACCGTACGAGTACTTCGTTACGGTACCAAACAACCCCAAAACGGTACAATACCGTACGAGTACATCCATACGGTACCAAACCACCCCAAAACGGTGCAATACCGTACGAGTACTTCGTTACGGTACCAAACCACACCAAAACGGTACAATACCGTACGAGTACATCCATACGGTACCAAACCACCCCAAAACGGTGCAATACCGTACGAGTACTTCGTTACGGTACAAAGCCACACCAAAACGGTACAATACCGTACGAGTACATCCATACGGTACCAAACCACCCCAAAACGGTGCAATACCGTACGAGTACTTCGTTACGGTACCAAACAACCCCAAAACGGTACAATACCGTTCGAGTACATCCATACGGTACCAAACCACACCAAAACGGTGCAATACCGTACGAGTACTTCGTTACGGTACCGAACCACACCAAAACGGTGCAATACCGTGCGAGTACTTCGTTACGGTACCAAACCACACCAAAACGGTGGAATACCGTCCGAGTACTTCGTTACGGTACCAAACTACACCAAAACGGTGCAATAACGTACGAGTACTTCGTTACGGTACCAAACCACACCAAAACGGTACAATACCGTCGAGTACATCCATACGGTACCAAACCACACAAAAACGGTGCAATACCGTACGAGTACTTCGTTACGGTACCAAACCACACCAAAACGGTACAATACCGTACGAGAACTTCGTCACGGCACCAAACCACACTAAAACGGTGCAATACCGTACGAGTACATCCATACGGTACCAAACCACACCAAAACGGTGCAATACCGTACGAGTAGTTCGTTACGGTACCAAACCACACCAAAACGGTGCAATACCGTACGAGTACATCCATACGGTACCAAACCACACCAAAACGGTGCAATACCGTACGAGTACTTCGTTACGGTACCAAACCAAACCAAAATGGTACAATACCGTACGAGTACTTCGTTACGGTACCAAACCACACCAAAAGGGTGCAATACCGTACGAGTACATCCATACGGTACCAAACCACACCAAAACGGTGCAATACCGTACGAGTACTTCGTTACGGTACCAAACCACACCAAAACGGTGCAATACCGTACGAGTACTTCGTTACGGTACCAAACACCACCAAAACGGTATAATACCGTACGAGTACTTCATTACGGTACCAAACCACACCAAAACGGTACAATACCGAACGAGTACATCCATACGGTACCAAACCACACCAAAACGGTGCAATACCGTACGAGTACTTCGTTACGGTACCAAACCACGCCAAAACGGTGCAATACCGTACGAGTACTTCGTTACGGTACCAAACACCACCAAAACGGTATAATACCGTACGAGTACTTCGTTACGGTACCAAACCACACCAAAACGGTGCAATACCGTACGAGTACTTCGTTACGGTACCAAACCACACCAAAACGGTACAATACCGTACGAGTACATCCATACAGTACCAAACCACACCAAAACGGTGCAATACCGTACGAGTACTTCGTTACGGTACCAAACCACACCAAAACGGTGCAATACCGTACGAGTACTTCGTTACGGTACCAAACCACACCAAAACGGTACAATACCGTACGAGTAAATCCATACGGTACCAAACCACACCAAAACGGTGCAATACCGTACGAGTACTTCGTTACGGTACCAAACCACACCAAAACGGTGCAATACTGTACGAGTATATCCATACGGTACCAAACCACACCAAAACGGTGCAATACCGTACGAGTACTTCGTTACGGTACCAAACCACACCAAAACGGTGCAATACCGTACGAGTACTTCGTTACGGTACCAAACAACCCCAAAACGGTACAATACCGTACGAGTACATCCATACGGTACTAAACCACACCAAAACGGTGCAATACCGTACGAGTACTTCGTTACGGTACCGAACCACACCAAAACGGTGCAATACCGTACGAGTACTTCGTTACGGTAACGAACCACACCAAAACGGTGCAATACTGTACGAGTACATCCATACGGTACCAAACCACACCAAAACAGTGCAATACCGTACGAGTACTTCGTTACGGTACCAAACCACACCAAAACGGTGCAATACCGTACGAGTACTTCGTTACGGTACCAAACCACACCAAAACGGTGCAATACCGTACGAGTACTTCGTTACGGTACCAAACAACCCCAAAACGGTACAATACCGTACGAGTACATCCATACGGTACCAAACCACACCAAAACGGTGCAATACCGTACGAGTACTTCGTTACGGTACCGAACCACACCAAAACGGTGCAATACCGTATGAGTACTTCGTTACGGTACCAAACCACACCAAAACGGTGCAATACCGAACGAGTACTTCGTTACGGTACAAAACCACACCAAAACGGTGCAATACCGTACGAGTACTTCGTTACGGTACCAAACCACACCAAAACGGTACAATACCGAACGAGTACATCCATACAGTACCAAACCACACCAAAACGGTGCAATACCGTACGAGTACTTCGTTACGGTACCAAACCACACCAAAACGGTGCAATACTGTACGAGTACATCCATACGGTACCAAACCACACCAAAACGGTGCAATACCGTACGAGTACTTCGTTACGGTACCAAGCCACACCAAAACGGTGCAATACCGTACGAGTACTTCGTTACGGTACCAACCCACACCAAAACGGTGCAATACCGTACGAGTACTTCGTTACGGTACCAAACACCACCAAAACGGTACAATACCGTACGAGTACTTCGTTACGGTACCAAACCACACCAAAACGGTGCAATACCGTACGAGTACTTCGTTACGGTACCAAACCACACCAAAACGGTACAATACCGTACGAGTACATGCATACGGTACCAAACCACACCAAAACTGTGCAATACCGTACGAGTACTTCGTTACGGTACCAAACCACACCAAAACGGTGCAATACCGTACGAGAACATCGATACGGTACCAAACCACACCAAAACGTTGCAATACCGTACGAGTACTTCGTTATGGTACCAAACCACACCAAAATGGTACAATACCGTACGAGTACTTCGTTACGGTACCAAACCACACCAAAACGACGCAATACCGTACGAGTACATCCATACGGTACCAAACCACACGAAAACGGTGCAATACCGTACGAGTACTTCGTTACGGTACTAAACCACACCAAAACGGTCCAATACCGTACCAGTACTTCGTTACGGTACCAAACCACACCAAAACGGTGCAATACCGTACGAGTACTTCGTTACGGTACCAAACCACACCAAAACGGTCCAATACCGGACGAGTACTTCGTTACGGTACCAAACCACACCAAAACGGTGCAATACCGTACAAGTACTTCGTTATGGTACCAAACCACACCAAAACGGTATAATACCGTACGAGTAAATCCATACGGTACCAAACCACACCAAAATGGTGCAATACCGTACGAGTACTTCGTTACGGTACCAAACCACAGCAAAACGGTGCAATACTGTACGAGTACATCCATACGGTACCAAACCACACCAAAACGGTGCAATACCGTACGAGTACTTCGTTACGGTACCAAACCACACCAAAATGGTGCAATACCGTACGAGTACTTCGTTACGGTACCAAACTACCCCAAAACGGTACAATACCGTACGAGTACATCCATACGGTACCAAACCACACCAAAACGGTGCAAAACCGTACGAGTACTTCGTTACGGTACCGAACCACACCAAAACGGTGCAATACCGTACGAGTACTTCGTTACGGTACCAAACCACACCAAAACGGTAAAATACCGTACGAGTAAATCCATACGGTACGAAACCACACCAAAACGGTGCAATACCGTACGAGTACTTCGTTACGGTACCAAACCACACCAAAACGGTGTAATACTGTACGAGTACATCCATACGGTACCAAACCACACCAAAACGGTGCAATACCGTACGAGTACTTCGTTACGGTACCAAACCACACCAAAACGGTGCAATACTGTACAAGTACTTCGTTACAGTACCAAACCACACCAAAACGGTACAATACCGTACGACTACATCCATACGGTACCAAACCACCCCAAAACGGTGCAATACCGTACGAGTACTTCGTTACGGTACCAAACCACACCAAAACGGTACAATACCGAACGAGTACATCCATACGGTACCAAACCACACCAAAACGGTGCAATACCGTACGAGTACTTCGTTACGGTACCAAACACCACCAAAACGGTACAATACCGTACGAGTACTTCGTTACGGTACCAAACCACACCAAAACGGTGCAATACCGTACGAGTACTTCGTTACGGTACCAAACCACACCAAAACGGTACAATACCGTACGAGTACATCCATATGGTACCAAACCACACCAAAACTGTGCAATACCGTACGAGTACTTCGTTACGGTACCAAACCACACCAAAACGGTGCAATACCGTACAAGTACTTCGTTACGGTACCAAACCACACCAAAACGGTGCAATACCGTACGAGTACTTCGTTACGGTACCAAACAACCCCAAAACGGTACAATACCGTACGAGTACATCCATACGGTACCAAACCACACCAAAACGGTGCAATACCGTACGAGTACTTCGTTACGGTACCGAACCACACCAATACGGTGCAATACCGTACGAGTACTTCGTTACGGTACCAAACCACACCAAAACGGTACAATACCGTACGACTACATCCATACGGTACCAAACCACCCCAAAACGGTGCAATACCGTACGAGTACTTCGTTACGATACCAAACCACACCAAAACGGTACAATACCGAACGAGTACATCCATACGGTACCAAACCACACCAAAACGGTGCAATACCGTACGAGTACTTCGTTACGGTACCAAACCACATCAAAACGGTGCAATACTGTACGAGTACATCCATACGGTACCAAACCACACCAAAACGGTGCAATACCGTACGAGTACTTCGTTACGGTACCAAACCACACCAAAACGGTGCAATACCGTACGAGTACTTCGTTACGGTACCAAACCACACCAAAACGGTGCAATACTGTACGAGTAAATCCATACGGTACCAAACCACACCAAAACGGTGCAATACCGTACGAGTACTTCGTTACGGTACCAAACCACACCAAAACGGTACAATACCGAACGAGTACATCCATACGGTACCAAACCACACCAAAACGGTGCAATACCGTACGAGTACTTCATTACGGTACCAAACACCACCAAAACGGTACAATACCGTACGAGTACTTCGTTACGGTACCAAACCACACCAAAACGGTGCAATACCGTACGAGTACTTCGTTACGGTACCAAACCACACCAAAACGGTACAATACCGTACGAGTAAATCCATACGGTACCAAACCACACCAAAACGGTGCAATACCGTACGAGTACTTCGTTACGGTACCAAACCACACCAAAACGGTGCAATACTGTACGAGTACATCCATACGGTACCAAACCACACCAAAACGGTACAATACCGTACGACTACATCCATACGGTACCAAACCACCCCAAAACGGTGCAATACCGTACGAGTACTTCGTTACGGTACCAAACCACACCAAAACGGTACAATACCGAACGAGTACATCCATACGGTACCAAACCACACCAAAACGGTGCAATACCGTACGAGTACTTCGTTACGGTACCAAACCACACCAAAACGGTGCAATACCGTACGAGTACTTCGTTACGGTACCAAACAACCCCAAAACGGTACAATACCGTACGAGTACATCCATACGGTACCAAACCACACCAAAACTGTGCAATACCGTACGAGTACTTCGTTACGGTACCGAACCACACCAAAACGGTGCAATACCGTACGAGTACTTCGTTACGGTACCAAACCACACCAAAATGGTACAATACCGTACGAGTAAATCCATACGGTACGAAACCACACCAAAACGGTGCAATACCGTACGAGTACTTCGTTACGGTACCAAACCACACCAAAACGGTGCAATACTGTACGAGTATATCCATACGGTACCAAACCACACCAAAACGGTGCAATACCGTACGAGTACTTCGTTACGGTACCAAACCACACCAAAACGGTGCAATACCGTACGAGTACTTCGTTACGGTACCAAACCACACCAAAACGGTACAATACCGTACGACTACATCCATACGGTACCAAACCACCCCAAAACGGTGCAATACCGTACGAGTACTTCGTTACGGTACCAAACCACACCAAAACGGTACAATACCGAACGAGTACATCCATACGGTACCAAACCACACCAAAACGGTGCAATACCGTGCGAGTACTTCGTTACGGTACCAAACACCACCAAAACGGTACAATACCGTACGAGTACTTCGTTACGGTACCAAACCACACCAAAACGGTGCAATACCGTACGAGTACTTCGTTACGGTACCAAACCACACCAAAATGGTACAATACCGTACGAGTACATCCATATGGTACCAAACCACACCAAAACTGTGCAATACCGTACGAGTACTTCGTTACGGTACCAAACCACACCAAAACGGTGCAATACCGTACGAGTACATCCATACGGTACCAAACCACACCAAAACGGTGCAATACCGTACGAGTACTTCGTTATGGTACCAAACCACACCAAAATGGTACAATACCGTACGAGTACTTCGTTACGGTACCAAACCACACCAAAACGGTGCAATACCTTACGAGTACATCCATACGGTACCAAACCACACGAAAACTGTGCAATACCGTACGAGTACTTCGTTACGGTACTAAACCACACAAAAACGGTCCAATACCATACGAGTACTTCGTTACGGTACCAAACCACACCAAAACGGTGCAATACCGTACGAGTACTTCGTTACGGTACCAAACCACACCAAAACGGTACAATACCGTACGAGTAAATCCATACGGTACCAAACCACACCAAAACGGTGCAATACCGTACGAGTACTTCGTTACGGTACCAAACCACACCAAAACGGTGCAATACTGTACGAGTACATCCATACGGTACCAAACCACACCAAAACGGTACAATACCGTACGACTACATCCATACGGTACCAAACCACCCTAAAACGGTGCAATACCGTACGAGTACTTCGTTACGGTACCAAACCACACCAAAACGGTACAATACCGAACGAGTACATCCATACGGTACGAAACCACACCAAAACGGTGCAATACCGTACGAATACTTCGTTACGGTACCAAACACCACCACCAAAACGGTACAATACCGTACGAGTACTTCGTTACGGTACCAAACCACACCAAAACGGTGCAATACCGTACGAGTACTTCGTTACGGTACCAAACCACACCAAAACGGTACAATACCGTACGAGTACATCCATATGGTACCAAACCACACCAAAACTGTGCAATACCGTACGAGTACTTCGTTACGGTACCAAACCACACCAAAACGGTGCAATACCGTACGAGTACATCCATACCGTACCAAACCACACCAAAATGGTACAATACCGTACGAGTACTTCGTTACAGTACCAAACCACACCAAAACGGTGCAATACCGTACGAGTACATCCATACGGTACGAAACCACACGAAAACGGTGCAATACGTACGAGTACTTCGTTACGGTACTAAACCACACCGAAACGGTCCAATACCGAACGAGTACTTCGTTACGGTACCAAACCACACCAAAACGGTACAATACCGTACGAGTAAATCCATACGGTACCAAACCACACCAAAACGGTGCAATACCGTACGAGTACTTCGTTACGGTACCAAACCACACCAAAACGGTGCAATACTGTACGAGTACATCCATACGGTACCAAACCACACCAAAACGGTGCAATACCGTACGAGTACTTCGTTACGGTACCAAACCACACCAAAACGGTGCAATACCGTACGAGTACTTCGTTACGGCACAAAAGAACCCCAAAACGGTACAATACCGTACGAGTACATCCATACGGTACCAAACCACACCAAAACGGTGCAATACCGTACGAGTACTTCGTTACGGTACCAAACCACACCAAAACGGTACAATACCGAACGAGTACATCCATACGGTACCAAACCACACCAAAACGGTGCAATACCGTACGAGTACTTCGTTACGGTACCAAACCACACCAAAACGGTGCAATACCGTACGAGTACTTCGTTACGGCACCAAACAACCCCAAAACGGTACAATACCGTACGAGTACATCCATACGGTACCAAACCACACCAAAACGGTGCAATACCGTATGAGTACTTCGTTACGGTACCAAACCACACCAAAACGGTACAATACCGAACGAGTACATCCATACGGTACCAAACCACACCAAAACGGTGCAATACCGTACGAGTACTTCGTTACGGTACCAAACACAACCAAAACGGTACAATACCGTACGAGTACTTCGTTACGGTACCAAACCACACCAAAACGGTGCAATACCGAACGAGTACTTCGTTACGGTACCAAACCACACCAAAACGGTACAATACCGTACGACTACATCCATATGGTACCAAACCACACCAAAACTGTGCAATACCGTACGAGTACTTCATTACGGTACCAAACCACACCAAAACGGTGCAATACCGTACGAGTACATCCATACGGTACCAAACCACACCAAAACGGTGCAATACCGTACGAGTACTTCGTTATGGTACCAAACCACACCAAAATGGTACAATACCGTACGAGTACTTCGTTACGGTACCAAACCACACCAAAACGGTGCAATACCTTACGAGTACATCCATACGGTACCAAACCACACGAAAACTATGCAATACCGTACGAATACTTCGTTACGGTACGAAACCACACCAAAACGGTCCAATACCGTACGAGTACTTCGTTACGGTACCAAACCACACCAAAACGGTGCAATACCGTACGAGTACTTCGTTACGGTACCAAACCACACCAAAACGGTACAATACCGTACGAGTAAATCCATACGGTACCAAACCACACCAAAACGGTGCAATACCGTACGAGTACTTCGTTACGGTACCAAACCACACCAAAACGGTGCAATACTGTACGAGTACATCCATACGGTACCAAACCACACCAAAACGGTGCAATACCGTACGAGTACTTCGTTACGGTACCAAACCACACCAAAACGGTGCAATACCGTACGAGTACTTCGTTACGGTACCAAACAACCCCAAAACGGTACAATACCGTACGAGTACATCCATACGGTACCAAACCACACCAAAACGGTGCAATACCGTACGAGTACTTCGTTACGGTACCAAACCACACCAAAACGGTGCAATACTGTACGAGTACATCCATACGGTACCAAACCACACCAAAACGGTGCAATACCGTACGAGTACTTCGTTACGGTACCAAACCACACCAAAACGGTGCAATACCGTACGAGTACTTCGTTACGGTACAAAACCACACCAAAACGGTACAATACCGTACGACTACATCCATACGGTACCAAACCACCCCAAAACGGTGCAATACCGTACGAGTACTTCGTTACGGTACCAAACCACACCAAAACGGTACAATACCGAACGAGTACATCCATACGGTACCAAACCACACCAAAACGGTGCAATACCGTACGAATACTTCGTTACGGTACCAAACACCACCAAAACGGTACAATACCGTACGAGTACTTCGTTACGGTACCAAACCACACCAAAACTGTGCAATACCGTACGAGTACTTCGTTACGGTACCAAACCACACCAAAACGGTACAATACCGTACGAGTACATCCATATGGTACCAAACCACACCAAAACTGTGCAATACCGTACGAGTACTTCGTTACGGTACCAAACCACACCAAAACGGTGCAATACCGTACGAGTACATCCATACGGTACCAAACCACACCAAAATGGTACAATACCGTACGAGTACTTCGTTACGGTACCAAACCACACCAAAACGGTGCAATACCGTACGAGTACATCCATACGGTACGAAACCACACGAAAACGGTGCAATACCGTACGAGTACTTCGTTACGGTACTAAACCACACCGAAACGGTCCAATACCGTACAAGTACTTCGTTACGGTACCAAACCACACCAAAACGGTGCAATACCGTACGAGTACTTCGTTACGGTACCAAACCACACCAAAACGGTACAATACCGTACGAGTAAATCCATACGGTACCAAACCGCACCAAAACGGTGCAATACCGTACGAGTACTTCGTTACGGTACCAAACCACACCAAAACGGTGCAATACTGTACGAGTACATCCATACGGTACCAAACCACACCAAAACGGTGCAATACCGTACGAGTACTTCGTTACGGTACCAAACCACACCAAAACGGTGCAATAACGTACGAGTACTTCGTTACGGCACCAAACAACCCCAAAACGGTACAATACCGTACGAGTACATCCGTACGGTACCAAACCACTACAAAACGGTGCAATACCGTACGAGTACTTCGTTACGGTACCAAACCACACCAAAACGGTACAATACCGAACGAGTACATCCATACGGTACCAAACCACACCAAAACGGTGCAATACCGTACGAGTACTTCGTTACGGTACCAAACACCACCAAAACGGTACAATACCGTACGAGTACTTCGTTACGGTACCAAACCACACCAAAACGGAACGGTGCAATACCGTACGAGTACTTCGTTACGGTACCAAACCACACCAAAACGGTACAATACCGTACGAGTACATCCATACGGTACCAAACCACACCAAAACTGTGCAATACCGTACGAGTACTTCGTTACGGTACCAAACCACACCAAAACGGTGCAATACCGTACAAGAACATCCATACGGTACCAAACCACACCAAAACGGTGCAATACCGTACGAGTACTTCGTTATGGTACCAAACCACACCAAAATGGTACAATACCGTACGAGTACTTCGTTACGGTACCAAACCACACGAAAACGGTGCAATACCTTACGAGTACATCCATACGGTACCAAACCACACGAAAACGGTGCAATACCGTACGAGTACTTCGTTACGGTACTAAACCACACCAAAACGGTCCAATACCGTACGAGTACTTCGTTACGGTACCAAACTACCCCAAAACGGTGCAATACCGTACGAGTACTTCGTTACGGTACCAAACCACACCAAAACGGTACAATACCGTACGAGTAAATCCATACGGTACCAAACCACACCAAAACGGTGCAATACCGTACGAGTACTTCGTTACGGTACCAAACCACACCAAAACGGTGCAATACTGTACGAGTACATCCATACGGTACCAAACCACACCAAAACGGTGCAATACCGTACGAGTACTTCGTTACGGTACCAAACCACACAAAAACGGTGCAATACCGTACGAGTACTTCGTTACGGTACCAAACAACCCCAAAACGGTACAATACCGTACGAGTACATCCATACGGTACCAAACCACACCAAAACGGTGCAATACCGTACTAGTACTTCGTTACGGTACCAAACCACACCAAAACGGTGCAATACTGTACGAGTACATCCATACGGTACCAAAACACACCAAAACGGTGCAATACCGTACGAGTACTTCGTTACGGTACCAAACCACACCAAAACGATGCAATACCGTACGAGTACTTCGTTACGGTACCAAACCACACCGAAACGGTACAATACCGTACGACTACATCCATACGGTACCAAACCACTCCAAAACGGTGCAATACCGTACGAGTACTTCGTTACGGTACCAAACCACACCAAAATGGTACAATACCGAACGAGTACATCCATACGGTACCAAACCACACCAAAACGGTGCAATACCGTACGAGTACTTCGTTACGGTACCAAACACCACCAAAACGGTACAATACCGTACGAGTACTTCGTTACGGTACCAAACCACACCAAAACGGTGCAATACCGTACGAGTACTTCGTTACGGTACCAAACCACACCAAAACGGTACAATACCGTACGAGTACATCCATATGGTACCAAACCACACTAAAACTGTGCAATACCGTACGAGTACTTCGTTACGGTACCAAACCACACCAAAACGGTGCAATACCGTACGAGTACATCCATACGGTACCAAACCACACCAAAACGGTGCAATACCGTACGAGTACTTCGTTATGGTACCAAACAACACCAAAATGGTACAATACCGTACGAGTACTTCGTTACGGTACCAAACCACACCAAAACGGTGCAATACCGTACGAGTACTTCGTTACGGTACCAAACCACACCAAAACGGTACAATACCGAACGAGTACATCCATACGGTACCAAACCACACCAAAACGGTGCAATACCGTACGAATACTTCGTTACGGTACCAAACACCACCAAAACGGTACAATACCGTACGAGTACTTCGTTACGGTACCAAACCACACCAAAACTGTGCAATACCGTACGAGTACTTCGTTACGGTACCAAACCACACCAAAACGGTACAATACCGTACGAGTACATCCATACGGTACCAAACCACACCAAAACTGTGCAATACCGTACGAGTACTTCGTTACGGTACCAAACCACACCAAAACGGTGCAATACCGTACGAGTACATCCATACGGTACCAAACCACACCAAAATGGTACAATACCGTACGAGTACTTCGTTACGGTACCAAACCACACCAAAACGGTGCAATACCGTACGAGTACATCCATACGGTACGAAACCACACGAAAACGGTGCAATACTGTACGAGTACTTCGTTACGGTACTAAACCACACCGAAACGGTCCAATACCGTACGAGTACTTCGTTACGGTACCAAACCACACCAAAACGGTGGAATACCGTACGAGTACTTCGTTACGGTACCAAACCACACCAAAACGGTACAATACCGTACGAGTAAATCCATACGGTACCAAACCGCACCAAAACGGTGCAATACCGTACGAGTACTTCGTTACGGTACCAAACCACACCAAAACGGTGCAATACTGTACGAGTACATCCATACGGTACCAAACCCCACCAAAACGGTGCAATACCGTACGAGTACTTCGTTACGGTACCAAACCACACCAAAACGGTGCAATACCGTACGAGTACTTCGTTACGGTACCAAACCACACCAAAACGGTACAATACCGTACGACTACATCCATACGGTACCAAACCACCCCAAAACGGTGCAATACCGTACGAGTACTTCGTTACGGTACCAAACCACACCAAAACGGTACAATACCGAACGAGTACATCCATACGGTACCAAACCACACCAAAACGGTGCAATACCGTGCGAGTACTTCGTTACGGTACCAAACACCACCAAAACGGTACAATACCGTACGAGTACTTCGTTACGGTACCAAACCACACCAAAACGGTGCAATACCGTACGAGTACTTCGTTACGGTACCAAACCACACCAAAACGGTACAATACCGTACGAGTACATCCATATGGTACCAAACCACACCAAAACTGTGCAATACCGTACGAGTACTTCGTTACGGTACCAAACCACACCAAAACGGTGCAATACCGTACGAGTACATCCATACGGTACCAAACCACACCAAAACGGTGCAATACCGTACGAGTACTTCGTTATGGTACCAAACCACACCAAAATGGTACAATACCGTACGAGTACTTCGTTACGGTACCAAACCACACCAAAACGGTGCAATACCTTACGAGTACATCCATACGGTACCAAACCACACGAAAACTGTGCAATACCGTACGAGTACTTCGTTACGGTACTAAACCACACCAAAACGGTCCAATACCGTACGAGTACTTCGTTACGGTACCAAACCACACCAAAACGGTGCAATACCGTACGAGTACTTCGTTACGGTACCAAACCTCACCAAAACGGTGCAATACCGTACGAGTACTTCGTTACGGTACCAAACCACACCAAAACGGTACAATACCGTACGACTACATCCATACGGTACCAAACCACCCCAAAACGGTGCAATACCGTACGAGTACTTCGTTACGGTACCAAACCACACCAAAACGGTACAATACCGAACGAGTACATCCATACGGTACCAAACCACACCAAAACGGTGCAATACCGTGCGAGTACTTCGTTACGGTACCAAACACCACCAAAACGGTACAATACCGTACGAGTACTTCGTTACGGTACCAAACCACACCAAAACGGTGCAATACCGTACGAGTACTTCGTTACGGTACCAAACCACACCAAAACGGTACAATACCGTACGAGTACATCCATATGGTACCAAACCACACCAAAACTGTGCAATACCGTACGAGTACTTCGTTACGGTACCAAACCACACCAAAACGGTGCAATACCGTACGAGTACATCCATACGGTACCAAACCACACCAAAACGGTGCAATACCGTACGAGTACTTCGTTATGGTACCAAACCACACCAAAATGGTACAATACCGTACGAGTACTTCGTTACGGTACCAAACCACACCAAAACGGTGCAATACCTTACGAGTACATCCATACGGTACCAAACCACACGAAAACTGTGCAATACCGTACGAGTACTTCGTTACGGTACTAAACCACACCAAAACGGTCCAATACCGTACGAGTACTTCGTTACGGTACCAAACCACACCAAAACGGTGCAATACCGTACGAGTACTTCGTTACGGTACCAAACCACACCAAAACGGTACAATACCGTACGAGTAAATCCATACGGTACCAAACCACACCAAAACGGTGCAATACCGTACGAGTACTTCGTTACGGTACCAAACCACACCAAAACGGTGCAATACTGTACGAGTACATCCATACGGTACCAAACCACACCAAAACGGTACAATACCGTACGACTACATCCATACGGTACCAAACCACCCTAAAACGGTGCAATACCGTACGAGTACTTCGTTACGGTACCAAACCACACCAAAACGGTACAATACCGAACGAGTACATCCATACGGTACCAAACCACACCAAAACGGTGCAATACCGTACGAATACTTCGTTACGGTACCAAACACCACCAAAACGGTACAATACCGTACGAGTACTTCGTTACGGTACCAAACCACACCAAAACGGTGCAATACCGTACGAGTACTTCGTTACGGTACCAAACCACACCAAAACGGTACAATACCGTACGAGTACATCCATATGGTACCAAACCACACCAAAACTGTGCAATACCGTACGAGTACTTCGTTACGGTACCAAACCACACCAAAACGGTGCAATACCGTACGAGTACATCCATACCGTACCAAACCACACCAAAATGGTACAATACCGTACGAGTACTTCGTTACAGTACCAAACCACACCAAAACGGTGCAATACCGTACGAGTACATCCATACGGTACGAAACCACACGAAAACGGTGCAATACCGTACGAGTACTTCGTTACGGTACTAAACCACACCGAAACGGTCCAATACCGTACGAGTACTTCGTTACGGTACCAAACCACACCAAAACGGTACAATACCGTACGAGTAAATCCATACGGTACCAAACCACACCAAAACGGTGCAATACCGTACGAGTACTTCGTTACGGTACCAAACCACACCAAAACGGTGCAATACTGTACGAGTACATCCATACGGTACCAAACCACACCAAAACGGTGCAATACCGTACGAGTACTTCGTTACGGTACCAAACCACACCAAAACGGTACAATACCGTACGAGTACTTCGTTACGGCACAAAAGAACCCCAAAACGGTACAATACCGTACGAGTACATCCATACGGTACCAAACCACACCAAAACGGTGCAATACCGTACGAGTACTTCGTTACGGTACCAAACCACACCAAAACGGTACAATACCGAACGAGTACATCCATACGGTACCAAACCACACCAAAACGGTGCAATACCGTACGAGTACTTCGTTACGGTACCAAACCACACCAAAACGGTGCAATACCGTACGAGTACTTCGTTACGGCACCAAACAACCCCAAAACGGTACAATACCGTACGAGTACATCCATACGGTACCAAACCACACCAAAACGGTGCAATACCGTATGAGTACTTCGTTACGGTACCAAACCACACCAAAACGGTACAATACCGAACGAGTACATCCATACGGTACCAAACAACACCAAAACGGTGCAATACCGTACGAGTACTTCGTTACGGTACCAAACACCACCAAAACGGTACAATACCGTACGAGTACTTCGTTACGGTACCAAACCACACCAAAACGGTGCAATACCGAACGAGTACTTCGTTACGGTACCAAACCACACCAAAACGGTACAATACCGTACGACTACATCCATATGGTACCAAACCACACCAAAACTGTGCAATACCGTACGAGTACTTCATTACGGTACCAAACCACACCAAAACGGTGCAATACCGTACGAGTACATCCATACGGTACCAAACCACACCAAAACGGTGCAATACCGTACGAGTACTTCGTTATGGTACCAAACCACACCAAAATGGTACAATACCGTACGAGTACTTCGTTACGGTACCAAACCACACCAAAACGGTGCAATACCTTACGAGTACATCCATACGGTACCAAACCACACGGAAACTATGCAATACCGTACGAATACTTCGTTACGGTACGAAACCACACCAAAACGGTCCAATACCGTACGAGTACTTCGTTACGGTACCAAACCACACCAAAACGGTGCAATACCGTACGAGTACTTCGTTACGGTACCAAACCACACCAAAACGGTACAATACCGTACGAGTACATCCATACGGTACCAAACCACACCAAAACGGTGCAATACCGTACGAGTACTTCGTTACGGTACCAAACCACACCAAAACGGTGCAATACTGTACGAGTACATCCATACGGTACCAAACCACACCAAAACGGTGCAATACCGTACGAGTACTTCGTTACGGTACCAAACCACACCAAAACGGTGCAATACCGTACGAGTACTTCGTTACGGTACCAAACAACCCCAAAACGGTACAATACCGTACGAGTACATCCATACGGTACCAAACCACACCAAAACGGTGCAATACCGTACGAGTACTTCGTTACGGTACCAAACCACACCAAAACGGTGCAATACTGTACGAGTACATCCATACGGTACCAAACCACACCAAAACGGTGCAATACCGTACGAGTACTTCGTTACGGTACCAAACCACACCAAAACGGTGCAATACCGTACGAGTACTTCGTTACGGTACCAAACCACACCAAAACGGTACAATACCGTACGACTACATCCATACGGTACCAAACCACCCCAAAACGGTGCAATACCGTACGAGTACTTCGTTACGGTACCAAACCACACCAAAACGGTACAATACCGAACGAGTACATCCATACGGTACCAAACCACACCAAAACGGTGCAATACCGTACGAATACTTCGTTACGGTACCAAACACCACCAAAACGGTACAATACCGTACGAGTACTTCGTTACGGTACCAAACCACACCAAAACTGTGCAATACCGTACGAGTACTTCGTTACGGTACCAAACCACACCAAAACGGTACAATACCGTACGAGTACATCCATATGGTACCAAACCACACCAAAACTGTGCAATACCGTACGAGTACTTCGTTACGGTACCAAACCACACCAAAACGGTGCAATACCGTACGAGTACATCCATACGGTACCAAACCACACCAAAATGGTACAATACCGTACGAGTACTTCGTTACGGTACCAAACCACACCAAAACGGTGCAATACCGTACGAGTACATCCATACGGTACGAAACCACACGAAAACGGTGCAATACCGTACGAGTACTTCGTTACGGTACTAAACCACACCGAAACGGTCCAATACCGTACGAGTACTTCGTTACGGTACCAAACCACACCAAAACGGTGCAATACCGTACGAGTACTTCGTTACGGTACCAAACCACACCAAAACGGTACAATACCGTACGAGTAAATCCATACGGTACCAAACCGCACCAAAACGGTGCAATACCGTACGAGTACTTCGTTACGGTACCAAACCACACCAAAACGGTGCAATACTGTACGAGTACATCCATACGGTACCAAACCACACAAAAACGGTGCAATACCGTACGAGTACTTCGTTACGGTACCAAACCACACCAAAACGGTGCAATACCGTACGAGTACTTCGTTACGGCACCAAACAACCCCAAAACGGTACAATACCGTACGAGTACATCCATACGGTACCAAACCACACCAAAACGGTGCAATACCGTACGAGTACTTCGTTACGGTACCAAACCACACCAAAACGGTACAATACCGAACGAGTACATCCATACGGTACCAAACCACACCAAAACGGTGCAATACCGTACGAGTACTTCGTTACGGTACCAAACACCACCAAAACGGTACAATACCGTACGAGTACTTCGTTACGGTACCAAACCACACCAAAACGGAACGGTGCAATACCGTACGAGTACTTCGTTACGGTACCAAACCACACCAAAACGGTACAATACCGTACGAGTACATCCATACGGTACCAAACCACACCAAAACTGTGCAATACCGTACGAGTACTTCGTTACGGTACCAAACCACACCAAAACGGTGCAATACCGTACAAGAACATCCATACGGTACCAAACCACACCAAAACGGTGCAATACCGTACGAGTACTTCGTTATGGTACCAAACCACACCAAAATGGTACAATACCATACGAGTACTTCGTTACGGTACCAAACCACACGAAAACGGTGCAATACCTTACGAGTACATCCATACGGTACCAAACCACACGAAAACGGTGCAATACCGTACGAGTACTTCGTTACGGTACTAAACCACACCAAAACGGTCCAATACCGTACGAGTACTTCGTTACGGTACCAAACTACCCCAAAACGGTGCAATACCGTACGAGTACTTCGTTACGGTACCAAACCACACCAAAACGGTACAATACCGTACGAGTAAATCCATACGGTACCAAACCACACCAAAACGGTGCAATACCGTACGAGTACTTCGTTACGGTACCAAACCACACCAAAACGGTGCAATACTGTACGAGTACATCCATACGGTACCAAACCACACCAAAACGGTGCAATACTGTACGAGTACTTCGTTACGGTACCAAACCACACCAAAACGGTGCAATACCGTACGAGTACTTCGTTACGGTACCAAACAACCCCAAAACGGTACAATACCGTACGAGTACATCCATACGGTACCAAACCACACCAAAACGGTGCAATACCGTACTAGTACTTCGTTACGGTACCAAACCACACCAAAATGGTGCAATACTGTACGAGTACATCCATACGGTACCAAAACACACCAAAACGGTGCAATACCGTACGAGTACTTCGTTACGGTACCAAACCACACCAAAACGGTGCAATACCGTACGAGTACTTCGTTACGGTACCAAACCACACCGAAACGGTACAATACCGTACGACTACATCCATACGGTACCAAACCACCCCAAAACGGTGCAATACCGTACGAGTACTTCGTTACGGTACCAAACCACACCAAAACGGTACAATACCGAACGAGTACATCCATACGGTACCAAACCACACCAAAACGGTGCAATACCGTACGAGTACTTCGTTACGGTACCAAACACCACCAAAACGGTACAATACCGTACGAGTACTTCGTTACGGTACCAAACCACACCAAAACGGTGCAATACCGTACGAGTACTTCGTTACGGTACCAAACCACACCAAAACGGTACAATACCGTACGAGTACATCCATATGGTACCAAACCACACTAAAACTGTGCAATACCGTACGAGTACTTCGTTACGGTACCAAACCACACCAAAACGGTGCAATACCGTACGAGTACATCCATACGGTACCAAACCACACCAAAACGGTGCAATACCGTACGAGTACTTCGTTATGGTACCAAACAACACCAAAATGGTACAATACCGTACGAGTACTTCGTTACGGTACCAAACCACACCAAAACGGTGCAATACCGTACGAGTACTTCGTTACGGTACCAAACCACACCAAAACGGTACAATACCGAACGAGTACATCCATACGGTACCAAACCACACCAAAACGGTGCAATACCGTACGAATACTTCGTTACGGTACCAAACACCACCAAAACGGTACAATACCGTACGAGTACTTCGTTACGGTACCAAACCACAGCAAAACTGTGCAATACCGTACGAGTACTTCGTTACGGTACCAAACCACACCAAAACGGTACAATACCGTACGATTACATCCATATGGTACCAAACCACACCAAAACTGTGCAATACCGTACAAGTACTTCGTTACGGTACCAAACCACACCAAAACGGTGCAATACCGTACGAGTACATCCATACGGTACCAAACCACACCAAAATGGTACAATACCGTACGAGTACTTTGTTACGGTACCAAACCACACCAAAACGGTGCAATACCGTACGAGTACATCCATACGGTACGAAACCACACGAAAACGGTGCAATACCATACGAGTACTTCGTTACGGTACTAAACCACACCGAAACGGTCCAATACCGTACGAGTACTTCGTTACGGTACCAAACCACACCAAAACGGTGCAATACCGTACGAGTACTTCGTTACGGTACCAAACCACACCAAAACGGTACAATACCGTACGAGTAAATCCATACGGTACCAAACCGCACCAAAACGGTGCAATACCGTACGAGTACTTCGTTACGGTACCAAACCACACCAAAACGGTGCAATACTGTACGAGTACATCCATACGGTACCAAACCACACCAAAACGGTGCAATACCGTACGAGTACTTCGTTACGGTACCAAACCACACCAAAACGGTACAATACCGTACGACTACATCCATACGGTACCAAACTACCCCAAAACGGTGCAATACCGTACGAGTACTTCGTTACGGTACCAAACCACACCAAAACGGTACAATACCGAACGAGTACATCCATACGGTACCAAACCACACCAAAACGGTGCAATACCGTACGAGTACTTCGTTACGGTACCAAACACCACCAAAACGGTACAATACCGTACGAGTACTTCGTTACGGTACCAAACCACACCAAAACGGTGCAATACCGTACGAGTACTTCGTTACGGTACCAAACCACACCAAAACGGTACAATACCGTACGAGTACATCCATATGGTACCAAACCACACTAAAACTGTGCAATACCGTACGAGTACTTCGTTACGGTACCGAACCACACCAAAACGGTGCAATACCGAACGAGTACTTCGTTACGGTACCAAACCACACCAAAATGGTACAATACCGTACGACTACATCCATACGGTACCAAACCACCCCAAAACGGTGCAATACCGTACGAGTACTTCGTTACGGTACCAAACCACACCAAAACGGTACAATACCGAACGAGTACATCCATACGGTACCAAACCACACCAAAACGGTGCAATACCGTACGAGTACTTCGTTACGGTACCAAACCACACCAAAACGGTGCAATACTGTACGAGTACATCCATACGGTACCAAACCACACCAAAACGGTGCAATACCGTACGAGTACTTCGTTACGGTACCAAACCACACCAAAACGGTGCAATACCGTACGAGTACTTCATTACAGTACCAAACCACACCAAAACGGTACAATACCGTACGACTACATCCATACGGTACCAAACCACCCCAAAACGGTGCAATACCGTACGAGTACTTCGTTACGGTACCAAGCCACACCAAAACGGTACAATACGGAACGAGTACATCCATACGGTACCAAACCACACCAAAACGGTGCAATACCGTACGAGTACTTCGTTACGGTACCAAACCACACCAAAACGGTGCAATACCGTACGAGTACATCGATACGGTACCAAACCACACCAAAACGGTGCAATACCGTACGAGTACTTCGTTACGGTACCAAACCATACCAAAACGGTACAATACCGTACGAGTACATCCATACGGTACCAAACCACACCAAAACGGTTCAATACCGTACGAGTACTTCGTTACGGTACCAAACCACACCAAAACAGTGCAATACCGTACGAGTACATCGATACGGTACCAAACCACACCAAAACGGTGCAATACCGTACGAGTACTTCGTTACGGTACCAAACCACACCAAAAGGTGCAATACCGTACGAGTACATCCATACGGTACCAAACCACACCAAAACGGTGCAATACCGTACGAGTACTTCGTTACGGTACCAAACCACACCAAAACGGTGCAATACCGTACGAGTACTTCGTTACGGTACCAAAGCACACCAAAACGGTACAATACCGTACGACTACATCCATACGGTACCAAACCACCCCAAAACGGTGCAATACCGTACGAGTACTTCGTTACGGTACCAAACCACACCAAAACGGTACAATACCGAACGAGTACATCCATACGGTACCAAACCACACCAAAACGGTGCAATACCGTACGAGTACTTCGTTACGGTACAAAACCACACCAAAACGGTGCAATACCGTACGAGTACTTCGTTACGGAACCAAACCACACCAAAACGGTACAATACCGTACGAGTAAATCCATATGGTACCAAACCACACCAAAACGGTGCAATACCGTACGAGTACTTCGTTACGGTACCAAACCACACCAAAACGGTGCAATACCGTACGGGTACTTCGTTACGGTACCAAACCACACCAAAACGGTACAATACCGTACGACTACATCCATACGGTACCAAACCACACCAAAACGGTACAATACCGTACGACTACATCCATACGATACCAAACCACCCCAAAACGGTGCAATACCGTACGAGTACTTCGTTACGGTACCAAACCACACCAAAACGGTACAATACCGAACGAGTACATCCATACGGTACCAAACCACACCAAAACGGTGCAATACCGTACGAGTACTTCGTTACGGTACCAAACCACACCAAAACGGTGCAATACCGTACGAGTACTTCGTTACGGTACCAAACACCACCAAAACGGTACAATACCGTACGAGTACTTCGTTACGGTACCAAACCACACCAAAACGGTGCAATACCGTACGAGTACTTCGTTACGGTACCAAACCACACCAAAACGGTACAATACCGTACGAGTAAATCCATAGGTACCAAACCACACCAAAACGGTGCAATACCGTACGAGTACTTCGTTACGGTACCAAACCACACCAAAACGGTGCAATACCGTACGAGTACTTCGTTACGGTACCAAACCACACCAAAACGGTACAATACCGTACGACTACATCCATACGGTACCAAACCACCCCAAAACGGTGCAATACCGTACGAGTACTTCGTTACGGTACCAAACCACACCAAAACGGTGCAATACCGTACGAGTACTTCGTTACGGTACCAAACAACCCCAAAACGGTACAATACCGGACGAGTACATCCATACGGTACCAAACCACACCAAAACGGTGCAATACCGTACGAGTACTTCGTTACGGTACCGAACCACACCAAAACGGTGCAATACCGTACGAGAACTTTGTTACGGTACCAAACAACACCAAAACGGTGCAATACTATACGAGTACATCCATACGGTACCAAACCACACCAAAACGGTGCAATACCGTACGAGTACTTCGTTACGGTACCAAACCACACCAAAACGGTGCAATACCGTACGAGTACTTCGTTACGGTACCAAACAACCCCAAAACGGTACAATACCGTACGAGTACATCCATACGGTACCAAACCACACCAAAACGGTGCAATACTGTACGAGTACTTCGTAACGGTACCGAACCACACCAAAACGGTGCAATACCGTACGAGTACTTCGTTACGGTACCAAACCACACCAAAACGGTACAATACCGTACGAGTACATCCATACGGTACCAAACCACACCAAAACGGTGCAATACCGTACGAGTACTTCGTTACGGTACCAAACCACACCAAAACGGTGCAATACCGTACGAGTACTTCGTTACGGTACCAAACAACCCCAAAACGGTACAATACCGGACGAGTACATCCATACGGTACCAAACCACACCAAAACGGTGCAATACCGTACGAGTACTTCGTTACGGTACCGAACAACACCGAAACGGTGCAATACCGTACGAGTACTTCGTTACGGTACCAAACAACCCCAAAACGGTACAATACCGGACGAGTACATCCATACGGTACCAAACCACCCCAAAACGGTGCAATACTATACGAGTACATCCATACGGTACCAAACCACACCAAAACGGTGCAATACCGTACGAGTACTTCGTTACGGTACCAAACCACACCAAAACGGTGCAATACCGTACGAGTACTTCGTTACGGTACCAAACAACCCCAAAACGGTACAATACCGTACGAGTACATCCATACGGTACCAAACCACACCAAAACGGTGCAATACTGTACGAGTACTTCGTAACGGTACCGAACCACACCAAAACGGTGCAATACCGTACGAGTACTTCGTTACGGTACCAAACCACACCAAAACGGTACAATACCGTACGAGTACATCCATACGGTACCAAACCACACCAAAACGGTGCAATACCGTACGAGTACTTCGTTACGGTACCAAACCACACCAAAACGGTGCAATACCGTACGAGTACTTCGTTACGGTACCAAACAACCCCAAAACGGTACAATACCGGACGAGTACATCCATACGGTACCAAACCACACCAAAACTGTGCAATACCGTACGAGTACTTCGTTACGGTACCGAACAACACCGAAACGGTGCAATACCGTACGAGTACTTCGTTACGGTACCAAACCACACCAAAACGGTGCAATACTGTACTAGTACATCCATACGGTACCAAACCACACCAAAACGGTGCAATACCGTACGAGTACTTCGTTACGGTACCGAACCACACCAAAACGGTGCAATACCGTACGAGAACTTTGTTACGGTACCAAACAACACCAAAACGGTGCAATACTATACGAGTACATCCATACGGTACCAAACCACACCAAAACGGTGCAATACCGTACGAGTACTTCGTTACGGTACCAAACCACACCAAAACGGTGCAATACCGTACGAGTACTTCGTTACGGTACCAAACAACCCCAAAACGGTACAATACCGTACGAGTACATCCATACGGAACCAAACCACACCAAAACGGTGCAATACTGTACGAGTACTTCGTAACGGTACCGAACCACACCAAAACGGTGCAATACCGTACGAGTACTTCGTTACGGTACCAAACCACACCAAAACGGTACAATACCGTACGAGTACATCCATACGGTACCAAACCACACCAAAACGGTGCAATACCGTACGAGTACTTCGTTACGGTACCAAACCACACCAAAACGGTGCAATACCGTACGAGTACTTCGTTACGGTACCAAACAACCCCAAAACGGTACAATACCGGACGAGTACATCCATACGGTACCAAACCACACCAAAACGGTGCAATACCGTACGAGTACTTCGTTACGGTACCGAACAACACCGAAACGGTGCAATACCGTACGAGTACTTCGTTACGGTACCAAACAACCCCAAAACGGTACAATACCGGACGAGTACATCCATACGGTACCAAACCACCCCAAAACGGTGCAATACTATACGAGTACATCCATACGGTACCAAACCACACCAAAACGGTGCAATACCGTACGAGTACTTCGTTACGGTACCAAACCACACCAAAACGGTGCAATACCGTACGAGTACTTCGTTACGGTACCAAACAACCCCAAAACGGTACAATACCGTACGAGTACATCCATACGGTACCAAACCACACCAAAACGGTGCAATACTGTACGAGTACTTCGTAACGGTACCGAACCACACCAAAACGGTGCAATACCGTACGAGTACTTCGTTACGGTACCAAACCACACCAAAACGGTACAATACCGTACGAGTACATCCATACGGTACCAAACCACACCAAAACGGTGCAATACCGTACGAGTACTTCGTTACGGTACCAAACCACACCAAAACGGTGCAATACCGTACGAGTACTTCGTTACGGTACCAAACAACCCCAAAACGGTACAATACCGGACGAGTACATCCATACGGTACCAAACCACACCAAAACTGTGCAATACCGTACGAGTACTTCGTTACGGTACCGAACAACACCGAAAAGGTGCAATACCGTACGAGTACTTCGTTACGGTACCAAACCACACCAAAACGGTGCAATACTGTACTAGTACATCCATACGGTACCAAACCACACCAAAACGGTGCAATACCGTACGAGTACTTCGTTACGGTACCAAACCACACCAAAACGGTGCAATACCGTACGAGTACTTCGTTACGGTACCAAACAACCCCAAAACGGTACAATACCGTACGAGTACATCCATACGGTACCAAACCACACCAAAACGGTGCAATACCGTACGAGTACTTCGTTACGGTACCGAACCACACCAAAACGGTGCAATACCGTACGAGTACTTCGTTACGGTACCAAACCACACCAAAACGGTACAATACCGTACGAGTACTTCGTTACGGTACCAAACAACCCCAAAACGGTACAATACCGTACGAGTACATCCATACGGTACCAAACCACACCAAAACGGTGCAATACTGTACGAGTACTTCGTTACGGTACCGAACCACACCAAAACGGTGCAATACCGTACGAGTACTTCGTTACGGTACCAAACCACACCAAAACGGTGCAATACCGTACGAATACTTCGTTACGGTACAAAACCATACCAAAACGGTGCAATACCGTACGAGTACTTCGTTACGGTACCAAACCACACAAAAACGGTGCAATACCGTACGAATACTTCGTTACGGTACCGAACCACACCAAAACGGTACAATACCGTACGAGTACATCCATACGGTACCCAACCACACCAAAACGGTGCAATACCGTACGAGTACTTCGTTACGGTACCGAACCACACCAAAACGGTGCAATACCGTACGAGTACTTCGTTACGGTACCAAACCACACCAAAATGGTGCAATACTGTACGAGTACATCCATACGGTACCAAACCACACCAAAACGGTGCAATACCGTACGAGTACTTCGTTACGGTACCAAACCACACCAAAACGGTGCAATACCGTACGAGTACTTCGTTACGGTACCAAACAACCCCAAAACGGTACAATACCGTACGAGTACATCCATACGGTACCAAACCACACCAAAACGGTGCAATACCGTATGAGTACTTCGTTACGGTACCGAACCACACCAAAACGGTGCAATACCGTACGAGTACTTCGTTACGGTACCAAACCACACCAAAACGGTACAATACAGTACGACTACATCCATACGGTACAAAACCACCCCAAAATGGTGCAATACCGTACGAGTACTTCGTTACGGTACCAAACAACCCCAAAACGGTACAATACCGTACGAGTACATCCATACGGTACCAAACCACACCAAAACGGTGCAATAGCGTACGAGTACTTCGTTACGGTACCGAACCACACCAAAACGGTGCAATACCGTACGAGTACTTCGTTACGGTACCAAACCACACCAAAACGGTACAATACCGTACGAGTAAATCCATAGGTACCAAACCACACCAAAACGGTGCAATACCGTACGAGTACTTCGTTACGGTACCAAACCACACCAGAACGGTGCAATACCGTACGAGTACTTCGTTACGGTACCAAACCACACCAAAACGGTACAATACCGTACGACTACATCCATACGGTACCAAACCACCCCAAAACGGTGCAATACCGTACGAGTACTTCGTTACGGTACCAAACCACACCAAAACGGTGCAATACCGTACGAGTACTTCGTTACGGTACCAAACAACCCCAAAACGGTACAATACCGGACGAGTACATCCATACGGTACCAAACCACACCAAAACGGTGCAATACCGTACGAGTACTTCGTTACGGTACCGAACCACACCAAAACGGTGCAATACCGTACGAGTACTTTGTTACGGTACCAAACCACACCAAAACGGTGCAATACTATACGAGTACATCCATACGGTACCAAACCACACCAAAACGGTGCAATACCGTATGAGTACTTCGTTACGGTACCAAACCACACCAAAACGGTGCAATACCGTACGAGTACTTCGTTACGGTACCAAACAACCCCAAAACGGTACAATACCGTACGAGTACATCCATACGGTACCAAACCACACCAAAACGGTGCAATACTGTACGAGTACTTCGTAACGGTACCGAACCACACCAAAACGGTGCAATACCGTACGAGTACTTCGTTACGGTACCAAACCAAACCAAAACGGTACAATACCGTACGAGTACATCCATACGGTACCAAACCACACCAAAACGGTGCAATACCGTACGAGTACTTCGTTACGGTACCAAACAACCCCAAAACGGTACAATACCGGACGAGTACATCCATACGGTACCAAACCACACCAAAACGGTGCAATACCGTACGAGTACTTCGTTACGGTACCGAACAACACCGAAACGGTGCAATACCGTACGAGTACTTCGTTACGGTACCAAACCACACCAAAACGGTGCAATACTGTACTAGTACATCCATACGGTACCAAACCACACCAAAACGGTGCAATACCGTACGAGTACTTCGTTACGGTACCAAACCACACCAAAACGGTGCAATACCGTACGAGTACTTCGTTACGGTACCAAACAACCCCAAAACGGTACAATACCGTACGAGTACATCCATACGGTACCAAACCACACCAAAACGGTGCAATACCGTACGAGTACTTCGTTACGGTACCGAACCACACCAAAACGGTGCAATACCGTACGAGTACTTCGTTACGGTACCAAACCACACCAAAATGGTGCAATACTGTACGAGTACATCCATACGGTACCAAACCACACCAAAACGGTGCAATACCGTACGAGTACTTCGTTACGGTACCAAACCACACCAAAACGGTGCAATACCGTACGAGTACTTCGTTACGGTACCAACAACCCCAAAACGGTACAATACCGTACGAATACATCCATACGGTACCAAACCACACCAAAACGGTGCAATACCGTACGAGTACTTCGTTACGGTACCGAACCACACCAAAACGGTGCAATACCGTACGAGTACTTCGTTACGGTACCAAACCACACCAAAACGGTACAATACCGTACGACTACATCCATACGGTACCAAACCACCCCAAAACGGTGCAATACCGTACGAGTACTTCGTTACGGTACCAAACCACACCAAAACGGTACAATACCGAACGAGTACATCCATACGGTACCAAACCACACCAAAACGGTGCAATACCGTACGAGTACTTCGTTACGGTACCAAACCACACCAAAACGGTGCAATACTGTACGAGTACATCCATACGGTACCAAACCACACCAAAACGGTGCAATACCGTACGAGTACTTCGTTACGGTACCAAACCACACCAAAACGGTGCAATACCGTACGAGTACTTCGTTACGGTACCAAACCACACCAAAACGGTACAATACCGTACGACTACATCCATACGGTACCAAACCACCCAAAAAACGGTGCAATACCGTACGAGTACTTCGTTACGGTACCAAACCACACCAAAACGGTACAATACCGAACGAGTACATCCATACGGTACCAAACCACACCAAAACGGTGCAATACCGTACGAGTACTTCGTTACGGTACCAAACCACACCAAAACGGTGCAATACCGTACGAGTACATCGATACGGTACCAAACCACACCAAAACGGTGCAATACCATACGAGTACTTCGTTACGGTACCAAACCACACCAAAACGGTGCAATACCGTACGAGTACTTCGTTACGGAACCAAACCACACCAAAACGGTGCAATACCGTACGAGTACTTCGTTACGGTACCAAACCACACCAAAACGGTACAATACCGTACGAGTAAATCCATACGGTACCAAACCACACCAAAACGGTGCAATACCGTACGAGTACTTCGTTACGGTACCAAACCACACCAAAACGGTGCAATACTGTACGAGTACATCCATACGGTACCAAACCACACCAAAACGGTGCAATACCGTACGAGTACTTCGTTACGGTACCAAACCACACCAAAACGGTGCAATACCGTACGAGTACTTCGTTACGGTACCAAACAACCCCAAAACGGTACAATACCGGACGAGTACATCCATACGGTACCAAACAACACCAAAACGGTGCAATACCGTACGAGTACTTCGTTACGGTACCAAACCACACCAAAACGGTGCAATACCGTACGAGTACTTCGTTACGGAACCAAACCACACCAAAACGGTGCAATACCGTTCGAGTACTTCGTTACGGAACCAAACCACACCAAAACGGTACAATACCGTACGACTACATCCATACGGTACCAAACCACCCCAAAACGGTGCAATACCGTACGAGTACTTCGTTACGGTACCAAACCACACCAAAACGGTGCAATACCGTACGAGTACTTCGTTACGGTACCAAACCACACCAAAACGGTGCAATACCGTACGAGTACTTCGTTACGGTACCGAACAACACCAAAACGGTGCAATACCGTACGAGTACTTCGTTACGGTACCAAACCACACCAAAACGGTGCAATACTGTACGAGTACATCCATACGGTACCAAATCACACCAAAACGGTGCAATACCGTACGAGTACTTCGTTACGGTACCAAACCACACCAAAACGGTGCAATACCGTACGAGTACTTCGTTACGGTACCAAACAACCCCAAAACGGTACAATACCGTACGACTACATCCATACGGTACCAAACCACCCCAAAACGGTGCAATACCGTACGAGTACTTCGTTACGGTACCGAACCACACCAAAACGGTGCAATACCGTACGAGTACTTCGTTACGGTACCAAACCACACCAAAACGGTACAATACCGTACGACTACATCCATACGGTACCAAACCACCCCAAAACGGTGCAATACCGTACGAGTACTTCGTTACGGTACCAAACCACACCAAAACGGTACAATACCGTACGAGTAAATCCATACGGTACCAAACCACACCAAAACGGTGCAATACCGTACGAGTACTTCGTTACGGTACCAAACCACACCAAAACGGTGCAATACTGTACGAGTACATCCATACGGTACCAAACCACACCAAAACGGTGCAATACTGTACGAGTACATCCATACGGTACCAAACCACACCAAAACGGTGCAATACCGTACGAGTACTTCGTTACGGTACCAAACCACACCAAAACGGTGCAATACCGTACGAGTACTTCGTTACGGTACCGAACCACACCAAAATGGTACAATACCGTACGAGTACATCCATACGGTACCAAACCACACCAAAACGGTGCAATACCGTACGAGTACTTCGTTACGGTACCGAACCACACCAAAACGGTGCAATACCGTACGAGTACTTCGTTACGGTACCAAACCACACCAAAATGGTGCAATACTGTACGAGTACATCCATACGGTACCAAACCACACCAAAACGGTGCAATACCGTACGAGTACTTCGTTACGGTACCAAACCACACCAAAACGGTGCAATACCGTACGAGTACTTCGTTACGGTACCAAACAACCCCAAAACGGTACAATACCGTACGAGTACATCCATACGGTACCAAACCACACCAAAACGGTGCAATACCGTACGAGTACTTCGTTACGGTACCGAACCACACCAAAACGGTGCAATACCGTACGAGTACTTCGTTACGGTACCAAACCACACCAAAACGGTACAATACCGTACGACTACATCCATACGGTACCAAACCACCCCAAAACGGTGCAATACCGTACGAGTACTTCGTTACGGTACCAAACCACACCAAAACGGTACAATACCGAACGAGTACATCCATACGGTACCAAACCACACCAAAACGGTGCAATACCGTACGAGTACTTCGTTACGGTACCAAACAACACAAAAACGGTGCAATACTGTACGAGTACATCCATACGGTACCAAACCACACCAAAACGGTGCAATACCGTACGAGTACTTCGTTACGGTACCAAACCACACCAAAACGGTGCAATACCGTACGAGTACTTCGTTACGGTACCAAACCACACCAAAACGGTACAATACCGTACGACTACATCCATACGGTACCAAACCACCCCAAAACGGTGCAATACCGTACGAGTACTTCGTTACGGTACCAAACCACACCAAAACGGTACAATACCGAACGAGTACATCCATACGGTACCAAACCACACCAAAACGGTACAATACCGTACGAGTACTTCGTTACGGTACCAAACCACACCAAAACGGTGCAATACCGTACGAGTACATCGATACGGTACCAAACCACACCAAAACGGTGCAATACCATACGAGTACTTCGTTACGGTACCAAACCACACCAAAACGGTGCAATACCGTACGAGTACTTCGTTACGGAACCAAACCACACCAAAACGGTGCAATACCGTACGAGTACTTCGTTACGGTACCAAACCACACCAAAACGGTACAATACCGTACGAGTAAATCCATACGGTACCAAACCACACCAAAACGGTGCAATACCGTACGAGTACTTCGTTACGGTACCAAACCACACAAAAACGGTGCAATACCGTACGAGTACATCGATACGGTACCAAACCACACCAAAACGGTGCAATACCATACGAGTACTTCGTTACGGTACCAAACCACACCAAAACGGTGCAATACCGTACGAGTACTTCGTTACGGAACCAAACCACACCAAAACGGTGCAATACCGTACGAGTACTTCGTTACGGTACCAAACCACACCAAAACGGTACAATACCGTACGAGTAAATCCATACGGTACCAAACCACACCAAAACGGTGCAATACCGTACTAGTACTTCGTTACGGTACCAAACCACACCAAAACGGTGCAATACTGTACGAGTACATCCATACGGTACCAAACCACACCAAAACGGTGGAATACCGTACGAGTACTTCGTTACGGTACCAAACCACACCAAAACGGTGCAATACCGTACGAGTACTTCGTTACGGTACCAAACAACCCCAAAACGGTACAATACCGGACGAGTACATCCATACGGTACCAAACCACACCAAAACGGTGCAATACCGTACGAGTACTTCGTTACGGTACCAAACCACACCAAAACGGTGCAACACTGTACGAGTACATCCATACGGTACCAAACCACACCAAAACGGTGCAATACCGTACGAGTACTTCGTTACGGTACCAAACTACCCCAAAACGGTGCAATACCGTACGAGTACTTCGTTACGGTACCAAACCACACCAAAACGGTACAATACCGTACGAGTAAATCCATACGGTACCAAACCACACCAAAACTGTGCAATACCGTACGAGTACTTCGTTACGGTACCAAACCACACCAAAACGGTGCAATACTGTACGAGTACATCCATATGGTACCAAACCACACCAAAACGGTGCAATACCGTACGAGTACTTCGTTACGGTACCAAACCACACCAAAACGGTGCAATACCGTACGAGTACTTCGTTACGGTACCGAACCACACCAAAATGGTACAATACCGTACGAGTACATCCATACGGAACCAAACCACACCAAAACGGTGCAATACCGTACGAGTACTTCGTTACGGTACCGAACCACACCAAAACGGTGCAATACCGTACGAATACTTCGTTACGGTACCAAACCACACCAAAATGGTGCAATACTGTACGAGTACATCCATACGGTACCAAACCACACCAAAACGGTGCAATACCGTACGAGTACTTCGTTACGGTACCAAACCACACCAAAACGGTGCAATACCGTATGAGTACTTCGTTACGGTACCAAACAACCCCAAAACGGTACAATACCGTACGAGTACATCCATACGGTACCAAACCACACCAAAACGGTGCAATACCGTACGAGTACTTCGTTACGGTACCGAACCACACCAAAACGGTGCAATACCGTACGAGTACTTCGTTACGGTACCAAACCACACCAAAACGGTACAATACCGTACGACTACATCCATACGGTACCAAACCACCCCAAAACGGTGCAATACCGTACGAGTACTTCGTTACGGTACCAAACCACACCAAAACGGTACAATACCGAACGAGTACATCCATACGGTACCAAACCACACCAAAACGGTGCAATACCGTACGAGTACTTCGTTACGGTACCAAACCACACAAAAACGGTGCAATACTGTACGAGTACATCCATACGGTACCAAACCACACCAAAACGGTGCAATACCGTACGAGTACTTCGTTACGGTACCAAACCACACCAAAACGGTGCAATACCGTACGAGTACTTCGTTACGGTACCAAACCACACCAAAACGGTACAATACCGTACGACTACATCCATACGGTACCAAACCACCCCAAAACGGTGCAATACCGTACGAGTACTTCGTTACGGTACCAAACCACACCAAAACGGTACAATACCGAACGAGTACATCCATACGGTACCAAACCACACCAAAACGGTGCAATACCGTACGAGTACTTCGTTACGGTACCAAACCACACCAAAACGGTGCAATACCGTACGAGTACATCGATACGGTACCAAACCACACCAAAACGGTGCAATACCATACGAGTACTTCGTTACGGTACCAAACCACACCAAAACGGTGCAATACCGTACGAGTACTTCGTTACGGAACCAAACCACACCAAAACGGTGCAATACCGTACGAGTACTTCGTTACGGTACCAAACCACACCAAAACGGTACAATACCGTACGAGTAAATCCATACGGTACCAAACCACACCAAAACGGTGCAATACCGTACGAGTACTTCGTTACGGTACCAAACCACACCAAAACGGTGCAATACCGTACGAGTACATCGATACGGTACCAAACCACACCAAAACGGTGCAATACCATACGAGTACTTCGTTACGGTACCAAACCACACCAAAACGGTGCAATACCGTACGAGTACTTCGTTACGGAACCAAACCACACCAAAACGGTGCAATACCGTACGAGTACTTCGTTACGGTACCAAACCACACCAAAACGGTACAATACCGTACGAGTAAATCCATACGGTACAAAACCACACCAAAACGGTGCAATACCGTACTAGTACTTCGTTACGGTACCAAACCACACCAAAACGGTGCAATACTGTACGAGTACATCCATACGGTACCAAACCACACCAAAACGGTGCAATACCGTACGAGTACTTCGTTACGGTACCAAACCACACCAAAACGGTGCAATACCGTACGAGTACTTCGTTACGGTACCAAACAACCCCAAAACGGTACAATACCGGACGAGTACATCCATACGGTACCAAACCACACCAAAACGGTGCAATACCGTACGAGTACTTCGTTACGGTACCAAACCACACCAAAACGGTGCAATACTGTACGAGTACATCCATACGGTACCAAACCACACCAAAACGGTGCAATACCGTACGAGTACTTCGTTACGGTACCAAACTACCCCAAAACGGTGCAATACCGTACGAGTACTTCGTTACGGTACCAAACCACACCAAAACGGTACAATACCGTACGAGTAAATCCATACGGTACCAAACCACACCAAAACGGTGCAATACCGTACGAGTACTTCGTTACCGTACCAAACCACACCAAAACGGTGCAATACTGTACGAGTACATCCATACGGTACCAAACCACACCAAAACGGTGCAATACCGTACGAGTACTTCGTTACGGTACCAAACCACACCAAAACGGTGCAATACCGTACGAGTACTTCGTTACGGTACCAAACAACCCCAAAACGGTACAATACCGTACGAGTACATCCATACGGTACCAAACCACACCAAAACGGTGCAATACCGTACTAGTACTTCGTTACGGTACCAAACCACACCAAAACGGTGCAATACTGTACGAGTACATCCATACGGTACCAAAACACACCAAAACGGTGCAATACCGTACGAGTACTTCGTTACGGTACCAAACCACACCAAAACGGTGCAATACCGTACGAGTACTTCGTTACGGTACCAAACCACACCGAAACGGTACAATACCGTACGACTACATCCATACGGTACCAAACCACCCCAAAACGGTGCAATACCGTACGAGTACTTCGTTACGGTACCAAACCACACCAAAACGGTACAATACCGAACGAGTACATCCATACGGTACCAAACCACACCAAAACGGTGCAATACCGTACGAGTACTTCGTTACGGTACCAAACACCACCAAAACGGTACAATACCGTACGAGTACTTCGTTACGGTACCAAACCACACCAAAACGGTGCAATACCGTACGAGTACTTCGTTACGGTACCAAACCACACCAAAACGGTACAATACCGTACGAGTACATCCATATGGTACCAAACCACACTAAAACTGTGCAATACCGTACGAGTACTTCGTTACGGTACCAAACCACACCAAAACGGTGCAATACCGTACGAGTACATCCATACGGTACCAAACCACACCAAAACGGTGCAATACCGTACGAGTACTTCGTTATGGTACCAAACAACACCAAAATGGTACAATACCGTACGAGTACTTCGTTACGGTACCAAACCACACCAAAACGGTGCAATACCGTACGAGTACTTCGTTACGGTACCAAACCACACCAAAACGGTACAATACCGAACGAGTACATCCATACGGTACCAAACCACACCAAAACGGTGCAATACCGTACGAATACTTCGTTACGGTACCAAACACCACCAAAACGGTACAATACCGTACGAGTACTTCGTTACGGTACCAAACCACACCAAAACTGTGCAATACCGTACGAGTACTTCGTTACGGTACCAAACCACACCAAAACGGTACAATACCGTACGAGTACATCCATATGGTACCAAACCACACCAAAACTGTGCAATACCGTACGAGTACTTCGTTACGGTACCAAACCACACCAAAACGGTGCAATACCGTACGAGTACATCCATACGGTACCAAACCACACCAAAATGGTACAATACCGTACGAGTACTTTGTTACGGTACCAAACCACACCAAAACGGTGCAATACCGTACGAGTACATCCATACGGTACGAAACCACACGAAAACGGTGCAATACCGTACGAGTACTTCGTTACGGTACTAAACCACACCGAAACGGTCCAATACCGTACGAGTACTTCGTTACGGTACCAAACCACACCAAAACGGTGCAATACCGTACGAGTACTTCGTTACGGTACCAAACCACACCAAAACGGTACAATACCGTACGAGTAAATCCATACGGTACCAAACCGCACCAAAACGGTGCAATACCGTACGAGTACTTCGTTACGGTACCAAACCACACCAAAACGGTACAATACCGTACGAGTACATCCATATGGTACCAAACCACACTAAAACTGTGCAATACCGTACGAGTACTTCGTTACGGTACCAAACCACACCAAAACGGTGCAATACCGTACGAGTACATCCATACGGTACCAAACCACACCAAAACGGTGCAATACCGTACGAGTACTTCGTTATGGTACCAAACAACACCAAAATGGTACAATACCGTACGAGTACTTCGTTACGGTACCAAACCACACCAAAACGGTGCAATACCGTACGAGTACTTCGTTACGGTACCAAACCACACCAAAACGGTACAATACCGAACGAGTACATCCATACGGTACCAAACCACACCAAAACGGTGCAATACCGTACGAATACTTCGTTACGGTACCAAACACCACCAAAACGGTACAATACCGTACGAGTACTTCGTTACGGTACCAAACCACACCAAAACTGTGCAATACCGTACGAGTACTTCGTTACGGTACCAAACCACACCAAAACGGTACAATACCGTACGAGTACATCCATATGGTACCAAACCACACCAAAACTGTGCAATACCGTACGAGTACTTCGTTACGGTACCAAACCACACCAAAACGGTGCAATACCGTACGAGTACATCCATACGGTACCAAACCACACCAAAATGGTACAATACCGTACGAGTACTTTGTTACGGTACCAAACCACACCAAAACGGTGCAATACCGTACGAGTACATCCATACGGTACGAAACCACACGAAAACGGTGCAATACCGTACGAGTACTTCGTTACGGTACTAAACCACACCGAAACGGTCCAATACCGTACGAGTACTTCGTTACGGTACCAAACCACACCAAAACGGTGCAATACCGTACGAGTACTTCGTTACGGTACCAAACCACACCAAAACGGTACAATACCGTACGAGTAAATCCATACGGTACCAAACCGCACCAAAACGGTGCAATACCGTACGAGTACTTCGTTACGGTACCAAACCACACCAAAACGGTACAATACCGTACGAGTACATCCATATGGTACCAAACCACACTAAAACTGTGCAATACCGTACGAGTACTTCGTTACGGTACCAAACCACACCAAAACGGTGCAATACCGTACGAGTACATCCATACGGTACCAAACCACACCAAAACGGTGCAATACCGTACGAGTACTTCGTTATGGTACCAAACAACACCAAAATGGTACAATACCGTACGAGTACTTCGTTACGGTACCAAACCACACCAAAACGGTGCAATACCGTACGAGTACTTCGTTACGGTACCAAACCACACCAAAACGGTACAATACCGAACGAGTACATCCATACGGTACCAAACCACACCAAAACGGTGCAATACCGTACGAATACTTCGTTACGGTACCAAACACCACCAAAACGGTACAATACCGTACGAGTACTTCGTTACGGTACCAAACCACACCAAAACTGTGCAATACCGTACGAGTACTTCGTTACGGTACCAAACCACACCAAAACGGTACAATACCGTACGAGTACATCCATATGGTACCAAACCACACCAAAACTGTGCAATACCGTACGAGTACTTCGTTACGGTACCAAACCACACCAAAACGGTGCAATACCGTACGAGTACATCCATACGGTACCAAACCACACCAAAATGGTACAATACCGTACGAGTACTTTGTTACGGTACCAAACCACACCAAAACGGTGCAATACCGTACGAGTACTTCGTTACGGTACCAAACCACACCAAAACGGTACAATACCGTACGACTACATCCATACGGTACCAAACTACCCCAAAACGGTGCAATACCGTACGAGTACTTCGTTACGGTACCAAACCACACCAAAACGGTACAATACCGAACGAGTACATCCATACGGTACCAAACCACACCAAAACGGTGCAATACCGTACGAGTACTTCGTTACGGTACCAAACACCACCAAAACGGTACAATACCGTACGAGTACTTCGTTACGGTACCAAACCACACCAAAACGGTGCAATACCGTACGAGTACTTCGTTACGGTACCAAACCACACCAAAACGGTACAATACCGTACGAGTACATCCATATGGTACCAAACCACACTAAAACTGTGCAATACCGTACGAGTACTTCGTTACGGTACCGAACCACACCAAAACGGTGCAATACCGAACGAGTACTTCGTTACGGTACCAAACCACACCAAAATGGTACAATACCGTACGACTACATCCATACGGTACCAAACCACCCCAAAACGGTGCAATACCGTACGAGTACTTCGTTACGGTACCAAACCACACCAAAACGGTACAATACCGAACGAGTACATCCATACGGTACCAAACCACACCAAAACGGTGCAATACCGTACGAGTACTTCGTTACGGTACCAAACCACACCAAAACGGTGCAATACTGTACGAGTACATCCATACGGTACCAAACCACACCAAAACGGTGCAATACCGTACGAGTACTTCGTTACGGTACCAAACCACACCAAAACGGTGCAATACCGTACGAGTACTTCATTACAGTACCAAACCACACCAAAACGGTACAATACCGTACGACTACATCCATACGGTACCAAACCACCCCAAAACGGTGCAATACCGTACGAGTACTTCGTTACGGTACCAAGCCACACCAAAACGGTACAATACCGAACGAGTACATCCATACGGTACCAAACCACACCAAAACGGTGCAATACCGTACGAGTACTTCGTTACGGTACCAAACCACACCAAAACGGTGCAATACCGTACGAGTACATCGATACGGTACCAAACCACACCAAAACGGTGCAATACCGTACGAGTACTTCGTTACGGTACCAAACCATACCAAAACGGTACAATACCGTACGAGTACATCCATACGGTACCAAACCACACCAAAACGGTTCAATACCGTACGAGTACTTCGTTACGGTACCAAACCACACCAAAACAGTGCAATACCGTACGAGTACATCGATACGGTACCAAACCACACCAAAACGGTGCAATACCGTACGAGTACTTCGTTACGGTACCAAACCACACCAAAAGGTGCAATACCGTACGAGTACATCCATACGGTACCAAACCACACCAAAACGGTGCAATACCGTACGAGTACTTCGTTACGGTACCAAACCACACCAAAACGGTGCAATACCGTACGAGTACTTCGTTACGGTACCAAAGCACACCAAAACGGTACAATACCGTACGACTACATCCATACGGTACCAAACCACCCCAAAACGGTGCAATACCGTACGAGTACTTCGTTACGGTACCAAACCACACCAAAACGGTACAATACCGAACGAGTACATCC